>NW_028261395.1:29140311-29765311 GCF_051295495.1 Thamnophis sirtalis
GCAAAAACCACTGGGAACATCAGGTTCAGAAGGTTTTAGAGAATGAGAAAGTCAAGATCTTCTGGGACTTCAGAATTCAGACTGACAGGCACTTGGCCCATAACACACCTGACATAACAGTTGAAAAGAAAAAAAGTATGGTTCATTGACATTGCAATACCTGGAGATGCACGAATTGAAAATAAACAGCAAGAAAAAAATCACAAAGTACCAGGACTTGCAAATTGAAGTTGAGCGACTGTGAAAAAAGAAATCGTGTGTTGTCCCAATTGTAATTGGAGCCCTTGGAGCAATACCCAAAGGGCTACCTCGCTATTTGGAAATTTTAAATTTTTCAGACTTTAACATTCTGATTCTACAAAAAACCACCCTACTTGGAACAGCTTATATCCTCCAACGTTACCTTAACAGTTCCTAGGTCCTTGGTTAGGACTCGAGCTGTTGAGCTACCAACCAGCCCCAAAGGCTGTAAATCTCACCAAAGATTAACCACACATAACAACAACAACAACAACAACAACAACAATAATAACAACAGCTTAGCAATCACACAGAGCTGACAAGAAAAAAACAGAATAAAGACATGCTCCACCCCATGTTCACATCATAGCATAAATTTACAGTGACGGTGCTTGCCTTCAGACATTTGTACATCCCTAAAGCCTCACGCTTATTGGGGGAAAGATAAGACCTTGCAAATATGTTTCATAGGCCAACTTTTGCTGGATGCAGAAGTGCAGCCATAGAAAACAGTTCCCTGACCAGAAATGAAAGAGATAAGCCTTTCTTCTTAAATTGGGGGTTTTATTTGTGAGAAGAAGTGAAAAATGCAGTTTTAATTATCCACAAGAAAGGATAGTTGTGGTGAAAGAAGATGCAAAATGGGAAAAAATATATGTTCAAAACAAACTAACACCAAATGCTCACCCTAAATCTTTTCTGGGCTATCTAGCTATATTAAGGAACATTCAAACAAGAATCCTGGCTTGTCAACAACAACAATAGATTCAGTGTCAAATATTCCTTGGAGAAATATTAATTGTTTTGTTATCAAGACTATTTTCTGACCTTATCTTTCCTTACATCATATGAATGAAAAACAATGATATTTCCTATTACATATCCATTTAAAATTGCATACTATTGAGTAAAATACCTATGATAAAAACTTAAATGATATTTATAGCTTTAATTCTGCTTTCAATTCACCTTGAAGAGTTAACTGGAGAACAAGGATCGCAATAATTAATAATAAAATAATTGTTAGAATTGTGCATTAAATTGCAATTGTTTTAAAAACTACAACAATATCCAAGCCAACAGGGATTCGGCTCCATTCCATCCTTGAGTTTGTGTGCCCTTCCTGCCCTCCCACCCACCCCCGGCATCTCAGCTGAACTAGGGGCATGCATCATAACCACGTCCTTCTATCAAGTGTGGACTAAGAACAATCTCCATTAGCTGACAGGCAGGCAGGGTGATAAATGCCCCCGACGAAGGGGAAGGAATTGCGTAAAATAAAGAAGCATGTTCCAACAAGTCTTGTCAAAATTGTATTGATTTAATCATCTGCAGAAATACACATTCCTGGCTACTGTAGCGTGCATCGTGGGTGCAGTTTAGAGCGGCAAGCAGGCCGGCCCTCTCGCTCCCTCACCAAGTCCGAAGGTGATGAAGTGCAAGACAAACAGCCTTCTAATTCCTTTAGGAAAAAAAAAACAACAAACGTTGGATCACAAAGATGGGCATTGTTTTCCCTTCTTCGTTGCATTTTTGCTGGATTTACTGCTTAAGGCAATAATAAACTAAGTAGTACCCATTTTGATGTGCATTCTCCTCTTTGGTAACGCTTATTTTAATCCTATCAAAGCATCTGAGGAGTCAGCTTGGATTGGAGTCTTAAATGGGGGGGGGGGCTCCCTTGCATATCATTCAACCCACTGAGATTTGAGAGGGATAACAACTACATCTGATGCAGGCCAGGCTGCTGCATTGGAGTTCACTGGGATGCTTGCATTTCCTCAGGGACAGGGAGTTACTCTTGATTCGTAAAAAAAAAAAAAGCTTTTTAAATTAAAAAAAAAACAGGAGGAGATATTCAAAAGTGAATGAGTGGACCACTTGACAAACAGTTCCTGGCTTCCAGTCAAATCTCTTTTGGCATAAATCATCCGATTAGATCTCCGTAGATGATTCCAGAACTGCCAATATTCTCTGGCCACTGTAAAAAGGTGAGATGGAAGCAACACAAGGTGACAGTAGAATGCCAGCTGGCTACCGGCCAAGTCTTTTTTCCACTTCGCAGGATTAAAGCTGAAATTATGACTTGAAGGCAGAGGCAGGAGGGAAGGGTGGAAAATGGTTATGACTAGGAGTCGCAGTGTGGCGATTGTGTGGGGTTTTCATTCTGTTTCCAATAACGGTAACTTAGGACTGCAGACTAAAGGGGCGCGGATCAGTAAAAAAAATAATTTCATTTTATAGCCTGCATTAGATTTTTTTAAAACTCTCTGCAAAATAAAAAAAATTGCAACTGTTTTTATTTTCTATCTCCTAATAGATGGAGTCTTTACAAATACTTTTTTTCTAGTTTACACAGCTGTTAATGTAAATAGCCAAGGAACATTTTAATATAATTATCCTGAAGATAAAACTTTGACACACACACACATATAAATACACATACTTATATACATACACGTATATATAATTTTAAAGCATTTAAATGTGAGCTTTTTTTTTGTTAAAAATGTAACCGCGCTTTGCATGCAACTGAACACAACTTTAAGTACTATAACTTCTTTGGGGTTTGTGTGAGTTTTTGGATTGTGGAAAGAGTAATAGAAATTATTGAAGCTATTCTTCATAACTCTAATGCAGATAGGACAGTGGCTTTGCTGCAGCAGCTCATCACTAACCTTTCTGAAGGGGAAAATGGCTTTGGCAAAGCAATATTTATAGGAAAAGGAGCTTCTTTTAATGCCTGAAATTTACAGGAACAACCTTATTGCTGCCCTAAAGGATTTCTGTAGCAGAAACTCCAAGATCTAAAATGCCAACCCTCAGTTCTGTAATTGGCTAACCTACATGGAATCATCTTTCTGATAGTGAAATAATCATAAGAATGGTTCTGAAATTGGTTTATCTAAAAGTAGTCTCTATAAGAGTAATAATAATAAGAGTAATAATGATGTGTGTGTTTTCAATACAAGCTATTTAAAAAAAATACTTTATTTAATCCATTTTAGTGTTTGCTCATTATATTGTTAATTTAAATATCTTCTTAAAATCTGATAAATAGACATGGCATCTCCTTTTTCTAATTTTCCCAGGCCAAAGAACAACTAGGCAGCTGAGATTAGAGGAGGAATCTGAGTGGGAGTTTTCCCCGAGTATGGGGGGGAAAAAAACACTTGATATTCTCAAAGAAAGGAAGAATTTGCACCTTGGCAGACTTTTTTTTTTAGGAATCATTTTCAGAGACGGCATTTTAATTGCTAATCTTTCAGGAGGAAATATCATCTGAACAATCAACTTCCGGGATTGAAATAAGAGTAAAAGTTTCCTTGTGGTATAATCATACAGGATGGATGGAACAGACCCAACAGATAATTTTTCCCCCTGATACCTAAATTGCAGGAGGAACAGACAGGAGCCAATATTTCTCTAGGCCAGACCTCCAAATTTCATTAAGAACTGGGAGAGCCAGTGCAGACACTTGATTTATGTGGATTTAGGATTAAGTCATGAAAATGAGCCTGTAGAGTAAGCCACTATTCTTAACACCACTGCCCTATTGACATATCTGAAGAGATTAGCCTGAAGAAGGATGATGTTGTGGCCCGCCAGCAGAGCTGGCTGCAGAGTCAAACAGTGAGGAGGTTTGGGGGGGGGGAGCATGGGCCAGTGCTGGAGGCTTGGGAAGGCTCAGATGAGAGCTCTGTGTCAGAGGCAGAGATGGGGCCAAGGCTTTCTGGCAGTGATCAGGTGCCTACAGAGCTAGACAGCAGTGAGGCAGAGGAACAGATAAAGCCTGTTCCCAGTGTGCGCATGCGCAGAGCTGCCAGAAGAAAAAAACACCTTAGAAATCAGTGTAGACTTGGGAGTAAAGTCACAGGTGGAAAGTGATTGGCCCCTCCCATAGGAAATAAAAGAGGAGTGAAAGAGGATTGGGCTTTTGCAGGAAACAATTTGTTCGTTTGGTCGTTAGATTTGTTTCAGGAGTGTGAAAATCTGTCCGTGAATCTCAGAGACTCTGTGCCCAGTCTTTCCTTGCACAGCACCTCATTTGGAAAATATTCACATGGCAGGTTTCCAAGATAGATAAGGTCTGTAGTCATAATTACTCCTTTGAAAGACTGTTTGCCAGGCCTTGCTGAATGTGAATGAGAGGAATTCACATTCATTTAATAAAAGGGGTTTTGTTGGGTCCCACACTCTGCCTTGTGCTTTTTGGGGAAGTCTAGGTCGGAGCAGATGCGTTACTAGCATAGGAGGCATGTGTGCCCTTAGTTATGGCACTATTGGGAGAAACCACATGTGTGGAATACCAAATGTGGGTCAGATTTTGGCACTTACCATGTTTCCCTGAAAATAAGACCTATCCAGAAAATAAGGCCTAGCATGTTTCTTCGCTTATGACCAATATAAGTCCTACCCCCAAAATAATCCCTACTTAAGTGCCTGCACAGCTGTCCGGCCACTCATTCTGATTGCTCACGATGCCACTGACGCAAGGTCAGACGAAGCAAGAGGAGTGGAGTTGCGCCACGTGCACACCAGCTTACCTCAGGGCCCCCACAGCCAGGCCATCCACACCCCAACAATTGCCTTGCAGTGGAAGCACCAGCAGCCATGTGTAGCAGGAGTTGCCAGCCCACTTCTTCTGTCATGGCAATGGAGCAGAAGGCTGAGCAACATGCCGGTGCCACAGCCACGAGGCGTGGTGAGAGGGTGGAGCTTCTCTATGCGCCCCACACTGGCTTACCTTAGGGCCCCCACAGCCAGGCCATTCATGCCCTGACAACTGCCTCACCTCCTGATGGCGGTTCTGACAGCCCCATCCAGCAAGGCCCCATGTGGCTGCTGCCCCACTTCTGCTTGCTCGAGCAGGTGGCCTAGTAAATGCATAGGTGCCACAGCCATGAGATGAGGTAAGTTTCAGGATGTGGATGGCCTAGCTGCAGGGGCCCTGAGGTACACTCATAAATACATGGGGCAGCTCCACCCCCCTGCCACAAAGCAGCAGCATCCAAAAGAAAATAACACCAAGAAAATAAGACCAGGTCTTATTTCCAGGGAAACAGGGTAGATGCAAGCACTGAAGTGTCTCCAAATGGAACTGTCGTAACATTACAGCTTATATATATCAGAAAGGAAGAACATGTTCCTATGAAGTTTGGTGAGAGTGGTGAGAGTTTTTTTTAATTGGAGCAAGCTTTTAGAGTCAGTGTTGCAGTGCTTATCCAAACACAGCCAGTTCTCATAATGGGGTGTTTTGCTGATGCAACCTTAAGGCTAACAGATGAGAGCTGCAAAAATATGCATAGCCACTAGATGGTGGGAGAGTGTTGGGGCTTTTTGCATTCTTTTGCTGCCCTCTAGTGGTCATTCGCCTTTTTGCAACTCAGATCTAATAGTCCTGTGGAATGTTCCAGCCAGGTTTTTCTTTAGCCTTTTAAGCCCTTTAAGTCCACGATTGAGAGAGAAATTAAAAAATAGACTCTGGATCCTTTCAAACTGCATTAACAGAGCCACCATTAGAGGGAGCTGGAGACAACGATAAGCTGAAAGACTTCCTGACCGAAGGGTGAAAGTCCCATCTGGGGACTTCTCAACAAACCCAAATGCTGTTGGTTCTGCCGGTTCTGAGTATAGTGTAGTTTGCCATGTTGAATTTAATAAGCATTTATAAGACAATTGGAGTAGCAGAATGCCAGCTTTGTTCTTTTCCGGAGAGGGCATGACTTTCACCTCAGAAAGACTGACTCAGGATTCTTTCTTCCTCTGAAGAAAGATTAAGTGATTTCTACCAAAGACTTTCCGAAAGGAGAAAATGCCTTGGCTGAATTACTCAGTTATATATTTCCAGCTCCTCACATCAAACTGGGAGGGGACCAATCCTCTTGAGAAAGTACAGATCAGTCAGAAAAGAAATCTTGGAGTCACTTCAAACACCCTGTCAATAATTCATGGTTCATGCAATGAGGGTTTTTAAAAGGCCATTTTTTTCATTTGCCAAGTACAGAGGGAGCAGAATGTTCTCCATTGTGTAGGAACACCACAGCAGATTGCATTTAACAAGGAAAGGTCAGCAAGAAGGACCAGGCCTCCTTGTTAAATAAGTTTCTTCTCCCCTGCTGGAAAAATTCATTTTGCAATGTAGCAGTTGAGCTTGCAGGCACACAACACCTTACACATTCTCGCACCACCAGTGGTGGGTACCTAGCCGCTTTACTACCAGTTCATTGAGAGGGCATTTTGCATTGCACGTGTGCCCACCTTGCATTGCTGTGCATGCACAGTTAACTGAAATCTGTTTTGCGCATGCGCAGAAACATGCCGACGATGGCAGAAGAAACCGGGGAACCAGATCGGGGGCTTAGCAGGCCTGGGTCGCTGCCAGTTCCAGTGATCCAGGCTACCATACTACTACCGGTTCGGCCGAACATGTAGGAACCCACCACTGATGCACACACACACACCTCATATATCGTGTTTTCCCGAAAATAAGACAGGGTCTTATTTTGGGAAAACATAGTATATGAGGTGTGTGTGTGTATGAGTGTGTAAGGTGTTGTGTAAGACAGGCACTTATTTTCTTTTGACCCCCAAAATAAACACTTGGCATTATTTTTGGGGAGGTCTTATTATTTTTGAGGTGCAGGAAACCCCTTAACCTCGACCAACGGCTGCGGATCAGCTGATCCAGAGAGGGCCAGAAGTTCTGTCTCTGTTTCTGGCACCCTCTTGCCAGATCTAGCATCACTGGGCCTGCCGCTCTTTTTATGGTCGCCACTAAGAGAAGAGGCGCGATAGCTAGGGTTTGTGGGAGTGTCCATGAGAAGGTTTCGCATGGATGGCAGGTGCATGTGGGGCGCTTGGGGCATGTTCCTCCCTTCTGCCCCAAGAAATGGCAGGGGCTGGCTGTGCATGTGTTTAAATATTTTAGGGTAAGGCTTATTTTCAGGGGAGGGCTTATTTTAGTGCATGCGCTCAAAAGTCCGATTGGGCTTATTATCCAGTGAGGTCTTATTTCCAGGGAAACAGGGTAATTGCTATCCCCAAACAAAGTGGGAATCAAAGGTCCTAAAATCTAGTTTGGATCCAGTGTATGCTGCTTTCACACTTTTCACTGTAATTGGCTCATCTTGATCATAAATACCATCAAACAATAACAATAGCACTTAGACATATATACTACTTCATAGTGCTTTTACAGCCCTCTCTAAGTGATTCACAGAGTCAGCATTATTGCCCCCAACCATCTGGGTCCTCATTTTACCCACCTCGGAAGGATGGAAGGCTGAGTCAACCTTGAGGCTGGTGAGATGTGAACTGCCGAACTTCAGTCAGCTGAAGTAGCCTGCAGTGCTGCACTCTAACCATTGTGCTACCTTGATTCTACAGGGTGCTTGTATGCAGATAGAGCTGTAGGCAGACTAAAAACTAGGACAAATAAAAGAAATTCTTATATTTGGAGGTCCATTTCTTTCTAAAAAAATGAATGGCCTTATTCTAAATAGAAACTACCCACTAGGTGAGACAGTCAATATGTTTTACAAAACATTTCTCAGTTTTTTTAAAAAAAAACCTTTTAATAAAAGCAGTTGGGTTGGCGAACAGAATACAATAACAGAGTTGGAAGAGACCTCGGAGGTCTTCTAGTCCAAACCTCTGCTTAGGCAAGAAACCCTACACCATTTCAGACAAATGGTTATCCAACATCTCCTTAAAAACTTCTAATGTTGGAGCATTTGCAACTTCTGGAGGCAAGTGATTAATTGTTCTCACTGTCAGGAAATTTCTCCGCAGTTCTAAGTTGATTCTCTCCTTGATTAGTTTCCACCCATTGCTCCTTGTCCTGCCCTCAGCTGCTTTGGAGAATAGTTTAATTCCCTCTTCTTTATGGCAGCCCCTGAGATATTGGATCACTGCTATCATGTCTCTTCTAGTCCTTCTTTTCATAAACTAGAGATATCTAGTTCCAGCAACCGTTCTTCATATGTTTTAGTCTCCAATCCCCTAATCATCTTTGTTGCTCTTCTCTGCACTCTTTCTAGAGTCTCCACATCTTTTTTTATATCATGGCGACCAAAATTGGATGCAGAATTCCAAATGTGGCCTTACCAAAGCATTATAAATTGGTATTAACACTTCAGTATTGGCATCATAGGATATGAGATGTGTGTTTTTGTGTGTGTGTGTGTGTGTGTGTGTGTGTGTGTGCCTGTGTGTGTGTGTGTGTGAGAGAGAGAGAGAGAGAGAGAATGTGTATGTGTATGCGAGAGAGATCTTTGAATTAGGTACAGTTCTTCTACTGAAAAGCTGTGGTTTCCATTGATTGAAGTGATATGTTAAAATGCATAAAGCAGTTTCAGGAAAACATTTGAATTTTGGAGGAAGACTCAAAACACTTCCTTTAATTGTTGCTTCATAAAATAAGCAAGTATGTGCCTCTTTCCAAAGGGCTACTAGGCAAAGGTTCTAGCACTGTTGGTATGTGCCACTCTGAGCTGGTTGTGAGAAGGACTCACATAAATCTAAGTATAGCAATAGCACTTAGACTTATATACTGCTTTACAATGCTTCATGGACCTCTCTAAGCGGTTTACAGAGTCAGCCTATTACCTCCAAGAATCTGGGTCCTCATTTTACCCACCTCGGAAGGCTGGAAGGCTGAGTCAACCTTGAGCCTGGTGGGATTTGAACTGCCAAATTTGCAATCAGCTGGCAGTCAGCAGAAGTAGCCTGCAGTACTACACTCTAACCACTGTGCCACAAAGACTCTTGTAAATGTGTAGCAAGGTTTTTAGGTTTTATAATTATTTCATGAGGATTTGTGTTTTGAAATTTCTATCCATCCATCCATCCCTCATCTCATTTATTTATTAAATTCATATGTCACTTGACTCCCAGCAACATAGAGTTCAAATGCTTCATCTGTCAGCAGTTGAATTACTACTTAGCCATCAAGCTGATGACCATCACTATTCTGAAACGTAACTGAGTTAAGAAAACCATTTTGTTACAGTCTATATATGTTGCCCTGATCTTTTTTCATGAATGTTGGCATACTAAAATAATCAGGAATGAGTAATTTAATGGCATTCCATAATAAGAGAATGTCTAAAATATTTCTTTTTAGGTATAAGCAATGGGAACTTAATTTCAGCTGTGTTCTGGGTTATAGCATTTCATGTGAAATGTGGGGAAATTGGTCCTAGTCATGACTGGTCATATACTATATCCATAGCTACAGTTATAGCTAACTAAAGATATGATTATTAGATTGCCCAGATCAAAACAGTGCCACAGGACTCTAATTATTTGCATTACACTAACCAAGTCAATAGTAATACCTGGAGTTAATTCCACATGCTATAATAGAGAATAGATGTATGTTAATAAGAGAAAGTGTAGCAGAAGAATCCACATAAACTTGCAGCAGTTGAAAACAAATTTAGAATGAAATGATGTTCAAGTTGTAAACTTATTACATTCTGCTGAAAAAAAATCAGATTTACTTGTGATCCAGAATCCAGCAGATTTGGGAAAGTTGATGGTCTTGTACAGAAGGGTCAAGTTCAAATGTGACATCCATCCATCCATCCATCCATCCATCCATCCATCCATCCATCCATCCATCCATTTTTGTTCATATCTCTTAATGGAATTCCACGGACACACCATATTTTTCCCCTTACAGGTGGGTGTTGCTCCCATCAATTAAGTAATGGGTTGTCTGAAATGGAGAACCCCAAACTCTGAGCCACAAAGTTCTACACCAAATTGTCCAAATTCACAAAGAGAAAATAGACTGTTTAGGTTCCCGCACCTCCCATGGGGGAGTAGAAATGGTGCAGGCAGTAACTGAGTGATAAGGTGCAGGCAGATAAGGTGCAGGCAGTAACTGAGTGGGCCCTGCCATGCAGGGGTGTGACCCTGCCACACATGAGGAGGCAAAGCCAAGGAAGCAAAACTTCCTTGGCTTTGCTAATTTCTACAGGAAATTCATCTCATATTTCACCCAGATCACACTCTCCATCACTAACTTATTAAAAACCAGAGGAAGAGACAAACCAAATTCGAGCCAACCCTTGAATTGGACCATGGCATGGCAGGCAGCATTCAAGAAACTAAAAAGGCTTTTGTCAGAGTTTGTTGCATAAATTCAAACCCAGAAAGCCCACACAGATAACTGATTCAGCTAGATTCATTAACTTCTTTATATACATAAGAATAGATGAATAAATGGACAATACCAACAGTGGTTCTTCCAAGTAAACACAAGGCAGGAGAGTTACAGGCAAACGTAAGCAGTTAGCTCCATTTCAGCAGACAAGCACAGACAGACAGCTAAGGTACTTCACAAAACAACAGACTGCTTAAATTTCAATTCTCAGCTAAGCCACACCCAGACTACAAGCTTACGTTTCTGTTTCAATTCTCTGCATAGACTCATATCTGTTTAAGCTCCCATTGGCTGACTTAGTTCCTATGCCTATTCATTGGCTGACCTTGTTCCCATGTCTCTCCCAGTCATGAATATTTTAACAGCTTTATTCTGCTGAGCCGGTGCTAAAACACCTGGACCAGAAAAAACCTTTTGTCATCCAAGCAGATGCTAGTGATGTGGCTGTCGGGGATGTCCTACTCCAGGTAAACAAACAGGGTCAATTACAGCCCTGTGCATACATCTAAAAAAAAAATTGTCAGACACAGAGCAACGATGGGTGGTGTGGGAAAAAGAGGCCTCTGGGGTCCGCTGGGCTGTTCTCACTTGGCGCCACTTCCTAGAGGTGAGTAGGATTCCATTCCAGGTGTGGACTGACCATAAAAATCTGGAAGCCCTCAAAACCCGGAGGAAATTATCTCCCAAGCAAGTGTGATGGGCTCAATACTTTCAATGGTTCAGTTTCACCCTCCAATACATACCAGGAGGGAGAAAAAATTCCTGGCAGACCATCACTGTCCAAATGACAGCATTTCCTGCACTTCCGGACAATTCTACGATAAAATCCATGGGAATCTCTCTCCAGGGTGCTGAAGGTTCAGCCACGGTCTGTAAAAGACCAGGCATTTTTCCTTCTTATCTTTTTGGCTGTTGCACAAATAGAGCAGCTGGCAACGTAGCTTTCAATGTCCTTTTAAAGGGATGGCCACCAAAATTGCCTTTTTACTAAGTGTAGTGCTTTCACTAATACAAAGGGTCCTGCTGCTTTTGAGTCGTGGCAGGTCTATATAATTTTAAGTCTCTGGCTTGCAGGAACATACAGTCCACCCCCCACCCCACCAATCCAATCCAGGGTAAGACACCTTTCATGGACCAGGAGTCCTTGTGGTTCAAGAACCACTGATCCTCAGTTAATGCCTGTTTACAAGCCTGGGTAGTGGCGTTGTCTGGAGGGGAGTCCCCTTTTGCTTGTGCTATAGTCATCTACAGAGTGTCAAGGTTCCAAATAGCATCCAAAAGTAAATCAGAATCGAAGGCAAAGTATTGCTCAAAGTTCCAATTTATTAAGAGAGCCATGTTGGCACATCTGGGAAAACCTGAATCTGAAAGCTTCTAGGTTTTCCCCACCTAGTTGAAAGTTCAAGACCTTTCCCCCACACCCACAAGTCCATCACATGGTCCAATCTCCCTCTGCCATGCTGGCAGTTCCACCCGTCCAGTTTTAGTCAGGTGCAGAGGTGCAAAGACAAAGGATGACCTTGGCTTTCTAGAAAGAATTTTGTTTTGGCTACATAGCATCTAACTCAGTACAATTCCCCCTCCCATTTTTCCACAATGGAAAAGGGCATAGTAGAATAATAGGAAGTGTGGCAGGCCAAAGATCCAAAAGAAAGCTGCAGGCCTGATCTGTAGTGGTCTACTTGATTTTTACAATCCTTACAGCCCACAAAGAAACGAGGACCAAAATTCATAGGTCTGTTCCCAATCACACACATTATAAACCCAGTTATAGTTGAGCTCCAGCTGCCAAAAACACTAGGACAAGTTCACCCAGTATTCCATTGTAGTCTTTTGAAACCAGAAGTAACCTCCCCCATTTGACCACATACGGCTACCCTGCCACAGCCCATTATGGTTGAGGGGAGATTTTTCTTATACCATAGGGTATTAGTTATCCCATCATTTGAAAATCTGATCAGCCTCTATGGTAATTCATTAATGAATTCATTGAAGTGTATGAGACCAGTACTGAACTTGTAAGAGGATAATGCTCGCCTGTTGGCTTTCATATTCATACAGTTTGTATGAATTGTTTGTAACAGCACTTACTTTCTGTACTGCACAAGTCTGAGATCCTTAGCTTTGGGATTTTCATATCCAGTGTCACAAGATTCAATTTAAAGCCTTTCTGATCAAGCCCAAACTGTTAATCATCAACAGATCAACAGTTAATCAAAACATTATCCCAGGAAACATTTTTTTAACCATTCTTTTCTCCCATTCCATTCTTGGATTTCAGTAAGGCATTTGAAAAAGTAGACCACAACCTACTTCTTGCTAAGATAGAAAAATGTTGGATAGAGAGCATCATCACCAGGTGGATTTGTAAGTGGCTGACAAACCACACTCAGTGTATACTCCTTAATGGAACTACATTCACGTGGAGAGAAGTCAGCAGTGGAATACCTTAAGGTTCCATTTTAGGCCTGCATTCTTCAATATCTTCATAAATGATTTAGATCAGGGAATAGAAGGGGAGACTCATCAAATTGGTAGATGACACCATGCTGGCAGGAATAGTTAACACCTCAGAAGACAGGCTCAATATCAAGATGGATCTCGACAGATTTGAACGCTGGACCCTATCTAACAAAGTGAAATTCAATGTAGAGAAAAGCAAGATTTTACACTTAGGCAAGAAAAACCAAATGTACAGGTACAGATTAGGTGAAACTTTGCACAAGAGCAGTAACTGTGAGAGGGATCTTGAAGTCCTAGTAGACAATCACTTACATATGAGCCAGTACTGTAGCAGCCACCAAAAATGCCAATGCAATTCTAGGCTGCATTAACAGAGGGATAGACTCAAGATCACATGATGTGTTAATAACAGTTTATAAGTCCTTGGTAAGAGCACACTTGGAATACTGCATCTGGTTTTGGTCACCATGATATAAACAGATGTTGAGACTGCAAGTGTGCAGAAAAGAGCAATAAAGGTGGAGGATAAAACATGAACGGTTGCAGGTATATCTAGTCTAGTGAAAAGAAGGACTAAGGGTGACATATAGCCATGTTCCAATATCTCAGGGGCTGCCACAATGAAAGGAGGTCAACTTATTTTCCAAAGCACCAGAAAGCAAGACAAGAAACAATGGATGGAAACTAACCAAGGAGAACTAAGGAGAAATTTCCTGACTGTGAGAACAATCAACCAGTGGAACAGGTTTGCCTTCAGAAATTGTGGATCACTGTAGACTTTTAAGAAGAGACTGGGCAGCCATTTGTCTGAAATGGTATAGAGTCTCCTGCTTGAGCAGAGGATTAGACTAAAAGACCTGTAAGGTCCCTTCCAACTCTGATGATGTTCTATGTTCTACTAATTGTGTAGAATTTTTTTTCTTTCCCTTTTCTGCCATAGATACAGTTGTAGTGATAATTGAAGTCATCTAGTCCAATTTCCTGCTCAGTGCATGTTCCAGTAGAGCAGATGTGTCAAATTGGCAGCCTGTGGACCAGATGCATCATGCATAGGTCATGCCCACCCCGTTCCGCAAAGGCAAAAAATGTCACGATGTGTCACAATAACTCCCATGGTGCAGTCGAGTTGGACCCCCATGCAGTAGAGTATCCAGCCTCAGTTTGAAGACATCTAACAAGGAATTCACCACATCCTGCAGCAGCATCTTTTACGGTCAATGGGAGTGGACTGGACTCCACTAACAACTCATCAGTCAAGAGGTTTACCAAAATCTCTTTTTTCGTGTACTTCTGCAAAGCCAGATATCTCCCATCCTATATTTGCATCCTGATGCAGATCTCTACAGTAGATGGATTTTTGTTAAATTCCACCCTGTTCAAATCATTGTTAAGGAGCCGAGGTGGCGCAGTGGTTAAATGCAACACTGCAGGCTACTTCAGCTGACTGCAGTTCTGCAGTTCGGCTGTTCAAATCTCACCGGCTCAGCCTTCCATCCTTCCGAGGTGGGTAAAATGAGGACCCAGATTGTTGTTGGGGGCAATATGCTGACTCTGTAAACCGCTTAGAGAGGGCTGAAAGCCCTATGAAGCGGTATATAAGTCTAACTGCTATTGCTATTGCTATTGTTTAAGTTTATTTAGATCTTTTTGATTTGATTGTCTTTCTCCTAAGTAATAGCCAGTTCTTCCAGTTTTGTGCTATGCACAAGCTTTTTAAGTGTTTGATGGTGGGATTCAAATTTTTTGAATTTTTTTTATTACCGGTTCTGTGGGCATGGCGTGGCTTGGTGGGAGTGGCAGGGGAAGGATACTGTAAAATCTCCATTTCCATCCCACTCCAGGGGAAGGATGCTGTAAAATCCCCATTCCCTCCCCACCCCACTAACCTACTTTCCAGCTCAATTCTCCTGTACAGAGCAACAGAAGAAGACCCAACCGATAAGCTGGGACTCGGGAGGCAGCAAATAGATGCGGGCGGAGCCAGCCAGAGGTGGTATTTGCGGGTTCTCCGAACAACTCAAAATTTCCACTACCAGTTCGCCAGAACCGGTCAGAACCGGCTGAATACCACCTCTGGTTTCAACTCCCCCTTCTAATTTATTGATAAAAATGTAGTTCAGATCAGAATAGAGTTCATTTGAAACTTCCCTGAAGTGGGGCCATCAATGAGCTTTCTTTGTTGCAGCCTTTTAGCCAACTGTAAATCCATCTAAAAGTTGTATCATTTAGCACACATTTTATGGAGAAGAATCATCACAAATGTGCAATATTTCATACGTGCTATATCTATGGCATTTCTCTGATTTACTGAGCTACTAATTCTAACCAAGGAGCTAAAGCTTCATCTGGCACATTTTGTTTGAAATAAACCCAAACTGGCTTCTGCTACCATTAGCTTGCTTATCCAACTGCTTATAAACATGCTGCTTGGTAATCTGTTGGGGCCTTGCCCACAATAGACATTAAGCTGATAGGACTAATTTTCCAGGACCACCACTTCCTGCTCCTCCTCCTCCTCCTCCTTTTTTGAATATAAAGTTATACCTTTGCTCTCATCAGTCTTTCAGGATATCACCCATCTTCCAGGTGTTCTCACCTCTGCTAATTCCTTCGGTACTCCGAGGTGTAATTCATCCAGCCACGGAGATCTGAATTCAAATTAGCTTGTCTGTTCTAAGCAGCAGTTTCCCGTTTCCCCAGTGGCAGGTTCTAGCTCAGATTCCATTTCTCTACTGAGAAAAAAACCCATGTAACATAGGGGTTAAGAAGTAAAGCCTTCTCACCACTACTCACACTGAACTTGCCCTCTTTTTAGTTCTTACCTCTAATTTGTTGTTTTTGGAGCTATCTCAACCCCTCACCTCTTCCTAAGACATTTTACATATATACATTTTCATTATAAGAAATACATTAAAAAAATATAGTGTTGGAAGAAATATCCATCTGGGTTCAGTTCCAAGTGGGGAAAAAGATACTGGAAACATGGAGACTGATTGGAAAGATGGTTTATTGATGAACAAGACCACATTGGCAGACTTGGAAGCCATTTTTTTTACAGTGGGCCTCAAGCCTGCCACACATGGGCTTTCAAGTCCTGGTGCAACTGAACATATGGAGTGGAGAGTGAGTGTTATTCATACCCTTTCTTGGGCTTTAAACTTGAGCTTCCTGTTTCTGTGGCAAGGGCATGTATTCTATTGGCTGGGAGCTATGCAGTGGTCACAGGTGAGATTGTCTGAAATAAGTTTGGTTGAACCTTGCTGAGTGATGCAGTAAAGGTGCTTGGTTGTGCCATGAGGTGAGCTCTGCTGATAGATAATCCTATTATATCCTGGAGGGTCATGTCTTAATCCCATCACCCTGGAGTTGAGGTCTGTTATTTCTGTAGATAGGCTGGCCCAGTACTCAATGGGCACCAAATATCTGCTGGGGGCAGGGAGCTGCAGGGAGCAGCTTTGTTTTTAAAAACATGTTTCTCCTTTTCTCATCCAGGAAAATATAATATTCTGCCTTTTAAAAAATTCCTCAAAATATTTTATTCTTCTAGAAGGGGGATGGGTGGGTGCTAGCTTTCTACAATAGCAGAGTATGAAAAGGAAAGAAGGAAACAGAAAGGAAAAAAAAACAAAAGACACAGAAAAGATTTTTTTAAAAGAAAGCTTATATAAAGAAATGGATTCTGATATCCCTCTTGGCAGTTACGCGTATAATTCTAATTAAAATACTCTCTCCGATTTCATTATAATTCCTTTCTTTCTCTAACCTATTCTTTCTCATCGTAAAAACCATAAATCACAAAGTTTCTTTCTCACAGAAAAAAACCAGAAGAGTTTTTCAGTCATCAATGAATGTCAATAAATCTTTAGTCAAAGATGTTTGTCCATCTTGGGAAGTTTTGTCCATTTCATGAACCATTCCTGCATAGTGAGTAATGCCTGAATCTTTCAATCTTTGAGCTTTAGCCTTTCTGACCAAATTCTTTGTATTCCTCTAATAGTAATATTACCCTCCTCCCCTTTCCAATACTTTTTTTTCTCTTCAGCTTTTTAGAGAGCCCTAATGTATTTCAATGGTCGCTGTGGCTCAGTGGCGAAGATGCTGAGCTTTTTGATCGAAAAGTTGGCAGTTCGGCAGTTTGAATCCCTAGTGCTGCATAACGGAGTGAGCTTCCATTATTTGTCCCAACTTCTGCCAACCTAGCTCTTCAAAAGCATGTAAAAATGTGAGTAGAAAAATAGGAACCATCTTTGGTGGGAAGGTAACAGCATTCCGTGCACCTTTGGCATTTAGTTATGCTGGCCACATGACCACGGAGACATCTTCAGACAGTGCTAGCTTTTTGGCTTTGAAATGGAGATGAGCACCACCATGTAGAGTCGGGAACGACTACCATATAGGTGCAAGGGGAACCTTTACCTTTAACAGGAGAAAGGTGTATTGGACATGTCTGCCATCTTGAATTATTTGTAAAAATAATAAAGATGGGATACAGATCAGAGGTGGTATTCAGCAGGTTCTCTCCTGTTTGAATGAACTGATAGCGGCAGTGGGGGAGGCTCCACCCACCTTCCCTGACATAATGCGCAAGCATTGCACATGTGCAGATACAGTGCGTGTGAGAGAAGCGAGCATCCACGCACGTTCACATTTGCAAAGTAGTAAGGAAGGTAAGTGAATCCCACTGCTGATACAGATACATAACTATATCCTGGACATAAATTGTTTCAACTGCTACCCTCAAAACGATGCTATAGAGCACTGCACACTAAGACAGCTGGACACAAGAACAGTCACTTTGCCCCAGAATCTCCAGTCACATGATCCAATCAGCATGTAGTCCAGTTGTCAGGTGACCTCAGTGTCCACCTTTTGAACATCTGCCCGAATGTCCTTGATTACTAGGAGAAAAAATTAGTTTGGCTGCAACACCCCAGCTATTTCCCTGGCACCTTAGCTCCAGGCTGTGACAGCCCTGAAGCAATGTGAAGAGAAACCTCCTTAGAGGAAAGCTACAAAAAGAAAATGGCCACAGTTAGGCTAGCTTCAGGGTTCACAATTACATTATTGTAAGAACATATAAGCAGAAACCCTCTTCCAAAAATGGTGAAATGTTAAAAAGTAAGATGGAGCCTGATGGATGGCAAAGTAGGTATCTAGTCATACAGAAAACACCCCGGGGTCCAGATTTTAGATTCTTCTATGCAGTTTACATCACAACTGCCAGAAGGTTCAATGTTTATTGCTTAGAGTAAAGCGGCACTTTTTGTATTTTCAATTGTGTTTTTTAAACAAAAATAAAAAGAGACAAACATGTCCATGCAAATTGGAAAGCATCTGCACCTTCTGCAACCAAACAAGACAGACACAGAATAAGTCTGTGTTCAGAATAAATTCTACAGACTTCTATAGAGGAGTTATTTAGTTTGTCATCTGCACTTCTATAACTGTCTGGTTAGGTTCTTCAACCCAACAAGACAGACACAGACTTCAGAGGATAATTAGAACTACAGAAAAAGCAATCACTACCAACCTGCCTTCCATTGAGGACTTGTATACTGCACGAGTCAAAAAGAGGGTCATGAAAATATTTACAGACCCCTCTCATCCTGGACATAAATTGTTTCAACTTCTGCCCTCAAAACGACGCTATAGAGCACTGCACACCAGAACAACTAGACACAAGGACAGTTTTTCCCCGAACGCCATCACTCTGCTAAACAAATAATTCCCTCACCACTGTCAAACTATTCACGAAGGCTGAATTACTATTACTATTAGTCTTCTCATCGTTCCTATCACTCATCTCCTCCCATTTATGACTGCAGGACTGTAAATTTGTTGCTTGTATGTATCCTTATAATTTATATTGATACTGGTTGTTTCCTGATTGCTTATTTGTACCCTGTGACTATCATTAAGTACTGTACCTTATTATTCTTGACAAATGTATCTTCTCTTTTTATGTACACTGAGAGCATATGCACCAAAGGCAAATTCCTTGTGTGTCCAATCACACTTGGTCAATAAAGAATTATATTCTATATACAAGGGACTGTAAGAAGTAAGGCTTGAAGGTGGGACATGTCACTCTTCAAGTGTAAAAAATTAGCTCCTTTCTCAAATGGTTTATACTAGAGGAGTTTGCTTTTTGATGAATCACAGTACAGATTGACAGGTTTTTTTTACAAGTTCTTTCCTCCATAACCTTGCTGGGATAAAAACTGACCAACCAGCTTCTCAGTCTATAGTGTACCTTTGAAAAATTGCATCTAATGACATGTCAATGCTTACTCACTTCCTTTGCTTTGGTAATAATATGCTAGATTTTATTTGTAGCTTTTATTTTAAAAAATACAAACTTATAGTCTATTTTAAGCCTATGGTAATGCACCTGTCCTTTGAAGCATCTGCTCAGTCAGAAGCTTTGTTACCTAGCAACAATTTCAGAAACTATCTCATTTTTATTACACTAGAGCCCAACCAAACCAATAGGATTTCTCAGCTCCCATTATTTTTAATGAGCTTCCCAGTAGCTACCCTGGTTTCCACTGGATAATTTACTCTGTGTGTACATATCCGATAGTGTGTTAAATTTGTCCTATTTATTTATCTGAAATTTAGAAACAATAGGGACATAAATTTTGGGATGGGACTAGGAATGCATAGAACAAAACAAAAAGAGCTTCAGTGTCAAACACTGAAACTTGGTCTATTGATCTACAAGCTTTTACGCACCTGTGTAAATCCTAGATAACAAATACTAATTTCAGAGGAAGAATTTTGATATTAACTATTAAAAGAAGGGGAGATCTACCTTTCTTAATTGTCAATCTTTACACTAGGATGATATTCAACAAAAGATATAATTATTGGGGTGTAAGAGGTGCTCAGGAAGGGGTAGCACCTCTGATGAAGGGGCATGTCATGTCCTTTTAGGATGGCTTGTTTTAGGGCAGCTTTTAGGGCAGCTCATCCACCTTTGCTCCCCACCTGTCACTCAGCTCTCACCTGTGGCTCCTAGTAGCTGTAGCATGCACAGCGGCCACACTCTGGGCAACAGCTTCAACAGGCTGGCCAAACCAGGTTGAGAGTAACCACTGGGTCATTGACTTTCGGTGAGATAGGGATTTGTCTATCCCGAGCATGTGAATACAGATTCCGGCAGATTGAGCAGATGAAACCTACTAGAATAGGTCAACGGTCATGAAGGCGGTCTCTGCAAGTGATGTGGTATGCTAAGAGCATGGCAAGACACGAAAGACGCCCTGGTCAACCACTGCACCCAGCCCATCTCCAACTGTCGCGACTCTTGTCCTGCTATTGGAGCAAGATGGAATCTGGAAAGAAAGAGAGAGGCTGACTCTGCACACCTCTCCCTCACTTTAATCCAATTCATGCACACTTGACAAACGCCCAATTCACTTGACAACTCCCCAATTCCCGTGATATAATCATTTCAAAACTGCTAGGAGCAAATGCACAATCAATCAAGTGAACTATTAAAGACTGTGAAATATTAAAAGACGGGAGACTATCAGAATATCTATCCATTCTTTTGAAGTGAAAACCTAGAGTTTTTTTTATAGTTTTAAAAAGTGACCAATTTAAGTATAATGTAGTTGGGGAGGGTTAGGAATTTTATGTCCAATCAGCTCTTGAGAATTCGTCAACAGTACCTGGGTTTAAGAGGAAACTGAGAATGAGAAGGAAGAGAGGCAAATGGAGATGAATAAAATTAAGGACAAGCTAAACCGCATCTGAAGTAATATTCCAGAGGAGGGATGCAATAAGAAAATGTCATGCTGCTCACCTCTGTTGTCTTTGCACAGCTTACTTAGACTACTTGTGTTTTTGTGCATTCAACAGCACCCTCACCTCCCCCCCCAAATGATGGAAGAGTGGCTGAAACAGATAGTTGTTTACTGTGAATAATGCCCTATGGAATGATCTCCCCGTGGAGATCGGGACCCTTACTACCCTTCCGGCCTTCCGCAAAGCGACCAAGACGTGGCTGTTCCGGCAGGCCTGGGGTGGTTGATTTATCCAGCCCCATCCTAGGTTATGAATGTTGTGGAATTTTAATGTTGTCTTTTTTAAATTTTTGTATCCCCCTTCCTTTTTTACCTGTAAGCCACCCTGAGTCTCTTGAGAGTGGGCGGCATACAAACCCAATAAATGAAATGAATAATTTGTAATATTATTCATGGATAAAGTTGCTTAGATCTATTTCAGTTTGGATTCCAATACTGGCACAAACCAAGGGTGATTATGAAAGCCATTGGCAGTTAGGGCACTGACTAGAAGTGGGGAAACCTCAATGCTACTTCCCCCTTGATCAGGGAAGCTCACTGGGTGACTCTGGACGAATCATTCTCTTAGCCCTAGAAGGACAATGGCAAATATTTTCTAAAATTAACTATATGCTTAGCCATGCAGTTGGCTAAGTCAAGTGTAACTTAAAGGCAAACACAGGCATCACACAGCCAGAGTAACTGCATGTTGTTTTCATTATTTTCAGTTTCGGTTCTCAAGGGTGTTCAGAGAAGTGAGTGTACCACCACCTGTTTACTGAACTCTTGTATCTCCTATTTGGTAATTAATGAGGGTGTGTCCTTAGAAAGCAACCTAATTAAAGATGAAGAATTAAAGATTATTGTCCTAATGTAGGAGAACAAACCCATCAGGACTAGTTTCAGCAGTCCATCTTCATTTAAAAGACAAAGGCCACTCCTTTGAAGACAGCAAAGTCCACATTTTGGACAGAAAGAACTACTGGTTTGAAAGAGGGGTCAAAGAGGCCATCTATGTCAGAATTGAACACCCTTCTCTCAACCAGGGCAGGGGACTGGGGGGGGGGGAGAGGGATACAACATCATCTATCTCCAGTCAACAACACAGTCCTTTCAGCAGTTCCAAGAAGACTCCACACTCATTTGCATTACTCGGGTGACCCTGAGAACACAGATAAACCTCTAAGTGGCCTCAATGACTCTATAAAAGAATGCAAATAACCAGCTGTCTGCAAGGATTATAAATCCTTTCATTCTCCACCATGCAGTCAGAGCTGAAGAAGCTTCTTGGATGAGAAGTGAAAAGTCATCCAAGAAAAACAAGAGAGTCTGTCTCTTGCGGGGTGGGGAAGCACCTTTGGGACATTTTTGGCTTGAGTTAATTGAGAAAGGTGGTTGTCTTGCAACTTCAGACACTTCAGGAGTTATTGTTCACACAGAACCATTTCTGATGGGTGTTCAGCCAGGATATGGGATGAGTCTGTTTTGTTTGTATTGATTAATAGCCTGAATCAAATACTGCATGGAAGCAGTATAACTGTAGTTGTCTTAGCACTCTCATCTGCTTTTCGAACCATGGACTACGGTTTTCTTTTGGACTACCTGGGTTTGGGGGGCATAATATTATACAGTTCCATTTGGAACTATAAAATATTCCATTTGTCAGACTGTATTCCAAATATTGGTTTCATCTTGTCCCCAATGCTGTCTAGTAGCTTCCTGAAATCATTGGGAGAAGTCATTCAAACTGTTGGAGTATGCTGATGAAACTCATCTCTTCTGCTTCTGCTAAGACATTTAATGCAATAAAAGTGGATAATGGGCCAGAACACACAGTGGGAGTTGATTGGTTGGAGAGTATGGGCTCCTGCCTGAGGCAGTCTAGGTTATGATTGGTTGCTGGGTGTAAAGGGGGAGTTTCCTTTTTCCCCGCCTTTTTCTTCTGTCTGTATGCTGTTCTGAGATTTACCTCATGATTTACCTCATGACTTATATGTGCAAGGGGAACCTGTTAAGGTTGTGTGTGTATGTGTGTGTGTGTGTGTGTGTGTGTGTGTGTGTAGGTACATACACACACGTGCGCACACAGACACACACACATATATGCTGGTCTTGTTGCATTCGGGTCTTTTCCCGTTTGAGATTGCCTTGGCAACGTTTCGCCATCTTCAGGCTGGTGTTTTCGGCTTAAAGGTGGTCAAGACAATCTCAATCTTACACGGGAAAAGACCCGAAGAGAACAAGACCAGCATCTATCTATCTATCTATCTATCTATCTATCTATCTATCTATCTATCTATCTATCTATCTATCTATTTATCTATCTAATCTATATCTACACTTATACCTATACCTATACCTATACCTATACCTATACAGGATAGGGATACATACATACATACATACATACATACATACATACATACATACATATATATAGAGAGAGACATCTTCTATTATGCTGATCTCTTTTATTTCTATGAGTTGCTATACATGCATAAAAACCTATTTTAAGATAAATGCTAAAGGAAATTGTAGATGATGCAATGTTTTTGCTTTAGTACTTGTTGGGAGTATGATCCTTATCAATTTCTCACTCCTGGATAACTAATATGCTAGTATCTTGAACAAAAGATAACCAGAGATACGGTTGAGGCAACACAGCACAAGTTACATTCCCTCAATCCTCTTCTTGTGGAGTCTAAAAAGTTTGTGAACATAAAAACTGAAACAAGAAAGGAGCAAGAAAGAGTTATGGTTTGGAATTGTCAGGATATTTTTTTAATAAATTCAAGTAAAAACCAAATAAAAATGAAATAAAGTCTTTCTGATTCAAAGGAATTCTTATTGAATTTTATCAGGTATTTTTAAATGGCTACTTAACATTGAACTAACTATATTCTTTATTTTGTTCTGCTAGTCAAGATTATAAACATATCTGATCTTTACTGCATTCTATTTATTTAAGATCAATTATTGTATAGCAAGAGCAAAGCACTTGGACTTCTATACTGCTCCATAGTGCTTTACAGCACTGTCTGGGTGGTATTGGTATACAATGTAAGCATATTGTCCCCAACAATCTGGGTCCTCATTTTACCAACCTTAGAAGGATAGCAGGCTGAGTCAACCTTCAACCCATCAGGATTGAACTCTTGGCTGTGGGCAGAGTTAGCATGCAATACCCCTTTCAAACTACTGTGCCACCTGGGGTTGGATATGATATGTCTATGCACCAGGCTCTCCTACATTCCTAGAAGATCCATTCCATCCTGTGATCTATCCTAAACTTATCTTTTCCTTTGTAGCAATTTCTAAAACACTGTCTCTAAGCAGCCCTATTTCCATCTTGATTTTTTTTCATATGATTATTTAAAGCAGAAAAAGAAGTGATTTTTAAAATTGTAACTTGGAATCTTGGTCTAACTTTCTCTGGAAGATAGGCAACTGCAGTAGTAATTCTCCCATAGCAAGGGTGAACAATGGGCCCAAGATATGTGAAACATATAGGATTTTGAGGATGGATTTTCTGCAGAGTATTATTGAAAATGTCAAGATGGTGATGAACATAAAAAACAGGTGGCGGATTAGTCACACTATTGTGGCCATTTTTTAAACGCACCTTGTTTTGTAGGAGAATCAGTCGTGGGTTTCCTGTTTTGTTACCGACTCCCCTGTGCCTGCCCACTTCGCTGGCACACCCGCCCTTTCTGTGCATGCACCCAGTTTTCTATGCATGCACTTTGCTCTCATGTGTGCCTTCCATATGCCCAGCCTCAAAAAGATGCTTAAATAGGACGGCTGAGATTTTCACTACTGGTTCAGGCAGACCACTCCAAACTGGCTGAATACCACTTCTGAGGAGAATGGTAGAGACCTCTAATCTCTCATTCTCAGGGTTACTGCTACAATACATGTGTGTGTGTATGTCTCTCTGTGTGTGTGTGTGATATACACACACACACACACACATATGCATATACTGTATACACATACAGACAAATTCATACATCAAGATGTAAGAGCAGGACTGAGAAACGCTTTCACTTCTATGGTGTGGAGCAGCTGCTGGGGTTAAATTTTTTTTCTCCTTATGTTCAACATTGTGAAGTTGGCAGAAGAAAAGATAATCACAGATAACCTTCAAATTGCCTTTGAGGGACTGGAGAATAGAAATTGTGGCAGTTTGGGTATATCATGGAATCATAGAGCTGGAAAGGACCATGGAGGTCTTCTAGTCCGATCCTCTGCCCTATATAAGGCTCCCACAGCCTCCCCACAATGACAATGTAATATTAGGCAGGAAGGAGGTCAGTTGGGAATGCTATTGCTTGCTATTTCCTCTTACTCCAGAATAGACATTGCTGTTCTGACCTATGCTTCCCCAGCAGCACGAAGCCGAGTCCTCATCCCGATAAACCCAGTTTATTTAATTTACAGTGAATTCCTCTCCAGAAAAATCTTTCATCTCCCACAGTCTTTCCAAACAGTTCACAATTACCGACATTTTTCAGGCTTAGAGAGTGGCCAGGCCAATATCTTTCAGATGTTGCATACAGGAATGAAATGAACTAATTGTCTCCTACAAACCCTTTCCCCTTTCACTCCTCTTATATTACCTATGGGAGGGGCCATTCACTGTCCACCTGTGGCCTTACTCCCAAGTTGACCCTTGTTCCTTAGCTGTACCCTTCACTCTGCGCATGTTCACACTGTCGGCCTCACTGATGTCTGACTCCGAAGAAAGCTGATATGTCATATGGCCTTGGCCCCATCTCTGCCTCTGATGCAGAGCACTCGTCCGAGCCTTCCCCAGACTCCAGGACTGGCCCATGTTCCTCCCCAACCTCCTCACTGTCTGAATCTGTTGCCAGCTCCCCTGGCGGGCCACAACAGTTGTACTCTGGCTTTGTAATAAAAGGAGCAGGGCACCAAATAAAATGGAGGAAAATATTGTGAATTAAATCAAACATTTATTATGGTCAATGACCAGCATACCCATGAAGCATATATAGTAAAATAAGAAGAGATTAGTTTGCTGTCATGTCTATGGATACCAGGTCAAGTCAAGTCAATATTTATTACAGTCAAAGACCAGAACAAGTTGAAAACAGTCAAGAAATATCCAGTTAAATGTTCTAGAGTAAAATAACAAATAACAGATAAAATCTATATTAAAATTACAATTTGGCATCCAATCTATCAGTTGCACATGAACAAAACATAACATGGCCTAACTGTAATATAATATCAATCCTTAAACTGTGAGGCCCGTAGTCATTAAATACTAAAATGCAAGAGAATGATAATGCAAAAGGTTTTGCTGCATTAATTGTGTAAAATAGCTATGATGGATTAATCACCTGCTTCCGATGAATCCCCAATGCTGATGGGCAGAATCTAGCCACCTGCGCTGTTATCACAGTCTGTTCATCCTTAAGCAGCCACCGGAGAGAAGTAATGTCAGAAAGACCAGAACACCTATCGATTATTGGGAAGATACTTTTTAAAAAATATTTCTATAAAAAGGGCAACAAAGGAGTATGTGTCCAATAGTCTCCACCTCTCCAGAGCCACAGGGACAGAGTCTTTGAATCAATGGTGTCTTTTTGCATTTGGCGTATAGGATGGCCGATGGAAGCACAGGGCACCATGCAAGCAAAAATGCTTTCTGGTGGTTTGCCATCTTCAATAAATAAAATAACTGGCAGGGGTAACAACATATCTAATAGTGTTTGGGAAGGAATGCGATGGTTCAGTGGCTGAGCTTACCGATCAGAAAGGTCAGCAGTTCGGCAGTTTGAATCCCTAGCGCCGCATAACAGATTGAGCTCCCGTTACTTGTCCCAGCTTCTGCCAACTTAGCAGTTCGAAAGCATGTAAGAAACACAAGTAGAAGAATAGGCACCACCTTTGGTGGGAAGGTAACAGTGTTCCATGCACCTTTGGCATTTAGTCATGCCAGCCATATGACCATGGAGATGTCTTTGGACAGCTCTGGCTCTTCAGCTTTGAAACGGAGATGAGCAACACTCCCAAGAGTCGGGAACAACTAGCACATATCTGCGGGGGAACATTTACCTTTAATAGAATCTGGAGCCAGAAACAACAAAGCTTTCTCAGTCTGCTTGCCCCTCTATGTCCTTTACCCTTTGTAAGTATTGCGAATGAATTACCTATACTACTGGGGAAAAATACTGCATCTTACAAGGAAACTAAAACTATGAATAATGGATAACAGTTGCAGAAGTGCAACTGGCTAACAACAAATAAAAAATAATTAAGAGAACATAACACAAGATGTAATACAGGAAATGAAAAACCTCACTAGATGTAAGAAGTTCATGGTGAAATTACGTACATAAAAAGAGTATTTTTAATAATATAACTGCTTAAAGAATAAGTGAGAAAGTGATAAATGTGCATCGAACTAATTGAAAGGAATTATTCAAAAGAGTTTGCAAAATAAATAAAACAAAAGTGGCAATCAAGGTATATCATATAAATGAAGGGCTTGAGATAAATGAGATTTAAATAAAGAAAATTGAATGAAAATGTTTTTAAACTGGCAAGTGGAGGAAAAACCAGATTACGTTTAACAAAGGAACAAGAAATTGACCGAATGGAGACTAATTAATAGCTCTGAATCCTTTTTTTTTCAAAAAGGAAGCCAATAAAGAAGAATCGTACAGAGGAAAGAGCAATCAAAATTGCTTAATGCAGCAAACCAAATGTGCTAACAGCCAGCCTCAAACAAGGCTGAAAAAGAATGAGAGAAATCATAATAAAGGGAAATCTCTGCAACGCTGCAACTAGATTCAATCACCTGTTTCCTCGCTCTTTCCTGGCCTTCTTCAGATGTTCAGAATAATCATGAAATTTGTCCATAGGTTCACCAATTAAAACTATCATTTCTACCTTTACTTTCCTCTTCCCAATTCCCAAAGGCAGTTTAATAATGATTCACAGTCTGCCAATTACCTCCCAAAGACCCATCAGATCCCACAGATTAGGCCTCCTCCGGATTCCATCTACTGGCCAATGTTGAATGGCGACCACCCGGAGGAGGGCCTTCTCTGTGGCTGCTCCGGCCCTTTGGAACGAACTCCCCGCAGAGATCCAGACCCTCACCTCCCTTATGGCTTTCCGTAAAGCCGTTAAAACCTGGCTATTCCGGCAGGCCTGGGGTTGATGAGTTCCCTCCCCCGCTCGAATTGTGTGACTATTGATTGTTTTTAAATTTTCTCTGTATTCTGTTTGTTGTTTCTGCCTTGTCTGTATTACCCCCCTCCCCTGGGTTTGTTAGCCGCCCTGAGTCCCTCCGGGAATAGGGCGGCATATAAATGAAATAAACCTATAACCTATAACCTTTATGCAGAGATGAAATCTAATTTCCCCACACACCAGTTCTGTGGGCGTGACTTGGGGAGGGGGAGGTCATGTGACTGGGTGGGCATGGCCAACATTTTTTTTCACTTTCAGCTATTTTTTTTAGCTTTTTAAAGCATTTTTTAAAAAAGAAGGGGGAAAGTGCTTTAAAAAGCTTTAAAAAACAGCTTCCGACGATTGCGTGGCTCAGCTGTGAGCCGCGCAATCATTGGAAGCTATTTTTTTTAGATTTCCCAGAACCAAGGACATCGTCCCTACCTATTCAGCCAAACCGGGCTGAACCAGGAGGATTTCACCCCTGCTTTGATATCAAAACAGTGAGCTACTACACGTTCTGAAATAATAATTTAAACAAAAAACTCACTTTAAGCAATAGGGAAATAAATTAGATGCATGTTCCCCCTCCCCATTGATACTTATGTCATGTTCTCCACATTTCTGGGCATATGCCCAAAATTCCAAATGAGAAAAGAAATAAACCAAAAGCTGTTACCTTTTTTTTCTCCCATTGTAGACCTTCTGGAGTGTTCCCCACTAATAGGCAAATAGTCTGCCAGAGTTTCCATGTACTTGCAGGATTTTAAAGGTATTAATTTTACTGGTATCATGGGGTCCAGAACTGCTTCTGAAATGGTGCAGAGTCCTGATCTTGTGTATTGTATTTTATCGTTTAGATGATAAATGAAAGATGAAATATTTACTGATTTACTTCAATAATATTATAGGTAGGTTTGTAAGAGACAATAAGATTCTTTGGAAAAAAAGAACAGATTTGATTTTCTTTTCACTTGGCAGTGATGTGTAGCCTCTGTTTTTGTATATAAGTTTATTAAAACATTTAAGCAAGAAGAATAGAATAGCATAGAATTCTTTATTGGCCAAAAGTGATTGGACACACAAGGAATTTGACTTTGGTGCCTATGCTGTCAATGTTCATATAAAGACAAGATACATTTGTCAAGAGTCATAAGGTATAACACTTAATGATAGTCATAGGGTACAAATAAGCAATTGGGAGACAATCAATATCAATATAAATCGTAAGGATACAAACAACAAAGTTAAGTCCTGCAGTCATAAGTGGGAGGAGATGAGTGATAGGAACAAGGAGAAGACTAATAGTAATGCAGCCTTAGTGAATGATTTGACAATGGTGGGGGAATTATTTGTTTAGCAGAATGATGGCATTTGGTTAAAAAAAACTGTCCTTGTGTTTAGCTATGTCTAGATAAAAGCTAAAACAAAGTAATAGCTAAAAAAGAAAAATCTCAGCCTTATAATTCTATGAATTCAGTAGTAGTGCTTATGAGAAGAATTTTTTTTTGCAAGAGGTAAGAAAATGAAAAAGTTAGCAAGGAAAAATGGAAAAGAAGGGAAAAATTATCAAAAAGTGGCTTCTGATATTCTTCATAGCAGTTATAAGTCCAAATATAGTTTAACCTCTCTCTCTCTAAAGATATATCACATTACTATAATATGATATAATCTATCCTGTCTAATCATCAAAGCCATAAGTCAGAAGTTCGTTTTTCCCCTCACTTTTACACAAAAAGAAGCTTCCATTCAGCAATAAATGTAGATAATATCTTTTCTCTATTTATATATTTCCACAAAATCTGTCAACTTCACCAGCTATTTCCCCATAGTGGGTAGTTTTGATTCTTTTTTTTATCTCTCTGCATATCATAATCTTGCTTTTATGGTCATGTATTGAAATAATTTTCCATGTATTTTTCTGTTTATCCATTAATCCTAAATGGGAAAATTCTGGCTTCAATTGAAAATTAATCTTTAAGATCCTCTGTATCAAAGTGTGTGTGTGTGTGTCTGTGTGTACACACACATATACATATCTATCTATCTATCTATCTATCTATCTATCTATCTATCTATCTATCTATCTATCTATCTATCTATCTATCTCTATCTCTCTATCGATAGATGATAGATAGATAGATAGATAGATAGATAGATAGATAGATAGATAGATAGATAGATAGATACCCTTTTTAGTTTTTTACATGCCCACCAAGCATAATAAGCAATACTTTATGGTCAATGTTAATATGGATATTTGTTCAGTTGTGAAAATTTGGTAGTTATCTTTCAAGTGGCTGTTTTTGAAATTATTCTAAAGTATCCAAAAGCTTCTAAGGCAGGTCCAAATGTGCTTTTATGACTAAAAGATTAATTTTTTGTTTAGTCATATGGTTATTAAATTAATTCACATATCAATTATTTCTGTAGTTCCAGAATCAAATTAATTGCTGCAGTATCTTTTATTTACACTCCTGCTTTATAGAAAGAAAAACTCTGACTGAACACATATTCCTACATTAGGATCTGAAGACAAGATTGTTACAGTGTAAGAACAGGAAAATGTATTGGATAGGTCATCTAAGTATCCAAAAACAGACAAGACAAGAATTGTGAAAGTTAAACAAACAGACCATTATTCAGTTTGCCAGCAATGTCCCTAACAAACTCTAAGCAAACAAGCAAAACAAACACAATCATTGACTTAAAAAACAACAGCACCCAAGTGAATGAGTTCAGAAGAAAAAGAAAATCCAATTGCAGATATTTTGGGAGAGGAAAAACAAAACGAAACATCATATATTAGAATTAGAGATCTTCTGTTTGGATTCGGGATGGTTTCTAATTCAGCCAAAGGCACGGAGAATGGAGCAGTGCAATTTATTCTCTCTCAAAATTTCCCTACAAAGTTAAGCCTCCAAATATTGGGACAAGATTTCAGAAAGCCTACAGTATGCTCCAAAAGAGTAAGAAGAAATAGTAATTTTTTGGGGGGGAGGGAGTAGGTTTTGTGTCCTTCCTTGGTCTTTTGTTTGTCTTCCCTTTTTGGATAGGTAGTAAGACTGCGAGGAATGAAGAGTTAGATTTGAATTCAATTGCGGTGGCTCCAATCATACCTCATTATCACCAGTTTGTCTGTGTGATGGCACTCTTCAGCAGCAACTGCTGACTTGTTGTTTTTTCCCCCCATTCATAAAATGATAAGGTTGAAAGGGGCCATTGAGGCTATTGAGTCCAGCCTCCTGCTTAGTTCAGGACTCCAAATTAAAACATCCCAGACAAGATAGCTGAGCCTTTGCTTGAATGCATTCAGTGAATAGCAGCCCACCACTTTTCCTGGTAATTGGTTCCATTCTTTAACTGTTCTTAATGTTTTTTTTTAAAAAAAACATTCAACTGGAAACTATTTTCTTTAAATGAAAGACCATTATGATTCCATGCTTGAACATGGGAACAATAAGGTGGGTTTTTTTTTCTGTACAGTACCACTTCATGTACCTTATCTCTATCATCAGTTCTCTCAAAGCTAAACATTCTTATCTGCTTCACTCTCTCTTCACATGCTCTAGTTTCAGTGATCATCCTTGTTGTCTTTCTTTTAGGATGTACGAGTCCCTAATGAATGGTGATTGCCATAACTAAACACAATAATCTTGGAAGAACATGGCCAATTTAAAATTAAAATTAAGCTATTATTTCCCATGATCTGGAAACATGATGGTGAACCTATGGCAGGCATGCCACAGGTGGCACATGGAGCCATATCTGCTGGCACATGAGGTGTCAGCTCTGGTGCGCATGCGCACGCCAGCCAGCTGATTATTGGCCTTCCGCAGGGTCAGAGGAGGCCATTTTCACCCTCCCCAGGCTTCAGGAAAGCCTCTGGAGATTGGGGAGGGCAAAAATTGGGCCCAACAGGCCAACCGGAAGTTCAAAAACAAATGTGTGTGGGGGAGGTGTCGTGCACACATGCGCAGCTGGGGGGGGTGCATTGCACTTTGGGTTGGGACATGCATGTGTGAGCTGTCACATGTGTATGCAGAATTTTGGCATGCATTTACAAAAAGATTCACCATCCCTGATTTAGAAGGTGTTCTTGATAAAGTCAAAAACTGTATTTGCCATCATTTTATTTTATATGTGTGTATTCACACTGTACAGCTGACTCATATTCAATTTGTCATCCACAACTTAAGAGCCTCTGTCAGAGGAATGGGACAACTTGCCACAGCCAACTTGCTGTGGCCAACTCACCATGGCCAACTTGTCATGGTCAACTCATTGCAGCCAACTCATTACAGCCAACATGCTGTGGGACAACTCACCATGGCCAACTCGCAACAGGACAATGTAACAATTTTTGCCATTAACAATTAGGATTAGTGGATAAACAGAAAAAGACATGGAAGATTATTTCAATGTAGACCGGCTACTAGTCAAAACAAAAAAGTTTTCTTGTAGAAACCAAGGTCATCCCAGCAGAGGAGTGGCCAAGTAGCCTCCCAGCTACCTTTATTGAATAATGTGATCAGTGATACCTGGAGAGGGAATATTTTATTTATTTATTGAATTTATATTGCTGCCTATTCACCATTGGAGACTCAAGGGTCTTTTAATTAGGGGAAAACTGTGGGAACTAAGGTGAATACTTTTTCAGATTTTAGATGGCCCAGAATTGGAATGGATAGCTAACATTATGGAAGACAAAATAAAAATTCAAAATTATCTTAATAGGTTGGAAAATACATTGGGAATTAACAATGATATTGAATAAAGATAAATGCCAAATTCTGCATTTAGAAATAGAAATTCTAAATCCTAGTTAGCAGCTAGTAAGAATATAAAATAATTGATATATCACCTGTTCAATAAAAATAGCAAAATAATACAAAACACTTTCTGGTTATGTCTCTACCAAGTAAAAACTGTATTTTACCAGGAAATATTTATTGTTCTGTGTCTTTTTCTCTGAAGCCACTCTGAAGAGCTGGAAGTTAGCCAGTATTACAAATCCAATAAATAAATAAAAATTGTGAAATGCAAGACAAAGCAGTAGTTAGATAGTTGATCTTATAGAAAACACCATTTAAATTAGATTAAGATTATCTGATGGTCTAGCCAATCCCTAAAACTCATTTCTGAGAAATGTTGGAGAATTGGTCAAGTGTCACATTAGAGGAAGTGAAAACCATTCCTATCTTCAAAAAGAAGAAGGGTGATTCAGACAACTGCAGACCAGTCATCTGGGAAATGCTGATCAAAAACAGTTTGATCTGCAAGTACTTTGAAAACAGTACAATAATTATTAGAAGTCAGCACATATTTGTCTTTGTCATTCTATCCTAACCTTATTTTTGATCAGATAATTTATCTTAATAGATCCTTAATAGACTGTTGGAATGCTGTAGACATAATCTATCTTAATTTGAGGAAAATGTTGGTCAAAGTATCCCATGACTTCTTCATCAGCAAGCTAGTTAAGAATGAGCTGGATAGCATGACAATCAAGTGACTACATGGTTGTCTCAAATCATATTCAGAGAGAATTCATAAATGGTTCTTTCTTGAACTGGATGATATATTCAGTATAGTGCCATACTGTTTTGTCCTTGGCCATTCTGATTAATAATTTGGATGATGAGGTAGAGAAAATACTGATTATTGAATAGCTTGGCAAATGTTTGAAAAAACCTATAAGTGTCACAGATTCCATTACTATCAGCTTGGTGAAATGATAGAGGTTGTCTTGTTTTATGAGGAAGCCTTCAACTCCTGATCTGCTGACCTTGGACAGGTTTACTCCAGGAGTGAAATCAGTGGTGAAATTCATTTTTTAACTACCAGTTCTGTGGGCATGGCTTGGTGAGCATGGTGTGGCTTGGTGGGCGTGGCTTGGTGGGCATGACAGGGGAAGGATACTGCAAAAACTCCATTCCCTCCCCACTCCAGGGAAAGGATACTGCAAAATCTCCTTTCCCTCCCCATTTTAGGGGAAGGATACTGCAAAATCTCCATTCTCTCTCCACTCCAGGAGAAGTATACTACAAAAATCTCCATTCCCTCCCCACTCCAGGGGAAGGATACTACAAAATCTCCATTCCCTCCCCACTCCAGGGGAAAGATACTGCAAAATCTCCATTCCCTCCACATTCCAGGGGAAGGATACTGCAAAATCCCCATTCCCACCCCACTCTGGGGCCAGCCAGAGGTGACATTTGCTGGTTCTCCGAACTACTGAAATTTTCCACTACTGATTCTCCAGAACCTGCTGGATTTCACCCCTGGGTGAAATGCTACTGGTTTGGACCAGTTCACCTGAACCAGTAGTAGAAAAATGCTACTGGTTCAAGTGAACAGGTATTTCAGACGATCAGCTGTAACCTGTGATTTATATTAGCTAGAATCATCTGATTTCCTGCTTTCTAGCTAATATAAATTGCATGGCACAGCAGATTCAGCCCCCCCCCCCCCGCTGTTCTACTTACCTTTGCAGACACATTTGATAGCAGGCTCTGCCCACCCACCTGGACATCATCACACCCAATTTTCTACGGACGGAGGTGGCATGCACACTCACATTTGCAAACCACTTGTGAAGGTAAGTTGATTTCGCCCCTGCTTTAGTCCTATTTCAAAAGCTACTAAATTTGCTATCAAAATAATCTATGATACTAGTGATTAGTGGGTTGGGGTTTGCCCAATAAGATACGAGACCAGCTTTCTTGTTTTCATCATCTCCTCCTTAGAACCTGCTTAGAGGTTGATTTGAATTGATGTTACTAAAACAGCTGGCATCTATGTCCTACCATACTATTAAAAATAGTAAGGGCCATAGGGAAATTGATATGCATAGCACAAGGCTGAGGTGACCAATATGTGACAGGGTCATCTCACTCAACTTCGTGGGTGGCAGATCATCCACTCATCTATGAGGGTGACAAGCTGTGTCATATTGTCTACATCCTGCACTGATTGATATCAATTTAAAGGCAAAATATCACTGCTGTGAGCCATGCTGTCAGGCCTACAGCCGTCTTTTCTTTTGGATCCTTGGCCTGCCACACTTTCTATTATTCTACTATGCATTTTGTATTGTGGGAAAATGGGAGGGGGGATTTTACAGGGCTAGATGCTATGTAGCCATAACAAAATTCTTTCTAGAAAGCCAAGGTCATCCTTTGTCTTTGCACCTCTGCACCTGACCAGAACTGGATGGGTGGAACTGCCAGCATGGCAGTGGAAGATTCGACCATGTGATGGACAAAGATCTTGAACTTTCAACTGGATGGGGAAAACCGGGAAGCTTTCAGATTCAGGTTTTCCCAGATATGCCAACATGGCTCTCTTAATAAATTGGATCTTTGAGCAATACTTTGCCTTGACCAGAGGTGGTATGCTGCCATTTTGCACTGGTTCGGGCAAACCAGTAGTGGCAGCAGCTCGAGGCTCCACCCACCCACCCTGATGTCATCAAGGACTTTCTGCGCATGCACGCTCCTGCTACCAAACTGGTAGTGAAGAAAATAGAATACCATCTCTGCCCTTGATGCTGTATCAAACATAAGCTACATTCAAATTGTACGCCATTTGAGATAGACCAGACTAGAAAACCAACTTCACAGGTTTGACTTGAAATAAATTGATGCAAGCTGCTGTAACAGAATTTTGAAAGCCAGAGTGCATTTTTCTTTTCCTCCCTGATATACTCATGGAACAGGGCAGAGCCACTCTCACGTTTCTTCCTTTTCTTTTCCAGTCTTAAAGCATGTTTTATTTATTCTAAAATCTTAAGAAGGGCTCCCCAACAGTTGTCAGGTCCAGTTAATGGGTACAAGGGAAAGGACTGTCTTGTTTGCCACATGCAAACTCTGGAACTCTCTGCCTTGGGGGAAAAAATTGCCATTTGATTAAGCATAACTTTCATTTGATGTATTAATTTAGACATTTTCTGTCTTTGTTACCAGCCCTTTTTCTTTATAAATTATCAGCTTCTGGATATAGCATACCATAATACACATTTGAAATTGCAGATGTTCAGAATAAATTGTACAGAGTTCTACATTGAGTCTGTCAGTCTATTGAGTCTGTCATCTGTGCCTCTATAACTGTCTAGTTTGGTTCTGCAACCCAACAAGACAGACACGGACTTCAATGGATAATTAGAACTGCAGAAAAAACAAGTGCTACCAACCTGCCTTCCATTGAGGACCTGTATACTGCAGGAGTCAAAAAGAGGGCTGTGAAAATATCTACAGAGCCCTCACATCCTGGACATAAATTGTTTCAACTCCTATCCTCAAAACGATGCTATAGAGCACTGCAAACCAAGACCACTAGACACAAGAACAGTTTTTTCCCGAACGCCATCACTCTGCTAAACTAACAATTCCCACAACACTGTCAAACTATTCACTAAGTCTGCATTATTATTAATCATCTCATCGTTCCTATCATCCATCTCCTCCCACTTATGATTGCCTATAACTTTGTTGCTTGTATCCTTACAATTTATATTGATATTGATTTTTTCCTGATTGCTTATGACTATCACTAAGTGTTGTATCTTATGATTCTTGATGAATGTATTTTTAATGCACATTGAGAGCATATACAACAAAGACAAATTCCTTCTGTGTCCTATCACACTTGGCCAATAAATAATTCTATTCTATTCTATTCTATTCTATTTTTTCTATTCTATTCTATTCTATTCTATTCTATTCTACTCTACTCTACTCTACTCTACTCTACTCTACTCTACTCTACTCTACTCTATTCTATTCTATAAATTATTAGCTCAGAATTTTATAAGTGATAGACTTTATTTTTCTGCCATCTTTTACAAACTCTTTAATTCTTCCCCTTTCTTTTTTGGATTTGGGTACTCTCTGCTTCCCACAGCTGTTTTTCCAGTAGAAATTGGGTAGATTTGCCTTTCTCTTTTGGCTCTTTTCTTCTTGTGACTTTACTATATGGTGAAGTCAATCTGGAAGGTCACCTCTTTCATCAAGTATTCGATTTGCATCCAAAATTGTATGTACATGAAAAATGTGGTTGTGTGTCGCACCTAGCTGCAGACGCAGATGAAATTCTGTAGAAAGCCTGATGCACGCTAACCTTTGCAGATGGCTCAGCTATTGCTGAAAAATGGATTGCTTAATAAAGCATATCATCCGACATATTTGCTGCTTGGCTAGCCAAATAGAAGTTGTTTTTTGCACAAATTTCCTTGTCAAATTTGTCAATGTTCATGTCATTTTTGCTTTAGGTCACAGAGCAAGGTGCAAAATCTTGGCATCTTTGCTAGTTGCAAGCCAGTTTTGGCTATTTCTAACAATGGAGTGAATTTCTCCCGAGATTCAGGTTTGTTACGTATATAAGGAATAATGGGGAGGGGAGGGGGAATCAGAGTTATAGAATGCAGAGGACTTTAAAGAAATTGTCTGGTGCAGGGATGAGGGTTGATTTCTTTTGTTTTTAAAAATAGGAATAAATATTTGTATTTGTATTCAAGGAATCTGTTAGAAAGACAGGGCTGAGAAAGATACTGCTTTTTCCTTTAAACGATTTAGTTTGTTCAGCTCTGTTGTTTCAGAGGATTTTGATGCATGTAGATTATTTGCTTGCCTGCACAGAAAATGTATTCCTTTGTACATGGATATTTACAGGATGGGGTAGTTTCTGTCAACTTCAAGGTAAGGTCCCTTTGCTCTTTCTTATACACTGTATTCCTTTACATCTTGTCTGAAACTACCTGAAGACTTCATGGTGCTCTTTATATTGAAGAATTTAATAGCAAGGTGTGAATGTATATATAGTATGTATGTATGGCTGAACTGTTGTTCATTCTCACTCACTTCCAGGCCAGAATTCTATTTTGGAGGATTTGTTTTATTCACTTAACAGAGAAACAGTGGTGGGATTCAGCCAGTTCGCACCTATTCAGGAGAACTGGTTGTTAACTTTCTAAGCAGTTCGTAGAACCAGTTGTTGGAAGAAATCTCTTTTTTTTTTCCAGTTTACAGGGCTAATCCTGTAAGGAAGGCAGGGAGGAAACATTCTGGTATTGTTTCTATCCTAATCTTTATTGTCCTGCTTACAGAAACTGCCTCTCCAGTTAACCCTTATTACATTGTAACAGCTAAGGCGGTGGCCATAGACCTAAGTGACATTGAGTTGGCCACGCCCACCCAGTCACATGACCACCGAGCCACTGCCCTAATGACACAGTTGGTCATTAGGGCAGAGAACTGGTTGTTAAATTATTTGAATCCCACCACTGATGCAATGTGGACACTAACCCATCCATTATTACTTTTGCTCTCATCAAACTTTCTCTCCTGATCTGTTACTTGAAAGTAGTGCCTTAAAGTAAAAATGAGACTCATGTGGCTTTAAAATATAGCCAATATAGCCAATAAATATAGCCCTGCTTCCAGAAACTCTTGTTAGCCCTTATTACATTGTAACAGCTAAGGCGAAGCGCCCATCAACCTGAGTGACGTTGAGTTGGCCATGGTCACATGACCACCGAGCCCCGCCTACCCAGCTGGTCATTAGAAGAGAGAACCAGTTGTTAAATTATTTGAATACCACCACTGGAGAGAAATGAGTCTCACCCATCCTTAAGGGAAGGTTGGCTCTTCTGCAGGCCCCTTGGGACTCTCTGGTGCCAAATTTGTGCTGATTTCTGACTGAACTCTAGTTGTAGCAGAAGATTAAGATCAGGGGAAACAAGGTGTTTTGAAAATCCATCCACACAGTCCACACAGTCTTCTTATCCAGGTGTCAAAGCACCCCACTTACAATTTGATACATCTTCAACTGTTTCTCAGCATTGACCCATTTGTTAAGGTAGTTAGAAGATAGCTTCAGGTTCCATAGTGAACATGATTATTCCATTTGCTTGCACAAGTCATTCCATGAAAACAATCTAAAATTCATGGAGAAGTGGCTTGAGTTTTATTTATTTATTTTATTATTTATTTATTTAGTTAGTTTGTTGAATATGTACAAGGTAACAGGTATAAGTATAAACATGGGCATGAACAAAAGAAATGAGTACAAATAAATGGGGACAGTAGGACAGGGATGAAAGGCACGCTGGTGCACTTATGCACGCCCCCTTTACGGACCTCTTAGAAATGGGGTGAGGTCCATGGTAGACAGTTGAAGGTTGAAGCTGTGGGGGTTTGAGGATGTAACAACGGAGTCAGGTCGAGCATTCCAGGCGTTGACCCTTCTGTTGCTGAATTTGTATTTTCTGCAATTGAGTTTGAAGTGGTTTACCTTGAATTTGTATTGATTGTTTGCCAGTGTATTATTGTGGTTGAAGTTTAAGAAATCATTGACAAGTAAGACATTGTAGCAGGCAATTTTGTGTACTGTGCTTAAATCATACCACAGGCGGCACAGTTCCAGATTGTCCAAGCCCAAAATTTTGAGCCTGGTGGCATAGGGAATTCTATTGTGAGTAGAGGAATGGAGTACACTTTTCATGAAGTACCTCTGGACCCTCTCAATCGTATTAATGTCCGATATACAGTGTGGATTCCAGGCAGACGAGCTATATTCAAGAATTGGTCTGGCAAAGGTTTTGTGTGCCCTACATTGCAGTACACTTATAACTTGATACACCCTCATCTGTTTCTCAGCATTGACCCATTGTTAAGGTAGTTGGAAGATAGCTTCAGGTTCTGAAATGAACATGGTTATTCCATTTGCTTGCACCAGTCATTCCATGAAAACTATCTAGAATTCATGGAGAATTGGCTTGAGATGGTACAGTTAGGGTTAATGGTCTGCTTGAATCCAATTGATCCAACAAGAGGTGGGTTGTTCCTGGTTTGGTCTGGTTCAGCCGAACCGGTAGTGGAATTCAGGCCTGGGTCACAGAACCAGCAGTGACCCAGGCCTGCACACCCCCAAACCGCTTCTCTCGTCATTGCTGGGGCGCCACCATTTTGTTTTTTAGTGACTGTGCAGTTCACTGTAAATTGCTCTGTGCATGCGCAAAGAACAATTTACATTGAACAGTGCATGTATGCACAGCGCACGTCTGGGGCACGTGCATGAGTTTTGAACCGGTAGTAAAACTGGCAGCAACCCACCCCCGGATCCAACCAGTCTGCTTGGGTCCCCTTCAGTTTGGTTGCTGGGGTCTGCTGCTTTAAGACCACTTTAATGGTCTTAAAGTGATTGCTGTGAATGACTTATAATCCAACAGGACAAGCAAATTCTGTTCTTTTTTGTTCCAACTATGGCAGACAGTTGAATGGGTGGCTTCAATTTCAATTTTCAATTTCAATTTACTTTATTTGTATGCCGCCCTTTTCCCTGATAGGATGGGGGGAGGGGCTTCCTATGTATAGATAATCCTCTGTTCTGACCCCCCCTTCTCCGTCCAGCAATGAAAGCCAAAACAGACGTAAAAAAGAATATTTTAATCAGTCCAGACTCTTGTTGGCTGCAAGCCCAAAATAAACAAAGAGATAAGCTCTCGGGCAACAATTACTACAAACCTAGGCAATGCAAACAGGCTCTCATAGCAAACCACTTCTCCAAGTTGGTTTCTCTGAATCATGAACGTGAACGAGAACGTTGACTCCTGCAACCAGGGCGTGGCACAAACAGTCTCTTTTATACACAGGAGAGCATCTTAATCAGCATCAGCTAAGCACAATCATCTCCTACAATTATGCAGTTGTTCTTTACGTCGAGTAGCCCTTTGTCTGCATGCATCCTGAAACAACTCCCAAATGTTTTCCTGAACATTCCCTTTGATCCAATGCTCTGCCGCCACCTGGTGGCCAACCAGTGTCTCCCCGCCCTGCTCAGAGTTGACACCCTGTCCAGGGTCCTCCACCTCCTCCAAGGCCGACTCATAAGACCCCTTGCTGTCGGAGTCTGGCGGCAGCTCCAACGGCTCCTGCCGGGCCACAACAGTCCTCACTTAATGACCACTATAGGGACTGACAACTCTGTTGCTAAGTGATGCAGTCATTAAAGAAAACATCATGTGACTGTGACAGGCTTATGATCTCACTTCTATCATAGTTGTTAAGTGGGTCACCTGAGGCTGTTAAACAAGGCATCATGTGACTGCAACTTGTGATTTTATTGCAAGCTTCTCCATTGCCTCTGCTTATTGGAAGCCAGCTATGAAGGGTGCAAATGGCTATCATGTGACTAAAGGATGCTATAATGTTTGGAAGTGCAAGGACTGGTTGTAAAATTAAACTACTTTTCCACTACCATTGTAACTTTGAATGGTCACTAAACAGGGCAGATGAGGATTGCCTATATTTTTCATTACTGTGTTTCCCTCAAAATAAGACTGGGTCTTATATTAATTTTTGCTCCAAAAGTTGCACTAGGGCATATCTTCTGGTTAGGTCTTATTTTCAGGAAAATGCGGTACTAAATGCGCCTGTCTGGCTGTCAAACTTAAGTAGAGCTTATTTTGAGGGTAGGGCTTATATTATGAGCTTCCTGAAAAATCATGCTAGGACCTATTTTCTTATTAGGTCTTATTTTCGGGAAAACAGGGTACTTAGTTGTAAAGGAGACCAGAACCACCATGTGTAATCAATAAGAATGAATTGCTTCAATGAGTTATAGCAATTTTTAAATTTGTATTACTTTCAATCTACAGTGAATAATATTATTACATATCATAGATATAGTTTAGACTTTAGAGACTCTTATAGTATGATGTAATGAATTATAATATGTTATTTTTTTAATTCTATACTTGTACTGCACATAATTATCAGTGCATAATAAATATCATCACACTACTACTACCATTAACTCTGGCTTGAAGAGTAGGTCACCTGATCTACCTATATATACCTAACAAAAGATCTCTCTCAAACTCTATCTTTGACCAAATGTACCCCACTGTTCAGGGGTGAAATTCAGCAGGTTCTGGAGAACTAGTAGTGGAAATTTTGAGTAGCTCAGAGAACCAGATATTTTGCAATATCTTTCCCCCAGGAGTGGGGAGGGCATGGGGATTTTGCAGTATCCTTCTCCTGGAGTATGGAGGGAATTGAGATTTTGCAGTATCCTTCCCCTGCCATGCTCACCAAGCCATGCCTACACAACCAGTAGTAAAAAAAATGAATTTCACCACTGCCACAGTTACATGACAACTGCACAAATCCAGAAAACCAGGACATGACACCCAAGAGATGTAAAATTCTACTTCTTTGCTGCCATCTTCTAGTCAATATGTTTACCAATAACAGGTCAATTAAGGTTAATAATAAAAATATATTTAAATAGTTTTTATCAACAATTCCTTATCAAATGTGTGAAAGAGATTGTGTGTGGTGCCCTCAGATTCAGTCCTGGGGCCCACAGACATCCAAAGGAGAAGCAGCAGAAAGTGACAAAATGTGTGTTGTAATCTTGTAGTCTGTACAAACATCATTGTTTACATATTTGTATGTGATGCAGTGACACAAGTATAAAACAGCATAGCCTACATCATTCCATCAATTCCATGTTTCTTGTTTTGACATCATCATTATTAGGAAAGGACATCTATGCTGCAACCTGCACTCCTTAACATTACATTAATGTTGGGAGGGTGGAGCTGACATCACGACGATACGATGCACGATCTTGGAGCTCCAAGATCGCAGTCGATATCTCTGCCACTGGATGGTCCTTTTTGCCCTAAACTGTCCCATAGTGACGGTGATAGAGAAGAGCACGTCCTGTTGATGTCAGGGACACTGCAAAGTCCCTGATTGTTCCAGGAGAAGCTCTTTTTTCGATGACAGAGATGCAGCCATGGAGGCCACTGAAGTATAGTCCACTCTATAAAGCCTTAGTAAGGTCACACCTGGAATACTGCATTCAGTTTTGATCACCACACGATAAAAAGATGTTGAGACACTAGCAAGTGTGCAGAGAAGAGCAACCAAGATGATTAGGAGCCTGGAGACTATAACATATGAAGAACGGTTACAAGAACTGGACATGACTAGTCTAGTAAACAGAAGGACCAGGAGTGACATTATAGCAGTGTTCCAATATTTGAGGGGATGTCACAGAGAAGAGGGGGACAATCTATTTTCCAAAGCACCAAAGGCCAGACAAGAAACAATGGATGGAAACTGACCAGGGAGAGATTTAATTTAGAAATAAGGAGGACCTTTCTGACAGTGAGAAAAATCAACCAATGGAAGTTCCCTTCAGAAGTTGTGGGTGCTTCATCAGTGGCCACTTGTCAGAAATGCTATAGGTCTCCTGCTTGAGCAGGGGTTGGACTAGATGAACTACAAGGTCCTTTTCAACTCTATTATTAAGGCCACACCAACAGGGGGATGACATCAAAATCATAAGAAGTGATAACACTGCTTTATACTGCACTGGTAGGGCCACACTTGGAATACTATGTCCAGTTCTTGTCATCATGATACAAAAAAAGATGCTGAGATCCTAGAAAGTGTGCAGAGAAAAGCAATAAAGTCAATAAAGAGTCTGAAAGCTAAGTCGTATGACAAAGAGTTGAGGGAGTTAGGTATGTCTAGCCTATCAAAGAAGGAGTAGAGGGGACATGATCAGGGGTGAAATCTAGTAGGTTCTGACAGGTTCTGGAGAACTAGTAGCAGAAGTTTTGAGTAGTTAGGAGTACCGGTAAAGGAAATTTTGAATAGTTTGGACAACCGGCAAATGCCACCTCTGATTGGCCCCAGAGTGGGGTGGGAATGGAGATTTTGCAGTATCCTTCCCCTGAAGGGGGAATGGAGATTTTGCAGTATCCTTCCCCTGTAGGGGCTGAGAATGGGGATTTTGCAGTATTCTTCCCCTGGAGTGGAGTGGGAATGGAGGTTTTTCAGTATCCTTCCCCTGTAGGGGGTGAGAATGGGGATTTTGCAGTATTCTTCCCCTGGAGTGGGGTGGAAATGGAGGTTTTTCAGTATCCTTCCCCTGGAGTGGGTGGGAATGCAGATTTTGCAGTATCTTTCCCCTGGAGTGGGGTGGGAGTGGAGGTTTTTCAGTATCCTTCCCCTGGAGTGGGTGGGAATGAAGATTTTGCAGTATCCTTCCCCTGCCATGTCTACCAAACCAAACCACACCCACCAAACCACACCCACAGAACCGGTAGTAAAAAAAAATGAATTTCACCACTGGACATGATAGCTGTCTTCTAATACCTCAGGAGACTGTCAGAAACAAGAGTGGATTAATTTATTCTCCAAAGCACCAAAGGGCAGGACAAGAAGTAATAGGTAGAATCTTGTTAAAGAGACATCTACTCTAGAACTAAAGAGAAATTTTCTGACAGTGAGAACAATTCAGCAATGAAACAGCTTGCCTCTGGGAGTTGTTGATACTCCATCACTGGAGGTTTTCAAGAACAGAGTGGACAACCATTTGCTGGGGATGGTACAAGGTCTCCTGCCTTGAGGAGAGGGTTGGATTAGAAGACCTTCTAACCTTATGATTCTATGTTTTAATGTCTAGAAAGTTGATCATGGTGGCTGTTGGAACATGCAGGTTGCTATCCCACATGTGAGAGGTCTTTAAGCTTTTTGAAAAAGCTCCACTAGAGAATGTTCAACGAAGTGAGATTCCATGAGAAACAGTATTAATCTTCATGAATAGTTTTACTATTGTTTCATGGGATTATTCTTTTTTTTTTGCTTCAGGTTATAATATTGCTACCTTGCAGTGAGTTGTTAATCAAAGATTACCATGCCCCACATGCATTCCATTTCTATAATATACACCTAGCCCACTTCTTTTCCTAGGAAATATGTGGGGCAGAAACATTTTTTTTAACTGAGAAGGAGTGTCTATTCAAATAACATTCTTTCTTCCTTGTTTGTTCCTTTAAAAAAAAACAGAGCAGGTGTGTATTATTCCTTCTGGTAAGTTTTTAGTGTACCATTGTAAAGGTGTTGTTTGATACCTTACACTGCCTGCTATAAAGCCAACATGAGTGATTAATAGCAAAGCCTCTGCCATTTTATTATTAATAGCAGTGTGTTGACTCAATTAAATCCAGCCTGCTTTTTTTGGCAGGCCTTTGCAATTATACATATCATTATGGGCAGCAGCCCAAATGCATCCTGGGAGGAGACCAGAACTCCACATTAACTTTTTCTGGCAGTCTCAGGGCAAGTTGGCAACTATGCTGTGTGTCTCTAACCAAGCCAATATGCCTGTCGCAAGGATGTAAGCGGGGAATTGACATTTAGGATGCTGGGAAATGTTTCCAGATACCAATTTTTGAATCGAAATTTCAAGACCTTTCATCAATTTCTGTAGAACAGGTTGCACTTCAGAATTTCTATGGGCTTTCTAGAAAAATGTCGGATCTAAAAAAACGCCTTAAATTAGGTATAGCCGCAGAAGCATGTTGACAGTTATGCAACTGTCCTTGTTTATAGTATTGTATAGTCTTTATTGTCATTGTACATCATGTACATAAGGATGGCTCAGTGGCTAAAATGCTGAGCTTGTCGATCAGAAAGGTCAGCAGTTTGGTGGTTCGAATCCCTAGTGCCACATAACAGAGTGAGCTCCTGTTACTTGTCCCAGCTTTGCCAATCTAGCAGTTTGAAAGCATGTAAAAATGGAAATAGAAAAATAGGGACCACCTTTGGTGGGAAGGTAACAGTGTTCCAGGCACCTTCGTCATGTTGTCCACATGACCACGGAGACGTCTTTGGACAGTGCTGGCTCTTTGGCTTTGAATCGGAGATGAGCACCGCCCCATAGAGTCGGGAATGACACGGACATATGTGAGAACCTTTACCATTACTGTTACATCATGTATACAACAAAATTGGTTTTGGCTTGACTGGTCAATTTGTTGACAAAAACTACAAACAACATAAATAGTATAAAGAATAACCCCTATGCAAGTATTTAGTAAAAGAAAAAGAAGAAAAACTAGTCATATGTTTCCATGTGTGCGTGGAGTGATTGTGGTTGTATTTAGAAGTCTGACAGCCCAAGGATAGAAACTATTTTTAAACCTATTTGTTCGTCTGGCTATGCTTTGATGTCTTCTGTCTGATGGTAGAAGTGTGAAGAGACACTGACCGGGTGTGAATTATCTCTGAGTATCTTCCTTAATCTACTAAAGATGCGAGACCTGGTGATGTCATCCAGTGGTGTTAGAGGGCAACTAATGGTTTTTTTGTGCTGAATTGATCACTCTCTGTAGTGCCTTCCTGCCCGCAGCAGTTAAACCAGCATACCATACTGTAATGTAGCATGTGAGGACACTTTCTATCATGGACTGATAGAAAGAGGTCATCAGCCGTTGTTCCACCTGATTTTTTCACAGGACTCAAGGAAATGAAGTTTCTTGTTTACTGAATCTATCTTTGCTGTCCAACTACTAAATAGGAGAGGAGACCAGCCTGGTCAATATTTTAAAGATCTCTACTAAGTTGGTCTTTCCAACCAGTGCTGGTTTGTTTTTATTACAGTTTGGCCCACAATGACACCAACTTGTTCTCAGCAGAGTGGCCATGGTCAGGGGTCATATTTCCATGTTATATTGTTGAATAAAAGAAGAAATTCTGAGACACTGTTTTACCCAACCCAACCAAATGGGCATTGCCAGTTATTCTGCCTTCTGGGAAGGAACATTAGGGTTCTTTAAAAAAAAAAATTACACATATTTCAAGTTTAACACCACATTCCCACTCTTAATAGCGTTTCAGTATCATTATCACCCATATTTAAATCATGGCTATTTCAACTTTCTTTATACATCATTATTTTATGTACTGTACCCTTATTCATATATGGAATAGAAGACTATCTTGATGGAAGCATCAATGTAAAATGATTGTCCAATTCTACCACCCTCACCCAGGTTTTTGCCAGCTGGCTGGGACTTTGATAGGGACAGTTTTTGCTGGAGGTGATTGATAGGGACAGAAAGAGGCCTTAACCGCCCCCCTCTTGCTGTCAAGGGTTGGCAACCTTAAAAACTCAAAGAGCCACAAAAGTCCAGAAGCCCCCTGTTTAATTCTGGAGCCGGACGAAAGTCCAGTTCCCCCAATATAGAGTCTCCTCCTAGCATGGCATCCTTTTTCCTCTACCGGTCCTAACCGATAGCCCTATCAATTGTGGAGCTGACTGGTGTCAGGGAGCCGCAGCAGAGGGATGAAAGAACCACATGTGGCTCCAGAGTCACGGGTTGCCGACCCCTGTCTTAAGTCCTTATTTAAGCTTTCTTAATTTTAACTGTTTTTATATGTATCTTTTTATTTTTCTGTAAGCCACCCAGGGTCACATTTTGGTGAGACAGATGCGTATAAATCTAATAAAAAGTATTCAATAAACCAGATTAATGCAAATTCAGTAGAAGGGCTTTTTAAATACTATCCATATTTGATTGAACTTGCATCAGAAGCCTGTATAGTCACACCTTTTGTTAGTTGCAAAGTCATGTCCAACCCATCGTGATCCCAACGTTCCTCCAGGCCTTCCTGTCCTCTACCATCCTCTGGAGTCCATTTAAGCTCACGCCTACTGCTTTGGTGACTCCATCTAACCACTCCATTCTCTGCCGTCCCCTTCTTCTTTGGCCCCCAATCGTTCCCAGCATTAGGCTCTTCTCCAGTGAGTCCTTCCTTCTCATTAGACAGACATTAACAGGGTTCAAAGGAGGTTCATCCACGTGTCCTTGAATGCATTTTGTAAGAACTTCTATCTCACCGTGGAAAAATATTCACAAGTAGAGTACTAATGTTCTAGTCACCACTATATCCCTTTGAACACTTTAAATCTCCAGGTATTCTGGCAAAAGGTAATAGAAGCATGATTCACAAAATAGCCTACGTGAAAATCTAGCATTTACATACCAAATGTCTGAATTTGTGCAATACTTTGAAGCAGAAACCACATTACGATTTAATATGTGGGGTAAATTTTCTCTAAGAAAAGCATCACTCCTTTGACTGGCCCAACCTGCAGTTGGCATGGAAAATGGCCAGCTGATTCCTATAACTTCTGTTAGTTTTATGTCTTCTTTATTTCAGGATTTAGGTTAAGGTAATAAGAGAATAAGTATTTCTGTCTTTGTTCTTGTGGTCTAATGAAGAATATAATGATGAGATTTTTTTTTCTGCCATGTCTTCCATTATTCTTTCCTTAGGCCAATTCCAAGGAAGATTAGTTACACAGTTATGTTTTATCTCATACAGAACCTGGAGTTGCTAAGCTCATTGTGGTTCAGGTCAGGGGTGGGTTCCGGCAGGCACTACTGCTGGTTTGCTGCATGTGCATGCAAAGTGCAATTAAAATTGTTCTGCGAAGACTTCCTGGGAGGAGCCTACTGGTGAAGGCAGCAAAAAATCAGCTGCCTCCGAATTCCTGGCTACGTACCTGTTTAGAGGATCTTCCATCTGACGTCTTATCAGGTTTTCTTATCCTTCAGGCAAGAGGGAAAGAAGAAACTGTTTTGCTGGCAAATGCTCTTCGATTTTTGCAGCTTTTGTGCTTGCAAGGAAAGGGGGGCGAGCCCAAGGCAGAACGGCTGTCCGTGCTGGGAACTTCAAACTGCCTTGTGCAGGACAAAGTAGGTCTCTCCCACTCTGCTCTAAGTTTTGTTTGATTTAATCTTATCACGAGCTGAATCCGTTTACTGCGAGGACAATAATTGCTTATCAACATTTTAGTTTCTTCTCTTTTTCTCCTCCGAAAAATTATTTACTCAGAGGCTTTTAAAATGGCGCCGAGCAGGCTGGTTTCTCCGGTAATAACGAACACTTTTTGCTAATCCTCACAAGACTTCAAAAGAATTCAAAACAAAAGAGATAGCTTATCAAATGTTTTGGTTTCACAATAGAAGAATTTTACTCCTTCATTAACTTTGTTATTTGGAAGTTAAATGGTGATGAATCTGTTGAACGGTCTTGTTACAATGTTTACTCACTGAAAGTTTTGCCAAGCCTTAAACTTCAAAATAAAAGCCTCTTTACTTAAAGCTGCATATTTAGGCGATAGAGTTTTATTAACTGCAGGCAGACAAATTTTGAAATGGCCTCAAAACCAAATATTAACTTGAAGTCTTCACCCTCTACTTCCAGGGGTACACCCTCAGTGCCTGGCACAAAGCTGCAGCCTCCGCTTCCTACGCCCCCTGCTGGGGATGTATTAACGAAAGAATTTTTTCTGAGTAATCTAAGCGAGGCTCTTAATGCACAGACAATTAAAATGGAAGATAAATTTAGAGATAATAGAGAGGAGAGAAAAGAGGAAATAAAAGAAATGAAAGAAGAAATTAAAAGTGAAATTAAAAGTGAAATAAAAGGACTTAAACAGGAGTTGTATGAGAAATTTGAGGCTAAGGTTGATAAAATTAGAGACGACATGCTGAGTCTTGTAACTGTATTAACAGAACATATTTCTGGAGTGGAAGATACTCTAGAGGTTCTTAATGATGCCAATGCTAACTTGACATTGAAAACAGAGGTGGTGGAACAAAAAGTGGAAAATGCTGAAAAAGAAATTATTATGATACAGTACCGACAAATGGAGCTTGCATTAAGAGTAAGGGGGCTGCGTGAGGAGAAACAGGAGAACCTGAAACAGATCCTATCGGAAGCTTTTGACCGCCTGATGGGAAGACCAGGGACCAACCAAGGCTGGCAAATTGACAAAGCTTACCGCGTTAACTCCTGGCTGGCAAAGCAGAAGCAGCTTCCTCGAGACATCGTTATATATTTTACTACAAGAGAGTTCAGAAATATGGTACTGCAAGCGTCTTATAACACTAAGCTTCAAATTGGCGGTCAAGACCTGGCTGTTTTGAAAGAGATACCACCTCAAATGTTAAGAGCCAGAAGAGACTACGCTTTTTTGGTCGAAGAACTCAGAAACCGTCAGATACAGTATAGATGGGATGCACCATTCGGCATCATATTTACATTTGATAAGCAAAGGTACCGCCTCAACTCTGTATGGAAAGCCCGAGATTTTTATTATAATATATTGAAGGCTGGACACCCTGCACCATCTGGACCTAGAGAAAGACCACAAGAAGGACAGGATAGACAGCAAACTACACAACCACCAGACAAGATGGAGCATCTCTCTTCTCTAGAAGTGCAAGGTGCTATGGAACCAAGACCTAGCCGCATGACTACTAGACGTATGGAGAAACAAGCTAAGAAGCAACAGTATCAACAATTATCGGCCATCGATCAAGGAACTACAACAACAAATCTGGAAGCAGTGGGAGGAGCTAAACCTAAGGTTAAACAGGCCGTGCAGGAAGCTCTAAAAATGCTTCAACCAACCAAAGATGACAACTAAGATTTTAACATGGAATGTCAACGGACTGAACTCTCCACAGAAGAGGAAGAAAATATTTCATTATCTTAAACAGTTTAAGAACGATGTAATTTGTTTGCAAGAAACTCATATCAAGTCAACTGATCAAAAATATCTGATCAACTCAAAACTTGGTCAACATTTTGCAGCTTCTGCTATGGAAAAGAAGAATGGTATAGTTGTATACTTAAGAAAAGATATGAAAGCTGAATTAATAGAAGCAGATCCCTTCGGAAGATATATTGCTTTAGACTTGATCTTAGAAGGGAAAAAGACATTACTTTTGGGAATTTATGCACCCAATCAACAGCAAGATAGATTCTATAGAAATCTTCATGCTAAATTAGTACAGTGGGACTATAGTTCCTGTATACTATTGGGTGACTGGAATGGAGTGATAGACACTAAGAGAGATAAGAAGATTTCCCGCCTAAATACCAAGATGCGAGCAAAGTTACCCAAATCCTTCTTTGACATTATGGATGATTTTGAATTGAGAGATATCTGGCGAGAAAGAAATGCAGAGGAATATGACTTCACTTTCTTCTCGGACAGGCATCAATCCCTTTCAAGGATTGATTTTATTCTAACTACTAATGATTTGCTTTCTAGGGTCAAGAAAACAAAGATTGCAGCTAGAGTCCTTTCGGACCATAACCCAGTTTGGATGGAGTTGGGAAGGGTAGTGCAGGCAAGAAGGTTTTGGAGACTGAATGAAAATTTATTTAGATATGAAAACTATATTAATGATTGTAAAAAATTACTATCTGAATATTTTGTTTTGAATATGAATAAGGGTACATCTATGGAATTTGTATGGGATGCAAGCAAAGCGTATATGAGAGGAGTTTTGATGAATATAAATAAAACACATAGAAATAAGCAAGGGTTAAAACGAACAGAACTGGAAGAGGAAATTAAGAGAAAAGAGCTGGAGTTAACAAGGAAACCAGACGATACAAAGGTTAAGGAAACTATTAACATATTAAAATCTCAATTTGACATGTTGATCTCTGACCAGGTAGCTACTAATTTATTATATGCAAAACACAATACTTTTTGTAATGCAAACAAACCTGGCAGATGGTTAGCTTATCAGATTAGGAAAAAAAGGAAAACTCGAAATATATCTAAAATGATTTACAGAGGGAAGGAGGTGTTCCAACAGGAAGAGATTCAAAAGGCTTTCTGGGAATTTTTTACAGAACTGTATAAAGGGGATAAAATTAATGGTTTAGACATAGACAAATATTTAGACAAGGAGAAAATACCTTCAGTTAGAGAAGAACACAGGCAAAAATTGAATCAACCAATAACCTCGGGGGAAATCCTGCAGGTAATTAAGCAATTAAAGCCAGGGAAAGCACCAGGTACAGATGGCTTGACAGCGGTTTACTATAAAAACTTACAGTTAGAAATGGTAGAACCTCTTAGAGAATTATTTAATATGATTCAAACGGAAGGTAAAGTCCCTCCATCTTGGAAGACAGCGTTTATATCTTTGATACCCAAAGAAGATCAAGATACTACTCAACCCAAAAATTATAGACCCATTTCATTACTGAATGTAGATTATAAAATTTTTACTAAAATATTAGCAAATAGGTTAATGTTGGTCATTCAACAATTGATACATACGGACCAAACAGGTTTTATACAAGGGAGACAGATGAAAAGTAATGTCAGATTAATTATTAATGCATTAGAATATTTGGGAAAGAACAACCAGATCCCTGCTGCGTTTATATTTTTGGATGCTGAGAAGGCCTTTGATCGAGTTAACTGGCAATTTCTGTTGAAGATATTGCAAAAAATGCAGATAGGAGATAATTTTTTACAGTCAATTAAAGCAATATACCAACAGCAAACAGCACAAATCATAGTCAATGGAAGTTTAACAGACTCTATTCAAATTGGAAAAGGTACAAGACAGGGTTGTCCTTTGTCCCCATTATTGTTTATTATAACTTTGGAAGTATTGTTGAATAAAATACGGGGCTTGGATGGTTTAAAAGGGATCAAGATTAGGCAGCAAGAATATAGAGTCCGCGCTTTTGCGGATGATTTGGTCATAATATTGGAACAACCGCAGGAATCCAGTATGGTTTTAATGAATACGATTAATCAATATGGTCAAGTGTCTGGCTTTAAAATAAACTTAGGAAAAACCAAAACATTAGCTATAAATATGAATATTAAACAAAAGGAAGAATTAGGAGTGATGCTAGGATGTGAGGTAGTTAAAAAAGTCAAATATCTTGGAGTTAACATTTTAACTTCAAATGGGAAGTTATATAAGCATAATTATGAACCACTTTGGCATAGCATACAGACAGAGATGAAAAAATGGGAGAAATTGCACTTATCTTTGCTGGGCAGGATAGCGGCAGTGAAAATGAACATTTTACCAAAATTTTTATTTCTTTTCCAAATGTTACCTATACTTAAAAAAGATGCGAACCTTTTAGAATGGCAGAAGGGTATCAACAAATTTGTGTGGGCAGGAAAGAAGCCGAGGGTAAAGATGAAAATAATGCAAGATGTACGTGAGAGAGGAGGACTGAAACTACCTAATTTAAAACTATATTATGATGCAGTGGTATTATCTGTAATTAGTGATTGGATTCATTTAACCAATGATAGAATATTGAACATTGAGGGACACGATCTGGTATTTGGTTGGCACGCTTACCTGTTATTCAACAAAAAATTGGATAAGAACTTTAAAAGTCATATTTTAAGAAATGCTTTATTGCGGGTTTGGAAGAAATACCAATATAAATTAAATGACAAGATACCCATGTGGGCAATTCCTAGACATGCAATTGAAAATATGAATACAGCACAAAAACAGGACAGATTTACTTACAGACAGCTTTTTACCTCGGAAAGGGGGGTATTACAATTAAAATCTTTAGAGGTATTAAAAGAGGAGAAGGTAATTCAAACATGGTTCCAGTATGGGCAATTACAGGCTAGGTGGAAAATAGATCAAAAAATTGGTTTTATTCAAGTTGAGGATAATCTGTTTAAACAAATAAGAGATCAAAGCTTAATGCATATAAAGAGGATATATAATGTATTAATACAGATGGATTCGGAAACAGAATTAGTTAAAGATTGTATGATAAAATGGGCTCAAAATATTGAGGAACCAATAATGTTGGATACATGGGAAAGAATCTGGGTAAGAAATGTGAAATTTACACAAGCTCAAAATCTGAGAGAAAATTTTTACAAGATGTTCTATAGATGGCATTTAGATCCTAAAAAGTTGGCTTCTATGTATCCGAATGTACAGCCTAAATGTTGGAGATGTGGTTCTCTCGATGCTACATATTATCATATATGGTGGACCTGCCAAAAGGTTAAAGCATTTTGGATAAAAATATGGTGGGTCATGCAAAATGTTTTTAAAAGAAGGATAAAGTTTAGTCCTCAGTTATTTTTACTAGGTATATGTACTGACTTTACAGTGGTAGAGACCAATTTGACTCTGCACCTGATAACTGCAGCAAGACTGTTGGTGGCGCAATATTGGAAGAAGGAAGACTTGCCTACAATTCAAGAATGGACATTGAAAGTAACAAACTTAGCTGAAATGGCTAAAATATCGGCATATCTCAAAGATCATTCAAATGAGAGATATAAACGAGACTGGAAAAAATGGATTGACTATATACAAAATAAATACGGGACTAAGAAATTCCAGTTAGCCTATGCTTAAGATCAGAAATGATTTAAATTGTTTAAAGTTAGTTCAGTAAGAAGAAGCTAAGGTCAATCTAGAATGTTATTAATTTCTTTATTTCTTTTTTCTCAATAGATTTTAGACTGTGTTAGTTAAAATTCTATACCGTGTACGGGTTCTGGGAAGTCGGGGGGGGGGGGGGAAGGAGGAGGGGGGGTGGGGGGGTGGAGGGAGGGAGGGGTATACACACAAAAAAATTGTACTTCAATGTTTTAATGATTGACAAATGATGACATATTTGTGTTTTTTTTTTAAAGAAAAATAAAAAAAAAAAACAAAAAAAAAAATTGTTCTGCGAATGTGCAGAACTGAAAAACAAGATGGCGGTGCCTATGGTGCCACCAGGGGAACCAGTTCAGGGGTGTGGCAGGCCTGGATCACTGCCAGTTCCAGTGACCCAGGCTGCCAAACCACTACCGGTTTGTCCGAACCAGCCCGAACTGATAGGAACCCACCACTGGTTCAGGCCCCAGAATGTACTTTTATCCATTATCAATGGGTAACCAAATCAATGTACAACATTCAGTTTTATTCCATGCCTTTATGTGCTCAGTCTGACATGTGGAATAGATGGCATCACCACTAGATAGTTAGTAACTGGCTTACTAACTGCATTCCATTGTAGTCCTCAAGGGAACTACATCAGAGATGGTATTCTGCTGGTTCTGATCAGTTCACTCGAACTGGTAGCAGAAATTGCAGATGGCCATACCCACCCGCTCTGGTTCTATGGCATCTCATTTAGGCCCCCTTTTTAAGCAAAATGCATGCATGGAAGGTGGTGAGCATGCGCAGACATGGCACATGCGAGCGAAGCTAGCGCGCACGCTCACATTTGCAAACTGGTAGAGAAGTTAAGTGAATACCACCCCTGACCTACATCTACATGGAGAAAGATATGCTGTGGGGTACCTCAAGGTTCTGTCTTAGGCCCAATACTCTTCAACATCTTCATAAATGAGTTAGATGGAGGGATAGAAGGAGAACCTATTAAATTTGCAGACAACGCCAAGCTGGGGAGAATAGTCACCATTTTAGAAGGTATGCTCAAGATCCGGATGGAGCTTGAGAGACTTGAACACTGGGCCCTATCCAACAAAATTCAGTTCAATGGTGAGAAAACTACACTTAGGCAAGTAAAACCAAATGCACAGGTATAGTGGTGCCTGGATCAACAGCAGTACTGGGAGAAGGATCTTGGAATCCGTCTTGGGAGGGGGGTGTCATGTGACTGGGTGAGCGTGGCCAACTCAATACCACTCACATCAAGGGGTACCTCACCAGCCACTCCTTGCCATGCCCGCCTCAATGTATCTATAGTTCTGTAAAAATGTTGTTCACCTTTTTTTGACTTTCTTATCTGCATACCAGGGGTGAAATTCAGAAGGTTCTGACAAGTTCTGGAGAACCGATAGCAGAAAATTTTAGTAGTTCAGAGAACTGGCAAATACCACCTCTGGCTGGCCCCAGAGTGGGGTGGGAATGGAGATTTTGCAATATCCTTCCCCTGGAGTGGGGTGGGAATGGAGATTTTCCAGTATCCTTCCCCTGCCATGCCCACAAAGCCACACCCACAGAACCGGTAGTAAAAAAAAATTGAATTTCACCACTGTGTGAGCCAGGAATGTACTGCAGCTGTCAAAAAAGCCAATGCAGTCCTAGGCTGCATCAACAGATGAATATTCACAATTTCAAAACAATATGTTCTTCTGGCTCTGGCACAATGTTCAGAGTGCAGAGTGGCTAATCTTTTCTCCCTCTCATAACCTCCCACTGCTTTGTCTACATCTTGCCCTGCCTGTTTCTTGCTTCATTTTTCACCCTGTTTCCTTCTCTATTGATTCCACCTTCTCACCCACTTCTATTGTCCTCCTCTGTTTATTCCCAATCTTCGGCACTCCATTTTCTCTGGTTGTATTATCTGTGTATGAAAAAATAGAGCACAAAAATATGTATATGTAACAGTGGTGGGATTCAAAAGTTTTTACTACCTGTTCTGTGGGTGTGCCTTTGTGGGCGTGGTATGGCTTTGTGGGTGTGGCTTTGTGGGTGTGGCTTTGTGGGCGTGGCTTTGTGGGCATGGCAGGGGAAGGATACTGCAAAATCCCCATTCCAAAGGTGGGTTCTGGCCTCCATCACTACCAGTTCAGTAGTAAAAAAATTTGCATGTGTGCACTTGCTTTGCTCGTGTGCACGCAAGATGTGCACTCTGCATGCGTGTGCATTTTCATTTAAAACGATCTGCACATGCGCACATTAAAAATGAATAAAAATTACATTTTTAATGTGAAGATTGTTCTGCGCGTGTGCAGAACAGAAAATCAAGATGTTGCTGCCGATCATAGAACCGGTACAGTCACATGTCCACCGAAATTACTACCTATTTAGCCAAACCAGACAGAATAGGTAGGAACCCACCTCTGCCCCATTCCCTCCCCACCCCACTAACGTGCTTTCCAGCTCCGTTCTCCTATTCTGGGCAATAAAAGAAGATCAGCTGGGAGGCTGGGAGGCTGGGAGGCAGCGGGGGACGAGGCTAGCCTATTTGCTGGTTCTCTGAACTACTCAAAATTTCCACTACCAGTTCTCCAGAACAGGCTGAATCTCACCTCTGATATGTAAGTGTAGATTTTGATTGGGAAAAAACAAATCAGTGGGCATCTATATTTTTGGAATGCAGACCCACAACAGTATGCAAGATATGTAGTTAATACAGACTATACAGAAAATAGACAATCTTGATCTAAACGTTCATTAAGATTATCGTTCTATTTTTGGCAACATGAAAAGAAAAGTTACACAATTGCACTTTGAAATGGTCAGTTAAAAACAACAGAGCGCAAAAAAATGATTCCCATAGTAGGTATCTTTCATTTGGAAGATTCCTTACAATTAATTTGTAAAGTGCAAGAAACATTGTTTAGGACGACATCATCATCATCATCATCATCATCATCATCATCATCATCATCATCATTATTATTATTATTATTATTATTATTATTATTATTATTATCTTTCATGAAAGCAAAGCACACCAAGGATGTTTAGATATATTCTGAGTTGGTCCTATTGAGAACATGGTCCAAGAAAAAGTCTGAGTTATACAATTAACCAGTCTCACAGTTAAACTCAATATGGTTTAGCCTGATTAGGGCCTATGTGTTCCAAACAACATGGTATATATGCAAAGGAAAAATTACTTTCTTGCTGAATGTATTTTTTTCCTCTCTTTTTTCTTTTTTCCCCCTTTTATGTAGTCCGAGAGTCTATGCACCAAAGACAAATTCCTTGTGTGTCCAATCACACTTGGCCAATAAACTATTCTATTCTATTCTATTCTATTCTAATTATATTCTATTTCTACTTCTATTTCATTCTACATTCTACTGTACATTCTACTCTACTCTACTCCACTCCACTCCACTCCACTCCACTCCACTCTACCTTCTATTCTATTCTATTCTATTCTATTCTATTCTATTTCTACTTCTATTCCATTCTACATTCTACTGTACATTCTACTGTACATTCTACTCTACTCTACTCCACTCCACTCCACTCCACTCCACTCTACCTTCTATTCTATTCTATTCTATTCTATTCTATTCTATTCTATTCTATTCTATTTCTATTTCTATTTCTATTTCTATTTCTATTTCTATTTCTATTTCTATTTCTATTTCTATTTCTATTATTTCTATTTCTATTTCTATTTCTATTCTACATTCTACTGTACATTCTACTGTACATTCTACTCTACTCTACTCTACTCTACTCCACTCCACTCCACTCCACTCTACATTCTATCCTATTCTATTCTATTTCTACTTCTATTCTATTCTACATTCTACTGTACATTCTACTCTACTCTACTCTACTCCACTCCACTCCACTCCACTCCACTCCACTCCACTCCACTCCACTCCACTCCACTCCACTCCACTCCACTCCACTCCACTCCACTCTACCTTCTATTCTATTCTATTCTATTCTATTCTACTCTAAGCTTTCTTCTCCACTCCTCTCCTCTATTCTATTCTATTCTACTCTACATTCTACTCTACATTCTACTCTACATTCTACTCTACATTCTATTCTATTCTATTCTATTCTATTCTATTCTATTCTATTCATGGCACTCAAATTAAGTCTGAGACAGGTCATATGAACCTGGAGACAAATGAGCCATGGCCTTTGGCAAGTCCATCATAAAAATGGATTAAAGTTAGACCTCATGTGACATAAAAGCCTAATTTTCTAAGCAAGTTTTACAAAATGTACATTAATCACAGGCTGGGAATGATTTCTCCATAAAAGTCATCTTACAATAATTGGCTAATGTCTTAATAATGGAAGCCCAAGCTAGTATGCCATTGAAAGCCCCTTTCTCAGTTTCTAGGTATATTGCTCGGGTATAGAACATGCTTTTTATTCCCACTTTCCATCTTTTGTAAGTGTGCCAAATACTTGGATCCCAAGGCCCACTTTTTTTCCCCAGGAACATCATCCTAGAAGCTTGTAGCATCTTGTTGTGACATGTAGGGCCACTTTGCTGTGCCCTGGCATGCTGCTGTTCCTAGTTTATACTGGCTCCATCTTAAAACAATCCATTATGATAGGAGGACATTCTGTGCTATCCTTCACAACTTGGACAGGCTCCATTGATGCACTCCATCTGGTTTAGTTTGCTGGCAGTAGGCAGTTCACAGCTGTGGGGCTCTTTATAATAGGACAGAAATATTCACATATTTTGTCTTTGATCTCATTATGTCTTTGTTCCCTTTCTAAGGTAGTATGATGGGAAATCAGGTTTAAAAAGCAGAAAGCATATAGCTTTGCCGAAGTAGAAAGTTAGGATTTGTTATAATATGAGGATCTATATCTACAATATATCTATCTCTATCTCTATCTCTATCTCTATCTCTATCTCTATCTCTATCTCTATCTCTATCTCTATCTCTATCTCTATCTCTATCTCCATCTCCATCTCCATCTCCATCTCCATCTCCATCTCCATCTCCATCTCCATCTCTCTCTCGCTCGCTAGATAGATAGATAGATAGATAGATAGATAGATAGATAGATAGATGTGTGTGAAATATATACACATACACATACACATACACATACACATACACATACACATACACATACACATACACATACACATACACATACACATACACATACACATACACATACACATACACATACAGACACACATATATCAGTGGTAGGTTCCTATCAGTTCGGACCGCTTTGGTTGCACCGATAGTGGTTTGGTGGCCTGGATCGCTGGAACTGGCAGCGATCCAGCCCTGCCACCACAACCCCCAAACCAGTTCTCCCAGTGGCGCCATAGACACCGCCATCTTGTTTTTTGCTTCTGCGCATGCACACAGCAATTTTTATTGCACTGTGCATGCACACACAGCACGTGTCAAGAGCGCCCGCAGCATGGCCACAAATAAACTGGCAGTAGTGACTGCCGGACCCCACCCCTGATATACATATACATATGCATCCCAGTGGTGGGTTCCAGCTCCCGTTCCAAACAGTACAATTGGAACAGGCCTGGTGTCACCACATAGACGTGCACGGTATGCCCGCACATGCGCATGGTGCACGCATGCATTGTAGCTGGCAGCGACACTTCCGCAAGCCTCTGCGATGCTCCAGCTGCTCGTTGGAACGTTACTCAGGTGCTGTACGCACCGTGTGTGTGTGCGGAAGCGCCGAAAGCTTTAAACGACAGGTAAGGAGCTCGGGTGGGTGGGCCCTCTGGAGCATCGTACCAGAACGGTATCCAGTGCTCCAGGCAGGCTCCGGTACACCCGTACCGGGGTGTACCGCCTGCAACCCACCACCGATACATACATACCAGTGGTGGGATTCATTTTTTTTACTATCAGTTCTGTGAGTGTGGCTTTGTTGGCATGGCCTGATGGGAGTGGGAGGGGACGGTTACTGCAGAATCCCCATTTCCTCTCGATCAGCTAGGACTTGGGAGGCAGAGAATAGATGGGGTGGGACCAGTCAGAGGTGGTATTTACCGGTTCTCCGAACTACTCAAATTTTCCATTACCAGTTCTCCAGAACCTGTTGAATACCACCTCTGATACATACATACATACATACATACATACATACATACATACATACATACATACATACATACATACATCAAGGACAGATCTGGTTGATCTATAGGCATGTCTGTGTTGCTGTAACTTGGTGATATTTCCTATCCTTTTCAAGATTAAATTATTAGTTGACCCTAAATTCAACTAATAGATTCAAGTCATTCAAAGCACTCCAGGAGATGGTCTTTGAAAAACTTTAAAGAATACAGAATTAGATGGATCAATGATTCAGAAGCAGTTACTTATGTTTGTTTCACTCCATTGAATATTCGGTGTACATTTGATTGGTGATTAAAATGGGTTACTCATGATCAGATGAATTCACAGTAGAGTAAGCTAAAAGTCAGTCTAGGATTTAAAGTTCACTATATTGTTTTTTTTTTAAATAATCACAAACTGATTGCTTAATAACTGGTTGCTGGTTGGTCATTGTTTTTTCCCCCCATTTTTGAAGAGAGGAACATTTGCCTTTTTTTCGGTCATAGACGCATAGGGCTGGAAGGAACTTGGGAGGTCTTCTAGTCCAGTGATCCCCAACCCCCGGTCCGCGGACCGGTGCCGGGCCGTGGAGTACCTGGCACCGGGCCGCGCAGCGGCTGGGGGCCATGATCGCTGCAGCGGCCGGGGGCCATGATCGCTGCAGCGGCCGGGGGACATAGTTTCTTTCTGTATGCAAATTAGGGCTAACTGGCACAAGGGGTGTTACTGGACCGCTGGTGGCACTCTGACATCACCAGCGGCCCACCGCCCCCCTGTGTCCAGCGCCGCCCTTTTCATTCCTTTTCAGCGCTTCAGCGCTGGCCGATTCCTGAAAAAAACCTAAGAGTGCCTGCGCAGCTACGTAGGGCTAGCGTAGACAGCGCTAGTAGCGTAGCCTTGCATAGGCGCAGTTTGTGCTACGCTATCTACGCTAGCCATACTGAACAATCAATGTGTCGTCGCGAACAACGCCCCCCACCCCTGCGCGCGCTTAGCGGGCCACGGTAAAATTATCAAAGGCTGACTGGTCCGCGGCGATAAAAAGGTTGGTGACCACTGTTCTAGTCCAACAAGGCAGGAATCCTTATACCATCCTGGACAAATTGTTATCCAATCTTTTCTTCAAAACTTCAATTGATAAGTCCTTCTTGCTGCCAGGAATTTCCTCCTTATTTCCAGGCTGGGCCTTCCTCTGACATGCTTCCACTATTTTTTTTTTCTTGTCCTGCCCTCAGATGCTATGAATAATAAATTGACACCCTCTTCCCTGTGACAGCCCTTCAGGTATTAGAAGATTGCTATTATGTGGAACATCCCCTAAAACAAACTAAAAGCAAAACAAAACAAAAGGAGAAATGTTTCCCCTTTTGCAGCTGAGCATCCAAGAAGGGAGAGGAAAGAGAAAGGGGAAGAGGAAAGACAAAGAAAAAGAAGGAAGGTGGGAAGAGAGCAAGGAAGGAAAAATAAGGAAAGAGGGGAAGGAAGAAGAAAGGAAAATGAAGAGGAAGGAAAAAGAAAAAGAAAAAATGAAAAAAGGAAGGAAGGAGATTATAATGAGAGGAAGGTAGGTCTGAGGGAAGTCCTTCCTTAGCACTTGGCCACCACAGATGCCACAACACAAGTGACATTGAGATGGCCACGCCCACCCCATCCCCCCAAGTCAAACCCAATACTGATGTGGTCCTCAATGAGCCGAGGTGGCGCAGTGGTTAGGGTGCAGTACTGCAGGCCACTTCAGCTGACTGTTATCTGTAGTTCAGCGGTTCAAATCTCACCGGCTCAAGGTTGACTCAGCCTTCCATCCTTCCGAGGTGGGTGAAATGAGGACCCAGACTGTGGGGGAGATATGCTGACTCTGTAAACTGCTTAGAGAGCGCTGAAAGCCCTATGAAGCGGTATATAAGTCTAACTGCTATTGCTATTGCTACACTGCTGCTCTATCTTATCAAGGAGTAGGCTGTGATCTACTTCGTCAAATGCCTTGTTGAGTATACCATATCCATAGTATTTTCTTGATCCACTAATTTAGTCACTTTATCCAAAAATGCAATAAGGTTTATTTGGCATGGCCTGTTTCTGACAAACCCATGCTGATTTTTAGTCATTACCTTGTTTATTTCTAAGTACTCGCAGCCCCCCTACTTAATTATCTTTTCATGATTTTTCCAGGTATTCATGTCAAGCTTCTGTAGGTACCTGGATCCATTCCCCCCCACACACACTTTTTTGAAGATTGGAATTACATCAACTCTTTTCCAGTCTTCTGACAGTTTCCCCATGCTCCAAGAGCTGTGAAAGAATTTGTTCAATGGTTTCAAGATTCATTTGCCATCTCTTTCAATATCTTGGGATGTATGCCCAGGCCCAGGAGATTTGAATTCATCCAAAGCAAATAGGTGTTCCCCTTACCAAATCCTTTCCTATCATGACTCGCTTTCCTGTTCTATCTCCCACCGGTTGGACTATTTTTTTCTTTTTATGTAAAGACAGGTGCAAAAAAAAAGGAATTAAGCAATTCTGCTTTCTTCTTGCAGCCAGTCACCTTCTTGCCATCTTCTCCCATTAACATTTCACCCCTGGTACAATGGTTCTGAGATAACATCTGCCAGATCCTTCAGAACTGTGGGATGTAATCTGTCAGGTTGTGGTGATTTATATTCATCAAATGCTGTGGACATAGTGTACTTAGATTTTGGTAAGGCATTCAACTTCTTGGTAAGCTAGAAAAATGTGGAATCAACACCACCACCACCAGATGGATTTGTAGCTGGCTGACAAATCATACTCAACGAGTAGTCTTTAATGGTACTACATCCATGAAGAGAAGTAAATAGTGGGGTAGAACAAGGCTTCATCTTAAGCCCAGTACTCTTCAATTTCTTCATAAATACTTGGGTGAGGGAATAGAAGGGGAACTCATCAAATTTGCAGATGACACTAAACTGACAGGAATAGCCAATACCTCTGAAGACAAGATTGGGATCCAAAAAAAATCTTGAAAAACCTAACCAACAAAATGAATTTTAATGTGGAGAAAAGCAAAGTTTTACATTTAGGCAGGAAAACCCAAAGATATAAGTACAGATTAGCTGAGACCTGGCTCAAAAACAGTAACTGTGAGTGGGACCTTGGAGTCCTATTGGATGATCACTTGAATATGAGCCAGCAATGTACAGCCGCCATCAAGAATGCTAATAGAATCCTGGATTGTATAAACAGAGGCATAGAATCAAAAGAAAAATCTAAAGAAAAGAAGAATTAGGGGTGACATGACAGCTGTATTGCAGCATTTGAAGTGCTGCCACAAAGAAGACGGAGTCAAATTATTCTACAAAGCACCAGAGGGCAAGACTAGAAACAATGGTTGGAAACTAACCAAAGAGAGGAGCAACCTGGAATTAAGGAGAAACTTCCTAACAGTGAGGACAATTAACCAATGGAATAACTTGCCTTCAGAAATCGTGGGTGCTCCATCACTGGATGTTTTTTAAGAAGAGACTAGACAGTCATTTATCTGAAATAGTATAGGTTATCCTGTTTGAGCAGGGGGTTGGACTAGAAGACCTCCAAGGTCTCTTCCTGTTCTGTTCTGTTCTGTTCTATCTGATTGGTGGACAATTGGCAAAGGGAAGTCTAGGGTGGAAAAGGACAAGCTTTCCTATGCTGTTTGCATGCGAAAACGTCATAACTGCCTTTTTTTTTTTTTTACTTCTGTACCCAAATGGCTTTTCAGTAAAATTATACTCTTGGACCTGATATTTGCAGTCACATAAAACAAGAGGAAATAGGTGTAGGAAGTTATCATCCAGCCCTCTCCCAGAAAAATGAAATATCCTAGGAAATATTGAAAAGTCAGAATATTTCTCTGGATGTGAAAAGGAAGAAACATGTTTTAAAAGACAGAATAGCTCCCTGTAGCTTCCTGCCCATCCCCACTTTGTCAATGGGCCATTAAGAAGGCCAAGTTAGTCCACTTTACATAATAAAGAGTTCTCCCCTTCAGGCTCTAGGTGGGTGGGATTAAGGCATGATAATATTGGCCCTTTACCCAACTCACCACATGGCATCTGAGAACTCAACCAAACCTGGATTCAAAACGCAACCTAGAGAGTTGCCCCTGCATGGCCCCATGGGAGTCTGACAACCAATCAGAATACAAGCTCAAGATCAAAGGCCAAAGGTGGATAAAACCAGGGACTCAGCATCTCAGTCTTCCCCTTCTCTTTTCTCCACCAACATTGAAACATGTGATCACCTTTTCTGTTCAGGGCTCAAGCCCTGTGGTCCTGTCCACCATTAAAACCATCTTTCCAAGCAGCCTCCATGTCTCCAGTGTCTTTTTTCCCTCCTTGGAGCCGAACCCAGAATGACATTTCTTCCAACATAGGGAACATAAAACAAATCATAATTCTGCTTCTACACCTCAGTACCCCATTGTGGTCAAGAGAGTTTGAAGACTTGGGGACCTAAAGTCACCACTTTCAACACTATCAGCCTGCATTTAGTGCTTGTATGACTTTTGTATGGTTGCAGTTTTGATAATTAAAATATCTTTTATGATAACAGGAAAAGATTTGAGATAAAGGTGCTGCTTGTATAGCATAGCGATTTGAGCAGAGATTTCAAAACTGCTCTTGAATAGACTCCAGAATCCTTTGCAAAGTGGCAGCATTTAAATACTCTGTGTCAGCCATTGAATATGCAAGAGTTTATTAAAGCCAGTGCTTTAGAGTTGAGTGTCAGATCTTCCACTATGCGTCCTTTTACTTTCTGATAATCTTACATCACTGTTTCTCAAACGAGGTGACTTTAAGTTGTGTGGACTTCAACTCTCATTATCCTTCCCTGGAGTGGGGAGGGAATGGAGATTTTACAGTATCCTTCCTTTGTAGTGGGGAGGGAATGTGGATTTTGCAATAACCTTCCCCTGGAGTGGGAAAGGAATGGGGATTTTGCAGTATCCTTCCCCCGGAGTGTGGAGAGAATGGAGATTTTGCAGTATCCTTCCTCTGGAGTGTGGAGGGAATGGAAATATTACAGTATCCTTTCCTTGGAGTGGGGAGGGAATGTGGATTTTGAAGTATCCTTCCCCTGGAGTGGGGAAGGAATGGGGATTTTGCAGTATCCTTACCCCGGAGTGTGGAAGGAATGAAGATTTTACAGTATCCTTCCACCAGAGTGGAGAGGGAATGTGGACTTTGCAGTATCCTTCCCTTGGAGTGGGGAAGGAATGGGGATTTTGCAGTATCCTTCCCTTGCCACACCCACCAAGCCATGCCTATGGAACCAGTAGTAAAGATTTTTGAATCCCACTACTGGTAAGGAGTCTTCTTCAAGAATAAGGAGCCCTCCACCAAGGGGTTGGACTCTAAATGCAGCAGAAAAGTTGTCTCCTAGCGAGTGTTTAAACATGGAAAAAACCAAAAACCAAAGAAAGAATTCATACTAATATATTAAGAAACGATAACCAACTCAATCACAATTTTTGAAGAATAAAACAAGATATATTATCAAGGAGAAAATCATTTCACATCACTGCAGGACACACTAAGTTTCTGGAGCTCTGAAAAAGAAAATATGCTGAGGCCATATTGATCTTCGAAGGAACACTGTTCTACAAGGCAGGCAGCTCCAGAGAAAGTATCTTTACATTAAAAAAAAAAAATCAAAACTTTCTTTTTAGTGTTGCTGCCAATTCTACCATAACAAACACACCAAAGAAATAGTTCAGCACCAAAGGTTCATGAAAGCCCCAACCTTCACATGGAATGGATTTAGATCCCTTCCTTTTACTCTTGATAGAGGGGGAATCTATCCTGCTCCCCTTCAGAGTTCAGACATCATCGCTGGAACAGATCTGCCAACCTAAAAAATTAATGAATAAATAAATAAACTCTCCATATTGAAAGGCCTACTTAAACCAACTCCCGCCCAAATAAATTATGCAATATAGACAACATCAGTACAATATTTTGGGCAATCCAAATAATGCTTGAATGTGCTGAGAAAGTAGTGCAGGCAGTATCTGTATGTATGGGTAGTATATATCATGTATGCATATAAAGCAAATATCGGTATTTACAAGCTATTCCCTGGTTCTAATCAGCAGTGAGTTGCGCGTTTTGATACCACTGGTTTGCTGTGCACACATCCACCCACTTCATGCGCCTTTCATGCATGCGCCCGGCCTTCCACGCATGTGCTTTGCACATGCGCATGCCTTCCGTGGATGTGCCTGGCCTCAAAAATGTGCCTAAATAGGACGGCATAGAGCCGGGGCATGTGGGTGGGCCCACCTACAATTTTCACTACTGGTTCAGTTGAACTGGTCCAAACCGGCTGAATTCTACCTCTGGCTCTAATATATATCACTGTTGTGAATTGCTTCATTAACTTCCCAATCCAAGTAGTCTCTCTCCTCTGGCTAATTTGCATGGCTCCAAAGGAGCTCAGGGTCAAAGTTCTTTTGAGAAACGCTGTTTTAATATTACGTTTCTGCAAGAATTGTTACTGGTATGTCGCTACATTTCCAGTCTGAATTAGTGTCAGTTCTGAGGCCTTATCAGAAGAATCAGTAATCAAGAGGCCATCATCCACTGATGCTCAGGATTAAGTTGCTGCCTCCATAGGTTGCATGCCAAGGTGTTACTCAAGAGAAGAGACTTGCTTGCAGTGCATTTGCTGTTTGGAAAAGCTGCTAATGGGCAGTACCCTCCTCCTAAATGCTGAGATTGCTGAAAGCTCTTGACAGTGATGGATCAGCTCTCATCTCGCCTTTCTGTCATGCTGCAAAAATGGAAGAATGGGAGAAAAGGAAGAAAAAGAAAGATGGAAATTAACTCTTTGGTCATGGGTTCTGCAGTTTTACAAGACAAGATAAAGTTGCTGTCCATACTGGGCTCAACTCACATGGGCCAAGTTCACTCCAGCCTGTCACATCCTTAGACTCCACAATGATTTATTGGACAAACCCTCAATTCCAAAAAACCCCACGTGAACCATTCTCTTCCACCATGGTAGGAATCAGACGTGAGGAAGGGTGAACATAATTCCCCATCTCCTTGAGTCATTAAACTGCATCATGTTCATATATACAAACAGTGGCAAACAGGAGAGAAAAGAATTGTTTTAAACCTAAGAAACACAGGGTAGAATAACAGGCATCGACACATTTGTAATTCAGTCTAACACAGATATAAACAACTGTAGCACTCCCTAGTGAAGACTGTTAACTGTGACTGAAGCAGGGGATAGACAATAGTTGTAGAAGAATGAAACATGGTGAAGGAGACAGTGTTTCCCATTAGGTGCGCATCTTTCTTTTGTCCCCTGGTTTCTCTCATTAAATAGATTTGTGGACTTTCGAAACACAAGGCCCACCAGATGCAAAAGGACAATGAATATGCCACAAATAGTAATTGATTTCATACTGCCTTTAGCTCTCCAAGAGGGAGGGGGAATAAACATAAATATAAACATACAGAGAGAGATGAAATCTCTAACTTTCTGGTCTGCCTAAAGTACATGTCTGAGCAATTCATTTCCGTTTGAAGGTTTTGAAAAAGTACTGTATTTTTTGGACTATAAGACACACTGGTGTATAAGATGCACCAAGATTTTGAAGAGGTAGGTAAGAAAAAATGTTTATTAAAATATCAGCATATCTCAAGGATCATTCAAATGAGAGATATAAACTGTAGTGGAGAAGATGGATTGACTATATTCAAAATAAATATGGGACTAAGAAATTCCATATAGTTTATGACTGAAGAAACAAGGAATGATATAATCTGTTTAGAGTTAGCTTAGCAAAGAGGAGTTAAAGCTCAAAGGAAAGATGATACTAACTTTCTTTAAGGTTATTTTGGAGTATCTTTGTTAAAGATTTACACACTGTATTGGTTTTGGGAAGTCGGGGGGGGAGGTTTGGGGGGTTTCGGGTGGGGAAGGCAGACATTTGTAAAAGGTTTTTTTTTCTAAAATTTTCAATTAAAAAAATGTGAAAAAAATGTTTTTGTCCTCCCTGGCCCCCAGGAACACTCGGCAGGCTTCGGCAAGGCTGGGGGAAGGCAAAAATGCCTGTTTTTGTAAAGAAACGGGCAGAAAATGGGCCATTTTTCACAAAAACATGTGCATTTTCCCCTTCCCTCAGCCCTGCAGAGTGCTTCTGTGGGCTGGAGGAAGGTGAAAATGCCTCCGCTTTTGTAAAAAACGGACTGGTTTTTTATCATTTTTTGAAAAAATGAAATGCGGGGTCAGGGCTTCAGGAGGCCAAAAATGGCTGTATTCAGTGTATAAGACATACCAACATTTCCACGCTCTTTTTTTGGGGGGGATAAGGTGTGTCTTCTACTCTAAAAATACAGTAATTTTGCAGGTATCTGTTATGCCTGTGAATGAATCTTTCAGTTGACATTACACTTTATATATAGTATATATCTATTCTGAATGCTATCCAATTGTTTTGTCGGGTGTCCAAAAGCTGCAGATGGGGGAAAGCTAGCTAGTTCTGTTTATAAAGATGGCAAACCACTGTAGGAAGCTAGCACCCACCGCTCTCCTAGGAAAATGAGATATTTGAGGAAATATTAAAAGAGTAGAATATTTCCCCTAAAAAGGAGGAAGAAACTCAGCCCCTCTCCTAATCAATGGGCCATTAAGGCCTGAGCCAATCTATTTTGCATAACAAAGATCTACCTCCTTCAGGCAGAGCCATAGTAGGGATTGTCCAAAGCACCTTCATTACACCATCAGCCAGCAAGGCTCAACCAAGCCTGGGACACAGACACCCTACAAAGTTAGCCCTGTCTATAGCCAATCAGAATACAACCTCAAATTCAAAGCTCAACAAAGGGCATAAAACCCAGGGACTCTCAGCATCTCTTCCCTTTTGAACCCAGGACCTCAAACCAGATGGTCATGTCCACCATTAAACCATCTTTCCAAGCAGTCTCCATGTTTCCAGTGTCTTTCTTCCCACTTGGGGCTGAACCCAGAAGGACATTTCTTCCAACACCACATGGGAGAAATCTCAGGGTATTTTTTGTTCTTTCTTTCTAGAAAGAGCAGCTTCAAAACAATTGAAAGCCCAGAAATTAGGAAATACCGCCACACTTGTCCAGCTATTTCCCATTGAGCAGATTGGAAAGATAACAACCGTTTCTGTGTTGCCGCTCCTGATATACGCAGAAGCTTTTTCCTGTTCTGATTTAGGATGAACCCCAGTTGAGATGATTTACTTCCTTGTTGGTTTTGTTTATAGAAAATCTGTGGTTGTCTAAGTTGAGCAATGCAACTCTGGATTGTTGTTGTTAGTTGCGAAGTCATGTCCAACCCATCGCAACCCCATGGACAATGTTCTTCCAGGCCTTCCTGTCCTCTACCATCCACCTGACTCCATTTAAGCTCACACCTACTCTTGTGGTCCACCAGTGGTCTGCGGAGCTGGCAGCTGAGTCAGACAGTGAGGAGATTGAGGAGGAACAGGGGCCAGTCCTGGAATCTGGGGAAGGCTCAGACAAAGGCTCTGCATTGGAGGCAAAGAGGGCCCCAGGGTCATTTGGGAGTTATGTGCTGCCTCCGGAGCCTCCAGAGTTGGACAGCAGTGAGGCAGAAGAACAGGCTCCCCCTGTTCCCAGTGTGCGCATGCGCAGGGCTGCCAGAAGGCAAGAACAGTTAAGATAGAAGGGACGACTAGGATGTAAAGCTTGGAGGGATTGGCCCCTCCCATAGGACATAAAGGAGGAGCAAAAGCATGTGGGTCTTTGCAGGAAGCAACTTGGTTCATGTTGGTCAGTTTAATTTCTGAAGCTCCGCTTTGACTCTTTGCTTCGTGTGGTCTTGCCAAACTAATTGCCAATTAAGTCTTTGGCAGCGTTTCAAGAAAGATAAAGGTGGGTGCTTATCAGCCTTATGCCAAAGGACTTTGGCAGCCTACTGTTCGACTCTTTCCAACTATTTGGGACTCATTATGGGCTGTGAATGAATATAATTCATAGCCTTTGAAATAAAAAGAGGATTTTTGGGACTAAGCGTGTGATTTTTACTGTATCAGGAAACCTAGGTCAGAACGCCTGCTGCTTCAGTGGCTCCATCCAGCCATCTCATTCTCTGTCGTCCCCTTCTTCTTTTGCCCTCAATCTTTCCCAGCATTGGGCTCTTCTCCAGTGAGTCCTTCCTTCTCATTAGGTGGCCAAAGTATTTGAGTTTCCTCTTCAGGATCTGGCAACTCTGGATAGTTTACAAGAAATGCAGGGAGTTTTTGTATTTCCAAAAATATGCATCCCTGTCTCACGCCGACATCTGGCACTTATGATCTGAATGCCCTCCCTCCAATCTTCCTTGCAAGGCCAACCTTAGCTCCCCTTCCCCAGATGCCTTCCCCTTCACTCCTACCAGCAACGCAAGGGGCCATTTATTCTGAGATATGAAACGCGGGTTGTTTCTTTATCGTACTTTAATGAAACCCCTGTTTATTCTAGGCTTTTAATTCTTTCCATCTATTATGTTTAGACAACTCATTAACAATCATTTGTTATCATTAGATTTCAATTTTAAACTCCTTTTCCCAAGGAAACAAGTCACTACTTTTAAGCATATTTGCATCATGAGCTACTCTGGGGTCCCTTGGCACCATTTGAAGCCGTTTCCACCTCAACAAACCCCAGCTTGTACCATTTGAAGCCGTTTCCACCTCAACAGCCCCCCCCCCCAGGTTCATGCCTTTCCTCTAGGCCTTCTTGTAAAGTATTAGGAAAGAAGGACCACAAAACGCTTCACGACACTAATTTAAACACTTTCTTGCTGACTCTTATTCCCAGAGTCCCTTAGGGATACAGCCAACCTTAGGGGTTCAGACACAATTGGCCATTGCATACTTCAAATGCAGTAGATCCTGCATTGTTCTTACAAATCTTACCACACACAATGCAGGAAATGTAGGAAAGGATGAAGCTCTGCAGAAAGAAAGAATAATGCAGACTGCAAAAAAAAAAAAAAAAAAAAAAAAACGAACCAAATTCTATCACTTTTGTTGTTGTTCCTGGCATAGAATTGGATGAAATCTGGACATAAAACATCTCTTAAAGGTACTGGATCAGCAGTGGTAACAGCGGCAAAGGATAACCCCACAGTCTCGTTCATGCAGTGCTGAAGTGGCAAATATACAAAACCAGATCACATGCACCATTTTCAGCCTTCGTGTTCAATTGTGCAATGAAATAGAGCCAAGGTGGCGCAGTGGTTAAATGCAGCACTGCAGGCTACTGCTAGATCAGCAGGTCAGCGGTTCAAATCTCACCGGCTCAGGGTTGACTCAGCCTTCCATCCTTCCGAGGTGGGTAAAATGAGGACCCAGATTGTTGGGGGCAATATGCTGACTCTCTGTAAACCGCTTAGAGAGGCCTGAAAGGCCTATGAAGCGGTATATAAGTCTACTGCTATTACTATAGAAAAAAAAAATTATATACAACATGGTGTTGGAAGAAATGTCCTTCTGGGTTCAGTTCCAACTGGGGAGAAAGACTGGAAACATGGAGGCTGTTTGGAAAGATGGTTTTAATAGTGGACAGGATCACATGGTTTGAGGTCCTGGGCAAAAAGGGGAAGAGATGCTGAGAGTCCCTGGGTTTTATGCCCTCTGTTGGGCTTTGAACCTGAGCTTGTATTCTGATTGGTTGTCAGACTCCCATGGGACCATGCAGGGGCAACTCTGTAGGCTGTTCTGAGTCCCAAGCTTGGTTGAGCTGTTGCTGGGTGATGATGTAATGAAAGGGCTTTGGGATTCCTATAATGGCTCTGCCTGAAGGTGGTAGAACTTTGTTATGTAGAATAGACTGGCCCAGGCCTTAATGGCCCATTGACAAAGATGGTTTCTGCCTCCCTTTTAGGGGAAATATTTTAATATTTCCTAAAATATTTCATTTTTCTAAGAGAGGGGTGGGGGCTAACTTTCTACAGGACTTTAGGAAAAAATAGAAACACTGCCTTTTTCCATCATCAAATAACCCATCCTTACTGCCTCTCTTTAGAAACTGTAAGCAAATTCTATACAGGCGTACCTTAGAGACAATAGATATATAGCTTTGAGCTTAAGCCTCTGTACAGAATTCCTATAGAAAAATTTGGACAGTTGTCTGTCTGGGAGGAAGGGATCAAAAAACGGCCCATATTTTATCACCGTGGATGTGGCTCAGCCACTTCTCAGTTAACACACAGAAAAGGAAACATTTCCAAAGGCACTACTGTGTTCTTCAATTCCCCACACAAAATTGTGTTGGAAAGAGTGAGGTTCTCTTACTCCCAAATGACACTTTGGAACCAAAACGAATGGCCTAGACTGACATGGTGGCTCAGTGGCTAAGACGCTGAGCTTGTCGATCAGAAGATCGGCAGTTTGGGATTTCTATTCCTTACGACCACAAGGGAGCCCAGGATTTTATGTTGCTAAATGAGAAATTCGTTACGTGAGTTCTGCCCCATTTTACAACTTTTCTGGCCACATTTGTTAAGTGAATCACTGCAGGTGTTAAATTAGTAACATGATTGATAAGTGAAACTGACATACCCATTGGCTTTGCTTGTCAGAAGATTGCAAAAGATTGTGTTGGATAGCCATTTGTCTGAAAGGGTAGAGGGTTTCCTGCCTAGGCAGTGGGGGTTGGACTAGAAGACCTCCAAAGTCCCTTCCAACTCTGCTATTGTATTGTATTGTAACATGACTGTCAGACACTGCAACCGTCATAAATGTGAAGCAGTTGTCAAGTATCCAAATGTATAAATCACATGACAATGGGGATGTTGTGATGGTCATAATATAATAGTATGTATGTATGTATGTATGTATGTATGTATGTATGTATGTATGTATGTACATGTCTATATCAATATCAATATCAATATCTATATCAATATCTATATCTATATCTATATCTATATCTATATCTATATCTATATCTATATCTATATCTATATCTATATCTATATCTATATCTATATCTATCTATCTATCTATCTATCTATCTATCTATCTATCTATCTATCTATCTATCTATCTATCTACTATTTATTATTATATATACATACTGTATAGTATTATATTATATCAAGAGGCCTGGGCCAGTCTATTCTACCTAACAAAGTTCTACCTCCTTCAGGCAGAGCCATAATAGGAATTGCCAAAAGCCCTTTCATTACATCATCACCCAGCAAGAGTCAACCAAGCCTGGGACTCAGGATAACCTACCGAGTTGCCCTTGCAAGTGCCCCGTGTGAGTCTGACAACCAGGCACCCTCAGCATCTCTTCCCTTTTGAACCCAGGACCTCAAACCATATGATCCTGTCCACCATTAAAACCATATTTCCAAACAGCCTCCATGTTTCCAGTCTTTCTCGTCACTTGGAACTGAACCCAGATGGATGTTTCTTCCAACAGCCGAATGTCACAACCACTCAATTCTCTCTAAACAGCCTTCTGTTGGTTCAAAAGGCCCAAATATCTGGCTCCTATGGTTTTGCTGTTCATCCAACTGGGTTACTCTAATTTGAGAGTAATTTGGGGACAAAAAAAATCCAGCACAGATCTCTGTGATACATGATGGGGAACATGCATATATAATGATAGAAAGGTTCATTCTTGTGGTACTTTTTTTTTTCTAATGAGAGGATTTCTAAGACATAACATTGGAGCTAGAAAAAGAAGCAGAACATTTTTCCCCCAATGTTATTTGTCTGTTTTCTGACATGCTTTCAGAAGGAATGTTACGAAAAGGAGTGAGGAGTAAGGAGGAGTAAGAAGTAAAAAGGGAAAGACACAGGAGGCAAAAAAAAATGAAATTAATCTATATCAACTTCATTCACTATATCTTTCCATGTATAAGTTTATCAACAGAAGATAATTTTTGTAGCTCAAGATTGAACTGTGTTGTCTTCAGGTCCTCAGTGGTCTGATGATGTTACCTAGCTTGGTAATAAAACATTTGCAAGAAAACAACCAAGCTCAGACAGCACCAAGAACCCCACATTGTAAGTTTATTAGTGAAAACTGTCCTTGCTTTCAAATACTGATCCATATGTGGTTCTAAAGAATTGTGTATTCCAGTGTCCCTCATTCCTATTATAATTATAACTTTGCAATTCATTCTGTAATATGTTTGTGATGTGTGAACGTAATATATAAACCCAAAGAAGTTCTTTTTTTAAAAAAAAAAAATTCAGTGTCTTAATTTCTTTCCTAAGTTCAATTTTCTTTGCATTTTTTTTGGTTGAACTGGAAACTGTTTCAATGGATTCCTTGCTGCTGTGATACACAAACACAGAGGGGGGGGGAGAAAGAGAGAAAGAGAGAGAGGGAGAGAAAGAGAGAGAAAGAGAGAGAAAGAGAGAGAGCGTGAGAGAGAGGGGGGAGAGGGGAGAGAGGGGGGAGGGAGGGAAAGAGAGAGAAAGAGAAAGAGAAAGAGTGTGTGAGAGAGAGAGGGAGAGAGAGAGAAAAAGAGAGAGAGCGTGTGAGAGAGAGTGGGGACGGGGGAGAGAGAGAAAGAGAGAAAGAGTGTGTGAGAGAGAAAGGGAGAGAGAGAAAGAGAGAGAGTGTGTGTGAGAGAGGGGGGAGAGGGGAGAGAGAGAAAAAGAGAGAGGGAGAGGGAGAGAAAGAGAGAGAAAGAGAAAGTGTGTGTGTGTGAGAGAGAGAGAGAAAGTGAGAGAGGGGGAGGGAGGGAGGGAGAGAGAGCCTTGCACTCAGATCTTATAGTGTTTTGCCTCCATTTATTCTTCCATGCAATTGGGCTTGTATTACACAGTTGTTGGTACAGAAAACATGTGGATACAATGGCTGGCTTCCTGCTGTGTATCTCCTTGCTCTATGAAAGCTAGAGAATTAAGTTTTTTTACCTGAAAGTTGGGACTTTAAAAAAAATTGAGGGAAGTTAGCATCTACCCTCTCTCCTAGGAAAATGAGATATTTTAGGAAACATTAAAAGGGCAGAATATTTCCCCTAAAAGGAGAAATAGAAACTCAAGAGAGGCAGAAATTCATCCCCTCCCTCTCCATACTTTTGTTAATGGGCCATTAAGGCCTGGGCCAGTCTATTCTACATAACAAAAATCTACCCCCTTCAGGCAGAGCCATTTCAGTGCCCTTCATTGCACCATTCACCAAATTTCAACCAAATTTAGCACACAGACAACCTACAAAGCTAGCTATGACCTCTGACACAGTGGTGGGTTGCTAACCGGTTTACTACCGGTTTGCTCGTGCTCACACGCTCACTTGCACTTGCAACACAGTGTGCAAGTGAGCACATGCATGCGCAGAAGCGTTCGGACAGATGGGTGGAGCCTCCCGTCGCCGCCACTACTGGTTCAACCGATCTGGGCCAAACAGGCAGCAACCCACCTCTGTTCTGACAGCAAGCAAGAGCCAAGGTGGCGCAGTGGTTAAATGCAGCACTGCATGCTACTGCTAGATCAGCAGTTCAGCGGTTCAAATCTCACCGGCTCAGGGTTGACTCAGCCTTCCATCCTTCCGAGGTGGGTAAAATGAGGACCCAGATTGTTGGGGGCAATATGCTGACTCTCTGTAAACCGCTTAGAGAGGGCTGAAAGCCCTATGAAGCGGTATATAAGTCTACTGCTATTGCTATTGCTAAGCAATCGGGATACTTTTCCTGTGCTCCAGGAAGTTCAAAGCCCAGCGAGGGCATAAAACCCAGGCACTCTCAGCATCTCTTCCCTTTTGAACCCAGGACCTCAAACCATGTGGTCCTGTCCACCATTAAACCATCTTTCCAAGCAGTCTCCATGTTTCCAGTGTCTTTCTTCCCACTTGGGACTGAACCCAGAAGGACATTTCTTCCAACACTTGATAATGCAGCCTCTGAATTGGACTGCAGTTTTGTCCCAGTGAACCCAATGATTCTTTTGAGACCTGTACTTTGTGAGGATTATAAACTGCTGTTTTCTACAACGGAGAATAACACCATTTCCAGGTCGCAACTGTGAAGAATGTTCCCATTATATCATTATGGAAAGAGCAAGAGGACACAACAGCCCTGTCTAACCAGGGTGATCATTCTTTTGCTCTTGCTGGAAAAAATGTCCTTCTGGGTTCAGTTCCAAGTGGGGATAAAGACACTGGAAACACGGTGGCTGTTTCGAAAGATGGTTTTAATGATGGACAGGATCACCTGCCTTGAAGATGTTGGGTGAAGACAAGAAAAAGGGCAGAGATGCTGAGAGTCCCGGAGTTTTATAACCCTCTCTAGGCTTTTGAATTTGAGCTTGTATTCTGATTGGTTGTCAGACTCCCATGGGGTCATGCAGGGACAACTCTGTAGGCTGTCCTGAGTCCCAAGCTTGGTTGACTCTTGCTGGGTGATGATGTAATGAAAGGACTTTGGGATTCCTATAATGGCTCTGCCTGAAGGTGGTAGAACTTTGTTATGTAGAATAGACTGGCCCAGGCCTTAATGGCCCATTGACAAAGATGGTTTCTGCCTCCCTTTTAGGGGAAATATTTTAATATTTCCTAAAATATTTCATTTTTCTAGGAGAGGGGTGGGGGCTAACTTTCTACAGGACTTTAGGAAAAAATAGAAACACTGCCTTTTTCCATCATCAAATTACCCATCCTTACTGCCTCTCTTTAGAAACTGTAAGCAAATTCTATACAGGCATACTTTAGAGACAATAGATATATAGCTTTGAGCTTAAGCCTCTGTACAGATTTCCTATAGAAAAATTTGGACAGTTGTCTGTCTGGGAGGAAAGGATCAAAAAACGGCCCATATATCCTACACTCTTGTGAAAGGCTTCAGACTTGCCTTCCACCAAACATCTCCTTTCTTCACCAAAGCCATCCCTACCTGACCCCACCTTTTACCAAGAGTGGGATTCTACTGGTTTGGAGCCGTTTGGGTGAACCAGTAACTCCGCCAATCAGCTGCCCTTGGAAAGAGCAGATTGCTACGCGAATCAGCTGTGTTACTCCTCCGAAGAAACCTGGAAGTGACGATTTCTTCAAACTGCGCACATGCGCAAATCACACAATCACCGAACTGGTTGTTAAACCGATGGGGATCCCACCACTGCCTTCTATTCTTATTGCCAGCACCCAGGTGAGGCACTTACTCTTCCTGCAGATTAAAAGGACTGCTCAGAGCAGCAAGACACCATTAAAATCCAAGAGGAGAAGTAGACAAACCCAGCCGCAACAACACACACAATCCCTGAACTTCTTAAACAACAAGCCAAGCAGAATTTTCTTGGAAGGAGCCACATCAGCTGCCCTTGGAAACAATTAAAACAAACAGGACAGAGAAAAACTCGCGGTGGGGAAATAGGGGAGGGGAAATGGGGGGGGGAGACAAGACTTCCGTGCTCCAGCTACAGCCGTGCCAGCTTTTAGTGGGCAGCTGAATTCCCCTTTACCCTCCCCATCAGATACAGGGGCAGTTCAATTACTATTCTGGCTGGTGAGTCTCCTGGCCCTTCTTTTAATGTAAGGTTATTGTAATTGATATGCAGGTAATTGATAATGTGTTACGGTGAATAATGTCTTCAATTTTCTGCTAAATCCCATTTTTGTAGCCATCTGGGCTCCTCCAACTGCACCCCTGGGAAGCTGAGTAATAGATAGTAATTATTCTCAAGTCATTTACTTTTTCAAAGTGTTTAGTGCTTATCTGTTTTACAATTAAAATGGAAACGACCCTGATTCACTTCCTTTCTTTTTTATTTAAATAGCATTCACACACATACACACACACACGCACGCACAACTCCCATATATCCTCCAGTACCAACAAGAAGTGTTTGAATGATGTATATGTAGACATAGACACACACACACAAGGGCACATGGGTGTGCAAAAGTCATCCCTTCCCTTTGTAAAAGAGATGCTTTAAGTTCACACCTCAAACAGCTAGCCCTATAATCTCACACAATTTACTGTATATATTGCTCAACAGAGATAAATAGACATTATTGGTAGCTATATATACAATACTTCGCTTGGGGTTTTATTTAAAAAGAAACATTCCCTTGTCTTTGATGATTTAAAAAATGAGGCTGAAGCCAAACTGGGGAACTGGCTGTGGGGTTGCATGTACCCTGGAAGACCGAAAGCAAGTTTTCACATGTCTTAAAGCAGATTTATTTTAAGTTGGACAGACTGTATGTATGTATGGCACTCAGTGTATAGTATTTGTATTTATATGGCATTTGTATTTGCTACATTCAGAGAGATGATCCATAAGATTAGATCCGTAGCTCTTTTCCATTTTTTAAATTATCACCTTATCGTCTTTATTTTGTCCCTGTTTTACTTTGGGACTGAAATTGGGGGAGATTTTGGAATTGTGAATGCCATTTAAAATGGTAATATTATCAGTCACCAAGCCATGCTTCCTGTCCATGTGGGAAAAATGTGCCCATCACTTAAGTATCAAAATGAAAAGATGATTAGTCAAACGTTTTGTTTCAAATAGTTTAAACTGAAAATACAAGGAGTATTTTGAAATGGCAGCTCCTTTCATATTGCTTTTACTTTCTATTTTATTTGGCCGTTGGTTTATCTTTGTTTTTTTTAAATAAGCAGCCATAGGAATGCAGTGGTCTTCGAAAGGGCCTAAAAACATGAAATAACAATAGTACCGTGTTTTCCCCAAAATAAGATAGGGTCTTATTTTCTTTTGACCCTCGAAATAAGTGCTTAGCCTTATTTTTGGGGAGGTCTTATTATTTTTGAGGTGCAGGAGGTGGTGAGTGTGGTCAACTCATGGCTGCTGCTGTGTTGCAATATTTTGGGGAAGGGCTTATTTTTGGAGGAGGGCTTATTTTAACTCATGAGCTCAAAAGCCCGATTGGGCTTATTGTCCAGGGAGGTCTTATTTTGGGAGAAACAGGGTAATGGAAATTAGGACTATGCCAGAGCCTGAATTCCAAGGCAGATTAGATTAATTCTGAAGAGATTTTCATTTACTCCAGGATGCAATGCTGTGGTGAGATTCAGCCAGTTCGCACCTATTCAGGAGAACTGGTTGTTAATTTTCTAAGCAGTTCAGAGAACCAGATGTTGGAAGAAATCTCATTTTGTTTTTTCCCACTTTACAGGGCTAATCCTGTAAGAAAGGCAGGAAGGAAACATTCTTGATGTTGTTTCTAGCCTAATCTTAATTGTCCTGCTTACAGAAACTGCCTCTCCAGTTAACCCTTATTACATTGTAACAGATAAAGCGAAGTGGTCATCGACCTAAGTGACATTGAGTTGGCCATGCCCACCCAGTCACATGACCACCGAGCCCTGCCTACCCAATTGGTCATTAGGGAAGAGAACTGGTTGTTAAATTATTTGAATCCTACCACTGATGCAATGTGGACACTAACCCATCCATTATTACTTTTGCTCTCATCAAACTTCCTCCCCTGATCTGTTACTTGAAAGTAGTGCCTTACAGGAAAAATGAGATAAGGTTTGTGGCTTTAAAATATAGCAAGGAGACCCTGGATTCAGTGACTGATGGTTCTTGCAAATTACCAATCCCATCAAAGGATCTTGAAGAGCGACTGTGGGGGAGAAATAAATGGTTTCCCATTCTTTCATTCTTAGAAAATGTATATTGATATTTTAAATTGCTTTATCAACTGCCTTCTGACAGTTTTACTGTATGGAAAAGTTAATTAATTAATCTTTACCCTCAATCTTACAATCCCTCCTAAAATATGCAAAACACACCTTATTTACTTTGCAAAATCTCCTGTCATTTTATAGCACTAGCAATAGCATTTAGATTTATATACCACTTCACAAGGTTTTACAGCCCTCTCTAAGCCGTTTACAGAGTCAGCCTATTGCCCCCAACAATCTGGGTCCTCATTTTACCCACCTCGGAAGGTTGGAAGGCTGAGTCAACCTTGAGTCAGGTGAGATTCAAACTGCTGAAATGCCGGCAGCTAATAGTCAGCAGAAGTAGCCTGCAGTACTGCATTCTAACCACCGCGCCACCCTGGCTCATCTTATATCTAACTATATTTTTAAAGCCTCAAAGATGTAGCTGGCTCTTTTAAGACCTTGCAATCACCTTTGTCCACTATGGAGTCAAAGGCTCTAAGCCAGGAGTGTCAAACTTGATTTCATTGAGGGCCGTATCAGGATTGTGTTTTTACCTCAGGGGCCGGGGTGGGTGTGGCCAGCTTGATGTCACTCACTCTGAGCTCTGTTTCACTGGCAGAGGGTGGCAGGAGGCCGTTGCAGCTGAAAACTGAGCCTGGGTGGGCTGCATGCGACACTCCCGAACTCCGTTTTCACTAGCAGAGAGTGGCAGGAGACCATTGCAGCTGAAAATGGATCCTGAGACAGTCGCACACGACCCTCCTGAGCTCCATTTTCGCTGGCAGAGGCATGCAGGCCAGTCCATTGCTGTTTTTAGGGTAGTCCCACGGGCCAGATCTAAGCACTTCATGGGCCGGATCTGAGTTTGACACCCCTGCTCTAAGCTCATTGTTGAGCTGGCAGAAATTACACTAGCATGAAATCTGCATATCCTGCCCATATACATATCCGGCTTCTCTGCATGTGTTCTTGGTCAAAGCAATTGATGGAGTTCTCCACCTTGGCGACCCTCCATACTCACACATCTCCGCTATATCTGCCAATCACAGCACTACTGCAGACATAAAGTGTGTTTTGCCTACCCCATTTTATCGTAACACAGGTTTACTCAAGTATAGTATTTTCTTTAAAAAATGTGTCAGTTAATGGAATTGAATCCCTGTGGTGAGAGAAGCTCTTACACCTGACTTTTCTCCATGCCCTCCTTCCATTTTAATCCAGCTTCATTTCCCCTTTCACTGAGTGTCATCTGCTACTGAGGAAAATAACCACTTGAATGTGTGGCAAAGGGAGACTGGATGAGTTTAAGTGGATATTTTGGGCAACAGATTTAACCATCTGTCAAGTTGCCTGACTAACGGGTTTAAAAATGCTCCATGCTGTGACCTGTTAGGGGGGATATTTCTGAACACGATTTTTTTTTTTTTGAAATATTGTAAGAAGTCTGTGCAAAAATCTCCCAGTTTTCATGCTCGGAGAAACATGGGCGAAGCCATAGGTTCACCATAGGTTCTCAGTGCTCCTGCTTGGATGTCCAACCTCATTCTATGGCAGGGGTGTGAAACTGGATTTCTTTGAGGGCTGGATCAGAATTGTAGTTCTCCTCCACAGGCTGGCAGGATGAGGGCAGGATGGATGCCTCCTGCAGCACCCTATTGGCAAAAATGGGGAGTGGGGAGTCTGTGCAACACTCTCCAGCTGTCTTCCACCCTGTTTTTTGGCCCATTTTCAGGCTTTTTGGGGGGCTGTTTTGGCCCATTTTTGGGTGGCAGAGTGCTGCAGGAGGCCATGGAGGGTGAAAACGAGACACAGCGGGGCTGCACAAAGCAGGTTTTAGCCATCAGAGGCACCACTGGCCGATCCTTTGATATTTCCATGCTGTCCCCGTGGGCCAGATTTAAGCACCCCGTGAGCCTTGAGTTTGACACCACTGCTCTATGGCCTTCCTACATGCCTGTAATTTGTCAGTTGATCTCATGGGAGTGGAGGAGCTGCAAGGGAAAAAATGAGAGAGTGATCAATAAATAAAGGGTGAACTCCATTCTTTGTTAGTGCTGCACACTTAGTAGGAAGAGTTTATGGTCAACAGCATCCAATCTAATCCCCACAGAACAGACACAGTGGCGTAGGAATAGGCCAGATGGCATACACACTCTCACACACACAGATCAAAGTTACAAAACTGGTAAAAAGTATGGCCATGCAACTCCTGGTTGACAGAAGCAATAGAATACATGAATCAGTGGTGGGTTTCAAAAATTGTTCGAACCTACTCTGTGGGTGTGGCCTCCTTTGTGGGAGTGGCTTGCTGCCCATGTGACTGGATGGGAGTGGCTTGACGCCCATGTGACCGGATATGAAGATGCCGACGACACTTGTCAGAACCACCTTAAATTACCTCACACACAGCACTGGCATGCATAAGAGTATGATGTAAACTTGTTTTTTAAAAGGCATCTTTGGTTTGCATTAAAACAACTTCAACACACGCAATGTTCTGATTGCACCACAAACGCAGTAGTCATCCTTACCTTTCACAGAGGCACTGAGTTTTATAAATATGAGCATGATAGTGTAGAATAATCATATCCAAGGACCAGCGGTGGGTTTCAAAAAAATTTGGAACCTCTTCTGTAGGTGTGGCCTGCTTTCCAGGTCCACTGGTGGAACCTCTTCTAACCGGTTCGGTAGATTTGACAAACCGGTTCTACCGAATAGGTGCGAACTGGTAGGAACCCACCTCTGACATGAATGTAATACATTCATTGGTAACCAAAGTAGCAAGATGCAGCTGGCAAAGCCAGTTTTAAATGACTTTCTGGGCAGTACAGGATTCACACTTTCTCAACACCATTAGATCTTTTATTTAAAACCTAGGTCTACCATATTAAAAAAAAATAGTACATTACTCTTTCAATAGATTGCTAAATCCATGCGTAGGTAAGATTTGATAAATACCCTATTTTTGGAGTATAAGATGCACCAAGATTTTGAAGAGGCAAAGCCCCAGGATCACTCTGAAAGCCTCCTAAAGGCTCTGCATGGCCATTTTGGTGAAGGGGCAGGGTTTCAGGAGGCAAAAAATGCTGTATTCAGTGTATAAGACGCACCCAGATTTTCAGCCTCTTTTTTGAGGGAAAAAGGTGCATCTTATACTCCAGAAAATACGGTACATTTGAAAGTACCAGCCTGGCATTGTGGAGAAAGGATTATGAAGAGATGCAAGACATAACAACAACAGCCTAAAGAGTTCAAAAATTGCTAGTCCCAATAAAGGTAAAGGTGCCCCTCGCACATATATGCTAGTCGTTCCCGACTCTAGGGGGCGGTGCTCATCTCCATTTCAAAGCCAAAGAGCCAGCGCTGTCCAAAGACATCTGCGTGGTCATGCGGCCAGCATGGCTAAATACCAAAGGCGCATGGAACACAGTTACCTTCCCATCAAAGTTGGTTCCTATTTTTCTACTTACATGTTTTACGTGTTTTCGAACTGCTAGATTGGCAGAAACTGGGACAAGTAATGGGAGCTCACTCCATTACATGGTGCAAGGGATTCAAACCACTGAATTGCCGACCTTATGATCGACAAGCTCAGCATCTTAGCCACTGAGCCACTGCGTCTCTTATGCTAGTCCCAATACCTCATGGCTAAAGCATGCCAGATTGTTTCCCATACCAAATATTGTGTTGGGAGAAGCAAAACCTATTTGAAACAACTCAGACACTGAGCTTTCCCACCCCCACTAAAAATGACCACCCTGTCTGTACCTTGCCTCCCCTTGCCTCTCACCATCACAACTCCCCCCCCTGCCCTCTCCCCTCTCTCATGGCCTAAGAATGATCCCACTGTTGAATTGCTAGGAAGCTTTTCTCTAACATCCAGTCTGTATCTCTCTTCCTGTAATGTGACTCCATTATTCTGTGACCTGAACTCTGAAATGACAGGGAACAGGTGTTCAGCTTCTTATATATGACATTGTTACAGGTATTTGAAGAGTGTTCTCATATCCTGTGCAGAGCCATTCTGGAATAGAGGGGGCATTGCAAATCTTAGTCACAAATAAATGAAATTAAAATCTGCTCTTTCCATCACTCTTTATAGCAGGAGTCACCAAGTTTTCGGACTAAATTCATAATTTTAAATCCAATGGACCAGAGGTGGGTTCTTATCGGTTCGGATCAGTTTGGATGAGTAGGTAATAACTTCGCTGCCCACACACCCGAACCGGTTCTATTGTCGGCGGCGTCATCTTTATTTTTGCTTTTGCGCATGCGCAGAACAATCTCCAGAAATGTAATCCTCTGCTCTTTTCTTATATTCTGTGCATGCGCAGACCTTTTTAGGTGTAAATGCACATGCAAGCAGAGCACCAAACCAGCAATAATTCGATAGCAACCCACCCCTGCTGCGGACCACTAATATGATTTTTTTTTTTAAAAAAAAAGATAAATAGTATCTAGTGCAATATAAAATTGCAAATACTTCTTCTGCGGACCATCAAAATTTTCTTACGGACTGCCAGTGGTCCACAGACCAGTTGGGGACCACTGCTTTATAGGGCTTAATATCTAGTTCCCCAGCTAACTTTCCCATCCTTTTCCAAATCTGTTCAAGTCTGAACATAGTACATGTGGTGGTATCTATGCCATGCAACTTAATAAAGAAGAATGCTTTTTCAATCTGTAGAACTGGATGAGAATTTTATTCTTTCAGAGGATAAAAATATTCAATTGAAGATACAGAAAGTTGTATTCAATTGTCATTAAATATTGTGAAAATTTTGACAGTGGACCCAGTCATTCGGAGCTGCCAAGTGGAGGCCAAACGGCTCAGTCTGTTTTGGCAGGGGGAAGGTCAGGGGTTGCTATTCTCAGTTGCCCAAATGACTTCTTCCTCTTCTAATTTATGGATCTAAATATCCCCTGTGAAATTTATTTCCTTTACCCTTTATTTATTTCTTTACTAGCCTATAACCTGGTGTTGCCTGGGTATTTATTTATAGGGGAAAAATGTGCAGACCAAATGTAATTTGTAATGTTGGATTTTCCCCCTTACCAGAGGGAGCCCCCTTGTGGAGTACTGTGAAGCTGTTACCATGGGAACTCCACTGCACTGTACAGTAGAAGCCATTTTACAGCAGTACAGTAGAAGTCATTTGAAGGCACTACAGGCTGTATCTTAACAGAACACACACTCCAAGGGGGTTTTACGGGTGTTCTACCTTTACAATATTTTTCTCCAGACAGTAAGTCATCTGTGTACCAAGTTTGGTTGAAATTGCTCTAGGCGTTCTATAGTTATGCTGGAACACACACACACACACACACACACACACACACACACGGATTGCCAACTCACAAACTATAACTCTGGATGGTTAACATAGATAAAAAAGGAGAAACAAAAGCAACAGAATAAAAACAATGCAGAAAAAAAAACAGAACCAAGACTAGTCTACCATCCATTCCATTTCAAATCACTACAGATAAGATCCTTCATCACGCTGTCTCAATGCCTGAAGGAAAGCAGCAGGGGTGAAATTCAGCTGGTTCTGACAGGTTTTGGACCACCAGTAGTGGAAATTTTGAGTAATTTGGAGAACCGGCAAATACCACTTCTGGCTGGCCCTGCCCCCATCTATTCTCTGCCTCCTGAGCCCCAGCTCAGGAGGAAATGGGGATTTTGCAGTATCCTTCCCCTGCCTCACCTACCAAGCCTGTAGCAATAGAATGCAAACATTTAAATATTTCATAGTGACATGAAGCCACAGGATATGATAATCTATAACAAATTATACTAATTTAACTTCTTATTGTTTTTGTCATGAATATTTCCATTATTTCAGAGTGCAGTCCTGGATTGTCATTCAAAGGATGCTGGCTTGCAGTCTACATCAATGATGGTGAACCTTTTCAGCATGGGATGCCGAAACTAAAATGTGTGTGTGTTCGCTGGAGCCCCAGAAACTCAAAAACCAGCTGGCCGGTGTGTATGGGCACACTGGCCATCTTGCTTTCTGGTTTCTGGTGCACGCATGTGTGTCAGTGAACTAGTCTTCATATGCTCTGGAGAACAAGAAACTTGAAGACCAAGTGGCCGGCACATGCATGCACACCAGCCAGCTAGTCTTCAGGTTTCTGGGGCTCTGGCATGCACAAAGATTACCTGGCTGGCATGCGTGCATGCACTGGAAACCAGAAGATCAGCTGGCTAGCATGCATGCATGCACCAGAAACCAAAAGATCAGCTGGCCGGTGTGCATGCATGCACCAGAAACCAAAAGATCAGCTGGCTGGTGTGCATGCATGCACCGGAAACCAGAAGATCAGCTGGCCAGCATGCATGCATGCACCAGAAACCAAAAGATCAGCTGGCTGGTGTGCATGCATGCACCGGAAAGCAGAAGATCAGCTGGCTGGTGTGCATGCATGCACCGGAAACCAGATCAGCTGGTGACAGTGCACGTGCCCACACAGAGGGCTCTGCATGCCACCTCTGGCACATGTACCATAGGTCCGCCATCATGGGTCTAGATAAACCTGGAGATCCTTTTCTAGAGGAATGTTTCCAAGCCTCATAAAGTTTAAGATGTGTGGACTCCAACTCCCAGAATTCCCTAAAGAACATGCATTGTTCCTGCATGAGAGAACTTTAACTAAATGAAATGGTAGCAATCAGTGATTAGCAAAGCATCTCTCTTCTTTCGCCCCCCCCCTCTCTCTCTCTCTCTCACACACACACACACACACACACTCTGTAAGGTCTTGCCTGTCCAATCTTCCCAAGAAAGCAGGACTCTTGAAACTGCAGTGGTTCCAAAAGGAACTTTTATTGAAAGGTTTGTGATAACAAGAGATCTAGACAAGAACTGGAGCTTCTCACGTAAAACCAGCTATTTAAAGCAATGCTAACCAAAACCCTGTATTGTTAACTAGGGCATACAAAACCTTTGCCAGACCAATTCTTGAATACAGCTCATCCGCCTGGAATCCATACTGTTTATCAGACATTAACACAATTGATCGGGTTCAGAGGTATTTCACGAGAAGAGTCTTCCACTCCTCTTCTCACAATAGAATTCCCTAGGCCACTAGGCTTGAAATTTTGGGTTTGGTCAATCTGGAACTGCGCCGCCTGCAGTCTGATCTAAGCATAGTACACAAAATTGTCTGCTACAACGTCTTGGCTGTCAACTTCTTCAGCTTCAACCACAATAATACTAAGAGAGGTCAATTCCTGGAATGCTCTACCCAACTCTGTTGTTACAGCCTCAAACTCTCTCAGCTTAAATCTCAAACTGTCTACCATGGACCGTACCCCATTCCTAAGAGGTCCGTAAAGGGGGCGGGCGTAAGTGCACCAGAGTGGCTACTGTCCCTGTCTTACTGTCCCCATTTATCTGTATTTACTTCCTTTGTTCATGGTTATGTTCATATTTACAGTATCCTTGTTATCTTGTACATGTTTGACAAAGAAAGAAACACACACAAATATAGAGATTAGCACTGTAATGCAGGAAACAGAAACTTCATATACAGATCACTCCATTCCTCCCACCTTCCTCCCACCAAAATGCCAGTGTCCCTGTAGAAATATTTGGGACCTGACACACAGACGCAAACAGTTTGCTTAGCATGTCACTTAGTGATCCTTTTGCTAAAATCAATTGCATTTTCTAAACATGGACTATCTGTAATGAATTGAATCCATCAGCAAAACAAAGGATTCAGTCCTTTACAAATCTAACAATAAATAATAAGATAGCATAAAGGAAAAGGAAGTCTGAATACAGAGCAATCCATTGCATTGCATGTTTCTACACAGATACACAAAGTATGGACAACAAGCAAGATGAGATGGGTACCACAAGACACAAAGCCAAGTATGATATAATAGGATTACAGAAACATGATGGGATGAATCTTATTCCAGAAGGCTACGCAATACAGTAGCTCAGCATCTTAGTCACTACTCTACCTTCTAAATATCACATACTACAACAGATTGGAATTCTTTTTACATGTTTGAGTGTTAATGCAAATTAACTAAGGAAGATCCCAGCAGCACCAATTTCTTGCATCCAGTGCAAAATCTCAGCTTACAATACACTTGCTCTGCTCTCCTATACCAAGTCTGCACTCCTACTGCTTGAAACATCAAGTATTTCTGTGCCTTGTTCTCATCACCCCTACAGGCAGAGGGAAACTCTGCAAGGGCTTCCTGCAAGGCCCCTCTCCTAAAACCCCTGTGCCCTGTGCCTGCATAGAAGTTGATACATTTAATCATTTTGTTATATTTCTCATTCCCTTTAGCTTCATTGTTAATAGTGGAGCAACCTCTCTCTCTCTATCTCTGTCTGTCTGTCTGTCTCTCTCTCTCTCTCTTTTGCTTTCTCTCTCTCTCTTTTTCTCCCTCCCTCTCTCTCTTCCCCTTTCTTTCTTACTTTCTTCCTCTCCCCATCTCTCTCTCTCTCTCTTTATTCTTCCCTCTCTCACACACACTTTCTCACTCTCTGTGTCTCTGTCTCTCTTTTTTCTTCCTCCCTCCTTCCCTGCCTCTCTCTCTATCTCTTTCTCCCCCTCTCTCTTTCTCTCTCTCCCCCTCCCTCTCTTTTTCTCTCTCTCCCTCCCTCTTTCTCTCCCTCTCTTTCCCTCCCTCCTCTCTCTTTCTCAACCATTGCATCAAAAACTCAACAGATAGCAACACATTTAAAAGCCTCCATATTAATTAATGTACCACTTTGTTGATTATAGGCATGTGTGTGTATCTCTATCATCCTCTAAAATTCCAGTCACTGCAACGTTTTGTCTTCATTACAGCAACAAAATCTCAGGTATTTGATTATGGTGTGCCCATTTTCTACTGCCAAATTTCTCTTTATTCTGTGCAAATAATATTCTTCCTCATTTCTACTTATCTATGGATTAGTTTCTGGTGAATAAGCTTTTTCTCTTTGATTTGTGGAGTGCCTCTGTTTCTGTGCTTCGAGACTTAAAGAATTCTAGTATTCTAGACACAGAGCAGTAATCTAAAATTAAAATCCCACCCCACACACACCCTTCTGGCACATTTTGGAATGGGTGAAATTGCCCATTTTGAAGCACTCTGAGGATGCTGTAGAAATGACCTCAAGAACTCAACCAGAAGGCAAGCAAGGGAAATATATCTAAGGTTTGTTTTAATATGTTAGGTGCCATATTAACACTATCTCTCTGGGCTGCCAAACAAAAGGAACTTTTTACTGCTGTCTAGGGAAGTGGTGGCTCAGTGGCTAAGATGCTGGGCTTGTCAATCAAAAGGTTGGCAGTTCAGTGGTTCAAATTCCTAGCGCTGCATAATGGAGTGCGCTCTCGTTACTTGTCCCAGCTTCTGCCAACATAGCAGTTCAAAAGCACGTAAAGATGCAAGTAGAAAAATAGGAACCACCTTTGGTGGGAAGGTAACCGCATTCTGTACGCCTTCAGTGTTTAGTCATGCCAGCCACATGACCACAGAGATGTCTTCGGACAGCACTGGCTCTTCAGCTTTGAAACAGAGATGAGCACCTCCCCTAGAGTTGGGAACAACTAGCACATATGTGCGAGGGGACTCTTTACCTTAGTGATCAACCAAAGTTTTGAAGTCCAGATATTATATTCCTACATATATTGGTATTGTTTTCAAATTAGATTAGATTAGATTAAGAGTTGGAAGGTACCTTGTAGGTATCTAATCCAACCTCCTGCCCAAGCAGGAGACCCTACACCATTTCTGACAAATGGCAGTCCAGTCTCTTCTTGAAAGCTTCCAGCAATGAAGCTCCCACAACTTCCAAAGGCAACTTCTGTTCCATGGGTTGATTGTTCTCATTGTCAGAAAATTCGTCCTTATTTCCAGATTGAATCTCTCCATGATCAGTTTCCATCCATAGTTCCTTGTCTGGACTTCGGGCGCTTTGCAAAATAGCTTGACCCCTTCCTCTCTGTGGCAGCCTCTCAAGTATTGGAACACTGTTATCATGTCTCCCCTGGTCCTTCTCTTCACTAAAAGTTTTCTACAGTATTTCATAATAAAGGGGTATGTTTGTGTATTTGTGTGAAGACAAGCATTATAATGCAGGCAACCTGACTTAAGTTATACAATATAAATGTTATTACATTAAATGTTGCACACACCTGATATTGTCAAAACATCCAACATTCAAATTGGGTTGGGGATTAAGATGGAAAGAAATCAATATTTCTTCACTTAGTTTCCCATAGTGCAGAAAGATTGCAAATAAGAACTGGTTTAAGAGCAAAGAACCTACTCAGTAAAGCATGAGGTTGTGTGCGGATCTGCTTTAAGGACTGCTTCCCACCTTCAGGATAGCCTTACTTGCATGGGTTAGCAGTGAGAGATGATATTCCACTCCAATTTATTCTGGAAGGTGATTCAGAAAACAAAAATTCAGTTCTCTTTAGTGGAGTCTCCTTGGTGCATATCTAAAGCTCCTCTTCTGTTCTCTTTTGTTCTTTTCTGAAATGGAGAACACTCCAAAACAGTCTATCCTCTTATTCAAAGCATCCATTTCTATTAACAGTTTCTCTAAACAAGCATCATTATTGGAATGGTGAAAGCAGAATCTTTTTAAAGGAAGGGATAATGAGTATAATTGCCCACATGAAACCAGCTTCATCTGAAGTATAATTTAATATTTGAAGTGATCAGGTGGATCAATACTTGTCCTTCTAACTCTAACCCCATAGGGCTATTGACTTCAATAGGGGATATTACATGTTATGTTATGTTATGTTATGTTATGTTATGTTATGTTATGTTATGTTATGTTATTCTATTCTATTCTATTCTATTCTATTCTATTCTATTCTATTATTATCAGTGTGTGTTTGTGTTTGTGTGTGTGTGTGTTCCAGCATAACTCTAGAATGCCTCAAGCAATTTCAACCAAACTTAGTACACAGATGACTTACTCTCTGGAAACAAATACTGTAGGGGTGTGTTCTGTTAAGATACAGCCTGTTGTGCCTTAAAATGGCTTCTACTGTACAGCACAGTGCAGTTGCCGTGGTAACGGCTTCACAGTACCCCACTAGGGACTCCCTCTTGTAAGGGGAAAAAATCCAACATTAGAAATTACGTTTGGTCTGGACATTTTCCCCCTGTAAATAAATACCTGGGCAATGCTGGTTTATCAGCGTGTGTGTGTGTGTGTGTGTGTGTGTGTGTGTGTGTGTGTATCAAATTTCAAAACATCCTGGATCCTTGATTTTGCCAACCACACTGTGATCATGTGACAATGATGATATTATGAAAAAGATTATTCTGACTTATAAGGACAGGCCTATCGATCAAAGATCCTCCTGCTGTGTTATGGTTGTCTAAAAAGCACCAGTTTCTTGGCTTGTTTGTTTGTTTGTCCCTTTGTTGGAACAGCTATTGTCTGTTAGTCTGACATAGCACTGAGCAACATGTAAGAACTAGAGCTTCACAGGACTTTTGGAATCCCAACAAAATATGCAATCTGGCAATTATGACAATCTGTTCTGATGTCGTCTGAACTGCCTCAGGATTTGGGACTCATCCATATCCACAATCCTGCTGAAGCTAGCTCAGTCCTTTAGAATTCTCTTCTAATACATTCTGATTTGCACATTCCATTTCTGGATAAATGAATCTAGACGAATGTCATTATCAGCACAATTAAGCCAACTGGGAAGGACTACCTGGAAAATTATAGTTTGTGTCCCTTGTAGGAAAGTATCAGCAAAATAACCTAATAAAATATAATCTTAATCAAATGTGATTCTGCTTTCCCAAAACTGAAAATCGGTATGGAAACAATGGCTCCATGTTACATCTAGCCCACTGATCATTCCAAGCTAGGCAGATACAACCTCGTAGACGAACCCCACTCTGTCAAGGACCTTGGAGCACTCATATCAAATGATCTAAGCCCCAGAGCTCACTGTAACACCATTGACAAAAAGGCATTATGAGTTCTTAACTTAATCTTGCGAAGCTTCTTCTCTGGTAATATTGTACTGCATACTAGGGCATACAAAACCTTTGCCAGACCAATTCTCGAATACAGCTCATCTGCCTGGAATCTGCACTATATATCGGACATTAACACGTTTGAGAGTGTCCAGAGGTATTTCATGAAAAGAGTCCTCCACTCCTCTGCTCACAACAGAATACTTTATGTCACCAGGCTCGAAAGTTTGGGCTTAGAAACCTAGAACTATGCTGCCTAAGGTCTAACCTAAGCTTAGTACACAAAATTATCTGCTATAATGTTCCTACCTGTCAATGGCTACTTCAGCTTCAACCGCAACAATACACGGGCGAACAATTGATACAAACTCAAGGTAAACTGCACCAAACTCGATTGCAGAAAATACAACTTCAGCAACAGAGTGGTCAATGCTTGGAATGCTCTACCTGACCCTGTTGTTACATGCTCAAATCCCCATAATTTTAATCTTAAACTGTCTACTGTGGACCTCACCCCATTCCTAAGAGGTCAGTAAGCGGCGTGCATAAGCGCACCAGCAAAATAAACAAAATAAACAAAATAAACAAATAAAATAAATAAAATAAATAAAATAAATAAAATAAATAAAATAAATAAAATAAATAAAATAAATAAAATAAATAAAATAAATAAAATAAATAAAATAATAAATAAAATAAATAAAATAAATAAAATAAATAAAATAAATAAAATAAATAAAATAAATAAAATAAATAAAATAAATAAAATAAATAAAATAAATAATAAAATAAACGAATAAAATAAACAAAATAAATAAATAAATAAAATATAAAAAATCAAATCAATCAAACAATCAATCAATCAAACAAACAAACAAACAAACAAATATAAGCCATCTTCTAATTATTGTTTTGGTGGTTTTTTTTACTCTATTCAGTTTGTTTCATATCACAACTTCTAAATACCCTGATCTGGCCCTCTCTCTCTTGCTCCCCCTCTCTCTCACACACACACTGACAGACACTTACATCATGCACATACTCAGATGGAACTGAAGCACCCTTATGAAGCTTTTGCTGGTAAGTGATTGATCACTGAAGTGTGGCCTTCCTTTTCTGACATTTGAAAGTGCTTTATGCAGGAACATCCTCTCTCTCTCTCTTTCTCTCTCTCTCTCTTTTGTTTGAGTTTGTAAGTGTTTCTTTCTTTCTTTCCAATCCTGTTTAATGATTTTTCCTTGATGCAATTTGCAGAGGGCTATGCCAAGGCATCTTCCCCTGCTGAGACAGAAACAAGGCTCAGAGAAAAGGCGCCGAGGGAACCGTTCAGAAGGAAGAAAAGGGCACTGGGGGAGCCATCAAATTCCCCCGTTTATCTCTGTCACTGACATGCAGAGCAGACCTGCCTCACCATCCTAAATTGGGACAAGGGAAAGATTGCTGCACTAGCAAAATGAAATGACAAACACAGCAGATCTGGTGGCTTGCCAGATGTGCCAAGTAAACTCAGCCAATCTATATTTGAGCAAGACACAAACACGAGTAATAGAAGAACCTTCTGCAGGAGGAGAGAAGACAAAGGGTCTTTGATGATTATTAAGGGAACGGCTCAGCAACTGGCCTTTTAGCTTCTTTTTTTGTTGAACAAGGTAGATTTCCCATATTTGGTCACACTGGGAGTCCTAGGAAAGGCTGGGTAGAAGATAGCATAATCCTCAAGAAAGTACTAAGAGGTGAAATTATCCCTGATGTTCCCCTAAGTCCTAAAATAACTGGCCATGATAGCAATAGCAATAGCGCTTAGATCTATATACCGCTTCACAGTGCTTTGACAGCCCTCTCTAAGCAGTTTACAGAGTCAACCTCTTGTCCCCAACAATGTGGGACTTCATTTTACCCACCTCAGAAGGATGGGAGGCTGAGTCAATCTTGAGCCTGTGAGACTTCACCTGCAGCTAGCTGTCAGCTGAAGTAGCCTGCAGTACTGCACTCTAAACAATGTGCCACCTCGGCTCTTATAATCAATTGCCTCTGCCATTTTGGTGAAATGTAGCTGAGAGGAGAGGCATAGTACCAGACTGCAAACACCAAGCAGGGCTTTTTGAAGGTAGCAAAAACTGAAGAATCCCTGGAATCACTAAGTTGGGAGGGGGGGCACAAAGGTTTATCAAATTCCATCCCCTGCTCGGTGCAGGAGCTCAAATTAAAACATCCCAAAAAGATGGAAGAAATGTCCATCTGGGTTCAGTTCCAAGTGGGGAGAAAGACACTGGAAACATGAAGGCTGCTTGGAAGGATGGTTTAATGATGAACAGGACCACATACGTTTGAAGTCCTGGGTAGCTGACTACATGAAGTGGGTGTATATATATATATATACTTTCTCTTGGGCCTTGCCCTAGAGCTTCCTGTTTCTGTGGCAAGGGCATATTTCCTATTGGCGACAATAGGGATCATGTACAAATCGTAGGGGTTGTCTGAGATAAGCTTTGTTGAACTGTGCTGGGTGATGTAATGGCTTGTGTTCTGAAAGGCTGTTGGGAAATTCCTACTATGGCCTAATGGCTTTGTCCTGGTTTGAATCTTGAGTGAGGGCTAATCCTATCACCCTGGTCTTGTAGAAAGGATGGCCAGTCTTTCTGGGGCTATTAACAAAGGTGGGGGCTGCTTTCCAAGAGCATGTTTCTTCTTTTCTCATCCAGGGAGATAGAATATTTCATTCTTCTAAGAGAAGGGTATATGCTAAGTTTCTACAATGGCTTTCCAGCCTCCACTTGAATGTTTCCAATGAATGGGAGCCCATCCCATCTCTGGGAAGTTGGCTGCAGTGTCAACAGCTCTTACGTGTCAAGATTCCCCCCCAACATTACATCAGAATTTGCACCCCTCTAACTTAAATCCATTATTCTGTGTCTTACACTCCACAGCAGATTTGACCTCATACTTTCATGTCTTTAAAGAGGGCTACAATATACTCTAGTTAAGCAAGAAGCACCACCTAAGCAGATAAGAAATGGGACCCTATTTGTATTAGGTTGGCAGTCAATTACTATTTCAAGATCTTTGTTACAGACGATGTGACCAAGCCAGATATCCCTTTTCTTATAATATAACAGGTCATTTGGTTTTGCTTCTAAGTAAAGTGTTGGAAGAAATATCCATCTGGTTCAGTTCCAAGATGGGAGAAAGACACTGGAAACATGGGTTGGAAAGAGGATTTAATGATGGAAGAGAACCACCAAGCGCATGGTTCTTTGGTGCAGTTGAACACATGGAATTGAGAGTGGAGGGCTTTTATACCTTCATTTGAGCTTCCTGTTCCTATGCAAGAACATGTGTTCTGTTGGCTGTTGTCAGACTCCCATGGGGCCATATGAGGTCATGTTTGTCTGAGATGTTTGATTGACGTTTGCTGGGTGATGTAATGTCCTTAGGAGATTGTGCGATGCAATGAGCTCTGTTGCTGGATAACCCTATTATGTCCAGGTTGATCATGTTTAATCCCATCACCCTGAGGCTGAAGGTGTTTTGTCTTGTAGATAGGATGGCCTAGTCTTTCTTAATGGGCACCAAATATCTGCTGGGGGCAGGGAGCTGATGCTGAGTTTCTGTCTCCCTTAAGATTTCTATTTCTTTTTTAGGGGAAATATAATAGTTGGCCTTTTTAAATATTTCACAAAATATTTCATTCTTCTAGGAGGGGTGGGTGCTAACAAAAGAATTTAGCATTTGTCTAAGCTTTTCTGTCATTTTCAACTTGTTTTTCTAATCATCATGAATATTTAAATTCAATTTCTCTTGGCTAGACTGTTAGCTATGTAACCCAATTTTATCTACACATTTGAAATATTCCATCCACCTCTTTATTCAAGTCGTTAATGAAACAATTAAAAAGGACCCAAAACTGTTTCTTGTGGCATTCCACATGTCATGTCTTTCCAGTTTAATGAAAATTATAGATGAGTACTACACATGATTTCTGAGTTAGCCATATACTGTAATCAGGGACGTGCAGTCAGGGGAGGCAGGGCCTCACCAGTGTCATGATGAAAAGAAAAGAAAAATTAAAAGGAAAAAGGCTAAGGTAGTTGCTGCCAGAGTCACAGTTGATGACTTAGTGCTAACTAACTGTGGGGGGAGGCGAGAGAACTACGGGCCTCCTTTGCAGAAGGAATTTTTTGCCTTTTAACCCTTGCTCAGAGTTAAGCAAGAGTTAAAAGGCGAAAAATTCCTTATGCAAAGGAGGCACGTGGTTCTCTGCCTCCTGGTCTGGCAGCAGCAACTCTTGCCTAAGTTGCCTTTTTCTTTTTACATTTTCATCATGGCGGACAAGAGCAGGAGAGTTGAAATCCTCTGACACAGCTGGAAAAGGTATGTGGCTCCGAGGGAGGGGGCAGGGGTGAGGAATTCAAAATTAACAAAGGCTGGCACTTTTTTATTTTTTATTTTTTAAAGCCGCCGGGTCCTGTTGTATGGCTGGGGTGGCGGCATGCACTTTAAAGTGCCGGTGGGCTGTATGGCCAGGCCTGCAGTTGCGGCATGCACTTTAAAGTGCCAGCATGCCTCCTGGCCATAAAACAGGACATGTTTTGCTCTATGGTGGGGCGCGGCGGCATGCACTTTATAGTGCGGGTCTGAGAAGAGGCGGCAGAGCGGTCAGGAGGCGGCTTTCACTCCCGCCTCATCTGGGCTCCTCCTCGGTGGGCCTGCCGGAGCTCTGGGAGAAAGTGGCGGGATCCGAGGCTGGCCACTTGGGGCTTGGAAGGGGGAGCAGAATGCGTGTCCTCCACTCCCGGAAAATCCTGGGAGGGAAGCGGGGCTGGCCCACTCCCTCCCAGGGCTGCTTAGAGACAGAACTGGGGCTGCGGAACTGGGCGTGCGGCCGGCTTCTCTGGAGCAAAGGGGGGGGCGATAGAAGCGGAGCTGAGTCTCTTGCCGCTGCGGACCTGGCTTGCGGAGTGCAAAAAGGGGAGGGGGCCTCTTGGAACACCCTCCACCCCTCTTCGCCTTTTGCCTCCGCGGCTCTCGCTCCAGCCTGGGCAGGAACCGGCGCTCTTCTGCTGCAGGCGGGACGTATTCCTGGTGGCCTGTGGCTCCGGCACCTGCAAGGTGGAAGTGTTTGCCCTGCGGAGCGGGCACAAGCCGAAAAAAAGCGCCCCGCTGCTTCTGTCTGACATAGAGGCGCCTTGCACCCCGTAGCTGGGTCGGACATAGCTGTGGGGCGCGGGGCGCCTCTATTTCGGACATAGCTGCTGCGGGGCAGGCAAAAGCCACTTTCTTTCTTTTTGCCTCACCAGCCATAAGCATCACTGCACGTCACTGACTGTAATTATATCTCACACGACCCACTTGCTCTTCTGAATGTCATTAGTAAATACTTTCTTAAAGCCAGTTTGATGTAGTGATTAAGGCACCAAGCTAGAAGCCAGGAGACTGTGAATTCTAGTTTCACCTTAGGCTAGGAAGTTGACTGAGAGAGTTTGGGCCAGTTATTCTCAGCCCATGACGTCAGGCTCACAAAACAAGTGATCAACAATTAAGCCAATTGGTTACTTCCTGTCAGACCTCATGGTTCTGGTTGTGGGGAAAATAGGAGAGAGGAATTTAATATTTATTATAAAAATAAAGTTGAGATAAAAAATCTTTTGAAAAATTAAGATGTATCATGTCTACAGTATTTCCACAATCTTATATATGTACGTATGTGTGTGTGTGTGTATGTATGTATACACACACACACACACACACACACATAAATACATACATACACACACATATATAAAATGGCTGTGTGTGTGTATGTTCCAGCATAACTCTGGAACGCCTCAAGCAATTTCAACCAAACTTGGTACACAGATGATTTACTCCCTGGAAACAAATACTGTGTGAGTAAGACACCCCTAGCATCCTTCGGGGGTGGGGGTGGTGTTCTGTTAAGATACAGCCTGTTGTGCCTTAAAAATGGCTTCTACTGTACTACTGCAAAGTGGCTTCTACTGTGCAGCACAGTGAGTTGCCATGGTAATGGCTTCACAGTATTCCACAAGGGGGCTCCTCTGGTAAGAGGGAAAATTCAACATTAGAAATTACATTTGGTCTGGACATTTTCTCCCTATAAATAAATACCCAGGCAACACTGGGTTATCAGCTAGTCTACTAATAAAAGCACTCAATCAAATAATGAATCATTTTTAGTCTGCCAAGGCTTGTTCTTAGGAAAGCCATGCTGACTTAGTACTTATCACATCATTTTCATGTCATTCACAGGCTGATTTTCAAATATTGATGGCTTTCAGTTTTACAGAAGTATCTGTTTATATTTATGTAGCTAGAGAACAGGAATGGTCAGTTTCTAATAGTTTTGAAGTTTTGAAGTTGCAACTCAGCATCTTGACTTTTAGGCAGGTAGTTGCAAATGAAATCTATGATATTACTATGGTAAACAAAATTATCTCCCAAATGCCTTTTCCCCCATTCTACCTAGTTTTTCAAAGAAAAAGTTCAAACATTTATACAGCTGAGCTTAAGCTGCTCAGTCTTAGTCAAGCATTTTAATGCCTAGACCTTCAGAGCTTCATCACTTGAAAAAGCGACTGGACTGGCATCTGTCAGAAATGGTGTAGGGTTTCCTGCTTGGGCAGGGGCTTGGACTAGATTATCTACAAGGTCCCTACCAACTGTTAATCTGTTAAAGAATGGAAAATTATAATTCTTTATAGTAAAGCATGAGAAGCCATCCTTTCTATATGCTCAACTAATGGGTTAAATATAGGGGCACAATTGCCTAGGGATTGACTAGGCCAGAGGTCTTCAAACTTGGCAACTTTATGACTTGTGGACTTCATCTCCCAGAATTCTCCAGCCAGCAGAGCAGAGCTGGCTGGAAAATTCTGAGAGTTGAAGTCCACAAGTGTTAGAGTTGCCAATTTTGGGGACTCCTGGACTAGATTTTATCCTTGAGGACCTTGCTGCATCCTAGGTTTGGGTTGTGGGTTATGTAAGCAAATCCAGAAATATTGAGGCCAGCATTTGCATACAGAGATGTTCCAGGCATGAAATGAGGCCTAGTGAGCCTTGACAAATATTAAGTCCTCCTGGACTGCAGATAACCTTGCAACATTCAATATCTTTAAATTATTGGTAGCCACCTTTGCTTCCATGTAGCCAAGCATCTTCCTTGGAATCCCTAAAAAGTGGACAGAATGGAAGAAGGCTGCTCTACTCCCTCAATTTGTCTGTGTGTGTGTGTGTGTGTGTGTGTGTGTGTGATATGTGAGAGAGTGAGAGGTTGAGCATTTAAATATCCATGTATGAAAATGCAGTTGAGATGCTCATCCGAAGCATGCCACATTTTGCTACCATATAATCACATACTAAGGGACGCGATGGCTCAGTGGCTAAGACGCTGAGCTTGTCAATCAGAAAGGGTCAGCAGTTCAGCAGTTCAAGTCCCTAGCGAGCTTCCGTTACTTGCCCCAGCTTCTGCCAACCTAGCAGTTTGAAAGCACATAAAAATGCAAGTAGAAAAATAGGAACCACTTTTGGTGGGACGGTAGCAGTAGTCCATGCGCCTTTGGCATTTAGTCATGCCGGCTACATGGCCATGTAGACGTCTTTGGACAGTGCTGGCTCTTTGGCTTTGAAACGGAGATAAGCACCGCCCCCTAGAGTCGGGAACAACTAGCACATATGTGTGAGGGGAACCTTCACCTTTACTTAACCACATACTGCTGTGCACAATAAAGTCCTAATCTCTCTCTTGTTTCTCTCTTTTTTTAATTCTGTGAAAATCAGGATCATGGCAACACATTATATCTAGCAAAGTACTTCTCCAGCATAATTTGATCCAGGGGAGGAGGTGGTGTCGATGGCTTATACATTATACAATATTCTGCCACGACTTTTTAATGTGGCCTTATACAATCATCCACTTGTGCAATGGACCTCAACCTCTTTTCCAGGGCAAAGAAATCCAGGCAGCTTCTGGCATCGTACAGTAGACCAGCTCTTATCAGCCACTTGCCCTCCTTCTCTTCCTGCCGATGTGGGCTCAGTAGAGAGAGAACATTAACTACACCTCTTTATTATTGAGTATAAATTTATTAGAGGCAGCTTTCCCTCTCCCACCTTCTCCTCACCTTCTCAGAAAAGTAAACATTTAATTTTTTTAGTTGTTGTTAATAGATTTAATGTTCATTTGTTGGCCGCCTAGGGGCAGGAACGTGTGACATTTCAAATAATTGTTGTTTTGAGGGTATTCTCTGGAGAAAAATGCTGCAAAAGTGTGGAGAAGATTTAAGTAAATTACTGTGTCAGCTTCTATTTATTCCCTACATGATTGCCAGAGGCAGGCCTGTGAGAGAACCATTAGAGGGCTGGCCATAAAAGAGGGAGGCAGAATTTCAAAAGCCAAAATGCCATTATAGGAAAGTTAGTGTGTAACATGTTAAATTATTCCCCAAAGTGGTAGAAAAGGGGGGTTGGGAGGGAGGAGGAAATAAAGAGCAAGCAGGAACGGTCGAATTCAAGAAAGTCTGTACGGGAGAGAGGAAGATTCTGTATGTCCCTGAGAGAAATAGAGGTAATCCCAGGTAATATTTGATGCTACTGGTATATTTACGAAAATGTCCCCTTGTTATTAGTACATGCCTGTTTTTACTGGGGAAATTTGTAATGTCGTGAAGAAATCTCCTTATTCAGGTACAAGTCAGGACTAGGGGTGGGTTCCAGCTGCTGTTACTGCTGGTTCACTCAGGGATGTGCTGTGCCCTACATGTGCATGTGCAGTACTAAAAAAAAAGTTTCTGCGCATGCACAGAAAAAAAATAAGATGAGGGTGCCTACAGCGCCACCATGAGCATCAGTTCAGGGGTGTAGCAGGACGAGTTACTACCTATTTGGCCAAACCGGTCCGAACCGGTAGAAACCCACCTCTGGCTAGGACCCATAACTATGTGCCGGATCTCACCAGCAGTGGGATTTACTTCCCTACCAGTTTGCAAATGTGCAGAATATCGTGCATTATGTCGGGGCGGGTGGGCGGAGCCTCCCGCATCTGCCACTACCAGTTCACCCAAACCGGAGAGAACGGGCTGAATACCACCTCTGGTTCTCGCTCTATGGGGCCGTATCTAGGCCATGTGACAGTATCTGCCAAAAGCTGATAATAACAGATGGCCTTAGCAGGGCACGAATGGGGACTTGTCACATAGGACAGCCCAAAAACTCAACTTGAGAGGCTCACACAACATAGTAATTTTATTCATCTCATTAACATTCCACCATTTTGCTATGGTGGAATAATGAGTGATTGTTGAAATACTGAATGATAACATTTAGTAAGGGATAACAAACACAGGGTGTGAAGAAATGTTATTTATGTTTAAATGAATTCATGGGAAAATGTAAAAGGAGTATGAAATGAGACTACTTTTGTTGAAGTTGGAAGATTAGAACTCCACATACTATTTGTATTATTATTGTTAACGTTGTTTAAAAAGAACTTGGCCTAGTCAATGCACTGTCCACAAAATATGTATGTTTATATTGGAAAAAATAAAAAAAATATTGTAAAAAAAACATTCCACCATTTGTTCCACCTACCAGAGCTACTGAACTGGAATTTTTTTAAAAAAAAAACAACCCTCAGTGATGAATTCTGTTGGGAGCAAATAGATTGATAGTTATGAATGCTACAGGGAAAATCCTGCCCTGCAGGGGAAAATTTATAATGAGACACACCCAAGAACAGCATTTTGTTTTTTTAAAAAACCACTATATGAGAAGGTTAAAGGTCTTTTCCAATTTTCTTGAGTTTTAAACAAAATCCAAGCAGAGGTTTCAGCATGACTATATTCACATTGTTCAGATCAATGGAGAACTAGGCAGTGGTGAAATTCAATTTTTTTTACTACCAGTTCTGTGGGCGTGGCTTGGTGGACATGGTGTGGATTGGTGGGCATGGCTTGGTGGGCGTGGCAGGGAAAGGATACTGCAAAATCTCCATTCTCGCTCCACTCTGGGGCCAGCCAGTTCTCCAAACTTCTTAAAATTTCTGCTATCGGTTCTCTGAACTACTCAAAATTTCTACTATCAGTTCTCCAGAACCTGTCAGAACCTGCTGGATTTCACCCCTGGAACTTGCCCTACAAATGGTCATCAGATTGGAAAAAGGTTATGGACCAGGCAGGAGCCATTTCCAGATTTGTCCATCCAAAACATTTCCACAATTTCATTAGCTCCTTTCTCTACAGTTTTACTCCCTGCAATCAACATTTACCTTCAGATCCCACCACACTCCCTCCAAGTTCTTGAAACAGCTATTCTCTTTCCATAATAGTTGAATCCCACAAGACAAGCCAATATTCTAGTGCCAGAAGGCAGGGGTGTCAAACTCAAGGCCTAGGGGCCGGATCCAGCCCACGGGGTGTTAAATCTGGTCTGCAGTGCCACCCTGGAAATAGCAAAGAACTGGCCCATGGTGCCTCTGTCAGAAAAAATGGAGCTCGGGAGGGCCACGTGCTTCGTTTTCACTGGCAGAGGGCTGCAGGAGGCCGTCCCAGCCCAAATGGAGCTTAGGAGCCCCTTTTCACTGGCAGAGTGCTTGAGCCATCACAAGCCCCTGTGACATGAGTGATGTCGAGCTGGCCATGCCCCCTGGCCATGCTCACCCCTGCTCCCTGAGGTCAAACACAACCCTGATGTCGCCCTCAGTGAAATTGAGTTTGACACCCCTGCTCTTAGGTCTTTCTCTCCATGCATTTTTCCAAGAAGTTCATCCCCATCATAAACACCAACTGATGGTTCCCAGCACTTCCAGAAATGGGAAATAAAAATAATCTGCAATTGCTCGTTTGCATATTCACTGTTGTATTCAGTGAAAATTTAAAGATGACATAAAAAATATGGGGGAAACCCCCAAGTCAATATTTTTTGTTTTTTTATCATTACCCTGTAGAACAGCCTTATGTCCTGCCTGTTACATTTACTCCACTGCACAATAGGGTACAAATGAGACTCAGCTTCTTATATTTCCATTTTCCCAATGTCTTAAATTCTGTTTTAATATCTATGTTCCTCAACCTATACAGGAAGCCCACAGGCTTCCAGTCTTCTTTTCCCAGATGAAAATGGCAAAAGCATCATTGATATGCTATAGTCAACCTGATACTCTCTTGAAATTGTGCTATAGACTGACTTTTTTTTCCAGTCAACAAAATTGTAGCCACCGTTGTTATCCATTAAAATTGCCTCCATTAAAGCTAACAAACAGCAATAGCAATAGCAGTTAGACATATACCGCTTCATAGGGCTTTCAGCCCTCTCTAAGCGGTTTACAGAGTCAGCATATCGCCCCCACAATCTGGGTCCTCATTTCACCCACCTCAGAAGGATGGAAGGCTGAGTCAACCTTGAGCCGGTGAGATTTGAACCGCTGAACTGCAGATAACAGTCAGCTGAAGTGGCCTGCAGTACTGCACCCTAACCACTGCACCACCTCGGCTCTTATCTTTTGAGGAATCCAGAGCTTTCCATCTGGGGGAGAGAGAAAGAGACGAAGAATGAGGAAAGTAGAGCTTGAAAATAATTAAGGGAGATTTAACCAAACAGATCATCATAGATCATTAGGAGAAAGAAACAATGGGCATCCTCCCCCCCTATTTCTGTCTTAATTATTATTTTCATTGTTTCTTCTAAAGGACAATTCAAATTAATATTCTATCCCCATTCCTATTCCAGCACTCAATTCTTCAATTTTATGCCTTTCCTTCTTGTACTCCATTTGGACTGCCTATGGGTCAGTATCAGCGGTGGGTTTCACTCATTTTTGCCACTGGTTTGCCACGTGCACGGACAATCACTTCACATACGAGCACGCCTTCCAAACATGCATCCGGCCTCAAAAACATGGCTAAATAGGATGGCATAGAGCCAGGGGGAGTGGGTGGGGGGTGAGCCACAATCTCCTGCAATCTCTGCTACCGGTTCACCCAAACCGGTCTGAACCGGCTGAATATCTTGTCAGTATCTTGTCTCCTTTTGTTATGTTTACGGAAAACAAACAAGTTATGCCCTCCAAACCTTAGTCATCTGAGATCTAGTTTTATTTCTGTTAGCATCACTCTTCATTTGCTTCCACATTGCTTCACTTGTCTCCAATCCCTTTTCTGATGCAGGACCGATTATGGAATGAACACAGGATTACTATGTGATTTCCAGCTTTGAGGAACCAGGAGATCTCTTTGCTCCAGACTGTCCTCTTTTGAAGCATGCCACATACAGTACACATGGACAACAATTAGGACTGGGCTGCTACGAGTTCAGCTGGGTTTGGGAGCACCCATAGCTAATGTTATGGTCGGTTTGGAGAACCTCCAAAACCCACCCCTGGCTGGTCCCTCCCACCACACACACACACACACACATCTTGCAGGAGTCTCCACGTGGCCCATTTGGGACAAGAGGTAAGTGCAGGGCCTGCGCAGAGGCTCAGGGAGGGGGAAAATGGGCCTTCCAGAAGTTCTGAAAGGCCAGAAATGGGTCTGTTTTTGGCCTCCAGAGAGCTTCCGGAGCCAGGGAGAGGCAGTTTTCGCCCTCCTGGAGGGTCAAGGAAAGCATCTGGAGCCAGGGGAAGGTGAAAACACACACCCCCCTGCCATGGTGCAGGAGGCCAACTAGGCCACGCCCACCGTGACCACGCCCACCCAGCCATCGGGCAGAGAACCCATTGCTGAAATTTTTGAAGGCCACCCCTGATAACAATAAACGATCAGGAAAAGAGTGGGGTTTTTTATTTTTAAACAGTTCAAATGAATCTCAAAGACATAGGTGAATCATCGCTTGTTTTCAACCTCCTCAATATTTCTTTACTAATAGACTTCAGGTTTAATTGAAGGATCTTCTCTGGGTTCTGTTTGCAACCCCGTTCTCTCTTTAACCCCACTGCTCAGAGCTTCACAAAAGCCAACCCATTAAGGGTCTTCATTAGTTTGAACACCAGACAACCAACCAACCGTCAAAGGTCAAACACAGTCACCTGTCACAACATGGCAGTAAAACTCCTAATTGTATGGGAACAAATGAGATAAAGAGATCGTACTATTATGCTATCTGATTTATTTTGTTTCCAAAGAATAATTCCTGTCTAATTTATTTCTGGAGCTAACCATGGTTATGTAGTATATCAGTATAAAGCAAAAATATCTATAAGGACAGTTTTTCAACCACGGGGCTAGACAAGTGATGGCTAACCTTTTTGCCATCACATGCCAAAAGCGGGGGAAACGCAGGGGGGTTATGCACAGGAGTGCCCACACCCATAATTATATGCGAGCGACCCCCCCCCCATGCATGCATTATGCCCGCCTTCCACCCCCTTTTGGCTCGCAATGGACCCATTTTTTGCCCTCCCCAGCCTCCATCCGCCGGCCAATGCCAACTGGCGACTACCCGGAGGAGAGCCTTCTCTGTGGCTGCTCCGACCCTCTGGAACGATCTCCCCGTGGAGATTCGAACCCTCACCACCCTCCAGGCCTTCCGCAAAGCCCTTAAAACCTGGCTGTTCCGACAGGCCTGGGGCTGAAGAGCTTTTGCCCCCCTTCTCGAATGGTATGACTGTTGTGTGCTTTTAAATTGTGTATTGTTATGTTCATCTTTTTTATTTCCTGTCTGTACCCCCTTCCCTGATTTGAATTGTGAGCCGCCCTGAGTCCCCTCCGGGGAAAAGGGCGGCATATAAATGTAATAAATCCAATCCAATCCAATCCAGAGGCTTTCTAAGAGCCTGGAGAGAGCAAAAATGTCCCTCCTGCCCCCCGGAGGCTAAGCCTCCGGAGTGTGAAAAATGGCCCTACAGGCAACCCGGAAGACAGTTCCCAAAGTTTTGCAGATCTTTCGGTAATAGAAATGCCTTTACAACAATCTTTTCTCACTATTCCATACTTTCACGTCACAAAAAAAATTAGCACAGGGAGGTGGGGAAACGGCATTGTTTGCCAAATGTATGCTCTCTTGGCCAAACTGTGAATGCTGCCTTTCGTTGGATCCCCAGTCTCTGCAGCCAAGGGCAGACGTTTGGTGAACAAGGGATTGTCTATTTCAAAAGCAACTTTTCCAGAATGATCATATAAGTTGAAGGATTTGTTTCAATATTTTTTTGTACGCATTATGAAAAATGGCCCCTGTGCCCTCTAGTGGAGAAAATGAAAAAGTTTCCCAGCTTTGCAAACAATGCAATCAATTGGAGGTTAAAGGGCAAACAGCACAAGGATAACAACAGGGAACCATTTTTAGTCCATTTAAAATACATAAACTACTAATTATTATCTAACAATAGGCAAACCGAATGAAAGCAATATTGTACTCGTGATATGTTTATTTCAGGACTTAAAATCAGCTAGTTTGCTGGCTTTCAGTAATGAATTTTTAAAAGGAGCCAGCAAAGGAAAAATGAAATTATGTTTACAGTGCAATAGATCTATTTCTTATCCCTGACATGCATGCACCAGAAACTTTTTCTAGCTCTCAGACTCCACAGCAGCATCCACATTATTCTGAGCATCGCCAGTTTTCATTTTGAAGCGTTATCAGAGGTGTATTCTGCCAGTTTGGACTGGCTCGCCCAAACCAGTAGCCGAAATCGTGGGTGGGCCCAGGTGGGGCTGCCTACCCACCCGGCTCTATTTCTGTCCTATTCAGAGGTGGGTTCCTACCAGTTCGCACCTATTTGGTAGAACCGGTTCGTCAAATCTACCGAACCGGTCAGAAGATGTTCCACCAGTGGACCCGGAAAACAGGCCACACCTACAGAAGAGGTTCCAAACTTTTTTGAAACCACCGCTGGTCCTTGGATATATTTATTCTACACTATCATGCTCATATTTATAAAACTCAGTGCCTCTGTGAAAGGTAAGGATGACTACTGCATTTGTGGTGCAATCAGAACATTGCGTGTGTTGAAGTTGTTTTAACGCAAACCAAAGATGCCTTTTAAAAAACAAGTTTACATCATACTCTTATGCATGCCAGTCCTGTGTGTGAAGAAATTTAAGGTAGTTCTGACAAGTGTCGTCGGCATCTTCATATCCGGTCACATGGGCGGCAAGCCACTCCCATCCGGTCACATGGGCGGCAAGCCACTCCCACAAAGGAGGCCACACCCACAGAGTAGGTTCGAACAATTTTTGAAACCCACCACTGGCCCTATTTAGGGACATTTTTGAGCAAAGCACATGCACAGAAGGCCGAGTGCATGCACGTGAGCGAAGTGTGGACACGCGCACACACATATTTGTGATCCAGTAGGGAAGGTACTGAGCGTTACTTTTAGGGGCAAAACTGTACAGTATTTTTCAGTAGTTGTAATACTAGATCCAGCAATAATCAATTTGCTATTAGCCAACATGTAACATGAATATCTGTCTATTTGTGTATCTGGGGAGCACTCAAAACAATTATTTTCTTGCATTCATGCGCTCGGCCTTCCGTGCATGCACTTTGATCACGTGCGGCTTGCATGCATGCATATGGCTTGAAAACGTGCCTAAATAGGACGGCATAGAGCTGGGGCAGGTGAGTGAGCCCACCTGCATTTCCACTACCGGTTCGAGTGAATTGGTCCAAACCAGCTGAATACCACCTCTGGGTAAGACTTCTGCATCTGATCAGGTTTTGCTTGGGATTTTGCAGTTAATAATGGCCTTTCTGGCCAGAGGTGACATTGGCTTGTGGCTTGCTACCATTATTTTTCTCTAACCTGCTCTCGGAGCATTTTTTGTCTTAACATTTGGGTCTTTAGCATTACAAGCCTTTGGAGCAAGGGTGTCAAACTCGATTCCATTGAGGGCCAAATCAGGGTTGTATTTGACCTTGGGTGTGTGTGTGTGGAGTGGGCATCACCAGGGGGGCCCTGTGGTGGCCCGAGCACTCTGCCAGATAAAATGAACTCCCCAGTTCCGTTTTCAGCTGGGATGGCCTCTTGCATCCCTCTGCCAATGAAAACAGAGTTCAGGAGGGCTGCCCGTGGCCCTCCCGAATGCCATTTTCGCTGGCAGAGCTACTGCGGGCCGGTCCTTCATTGTTTTCAGGGTGGCCGCGCAGGCCAGATCTAAGCATTCTATGGGCCAGATCTGGCCCCCAGGCCTTGAGTTTGACACCTTTGCTTTAGAGCAAGGTTTCCCAAACAATGAGAGTAACTTCCCTGGAAGGTGTAGATAGAGTCCAGGGGAGATATGAAGAATCTTTTAGTTAAATTATTACAGTAAAATCCACCTTTCCCAAAGTTTTATTGTATTGTTTTCATTGATTGTTTTTACTTGAGTATTTGGATTTTAAGGGGAGGTGTATACATTAAGATTACAGTAGTGGCCAAAATCATGGAAACCTTTTGGGGAAAGTGTATTTTTGAGGTTTGATGGCTAATAACACCACTTTTTTTGGGGTGGGGGTGGGGAGTAGTACCATAAAATTATATATCAGTCGAAAAATAATTGAATCAAGAATGTAATGCAACAAAGTGTGTTCAATTATCTGTATTCTATGAAAAGTTATAGCCAAATATATCCAGCAATAAAAACCCAGTTAATAGAAGCAACCATTCAATCTTGGTTTTACATTATAAAAGCTGCAGAACTAAAAGACTTGGTTCACTCCATGGGAAGACATTGTAAGGTCATAATTCATGCCAGAGGTTACCCAACTAAGTATTAACTGACATTGTGATAATTTTTGTATATCTCATTTTTTCAATGGTGATAAATTTTGTACTGTTTATCCCATTTTTTCTATGTGTTTCACTTTTATTCTTTATAACTGCTATTCTAATAGAATATTCTTCATAAAAGTTATGGCATAACATTCTTGATTAAATTATCTTTCCATTGATATATAATTTTATGGTACTACTCCAAAAAAAGTGGTGTTATTAGCCATCAAACCTCAAAAATACTGTACACTTTTCCCAAAAGGTTTCCACAATTTTGGCCACTACTGTACACAAAAGAGTTGAATTGTTACAATCGTTTGCAACGGCAAAAAAATTAACAAGCATGGCTGGGGAGCCTTCATAAGCATTTATTTATAGATATAGATTATTATGGCCCCATCCATAATAATATATTAGCTGTTCAATTACACTAGTTAAACTTTCTTCCATGGCTTTCATGGTAGCATATATCATTGTCTTCTTCAAATTAAATATACTACAGACCATCCTGTGTGATGGGCTAAATAAAGAGGTTGTGACCAACTCAGTATCACCCTGTAACTTCACGAATGAATGGAGACTTAAGCATTTTTTTTCCAGTGTTTCTTGGGTTTCATAGAATCATAGAGCTGAAAATGACCTTGGGAATTTTCTAGTCCATATTCATTCTTTCTTCCTATAATTAATGCACAATTGAGATCCTTTTTTATGAATATGGGTCAGAGGTGAGTTTCACAGAAGTTGACCACTGATTCACCCCATGCACACGCCTTACGCACGCATGTGCGTGGCTTAGAAAATGTGGCTAAATAGGACCGCATAGAGCCAGGGCGGGAGAGCAGGTGGACAGGCCAACCCACAGGTCACCACTACCAGTTCACCCAACCAACCCGAACCGGCCCAAACCGGCTGAATACCACATCTGATATGGGTCCATGCAAAGTCTTTCTTCTTCCTTCCCTTGAGAGACCTGATCAAACATTTTTGATTGGTCCTAAAAGCTTCTTATTTCTCTAACAGCATAATAAAGTAATCCATTGACTTGACTGGCCACCAATAATAGTAAATTGTGACTTGCCCGTGATTGAAAACAGGAGAGCAAGGATTGACCTATCAAACTGAACAGGGAGCTGTGATCTTCAGTTTTCATCTGTAGGCTTTCAGCATAAGTATCTCTGGATTGGAAAGATTGCTGAGCCAGAAAAGGCTTCAGTAATAAGCAAAGAAGCACCTATATCAGTCGTGGGTTTTACATTTTGTTACCACCGGTGCATGTGCCCCTTCCACGCATGTGCCTGGCCTTCCACCAATGTGCTTTGCTTGCACTTGTGCCATCTGCGCATGCGCCCGGCTTAAAAAATGTGCCTAAATACGATGGCATAGAGTGGGTGAGCGATTTCCGCCTGCGATTTCCACTACCTGTTCAGGCGAACTGGTCCGAACTGGCTGAATACCACCTCTGACCTATATGAGCTATACAGAGCTCATACATCCCTCTGGAATGAGCTGCCACCGGAGCTTCGCATAATCCCCAACCTCCAGTCCTTCCGACGCACCCTAAAAAGTTGGCTTTTCCAGCAAGCCAGCCTGGCCTGAACAAAACAAATCAAATGATTGATTACTGTTAATTTTAATCTGAATTCTTTTTTAAAAAATGTGTCATTCTCAATTTTAATTGGGTTTGGGATATCCTGTTTAATTTCTTCTTAACTTTTGTATTATATGTTTCTTTTAATGTTGTGCGCCGCCCTGAGTCCTTGGGAGAAGGGCGGCATATAAATCGAATAAACCTAAACCGTAGGTCTGCACATATTCTCCCCTTATTAGAGAGATTGCCAGGGTGGGCAGACAATTTTTATCTAGGCTTTCTCCTCCAGGACACTAACCCGGTTACCACGTATGCAGTGCCAAAGTTCTGTGCTGCTGCAATGTCCATAAGAAAAAAATTGGCTACAGAAGTATAGTACCATGTTGTACCAATTATTCGGACATACCTCTAACAATCTTTGGACCATTATGTTATTATCCACTTTTAATGTCAATACTTTTTAATTATATTTTAATGTTAGTATTTTTTAATATAGTGTAAAAACTAATGTGTATTGCTGGTCTTTGACCGTAATAAAGATTTTACTTACTTACTCTATATGCTTAACAGTGAGCAAAAACAACTGGTTTTCTTGCCATTAGAAAATAATTTTGAATTTCTCTCGTTAAGTGTTCAAGATGAACATATTTTGGGCAACTTGATTATAGCATGGACTTCCCATCTGTTCTATCAGCCTTTAAACGAAGACTATATATAGTTGGTGGTTTAACAATTCCTAAGATGGCTGGAGATGCATTCGGGCAGAGACCACCCTCAGTAGTCTTGCATCCTGACAGGAACACAGTATAGGACAGTGATTTTTGTCAATAATACAATTACAGTGGTTCTAAATGACTCATGATTGGAATGGTTAACTCCAGGTTCCTGGAAATCTCAAAGTGAATTACAAGGTGCATTGTTGGACCACTGAGGTCACCTTTTGTCAAATATCTGACATTGTGTGGAACAAGCTGATCCTTTTCCTCCCCTCCCTCAAGGTGAACTGTTGTTAAGAAGCATAGCTTGGTGATCTCTGCCAAGGGCTAGAGTGGATGATATAAAATAGTTGGGCCTCATCTATCCTTGAGGCTGCTAGGAATGAGGGCTTTCCCTCCCCCCCCCTTCATGGCACTTTAAGTGGAATATTTTCATTTTCCATGGTTTCAGGCTGAGATTAGAATTTTAGGAGTTCTTGTGTAATATGACAGCAAACTGAAGCTTCGCATTAGAGCTGGATGGGGCTTTAGAAGCCAAGAAAAGAAAGAAAGAAGGATTACAGGTAGTCCTACCTGATCAAGATAATTCTTCTAAATTGTAAGGACAAAGTTGCTATTTTTCAGTTGCCCAAATAGCTTTCTAACACTTGCAAACCAGTAGCCTAAATCCTTCTTACAATGACAAGAACTGTTTCAACTTCTTGATCATGAAAAAATATTTAAAATATGCTGATTATCTGTATCTCCTTAAGATAAATAGAAGATTAATAGGTGGTAAGGTTTAAGGTTTAAGGTTTTATTGGGATTTATATGCCGCCCTTTTCCCTGAGGGGACTCAGGGCGGCTTACAACCACAGGGGAGGGGGGTGCAAGGTCAAAAACAAAACAATATGTGCACAAAGAAAAAATAATAAAACACAACTTTCATTCAGCAATCAAACACTCGGGCGGGTAATTGGAAACCTATCCCCAGGCCTGCTGGGAGAGCCAGATCTTGAGGGCTGCGCGGAAGGTCTGGATAGTGGTGAGGGTACGGATCTCCATGGGGAGCTCGTTCCACAGGGTCGGGGCGGCAACAGAAAAGGCTCTCCTCCGTGTGGTCGCCAGTCGACATTGACTGGCAGATGGAATTCGGAGGAGGCCCAGTCTGTGCGATCTAATTGGTCGATTTAGGGAGGTAATCGGCAGAAGGCGGTCTCTCAAGTACCCAGACCCGCTACCATGGAGTGCTTTAAAGATGGTCATCAGTATCCTGAAGCGCACCCGGAGACCAACAGGCAGCCAATGCAGCTCGCGGAGGACAGGTGTAACGTGGGCGAACCGCGGTGCGCCCACTATCACTCGCGCGGCTGCATTTTGGACTAGCTGCAGTCGCCGGATGCACTTCAGGGGCAACCCCATGTAGAGCCCATTGCAGTATTCCAGTCTAGAGATCACAAGGGCTCGAGTGACTGTTGTGAGAGCCCCCCGGTCTAGGTAGGGCCGCAACTGGCGGACCAGGCGAACCTGGGCAAATGCCCCCCTGGTCACAGCTGACAGCTGGTGATCGAAAGTCAGCTGTGGATCCAGGAGGACTCCTAAGTTGCGGACCCTATCTGAGGGGTATAAAATTTGACCCCCCAGCCTAAGCGTTGGTATATTAGCCAAATTATTGGGGGGGAAACACAACAGCCACTCGGTCTTATCCGGGTTGAGTACCAGTTTGTTAGCACTCATCCAGTTCCTAACGGCCTCCAAACCCTGGTTCATCACGTCCACCGCTTCATTGAGTTGGCACGGGGCGGACAGATACAATTGCGTATCGTCCGCATATTGATGGTATTTTATCCCGTGCCTCCGAATGATCTCGCCCAGCGGTTTCATGTATATGTTAAATAGTAGGGGGGATAGGACCGAACCCTGAGGTACCCCACATGTTAGGGGCCTCAGGGACGATCTCTGCCCCCCGACCAACACCGACTGCGACCTGTCCGAGAGGTAGGAGGAGAACCACCGCAGAACAGTGCCTCCCACTCCCACCTCCCGCAGTCGTCGCAGAAGGATACCATGGTCGATGGTATCGAAAGCCGCTGAGAGGTCAAGGAGAACCAGGATGGACGCATAGCCTCCATCTCTGGCCCTCCAGAGATCATCGGTCAATGCGACCAAAGCGGTTTCTGTGCTGTAACCAGGTCTGAAGCCGGACTGGAAGGGGTCAAGATAGCTAGCTTCCTCCAAGGCCCGTTGAAGCTGAAAGGCCACCACCTTCTCAACAACCTTCCCGATAAAGGGAAGGTTGGAGACAGGACGAAAGTTGTTTAAGATGGCTGGATCTAACGATGGTTTCTTCAGGAGGGGTCTCACCACCGCCGTTTTAAGTACGGCGGGGAAGTGCCCCTCCCGAAGGGAGGCGGTGACAACCGCCTGGATCCAGCCATGTGTCACCTCCCTGCTGTTAGCCACCAGCCAGGAGGGACACGGGTCCAAAATACAAGTGGAGGCACTTACAGCTCGAATGGCCTTGTCCACATCCCCAGAGGCAACTTCCTGGAACTCAACCCAGAGCTGATGTAACAAGTAATCCTCCTGTGACTCAGCTGGACCTACTGCGGTGGAGTCCAAGTCCGATCGAAACCGAGCTACTTTGTCCGCCAAGAATTGAGCATAATCCTCAGCCCTACCCTGCAAGGGGTCTCCCGCATCCCTCCTATTAAGGAGGGAGCGGGTTATCCTAAACAGGGCGGCTGGGCGCGACTCGGCGGACGCAACCAAGGCAGAAATATAAGATCTTTTTGCGGTTCTTAATGCTCGGACATAGTCCTTGGTGCAGGTAGTTAAAAGTGCTCAGTTCGCCTCGGACCTATCGGACCTCCACTGGTGCTCTAGGCATCTCCTCCGGCGTTTCTTCTCCCGGAGTTCCTCGGTGAACCAGGGAACTCTCCGGGATCCACTGACCCGGAGGGGCCGTAGCGGCGCAATCCGGTCGAGAGACTCCGACGCCGCCGAGTACCAGGCGGCAGCCAGAGTCTCCGCCGAACTGTGGGCGAGAGTATCAGGAATAACCCCAAGCTCCGTCTGGAACCTCAAAGGGTCCATAAGTCGCCTGGGGCGGAACCACCTGGTCGGTTCCTCCTCCCTACGGTGGGGGTATGGCCTCCGGAAGTCAAGCCTCAGTAGGCAATGGTCCGACCACGACAGGGGTATGATCTCATTACCCTTCAGACCAAGATCACACATCCACTGCTCCGAGAGGAATACGAGGTCGAGCATGTGACCCGCTGCGTGGGTTGGGCCCCGAATTACTTGGGTCAAGCCCATGGCTGTCATGGAAGCCATGAACTCCTGCGCCCCGTCAGAGCGTTCACCGAGCGATGGCAAGTTGAAATCCCCCAGAACTATAAGCCTGGGGAACTCAACCGCCAGCTCGGCTACTGACTCGAGGAGCGAGGGGAGGGATGCTGCAACGCAGTTGGGAGGCAGGTACGTTAGCAGCAAACCCACTTGACCCTTGAGGTCCAACTTTATCAGCAGAGACTCACACCCGACAAGCTCCGGAGCAGGGACCCTACGAGGTAACAGAGACTCCCGGATTACAATAGCCACACCGCCACCCCTTCCCTGGGCTCTCGGCTGATGAAGCACCTGAAATCCCTCTGGGCACATCTCTACAAGGTAATAGGAATAGATTGTATAATTGGCTAGAAAAGAGATGTAAAATTAATGCATAATGAATACATAGAAAGTATAACAAAAGGAAATGGTATATATTTAAAGAGTAACAGAGGTGTAAATGTTGTATATATTTTATAAATGAGTTAACTATGAAATAAAGAGGTATATGTATAAAACAGTAGGCCTTAGAATGGAAAATTCAAAATTAGAAAAAAATAATAATACTGATAACGGAAAGCTGTAAAAGTGTAACCGTGATTTTGATGTTTTAAAAAATGTTGAATAAAAATTAATTAAAAGAAAAAGAAAAACACTTTCCCATCTGGTTTCATTTATCCCATAGTAAACTACCATTGTTGTAAACGTTGTTCATTTTGAGATTCATTATCTCTTTTTGGGATTATTTTAACCCACGACTCTGTTTATTGATGTGCTATTCAATATAGCAATAGCAGTAGACTTATATACCGCTTCATAGGCCTTTCAGGCCTCTCTAAGCGGTTTACAGAGAGTCAGCATATTGCCCCCAACAATCTGGGTCCTCATTCAAATCCCGATTGAGAAAGATGCCATGTTTTCCTACTCCACAAGCATGGATATACTTTGGGTTTTAGTTCTATCTTTCTGGCAATTTATGTTGCATATTAATATATCTCCTCTCTTTTGCAAACTTCATTCACAAATCTAGATTGAAAAAAAAATACTATATCTATTTCTAGGTAGATAAGCAGAGTCATAAATCATGTTTGGCCTGAAAGAAAACATCTCTATAATTATGTTTTCTTCTTCTTTTGCACAGTTCAGCTGTGGATTTCTTTGAAATAATATATTTGATCAGATAAACCAGCTTGTGCGGGCAAGTGTTGCAAAAATTATACACAAATACACTGATACACTCACCAGGGGTGGTATTCACTTACCTTCCCTACGGGTTCACAAATGTGAGCTCGCGTGCCCCATCAACGCATGTGCTCAGCCTTCCATGCATGCACTTTGGCTTAAAAAAAGGGCCTAAATGGGGTAGGATAGAGTCGGTGCAGATGGGCAGGGCCACCCGCAATTTGGCTACCGGTTTAGGTGAACTGTTCCAAACCGGCAGAATACCACCTCAGACACTCATATGTTTTATTAAAAGTTCAATGAGATTTAAACTGCCAAATTGCAGGCAGTCAGCAGAAGTAGCCTGCAGTACCGCACTCTAACCACTGTGCCACAGTGGCTCATGACCAAAATCCTACTCCCAATTGTGGTTGTTAAGTAAAGACTAACTATGATAACTATGATAGTAGTCTGCAAGAAATATCTAGTCAATGCCTCTTCTCAAAGTCCCTTCCGGAAGAACAACCCTACTTAGTTATACACCACACCTCAAGGAAATATGATTGATCCCAAAGGCCTCAATGTCCTCAATGCCATAGAATATTTCTTTAGGCATTTGATGTACAATGTGGCTAGTATGAAAGTGTAGAACTATCAGATCACTGAATAAAAATCCACATGAAGATATACATTCGACTTATATAAACACAATATTTAATAGTGATTTTAATGATTGCTTTAGATGTGTGTTATTTTTATTTGATGATTGTACACCAGTCATTTTTGTAAGTTGGGTAGCCATATCAATTTGATAAATAAATAAAAGAAGATGTGACATGTGGTGACAATATATTGGCATCTTTTGCAACCAACCACTCTCCCTAATAGTTTTATTTATTTATTATTTATTAATTAATTAGACTTATATACCTCTTCATAGGGCTTTCAGCCCTCTCTAAGCGGTTTACAATTTTTTTTTAGCAAATTGAGTCAGCAACTTGCCCCCACAGTCCGGGTCCTCATTTCACCCACCTCGGAAGGATGGAAGGCTGAGTCGACCTTGAGCCGGTGAGATTTGAACCGCTGAACTGCAGATCACAGTCAGCTAAAGTGGCCTGCAGTACTGCACCCTAACCACTGCACAACCTCGACTCTTTTCATCATGGCTGCCCACAAAAGGAGAAACACTCTGACCAGTAAAAACCAGAATGGGGCTGCTGAAACTCTAGATATTGTGGAGCAGGGAGGTAGGCTGAAGCAGACATACAACTGCACAAGCTTAATGGACAGAGGTGGTATTCAGCTGGTTCAGACTGGTTCGGGCAAACCAATAGCTCCGATGATCAGTTGACCCCACCCTCTCACCCCGTCCTATCCTGTCCTTTATTTTCTGATTTCTAGATCATCTCAATCATGTGATACAGCTGATTTCTCTCCTCACTCTTGCTGACTTGGAAGGTAAGCAGCTGAGCTTCTAAATGCTCTATTTTCAGCACTGTGCACAAGCGCTCTAGGTGTGCATGTGTGCAAAGTGCGTGCTCACCAAACCAGTTGTTAAACCGGCAGCTTCCCACCACTGTTTATGGAGATGCTGCCTTGCTAAAAAACATAAGAAGTCGGAGTCTGCTATCTGTTGATAATGTGAAGAGACAGGTCCAGAGCCAGTTCTGAACTGCTGCACGATTCTTACATAGAGATGCTCTATGAGAAGAAGCCTATAATTTTTTTCCAGACTGATCAACACCTGTTCCTTTGATTTTCCTCCATAATACTGGAGGGAGGCAGAGAGTAAGGCCAAGCTCTAATGAGGCTTCATCATGTCCTGTTGCCCCAACATGGCTTTCAGGATTCGCCTAGAACAGCGGTGTCAAACTGGATTTCATTAAGGGGCACATCAGGGTTGCATTTGACCTCATGGGGCCAGAATGGACATGGCCATGATGGGTGTGGCAAGCTCAATGTCACTCATATCCAGGGATCTGCAGTGGCCCAAGTACTCTGCCAGAGAAAACAAGTTCCAGAGCTCCGTTTCTGGCTATGATGGCCTCCTGCAGCCCTCTGCCAGTGAAAAGAGAGCCCGGGAGGCTGCACATGGCCCTCACAAGCTCTGTTTTTAAGTTGCAATGGCCTCAGTTTTTGCTGGTACTTGTACTGCAGGACAGTAGCCCTGCAGGCCAGATTTAAGCATCCTGTGGGCCAGATTTGGCCCCGAGCTTTGAGTTTGACACCCCTGGCCTACAACAATCCAAAATTCTGCCTTAACATACTATCATCCTTCCACTGGCAAGCAAGCCAATATGTTCATTTGAAGGGCGTTGTTTAAGTCCGTGGTTCTCAATCTCAGCAACTTAAAGATATGTGGACTTCAACTGCTAGTATTCCTTAGTCAACTTGCTGGCTGAAAAATTCTAGGAAATGAGGTCCATATATCTGAAAGTTGCCAAAGTTGAGAAAACACTGGTTTCATCAATGGATTTAGGCTAGTGAGTGCTGAGAATGTGTATTATGTTCCCATAGTTATTGTCAGCATTCCAAATAGCATCCAAAAGTAAATCAGAGTCCAAGGCAAAGGATTCCTCAAAGTTCCAATTTATTAAGAGAGCCATGTTGGCACATCTGAGGAAACCTGAATCTGAAAGCTTCCCAGTTTTCCCCATCTAGTTGAAAGTTCAAGATCTTGCCCTCACACCCACAAGTCCATCACATGGTCCAATCTTCCACTTCCATGCTGGCAGTTCTACCCAACCAATTCCGGTCAGGTTTAGAGGTTCAAAGACAAAGGATGACCTTGGCTTTCTAGAAAGAATGTTGTTATGGCTACATAGTATGTAACTTCTTACAATCCCCCTCCCATTTTTCCACAATAGAAAATGCATAGTGGAATAATGGAAAGTGTAGTAGGCAAAAAATCCAAAAGAAAAGATCGCTGTAGGCCTGACAGTTGTATTTATAATATTGTTTTTAAAACAGTATCTTTTTTTATAAAGACCTTAAAAATTTAAAGTACCTGCTCAAGTTCTCATTAAGAAAATGCAAATATGATCATGTTTAATATCACAGATATGAAATTTATTATATTTAATAAACTCCTTTTTAAAGCAAGTTTCACAGGTATAAAGTCCCCTTATTATTTTATAAAACTACTACATAAAACCTGATCTGCTCATAATAGTATGTTTAGGATATAACATTGAAAAGTACAATTTAGTCAGATAATGAAAATGTACTTTTAACTGTTTTTAATTGTTTTGTAAAAGGAAAAACAATTGTGGCATCTTTTCATTTGATCTACTTAATAGAAATAGGCAGGGAAAAAGTTAACTTTCAAAACAGAAGACCATATCAACATGGCAACCCCCCCCCCCAAAAAAAGTTCCGAATTTTCAGTAAGGTAAAGGTAAAGGTTCCCCTCACACATATGTGCTAGTCATTCCTGACTCTAGGGGCGGTGCTCATCTCTGTTTCAAAACTGAAGAGCCAGCCCTGTCCGAAGATGTCGCCATGGTCATGTGGCCCCATGATTAACACTGAAGGCAGATAGAACACTGTTATCTTCCCACCAAAGATGGTCCCTATTTTTCTGCTTGCATTTTACATGTTTTCGAACTGCTAGGTTGCAGAAGCTGGGACAAGTAACGGGAGCTCACTCCGTTACACGGCACTAGGGATTTGAACCACCGAACTGATCAACTGATATCTGATTGACAAGCTCAGCGTCTTAGCCACTGAGCCACTGAGTTGAATTTTCTTTCTGAGAAAAAAGAAGCAGCCAATCCTCTCAGCAAACTCTCAGTCCCATAGTTTCCTCTCTACTGTTATCATAGTCTCCACTCCTTGATGTCCCATTCCCGAAGGAAGTGGGTGGTCTAGTCAATCAGATGCTCTTCCTAGCTAAACCGCCGAAAAGAATTTTCCTTCACTGTTGCCTGCTTCCTCCCTGGCCACCATCACATCTCTAGTGAGGACCTGCTATTGTTTATGACATCTGAGATCCCATTAATAAGAAAAAGGAAAGTCCGGCTCCTCCGTCAATGAAAAGGTTAGAATTAAAACCTCAACAGATGCCACCTGGAAGCATTCACTCTGAAGCCGAGGAGTTCTGATAATGAAACCTGAGAGAAAGAGGATAAGGCCACTTGGTTCATAGAGCTGCAGATGATAGTCATTCCAGAAACACTCATTCACTTCCTAAGCTACCATGTTACCACGCTGTGCAAAATAGCGAAATAAGCAAGATATCCTTTTCCATCTTCAATTATGTTTTAATGTTACGTTTTTCTTCTGCGTTTTCTACCCATGTTTTCCCCAAAATAAGACAGGGTCTTATTTTCTTTTGACCCCCCCCCCAAATATGTTGCAAGATTTTCAGGGGAGGGCTTATTTTAGTCCATGTGCTTAAAAGCCCGATTGGGCTTATTATTCAGGGATGTCTTGTTTTCAGGGAAAAAAGGTATATACAATTATAAATGAACATGGAAAAACTGGGATTTTGAAATTAAATCATTTGATTATTATATACCAAAAATAGTGGCTAATCTGAAGTCAAGGTTTCTTCACTGAGCAAAGGTATCTCAAACACCTATAACTCTTCTATGTGTGTATTTCAGCTACTGATGCAGAGGACATGATGGTGAGGAGAGAAATGAATAGTCATTGTAGGCAAGGAAAACCAAATGCACAGGTACAGTATAAGTAGTACCTTGCTCAACAGTAATAACTGTGAGAGGGATCTTGGAGTCCTAGTGGACAACCATGTAAATATGAGCCAGCAATGTGCAGCAGTTGCCAAAAAAGCCAACACAGCTCCAGGCTGCATAAACAGAGGGATAGAATCAAGATCACATGAAGTGTTAATACCACTTTATAATGCCTTGGTAAGGCCACATTTGCAATACTGTATCCAGTTTTGGTCGCCACCATGTAAAAAAGATGTGGTGACTCTAGAAAGAATGCAGAGAAGAGCAACCAAGATGATTAGGGGACTGGAGGCTAAAACATGAAGAACGATTGCTGGAACTAGGTATGTCTAGTCTGATGAAAAGAAGGACTAGGGAAGATATGATAGCAGTCTTCCAATATCTCAGGGGTTGCCACAAAGAAGACTGAGTCAAGCTATTCTCCAAAGCACCTGAGGGCAGGACAAGAAGCAATGGGTGGAAACTAATCAAGGAGAGAAGCAACTTAGAACTGAGGAGAAATTTCCTGACAGTTAGAACAATTAATCGATGGAACAACTTGCCTCCAGAAGTTGTGAATGCTCCAACACTGGAAGTTTTAAAGAAGATGTTGGATAACCACTTTTTCTGAAGTGGTGTAGGGGTGTCCTGCCTAAGCAGGGGGTTGGACTAGAAGACCTCCAAGGTACCTTCCAACTCTGTTATTCTATTCCTAAATCTGGGCGAGGAAGTCTGCCACTTCTGGTGACCTAGTCAAAAATACATATGCGCATTTATGTATTTATTTATTTGATTGTTATCCTGCCCATGTTACTTTATAAGTAACTCAAGGCAGCAAACGTACATCATGCTCCTTCCTCCTCCTATTTTCTTCACCACAACCCCACAACAAGCCAGTGAGCTAGTAGGCTGAGAAACAATGATTGGCCTAAAGTCATGCAACCAGTTTTCATACCTAAAGCGAAGGTACAACTCACAGTCTCTTGATTTGTAGGTCAGAACCGTAGAAGTTTCTTTCTTTTTTTTTAAAGGACCTATTTACTGATCAAACAAAGTATATGCTGTTTGGGAATTCTACAGTACATAGGTTCTTTTTTAAATTCTTTTTCCAAAAAAAATGGAATGGAATGGGAAAAGGAGCAGGACCTTTTTCCTTTTTTATTCTCTTGTGGAATTTGGAGTTTGAAATGAACTTACCTGTTACAGAATCCCAACTCCAAGCTGTTTAGTTTGCTATTGGGCTCGATGAGCAACAGTAATATTATTGAAATTTTGTTTTTTTTAAAAAAAACTCCTCCCCCCCTCTCCTTTCTGGCTGAGTTCACACAACTTGTAGTTATTGTAGCTAAAATGAGTTTTGGTCCATCGGCTTGTGGAAATCCAGCCATTGTCTTATTATGTAACATGAGCTAGGCCATTCCACCAAACTATAATTCGATCCATTTGGTTTGGTCAGTATATTTTATGTGAACACAACGGGTTTCATTCATTGGGATTAAGGGTTTAACAATTTATTACATGCTACTCAGAAATAAAAAAATGAGTGGTCCAAACAAACTATATGCTAGTTTTCTTTGTGCCATTTTAATCTTACTTTCTTTCTTTCCTTCCTTCTTCCTTCCTTTCTCTTTCTCCCTTCCTTCCTTCCTTCCTTCCTTCCTTCCTTCCTTCCTTTCCTTCCTTCCTTTTTCTTTCTTTCTCTCTTTCTTTCTCTCTCTCCCCCTTCCTTCCTTCCTCTTCCTCCCTCCCTCCCTCCCTCCCTCACTCTTTGTGTGTGTGTGTGTGTGTGTATGTACGTACGTATGTATGTGTGTATCGTTCTCCCTTCCCTGTTGACATTCCTGTTTTAGAGGATCCTTGAAGCACTTGGAGGTTTTTCTGTGTCCTCAGGGTCACCTGTAGTTCCTGTAGTCTGCAATTTTTTTTTCTGGAAATCCATTCATACCCCCATACCATTTGAAGGGTATTCATCCCCAATTGCATAGCTAAAAGTCTGTAGACACAGGATATGCTATTTATGTATTTCAAACATTTCTATCCTACTTCCCCTTAAAAGAAATCTCAAAGCACAGAATATCCTCTGCTCTCCTAAAGGCTAAAAAAATAATTTTTCATTCAATGTTGTCGGTTCGCAAATCCATACGTTCTAAGTCCCGTACATGTCTCCCTTGCCATCCCGCAAGGAGAGAAATGTATTAATTCCCATAACTTATCTTTTTAAAAAAATTGCTCAGATTCCCAGCCCTGCCAGAAATCACTTTAGGAATTGACCTAGTTTGCTCTTTCTTATTTATTTGTTGGTCACAACAGTTCTGTGGGCGGAAATCAGAAGGAAAAACCTTTTGCTCTTAGTAAGAGCCAATGTGTGAATTTTCTTTTTTTAAAAAAAATAAAAAATAACTCCTAGTTGCTAATCCTGCCTGTGAGCAAACAATTAGCAGGAAACAAGGGCAAGCAGGGCTGCTGATTTAATTATTTGACAATGATACAGCCGGTAGGGGAGGGAGCATATCTGTGCAGAGGAGAAATGCAGCGACTTATGGGGTCAAAACAGTTTGTAAGCGCCTGCTTCACAAAAGCTGTTGTCCCCCTTGGGGCGGAATGAGATTATTAGGGCTCAATGTCTATCAAACAAAGGAGAAACAAGCCGGTGGCAATTCTTTCTTGCAGCAGGAAGTGCCTTCTTCTTTGCCTCAGCAACCAGGAGGCTGCCAAAGAATTTTTCGGCTTGGCCTTTTGCAGGGCCGCGGTGGGGGGGGGGGGTTGTGTGGTCCGTGCTGCAGCTGGGATAAGCCAATTTTGCAAAAAAAAAATCCACTTTCTTTCTATCACCCACTTTAGGTACACAGGGTTTAAAACTAGCATTCTTAAAAATAGAGATGTAGAGATGAGAAGTCCTCACTAGACTAGACCAGAGCGGATGGGCATTATACTTGCCTTTTAAATTTCTTAGCTGGCTGAGAAATTTCATCTCGCTTGATCTTTCTTTATGCAACACCAAAGGTTGTTCATATATGTAAGTACAGGATCCCCCCCCCCCCGCCCACCTCCCCGGCAACCTAATTTCCTGTTCTAGCCCTTCTCCAGGCAACTGGAGGCTAAAACATGCGAAGAACGATTGAAGGAACTGGGTATGTCTAGTTTAATGAAAAGAAGGACATGATAGCAGTGTTCCAATATCTCAGAGGCTGCCACAAAGAAGAGGAAGTCAAGCTATTCTCCAAAGCACTTGAGGGCAGGACAAGAAGCAATGGGTGGAAACTAATCAAGGAGAGAAGCAACTTAGAACTAAGGAGAAACTTCCTGACAGTTAGAACAATTAATCAGTGGAATGACTTGCCTCCAGATGTTGTGAATAACAGAGTTGGAAGGGACATTGGAGGTCTCCTAGTCCAACCTCCTGCTTAGGCAGTAAACCCTACACCACTTCAGACAAATGGCTATCCAACATCTTCTTAAAGACTTCCAGTGTTGGGGCATTCACAACATCTGAGGCAAGCTGTTCCACTGATTAATTGTTCTGTCAGGAAATTTCTCCTCAGTTCTAAGTTGCTTTTCTCCTTAATTAGTTTCCACCCATTGCTTCTTTTTCTACCCTCAGGTGCCTTGGAGAATAGTATGACTCCCTCTTCTTTGTGGCAACCCCTGAGATATTAGAATACTGCTATTATGTCTCCCCTAGTCCTTCTTTTCATTAAACTAGTCATACCCAGTTCCTGCAACCGTTCTTCATATGTTTTAGTCTCCAGTCCCCCAATCATCTTTGTTGCTCTTCTCTGCACTCTTTCTAGAGTCACCACATCTTTTTTATATGGTGGTGACCAAAACTGGATGCAGTATTCCAGGTATGGCCTTACCAAAGCATTATAAAGTGGTATTAACACTTCATGTGATCTTGATTCTATCCCTCTGATTATGTAGCCTAGAACTGTGTTAGCTTTTTGGCAGCTGCTGCACACTGCTGGCTCATATTTAAATGGTTGTCCGCTAGGACTCCAAGATCCCTCTCACAGTTACTACTATTGAGCAAGGTACCACCTATACTATACCTGTGCGTTTGGTTTTTCTTGTCTAAATGTAGAACCTTACTCTTTTCACCATTGAATTTCATTTTATTAGATAGTGCCCAATGTTCAAGTTTATCAAGATCTTTCTGTATTTTAAGCCTGTCTTCTGGAGAGTTGGCAATTCCTGCCAGCTTGGTGTCATCTGCAAATTTGATGAGTTCCCCATTTATTCTCTCATCCAAATCATTGATGAAGCTGTTGAAGAGTACTGGGCCTAAAACAGAGCCTTGGGGTACTCTACTGCATACTTCCCTCCATGTAGATGCAGTTCCATTGAGGACTACATATTGAGTGCAGTTGGTCAGCCAGTTACGAATCCATCTGGTGGTGATGCTGTCTAACCCACATTCTTCTACTTTATCTAGTAGTAGGTTATGGTCTACCTTATCAAATGCCTTACTGAAGTCCAAGTAAACTATATCGACGGCATTGCTCTGGTCCACTAATTTTGTCACTTTGTCAAAGAATGCAATAAGATTAGTCTGGCATGATCTGCTTTTGACAAACCCATGTTGGCTTTTGGCTATTACTTTGTTTACTTCTAGTTGTTCGCTAATTTGTTGCTTGATTATCTTTTCCAGAATCTTTCCTGGTATTGAAGTCAGGCTGATATGTCTATAGTTTCCTGGATCTATTCCCCCCCCCCTTTTTTGAAGATGGGAACCACATCAGCTCTTTTCCATTCCTCTGGCAGTTCCCTGGTGCTCCAGGATCTCTGAAAGATATAGTTCAGTGGTTCTGAGATCTCGTCTGCCAGTTCCTTCAGAACCCTGGGGTGTAATCCATCCAGTCTTGGTGATTTGAACTCGTCTAGGGTAGACAGGTACTCACTTACCATTTTCTTCCCTATTTCAATCTGTGTTCCTAATCTGATTTTTGTGGTGTTGTTTTTGATAGATTGGACTGTTTTATCGCTTTGTGTAAAGACAGATGCAAAAAATGAGTTAAATAGTTCTGCTTTCTCCCTGTTGCTTGTTACCTTCTTGACACTTTCTCCCAGCAATGGACCAATTGTTTCCTTAACATTTTCTTGTTTTTAACATGTTGGAAGAATCTTTTTTTTTGTTATTTTTTACTTTTGTGGCAAGCCTTTCTTCATTGTGAGCCTTAGCTTTCCTCATTTCATCTTTACAGGCTCGGGCTATTTGCTGATATTCAGCTTTAGTTATGTCCCCCTCTTTCCACTTTTCATACTTATCTTTTTTGTCTTTCAATTTGTCAGAGAGTTATTTATGCAGCCATGCTGGTTTCTTCTTTTAAATAGCAGAGAATAACTATACTTCCAGAAAGCCACATCAATTTTAACAGCATCTGTACAGCTATAGTCTGAAATGTAACACCACAAACAGTGTATATCGTCTGTACTGTTTGCAATTTGTTGCAAGGAGGCAAATTGTTGGGAGGCAGAGACAGATTTCCCCCCCTTGTTTTCCTCTCCAAAAGCAAGGTGCGTCTTATACTTTGGAGTATCTTATACTCTGAAAAATAGGGTATTTGCTATGTATGTGTATGTATATGTGTGTGTGTGTGTGTGTGTGTATGTATTTATGTGTGTTTTTTATTTGTGCTGATAAATAAATAAAGGGAGACTAGTATAGATCTATTTCAAGCTATTTAGCTCTCATCAGCTAGCCATACCCTTACTGGGATTTGAACCTGTGCTGTATTGCATCTTAGGCAAACGTCTCAGCCATTAAGCCATTTGCCTAAAATGCAATACAGCACAGGTTCAAATCCCAGTAAGGGTATGGCTAGCTGATGAGAGCTAAATAGCTTGAAATAGATCTATACTAGTATCCCTTTATTTATTTATCAGCAAAATAAAAAACACAAATATAACAAAGGCAACAGTAAAAATATTGGGTTTCTGTCGTGATGGACTCTTGTGACGAGCCGATTGACAGATGATGGAAGCAGTTAGCTTCCTCCCATAATTGGGGCTTACCAGGGGTTGTGACTCTATCTATCTATCTATCTATCTATCTATCTATCTATCTATCTATCTATCTATCTATCTATCTATCTATCCACGTTATATTTGTGCTGATAAATAAATAAAGGGAGACTAGTATAGATCTATTTCAAGCTATTTAGCTCTCATCAGCTAGCCATACCCTTACTGGGAATCGAGCGGAAATACCATCCCAAAGTAACATAATCTGAGATTTGAAATACACACCAACAATAATAGAAAAAGAAAGGGAGAGAGGAGGAGAGAAAGAAAGGAAGACGGGAGAAAGAAGAAAGAGCTAAGGAGAGGAGGATGTAAGGGAGAGAAAGAGAAGGAGAGTGGGTGGGAGCGGGAAGAGGAAGCAGTAGGAGAAAGGTAAGGGAAGAAGAAAGGAGAAGGAGAGGAGGAAGGAAGGAAGTAGAAAAGGGAGGGAGGGAGAAAAGAAAGGGAAAACAAGGAGGTGTTACAAAAGAAGGAAGGGATGGCAAATAAAGCAACCCAAACTGTACATTGTAACTTATTAAATGGAATAATAAATGTACAAGAATGATAAATGTAAAGAAGAACAATTATGTGAATGTATACTTAAAATGGTATGAGAGACAATAAAAAAATAAAATAAAAATATTTGAAAAAAAACTTTGGATAAGGCTTCAGATTTCTTTAAATAACAAAACTGACAAGAAAATTTTATAATACCAATATTTTAAACACAGGTTACAGAATAACAGAGTTGGAAGGAAACTTGGAGGTTTTCAAATCCAACCCCCTGCTCAACCCCCTATGCCAGGAGTGTCAAACTCATGTTGTCACATCGTCATCACGTGACATATCAGGATTTTCCCCCTTCACTAAACCAGGTGTGGCCGTGGCCAGAGCGTGATGCATGTGGCCCACGGGTTGCAAGTTTGACAGCTCTGCCCTATGCCGTGCTGGGCAAATGGCTATCCAATCTCTTTTTAAAAACTTCCAGTGATGGAACACCCACAACATCTGAAGGCAAGCCATTCCACTGATTAATTGTTCTCACTGTTAGAAAATATGGGAAGGATTTTTTCCCCTAGAGACTATTGGTTAAAATAGGGGTTTGCAACCTTAAACACTCAAAGAGCTATAAAGATCCTAACTGGAAGCCCTTCATTCAATTCTGGAGCCAACCAGATGTCCAGTTCTCCCACCATAGAGTCTCCTCCAAGCGCGGCACTTGTTCTCCTCTACCTGACCTAACCGAAAACCCTATCAATTGTGGAGCTGACTGGAAAACCCGTCCCTTGCCATAGAGTCTCCTCCTGGTGCACTGTGCTTTCCCTCCCCCCAACCAGAAGCTCCTCTTAAAATCGTGGCACCAACTGGCAACAGGGAGCCACAGCAGAGGGATGAAAGAGCCACATGCGGCTCCAGAGCTGCAGGTTGCTGACCCCTGCATTAAGAGATTATCTGCTAAAAAATTGGTAATTACACTTTTCCTTTCTTCAGAATTAGTGTCATTATATACAGACATTATATCAGTGTTTTAAATTATCAGTAACATTCAATTGCAGATAACTAGTACAAAAGTTGTTTTTTTGAACCCGGATTATGAATGGTGAAAACTGCTTACAGCTCTGGTAACATTGAAAAGAATGGGCATGGATGAGCAGTGTTACTGTTAAAAGAAATCCCTTCCTTTTCTCTGCTTTTTTGCATATAGTACATAAATTCTGCTATTCGAAAAAAAGAGGAAATCAAGCAGGATCTTATAAAGACACCAGTTCCCAGTGAATTACCCTAAATTTGCACTTTCTTGGGCAAAAAAAGCCACCATAATTTGTCAATACCTATTGCTTTTTTTAATAGTCCTGAACCAGTGGTGAAATTCACATTATTTTACTACTGGCTCTGTGGGTGTGGCTTGGTGGGCGTGGCAGGGGAAGATTTCCAGTCCACTCCTGGGGGAAGGATATTGCAAAATCTCCATTTCCACCCCACGCTGGGGCCAGCCAGAGGTAGTATTTGCTGGTTCTCCAAACTACTCAAAATTTCCACTACTGGTTCTTCAAAACCTGTCAGAACCCTCTGAATTTCACCGCTGTCACCAAAGACTATATTTCCCTAAAGGAAATGATCAGAATTTAAGACAATTCTTCCCCACTTATTTAAAGATTAAATACAAACACATTATTTATTAGTCTCAGCAAATCTAAAGTAATTCTTCAGTTTTAGAGGTAAATTATTTGAGGAAAAGCTTCTCTTCTGTTCCATGTTTATCTATTTAAATCAAAATCACAAAAATTAAAAATTTCCATCAAAACCATCAAAATTAAAAATTCATTGAGCCACTGAGCATCTCTGAGCCATACGAGGTAATCATAGGGCCTCCAGAACCTGGGGGTGGCAGTTTTTGCCCTCCCAGAGAGTCTCCAGAGCCTGAGGAAGGCAAAAATCTGGCCTGCAAGGCCATCCTGGAAACAGTAAAGGACTGGCCCGTGATGCCTCTGCTAGTGAAAACAGCTCGTCAGGGCCACATGTGGCCCTCCCGAGCTTCCTTTTCCCTGGCAGAGGGTTGTAGGAGACTATCATAGCTGAAAATGGAACTCATGAGGGCCACATGTGGCTCTCCTGAGCTTCGATGTTGCTGGCAGAGGGTTGCAGGAGGCTGTCCTAGTCAAAAATGGGGTTTGGGAGCCTGTTTTCACTGGCAGAGCGCTAGGTCACCACAAGTGTCCCCAACATGAGTGATGTCAAGCTGTCCATAATCACCTTGGCCATGACCCCCCCGACCCCCCCAAGGTCAAACACAACCTTCGATGAAATCGCATTTGACACTCCTGTTCTATTGAGTCCTTTCCAAGAACGTGGAATAGGGAGATACTGTTGTTTGATTGTGTTATCTATTTGTCTATCTATTTATTTGATTTTTATCCCACCTTTATTACTTTATAAGCAACTCAAGGTGGCAAACATGCATAATACTTCTTCCTCCTATTCCCTCTCCCCACCCCCCACCCCCAATGATAATCCTGTAAGTTGGGCTGAAGTGAGAGAGAGTTACAAAGTCTCCCAAATGAATTTTTCTATGCTTAAGGAAATGCTAGAATTCACATCTCCTCCTTTTTAGGCCCACACTTGAACAACCACACTATACCTGAACCCACACACCTGAATCACTACACCCACACTGGTCTCCATCATATGTCATGGTCAGAGCTGGGTTTCACATACTGTTACCACCAGTTCGCCCACCACCGAAAATGTGAGGGCGCACGCGCCATCCACACCTGCGTGTGGCATCACAAAACACAGCAATTCAGTCGTGCGTGCCATCCATGCATGCGTGCGACAATAAACAACACAGCAGTTCTCTCGCACACACCATCCACACATGTGTACAGCATAAAGACCACAGTGATATAGGAAGGGATTGCGCCTGGGCGGGGGGAGGCACACTTTGGGGGGGAGGTGTTCACCCACAGGTCTCCACTACAGGTTCACCTGAACCAATCTGAACTGGCTTAATACCACCTCTGGTCATGGTACAAGGCTCTTAAGGGTACCAGTTTGATTTGAAACCAGTGGTAACTCTTATAATTGGCATGACCAGTTCACTGTAGTAAATATTAGAGTGCAAATGTGGAGTCCACTACCACTTGCATATACTATGTGTTTCTGTTCTCCTCCCTATCACTACTCTCTGAAAAATATATGATATATACTCCTAAATATACTCCTGGTTTTTCCCCTATTATATTTTAATGTGCCTTGGAGTCAGTGTTGGTAACAGCCTGGTCAAAGACCTCTGGTGGTTTGTGATTTGCCTTGTTCCTAGGGCTGAGAGTGTGTGACTGGCCCAAGATCACCTAGCTGGCTTTGTGCTAAGGTGGGACTGGAACTCCCTGTCTCCTGGTTGCCTTCACCAAAATACCACACTGGCTCTTGAAACATTTATTGGTGAGAAAAGAAATATACTGGTGCCCAACATAGAATTTTGCAGAACAAAATTTCTCATTATTGTTGCTGGTGAAATTTTTATTTCATTATCCTGTGGTCTCAGGACACTGACCTGGCTAGAAAGGTTGTGCGAATGTCCCTTTGGCCTTTGGTTCAAATTCCTTACCTACAAAAAAAACAGTTGCCATTCTTTTTTGGATTCCTTCTTCTGATCTTTTCCAATTTCCTGTGTTCTTTCATTTATTCATTTTTTGTAGGCTGAATCCATTCATGGATGGGCTAAGTAGAAATGTGGGAATACAGTTCTAATCACATTTCTCTAGCTATTCCACATGGTTTCTCAGCTTCTTAACTGAAGAATTCTAGAAACAACAAACACTGTTTGGGAGAAAGTGGAGCCAGAGAACTAAAATTAGCCCACGAGGGAAAGAGATTTGAAAACAGCACTAAGAAATACTGGGAACTAGGAAGCAAGGCGGCGAAAGCTTCTCATTGTAAGAGAAATTTTTATTTTTTAACAGATGCTAAGGCAGATGGCACAGAATTAACAAAAATGGGAGAGGAAAAAAGTAGAGGAACATTACTGGCTCCAGAGAGAGTGGACATTAAAAAAATAAAGAATAAGGGAACGAAAACAAGTTTAAGTACCCTCTCCAGAGAAGTGGGGGGAGCACCGAGAGGCCAAGCAGGGACAAAGCAGTGAGATAATAATAAGCAAAGGCGTGAAATTGCTAAAGCAAAATTTGTGGGACTCGGGAGGGGGCATAAAGGCCTCACTCAGAAATTACGGATATGACTTTTTTTTGTTTTTTATCATTAATAATCATCAAGATGAGAAAAAGGAGACAGAGGAGGAAGCCGAATGCATTGAGGGTCTAGACCGACATTAAAATGAGGAGAAAGGTATCACCCGACAGAAAAATGGGGGGGGGGGATAAATGCATGCAAAGGAGGAGGGATGTAAAGGAAGAAGTGGGGGGAAAAATGAGCAAGAACGAAAGGAAATGCCATAAAAAAATAAAGAAAATAGTTCTACTAAGGACCCGACAAGCATTTAAAAAACACAATGGGACCACCTAGCACATATACATCAAACCGATGCAGGAAAGGAAAGCGTGAAGAGATGGGGAAATGAATCAGGTTGCGATCAAGTGACAGAGATGTTGGAGAGGCGGGCAGACAAAGGAGGATGGCTATCATCTCTGAAATTGATGGAGGGTACATCAGCTCAAGCTCTTTAAACAGAAGTATTATAGATGGGTTGGTCACAGGTGGAGTTAAGGCCTGCAGAGGGAGATTAGCCCAAATTGAGTGGGTTTTAATTTCTTTCTAACGAGAGGCTGTGGCTGGGGACTCAAACAAATGTCCAATTCAGCTAGTCCTGCAGGCAGCTTGAATGCAAAAACTAGTGACTTTCCACAGGTACAACACCAAATAATATACGAGCTGGCCCCAATAAGCACCAGTACTGGGGAGAGTCATGTGCTGGGAGATGTCTTCAGGCCCAGTGTGATGCACTTAAAACAAGTATCAGTTCAGCCATGGATGTTGTCAAGGAAGGATGGATGGATGGATGGGCAGGTACACACATGCTCTATTTAGCAATTAGCCTGAATTGGAATGATTTCTCTTTCAACTTTTGTCACTGCTCTTCTCAATTGCTTTGGTCACTGCTCTTCCCAAATGCAAAAGTGTTTAAAGTAGCCAACAAAAGCTTAACTAGAAGTTAAAAAAAAAATCTAGATCTAAGCACCAGATTATATCTATGTGGATTTGAGTTGTCAAGACTATTCACAATGTGAATGCAGATGAACTATATTTTCTAATCTGTTCCTAAATTCTTCGGAGTCCAGAGGTTGTGCCGTCAGGCAGAGAGTATGAAAAATGTAGTTTTCTCAAAAAAAAAAAAAGTTTCTGCACTTTCAGTATATTTGAAATGAACGAAATCACAGCCATTCAGGTTCTTCTTGGACTTATGTTAATTTTTTTTGGATGATTTCATTTTCTTGGGTTTCTGCATTCTATAAACCTCTTTGCAAAAAGCTAATCTACACCTTCAGCTCTAAGATAAACTTTTACACAGAGGTTAAGACAAGGCGCTGCTTCCAGCTTGCTGCTCAAGCAGGGGGGGAGGGTTGGGTGGGTGTGGGAAGGGGCCCTTCATTTCCTTTTAATACTTCATCTTCACTTGCCTCTCCCAAGCAAAGCACTGTTATAATTCTTCATGGTAATGATTTCAATCGGGCCAGATTCCCATGGGTTGCCAGCTGAGACTGTTCCCTTAAGAGTGACGCCTCTTTCAGAGCCCATTCATGTTCATTTATAAAGGTTTGATTGGGCTTGTTGTCTGGTGAGGAAACTCATCCCCCTACTCCTCCCATTTGCCTGCCCCTCCTCACCAACTCAAGGCTGATTTATAAGGGCACAAGCTGCTCGCAAGAATTAAAATCAAATGAAGTATGGCAGAGAAAAACAGGGGCACCAAAGGAGGCTTGTAGAGTTCAGACTATTGATGATTGAGGATCTCTTAGGCCTCATCTCTGGGAGAGAATCTCCTCCCCAGCTTTTCTCCTCCAAATTATTTATCTCCACTTCGTTGGAATCATTGATGAACGCATTGCCTTCTCGTGTCCCAGTCCAGGAAAACTACAAAGTCATGGAGATGGAAAACAACAAAAACTATCACATGCACAAACTTACTGGTAAATATCCTGACTAGTCCTGTGCTGCATTATAATAACAGAGTAACAGAGTTGAAAGGGACCTTGTAGGCCATCTAGTCCAACCCCCTGCCCAAGCAGGAGACCCTACAGAACTTTGTGGTACCCCACTGTTTACTTTCCTCCATGTAGGTGTAGTATCGTTAAGGACTAATCATTGAGTATGGTTTGTCAGCCAGTTACAAATCCTTCTAATGGTAATACTATCTATCCCACTTTTTTCTAACTTACCAAGACTTACCAAATTGTGGTCTACTTTGTCGAATACCTTGTCAAAGTCTAAGTATATTATGTCCACAACATTTCACTGGTCTACTAATTTAGTCACTATGTCAAAAAATGAAATAAGATTGGTTTGGTATGATCTGTTTTTAACAAACCCATGCTGACTGCTAGTTCTTACTTTACTCATTTCTAGATATTCAAAGTTCTATTTTTTTAATTATCTTTTCCAGTATCTTCCCATGTATTAATATTAGGCTGATTGGTCTGTAGTTTCCTGAGTCTGTTTTTTTCCCCTTTTTCCAGTCCTTTGGTAGTTCCCTGGTGCTCCAGGATTTTTGAAAGTGGTTCTGAGATAACATCTGCCAACTCCTTTAGAACTCTGGGATGTAATCTGTCAGATCCTGGTGATTTATACTGATCAAGTTCAGACAGGTGTTCATCTTACCATTTACATATAGTGCAACTCCACTTCCTTTTTTACAGGGTCTGTTTTTTTAAACAATTTGTATCCTTCTATCAGTATGTTCCAGTAACGGGTTTAATCCCACCAACTTTCAGTGATTCCAACTATATCATATCTATGTCATGTATTAATAATTCAAGTCCACCCTGTTTGTTCCTCAGATTTTGTGCATTTGTATATAGGCACTTGAGATTTTTATGATTGACTCTGGATATACTTCCTATGTCTCCTATTTGGTTTTTGGGTTTATCTTCCTTCCCATCCCTCCTTACCTCATTATTTGATTTGTTTTCTAGTGGGTTTTGCTTGGAATTAAAACCTGGAGATACTAACAATTGGTCACACACACACACACACCTCAATTTTAGTTTAAAGCCCTCCTGATAAGTGGAACCAGTCATTTTCCAAAAATATAACTTCCCAGTGGGATGCTACCCATCCCTTGCCGAAACCAACCAACCAACCTAATTATCTTTGTTATTCTTCTCTGTACTCTTTCTAGATTCTCAATAACTTTTTAATATTATGGTGACTAAAACTGGATGCAAAGGAGTCATACTTCCAGTCTTTGTCAGCCTGCAGCCATCTTTTTTTTAATCTTTGGCCTGCCACACTTTCTATTATTCTACTATGCATTTTCTATTGTGGGGAAATGGGAGAGGGGATTGTACAGAGTTAGATGCTATGTAGCCATAACAAAATTCTTTCTAGAAAGCCAAGTTCATCCTTTGTCTTTGAACCTCTTTGAACCTCAGATTTTCCCAAATGTGCCAACATGGCTCTCTTAATAAATTAAAACTTTTGCCTTGGACTCTGATTTAATTTTGGATGTTATTTGGAACTGTGACTGTCTTACTATTCCGATGGTTTAAAAATATTCTGATGAGTTTAAAGTGCACAGAAGTTAAGGAATGCCACACTGTACTATTTTCCCACCCATTCAAAAATGCAAGAGTCACAAAATAAGATATTTTTATTCCAAGACCCGGGATAACTACCCTATGAAATCCCAAGCAACAATTGAGAAATTTAGGTTCCTTAACCAAGTGTTCAGTCCTGCTGAACAATAGTTGAAGGATTTTTAATATAGCTCAAGGAACATAGCAATATATTTAATATGCTGTATAAATTTTGAAAATTCCTCATTGCACCTGAAGATCTATACCAAAGACAAGGACAACACTGTTGGAGGCTATGAACCAGGGGTGGGATTCAGCCAGTTTGGACCAGTTCAGGTGAACTGGATGCTAATTTTACATCTGGTTTGCCAAATCAGTAGTTGAAAGGACTGGCTGGCCCCATCCACACTGCTCTGCCCTTCCCAGGAGTCTCCATGCAGCCTATTTTGTATGCCAGGTAAGTTCAGGGCTTGCACAGAGGCTCTGGGAGGGCAAAAAATGGGCCTTCAGGAAGTTCTGGAAGTCCAGAAATGTGCCCATTTCCGGTCTCCGGAGGGCCTCTGGAGACCTGGGCGAGGCCGTTTTCGCCCTCCCAGATTCTCAAAGAAAGTCTCTGGAGCCTGGTGAGGGTGAAAATGCCCCCCACTATGGTGCAGGAGGCCAAGTAGGCCACACCCACCATGGCCATGCCCACCCAGCAACCGGGCAAGGAACTGGTTGCTAACATTATTCAATCCCACCCCTATTATGAACTAAAACCTTTTTCAGCAGGACGAACTCAGAAGGCGGCTCTAGCAAAAGATGTCCACTCTGTCTCTCCAAATGCTTTTGCTGCAGAGAGCCTCATTCCAAAACTTCCTGAAAGAGCCACCAGCTGAAGCTAATAAAATACTATCTCTAATCTGCAAAGGCATCGGAGAAACTTCTCAGTCTTGCAAGGCTCTCATTGAAGGGAGTCTACTGTCTTTTGAAAAACAATTAATGCAGGTAATGATTAAGAGTAATAAAGCACAACTGAGACATGATAAATGTAAAGAAATTATATTATTTAAAAAAACACCAGTGAAAGGAGAATGTGCCACGTGAAGACATTTGTTTCCTTGTACTTGCTTATGATATTTTGCTTCAGTTTTGGGGGAAACTATCATCTTGAGTGGGAGAAGTGGCTGATTAGTAGTGGCAGTTGCTGTGTGGATTATGGTAAATTACAGCAACAGTTATAGCAATAGCACTTAAGACTTATATACCACTTTACAGTGCTTTACAGCCCTCTCTAAGCTGTTTACAGTGTCAGCCTCTTGCCCCAAACAATCTGGCTCCCCATTTTACCCACCTTGAAAGGATGGAAAGCTGAGTCCACCTTGAGCCTGGTGAGATTTGAACTGCCAAATTGCAGGGAGCCAGCAGAAGTAGCCTGCAGTATCGCACTCTAACTACTGCACCACCAAGTCTCAGTTATGCTTTGTATCTGAACAGTATGATATTCTGGGTTAATAATTTCTTTCTTCATAAGGTAGCATGACAATCCTTCAGAGATCATTTCATTCCGAAACCAACCATGTGGCAGCTTAAGTTGCTTATGACCATGTTGCCTGCTACTGACCAGGCTCTTCTGAAGCGGAGGCCCAAACTTCAGCTGGGTAGGACTAGGTCACAGATTGCTATCCAGGTCTGCTGTTGGGGTGGTTTATAATCCTTTCAGTAGAGTAGAGGGTGAGCCAGGATAGTTCAAGGGCTTTTGCCATAGTGAAAATTCTCTTCTGTGGTAGACTACGTGATGTTATCATCTCAGTAGTTGATGGTCTCCATTTCTTTCCTTGTTCGTGTATTTTTTCTGATGCCTATCTCCACAGGCAGAATTATATAAATTGTTTCATCAAAAGACCATTCATGCTGCATTTATTCTTCTCCTTATGGGCACAAGATAAAAAGAAAAGTTGATTTCATTCTCAACCCTTTAGAACTTCATCCCTCAGAATTTCCATCTCTCTCTCTTTCTCTCTCTCCCTCCTTCCCTCTCTCCCTCCCTCCCTCTCTCCCTCTCTCTCTCCCTCCCTCTCTCTCTCTCTCTCTCACACACACACACACCAGACTATGACAAAGGTTTGAAGCTAGTTTTGCATAACTAAATTAATACTACTATAAATCATAGTTGATAACTGCTGGAATATTATGCATTCCTGAAGGCATTGTTATTATGGCAGGGAAAGTAAAGGAAAATGGCATTTACACTGTAATATAAAGGATTGCCTACATTAAATAAATAATTTACATAATTATATGCATGCCGGTTGATTCCCTAGACATTTCTTATATACTTACCTGTGGTTAACTAAACTATGGTTTACTGAAATAACCAATTTTTTTTAGATTGCGTGATACACTGAACCACAAATTAATAATACCCTGTTGCCCTGAAAATAAGACCTCCCTGGATAATAAGCCCAATCAGTCTTTTGAGCGCATGCGCTAAAATAAGCCCTCTCCCAAAAATTAGCCCTCCACAAAAATATTGCAACACAGCAGCAGCCATGAGGTGACTATGCTTGCCGCCTCCTGCACCTCAAAAATAATAAGACCAAAAATAAGTCCAAGTGCTTATTTTGGGAGGTCAAAAGAAAATAAGATCCTGTCTTATTTTTGGGGAAACACGGTATAAACTAGCTTAATGTATGACTGTGGCTCAACAAGTTGGTATGTGGTATACAAATTCCTTCAGTTGTTTTAAGGAATGACCTACCTGCTGAAAATATAGCAAGATTCCGTGATCTTATTAATTTCCCTATTTATTTATTTTTTATAAGTGGGAGGAGATGGGTGATAGGAACGATGAGAAGATGATGATGAGAATAATGAGAACAATGAGAAAATGATATCTACTATGTATCTGAATGGTGATCAATTTGGCAACTTCAAATTTTGATCAATAAATGCTCTGTCTTACATATTGGTAAACATAATCAGAATGTCAAGTATAAGCTAGGTGGTATTGATCTAGAAGATGACCCTCACTTTGTTAAGGACCTAGGTGTACTTATCTCTGATGCTCTATGTTCCAAAGCTCACTGTAACAGCATTGCTTAAAAAAACCCTTAAGAGTTGTAAACTTAATTCTGAGAAGTTTCCTTTCTGGAAACATTGTGTTGCTAACTAGAACTTATAAAACTTATACTACACTAATCTTAGAGTATTGTTCAATTGTTTGGAATCCCCACCATATATCTGACATCAGTACAATCGAGCGGGTTCAGAGGTACTTTACGAGAAAAGTTTTGCATAAACTCTTCTGTACATAATAGATTTCCCTATGCTACTAGGCTTGAAATTCTTGGTTTGGATGACTTGGAGCTGGGTCACTTTCGGTCAGACTTAGGTATTGCATACAAAATTGTACGTAGTAATGTTTTACCTGTAAATGCCTTTTTTTTTGTTTTAATCGCAATAATACGCAAGCTAACAGCGCTTTAAACTCAATGTAAATCATTCTAAACTTGATTGAAAAAAAAATAAGATTTCTGTAATAGAGTTGTCACAGTCTGGAATGCTCTACCTGATTCGGTTTTCTCCGCTACAAATTTTCACAGTTTTAGTTGCCAATTGACATCTGTGGACCTCATTTCATACTTAAGAGGTCCGTAAAGGGGGCATGCATAAGTCTGTTAAACATGCCTATTGTCCCTGTCATTGTATTTTTATATTCTTCCTGTTTTAGTTTCTGTTTGACAAATTATAATAAATAAATAAGAAAAGCCCGTGCAGGAAGAGTTGGTAGAATCTGAAAACTGATTTCACTATAAGTAGGATTCACACTTGATAGACAGCAATCACTGTTTTTTTTTTTATTATTATAGCTTGTTAATTTGGTTTATAAAAAGTCTAACTCCAAAGATTCTGGGAAGTGGTAATCAAATATCTTGCCCTTAAAGTATGCTCTTAGGATGAGGGCAGTGTGGAAAAAGACCGCAAATGGCTTACCAGTTTGACTAGGATGTAATATTTTAAAGTCCTTTAATTTATATTTCTGCCACTGATCGTCTTTGATTTTTATCAGTGTATACATTTTGTTCCATCTACCCCAGATTTTTTACTACTATCCATTCAAATGGATAATGAAATAGAACCATGAAGACCCTGTAGAAGGCAAAGACAATCTGACCCTATCTGTTCAAAACTAACAATTGGTTTTGTACTACTCTTCAGCTTTATTTCCAAACTCATGCTTTATTACTTTACTTTATTGATTTGTCAATTGGCCATATCAAAGGATGAGAATCAGCCTCAGTAAGGTACAAATAATATGACATAAAGCAAGATCCAGTGAGATGTGATAGAATGGACTACAGTGAAATTAAATAAACTAAATTATAATGAATAAAATAAAGATTAAAAAGTAAGATAAAAGTATGTGAAATATGATGCAAAGATATATAATGAATCTTAACGTTTTTTTTAAAAAAAACCTATATGTTTAACTGAGTTCATCACCACTGCGTACAAGCCCAATGTTTTTATAAAGTCTGTTCTATTGGACAGCTTGGCCTATAAACTTAACAATTCCAGTGACTACCTGTATTTTGTGCCCTGAAGGACATAAGATCATCTTTTGTTAGAGTCTCAGCATACCGTTCTGTCAAGTACTGAATCTTTGCTGAGACATATCATCGACAAAAGGGGACGCGGTGTCTCAGTGGCTAAGACGCTGAGCTTGTTGATCAGAAAGATTGGCAGTTCGGTGGTTCGAATCCCTAGCGCCGCATAACTCAGTGAGCTCCTGTTACTTGTCCCAGCTTCTGCCAACCTAGCAGTTCAAAAGCATGTAAAAATGCAAGTAGGAAAAATAAGAACCACCTTTGGTGGGAAGGTAACAGCGTTCCATGCACTTTCAGCATTTAGTTATGCAAGCCACATGACCACGGAGATGTCTTCCGACAGTGCTAGCTCTTCGACTTTGAAACAGAGATGAGCACTGCCCCCTAGATTTGGAAATTACTAGCACATATGTTGAGGGGAACCTTTACCTTTATTGATTAGTCAGTTGGCCATCTCAAAGGATGAGAATCAGCCTCTGTAAGGTACAAATAAAATGGCATAAAGCAAGAGCCAGTGAGATGTGATAGAATGGACTACAGTGAAATTAAATAGACTAAATTATAATGAATAAAATAAAGATAAAAACTAAGATTAAAGTATGTGAAATATGATGCAAAGATATATAATGAATCTTAAAATTAAGAACTCTTATGTTTAACTGAATTCATCATCACTGCATGCAAGCCCAATGTTTTCTATAAACCTGTTCTATTGGACTGCCCTGACTATAAACTTAACAGTTCTAGTCACTATATGTATTTTGTGCCTTGAAGGACATAAGATAACCTTTTGTTAGAGTCTCAACATACAGTCCTGTCAAAGTACTGAACGTTTGCTGAGACATATCATTGACAATTGAATAGGGAATGTACAGCGTCTTCTTCTTGTGATGCTCCACAAATGCTTGTTCTCTTCAGATATAGGACTTGATGGAATTGTCCATATTTGACCATTGAATCCAGCTGCTCCAATCTTGCTCTGGAAAAGCTTGGCGATAGTCATGAGGCAGTGGTGGGATTCATATTTTTTTTACTACCGCTTCTGTAGGTGTGGCTCGGTGGGCATGGCTTGGTGGGTGTGGCAAGGGAAGGATACTGTAAAATCTCCATTCCCTTCCCACTCCAGGGGAATTATACTGCAAAATCCCCGTTTCCTCCCAATCAGCTGGGACTCAGGAGGCAGAGAATAGATGGGGGCAGGGCCAGTCAGAGGCGGTATTTACTGGTTTTCTGGACTACTCAAAATTTCTGCTACTGGTTCTGCAGAACTGGTCAGAACCTGCTGAATACCATCAATGTTGTCAGGTAAACCCATCGTCAATCTTTTTTTCTGTTTTGAAGGATATTTTATTTTTGGCCAGCTATGTCAATGATCTGATGTTTGCTAGTGACTCAATACCAGTTTGGATGTGAATATCTAAAACTCTTTGTTTAAATATTGCCTTGGCCTGATGAACAGCTGAGGATAGACATTGTATTGAGAGACCATGATGTGGAGAAGTTGATTAATATATGTGGTAGGTTGAAGTGTGCCCATCTGTTCTTCAATACACATTTTTGGTACTCTGTCAGATTCCATTGAGAGAATCCTCCACCAGTAATTAAAGACCTTGATTACTATTGGACTATAGATGGAGTTGGGTAGCTGGGTAGCTGTTTCAGTTCATACGGCTGCTGCAGATGTACTGTCAGTCCCTAGAATAGTTTTTTAAAAGCATATTTAATTTTGTTCAAGTAAGAGATTTGCTCCATATCTAAAAATTTGCTACAGTTTTTATCTTATGAACCTTTAAGATGGGTAGCAGTGGTGGGATTCAATTTTTTTTATTACTGGCTCTGTGGGCGTGGCTTGGTGGGCATGGCATAGCTTGGTGGGTGTGGCAGGGAAAGGATACTGTAAAATCTCCATTCCCTCCCCATTCCAGGGGAAGGATGCTGCAAAATCTCCATTCCCTCCCCACTCCAGGGGAAGGATGCTGTAAAATATCCATTCCCTCAACACTCCAGGTGAAGGATATTGTAAAATCTCCATTCCCTCCCCATTCCAGGGAAAGGTTACTGCAAAATCCCCATTTCCTCCTGATCAGCTGGGACTCAGGAGGCAGAGAATAGATGGGGGTGGGGCCAGTCAAAGGTGGTATTTACTGGTTTTCCAAACTACTCAAAATTTCCACTACTGGTTCTCCAGAACTGGTCAGAACCTGCTGAATACCATTTCTGATGGGTAGCTTTTTAACTCTCATTATCGCTGAGCAATTTAATTTACATTTTAGAGCTTGGTATTGTCTTGTAATAAGAAAGGCTGAACGTCAAAGAATTGAGGCCTTTGAACTGTGGTGTTGGAGAAGACTCCTGCGCATCCCTTGGACTGCAAGGCGATCAAACCGGTCAGTCCTAGAGGAGATCAACTCTGAGTGCTCTTTAGAAGGCCAGATCCTGAAGATGAAACTCAAATACTTTGACCACCTAATGAGAAGGAAGGACTCATTGGAGAAGAGCCTAATGCTGGGAATGATTGAGGGCAAGAGAAGAAGGGGACGACAGAGAATGAGATGGCTGGATGGAGTCACTGAAACAATAGGCGGGAGCTTAAATGGACTCCAGAGGATGATAGAGGACAGGAAGGCCTGGAGGAATGTTATCCATGGGGTTGGAATGGGTTGGACATGACTTTGCAACTAACAACAACAACAACATTGTCTTGTAAAACTTTGTGTGAAGTAGTTGGCCCAAGACCCTGTATTCATGAAAATCCCATTAAATACAAGAAGAAATATATTTGTTTTACAGGCTCTTCATCCAAGTGCCAATTGTATTTTCCCAACTTTGGGTTTAATTTTATTATTATTTGAAAGCCTAGAAGCACAATAGGCACCAAATTTCCTCATCAATCTTCTCAGGCCTACCTAGGAGTATGCCACAAGAACTATGTCATCTGCACACAAAAGGGAATTTATTTATTTATTTAGAAAATTAATATTGCTGCCCCACTCACTCATGCTGATTCCAAGCAGCTTATAAAGATAAAACCCTAGTAGAAAACCAAGTACATTTCCCACCCTTCCTAGTGACAATAATTAGATCAACAACTTGATGGGCTCCTTATCACTCTGGGTTCTCCAGGCCCATTGGTAGAACCATGTCTTCAGGTGTCAAAGTGGTAGACAGTTTTATTTATTTTATATTATAAAGAGTGTCAATGTGGGGAACAGATTTATTTCTGTACTAGCTGGCATCGCCCAGATATTTATTTATAAGGGAAAATGTCCCGGCCAAATGTAATTTCTAATGTTGGATTTTCCCACTTAGCAGGGGGAGCCCCCTTGTAGAGTACTCTGAAGCTGTTACCATGGTAACTTCTCTGCACTGTACAGTAGAAGCCAGAATGGCAGTATGGCATAAGAGGCTGTATCTTGACAGAACACACACACCAAAGGGTGTTAGGGTTGTCTTAACCCCGCCCCCTCAGTATTTTTCTCGAGAGTGAGTCATCTGTGTACCAAGTTTGGTTGAAATTGTTTGAGGCATTCCAGAGTTATGGCAGTACAGTAGAAGCCATTGAAAGGCACAACAGGCTGCATCTTAATAGAACACACACCCAGAAGGGTGTTAGGGATGTCTTACCCCACAGTATTTTTCTCCAGAGAGTAAGTTATTTGTGTACCAAGTTTGGTTGAAATTGTTTGAGGCGTTCCATAGTTATGCTGGAACATACATACATGCATACATATAGCCTTTTATATAGTATACAGATTGATGATGATATATGATATGTCTATTAAGAAACTTTGATATGTGAGAATGGAGAAAAGCCAAGATGCCAATGACATAAAGATTAAACAGCTTCAGTAGAAAGGGGAATCCTTCTCTAACACCTTAATAAGTAGATATGCTCTGTGTAAGACAGCCACTGATTCCCATACAGACCTTTAAGCATTTATTTGTGTAGAGGGCATTTACTAGGTTTAGAAGTCTAGTTTCCATCTTTAGCCTGGCAAAGTCTTCTATCTACTCCAGATGTTGCACTTATGCTGAAATAGATAATGAAACCAAGGGGCCCTAAAAAATTCAGTGACAATCTGGTTCTGTCTGTTTAAAACATTAAATTTGTTCTCTTTAACTTTGTTCCCAAAAATTCATGTATTTTGTGCTGTTTTCATGAAATAACTCTGCAGAACTACAAAATACTCCCCAAAACAACATGTCCCTAATCTCAACAAAACCTCGTCACATGTATATCCTTTTTTTAAAAAAATTTTTTTATTTTCAAACAAACACAAACACACAAAACATAAAAACCTCTTCAACTGCATACAGTGTGTCGATTGGTTACAAGGTCTTTCTGCATCCTTTCCATAGTCATCACTTGAGCTTTATCAAAAATCACATATTGTCAATCAAATATTTTTATATACATTATTATTATACTTCATTTGTTTGATCATCACTATTGTTTATCCTTTTAAAACAAGGTATTCTAAATATGTATCCATTTATATTATAATGATCCATTATATCATCTTCAATATAGCCAATAATAAAGAATTTTTTTATATCCTATTCTAAGTCATTCTATTATTTTAGCATTGATAACATTCTGTAATAATTTTCAATTCCATGTTTTTTCCATTATTAGTATCATCAATCTAATATACATATATACAAATTGTTATAATTGTTAAACATCTATTAAGCATAGCTATTAAAAAGGATGTAAATCCTTTTTATATGAAACATATTAAATTTGAAGTAAATTTATATTATGGCATTTCATTACACCATCCTGAAATCATCCAATGATATTACATCTTTATATTCTATTCTACATAGAATTATTTATCTTTTATAAAAAGGTTTTTCAACATCATCTCCATCATCCTCACTTACAGTTTGTATAAAATTTCATATCAATCTAGTATATATAAACGCTTTATTATAATTATTGATCATTTATTTGACTATAGCTATTATTACTTTGTCTTATACATAGTACTCAAAATTTAGCTACATTTAACTAAATTTTATTGTAACATTTCATTTCATCATCCTGTATCCTTCTAGAAATAGTGCAGTCCAATATCTCTTGCCATTTGTAGAATCTGTATTCTAAGTGTTTTCTTGATAAATCTTATATGGACTTCTCTTGACAACTTGTTATTCATTGCATATCTTATAAAAATTCAAAACCCTCTATCTGTTCCTCTCATCAGCTTGACTTTTGTTATCACTGGTGCTTCTGCTGAAATTACTCTCATTGTTTCTGCCAAATTTTCTCCCCTTTCTTCATCTATATTTTGACATCTGAGATAGAGTTCCAGTTCATCAATCTCTCCTTTCCATATTTCGCACTTATCATTTCCCTCCACTCTCGATTTGCTGTCAGTGTCAACAATTTTCTTATCACTTTCATATGTCTCTGTGGTTTTTTGAACTCTGTCCTCAAATTTCATCGTTCTTTTATAAGCATTCTCAACTCTTCCCTCCGTACTTGTCAAGTCTCTTTTCAATTCTCTCTGTGATTATTAAGACTTTTTGAATTTCTAGCATAATTCTTTGCATTGTTAGTCTCTTTCCTTCTTCATATTGGGCCATTTTTCCAGGTTATAAACACTGCCACTAAAACATCCAAGGCTTTTGCTAGGTTTCAAACAAATTCAGTAAAGTTTTTCAGATCAAAGCTTTTTCTTTCCTTCAAAGAAACACCTATATAAACAAGATGTTTTCCACTGACCCTTTCAGTAAACAAAGCCAATAGCTTTGCATTATCAGATGTTACCAAGCCTCTAGTCTCTAGATGGCAGTGTTACATCCCTTCCCTCTGTTTTTGCCTATCTTTCTAAGCTCCAAACTCCGGAAGAGAAGAAAAAAAAGATTACGATCTGGCTGAGCCTTGCGAGGAAAGAAACTTTTAATCCACAAATACAAAAAAATGGAAAAAGTATAGAGAAAGAAGGGGAAAAAAAGACCAGTCCAGTTTAAAAGTAAGAGGCATTTGTAAAAAGTCCATACATAGAAAACAAACAAAATTAAAGTGAAAAAGATAACACGATAGTTTTAAACCAGGGTTAATTCACTGCTTGCTTCCTTCTGTCTTCAATTTTATTTTAACTCTAAGTCTTTTGAGTTTTCTCTTCTCTAATAATAAGGATTTTTCTCACCATTTTGACATACTGTCTCTCCTATTCTGCTTCTGTTTCACGGGTCTGTCCCAACCTTCTGCAGCCATTTTGGCTGCTTCTCTTGTAGCCAGCAAAAAGAGCTTTTTCCTAGATTGATCAGAGGCTTTGTGATGCCCCTGAGATCAGTAGGACATGCCCTTCTCTATCACCGTTCCTTCAGAATGGTTTAGATCCAAAAGGATCGTCCAGCAACAGAGATATCGACAGCAATCCTGGAGCCTCAAGATTGCATGTCGTGTCATAGCAGCGTCAGGCCCCACCTCCATCACACATATGTCTATTCAACTCTGATATTTGTTGGAGCCAATTTGATGTAATGATTCAGGCACCAGACTAAAAACCAGGAGAAATGACTTATAGTCTCATTTAGACAAGAAAGCTGGCTAGATAACTTTGGGACATTCACTCTCTCTCAGTACAACCCACCTGAGAGGGCTGTTGCTGTGGGAAAAATAGAAAGTGGAAGGAGTATTGGACAAGTTTCCTGCCTTGAGTTATTTTTAAAAATAATAAGGGTGGGATAAAAAATAAATGAATAATCCATTGTTTGTACTATCATGAATCACATCAGATCAGACCTGAGTTCCAAGTTTAACTATGGGGAAACATTCTAAATTAAAATCTATGTTAAAATTTTAAACTAGTTTATATTGTTTAACTAGATAAACTCAAGAGTTTTATACCCTCTTCCACAAATAGGTAACTTTAATGCTAACACAATATTAATAAAACTCCATCTCCTGAAATTAATAGTGCCAAAGAATTGTTTCTTTTTTTCTCCGTGATTTATTACACGCTGCCTTTTTCTATTTCTATGTCCCCAAAAATAATTAACTAATATGCCATTTGTGGGGACATACCAAGTACTTCAAAACTAACATGGGCTTATCCACGGGGTGGGATTCAGCCGGTTTGGACTGGTTTGGGCGAGCCAGATGTTAATTTTACATCTGGTTTGCCAAACTGGTAGTTGGAAGGACTGGCTTGCCTTGCCCATCCCATCCTTCCCAGGACTCTCCACAAGTCTCCAGTCTTGGCTAAGGATGCTCACTGTTCCCCACGTACTGTTTTGTGGGGTGCCTCAGGGTTTTATCTGCTTTCTATTCCTATTTAACATCTACATAAAGCTTTTGGCATGACTGAGTGGCCATAAGTTTTGAACCGTAGAATTACAGGAATGGAACAGACCTTGGTGGTATTCTAATCCAACCACCTGTTCAAGCAGGAAACTCTATACCATTCTAGACAAATGGTTGTTCAACCTCTCCTTGAAAACATCCACCCACAACCAGGGGTGGGTTCTGCCCAGCTTTACTGCTGGTTCGCTTGCGTGTGCGTGCAGTTCAATTAAAATTGTTCTGCGCATGTGCAGAACTAAAAAACAGGATGGTGGTGATGACTGGGGAACCAGTTCAGGGGCATGGCAGCTGCCTAATGAAAATAATTAGATTGAGGGCCAAAGAGGTATAGAAAGAAATGAAGAGGCAGATGCTTCATGAATGGGGAACCAAATGCCTGGCTGCCCTTCTCTTCTCAGAGGAAGATTGTGTTGGATGGGTCTAGAACAGGGATGGGTTTTGGCAGACACTACTGCCGGTTCACCTGTATACACACTGAGCGTGCATGCACAGTGCAATTAAAATTGTTCTGTGCATGCGCAGAAATGAAAAACAATATGGGGGCACCAGGTTTGGGAGGGTGGCAGGCCTGGGTCTCTGTTGGTTCCAGCAACCCAAGCCACCAAACCACTGCCAGTTCAGCTGAACTGGGCTGAACCGGTAGGAACTCACCACTGGTCTAGAAGAGTCCTTTCATTCTTCAAATAAAAATATAAATGAAACTCTCTAAAACAGACTGGACAGATTTATTCACTTTGTTTACTGTTTTTTTAGTTTGCTTTTCAGGCAATTGTTATCCAAGAATTGCATCAATTAAAAAGGATATTGTCTCCACATCTTATTTTCCATGAGCAAAAACATTCATTTTCTAGCCTGAATCAGGCCGGCCTGCATGAACAGCCACAGAACTATATCCAGCAAAAAAGCAACAGCAGAAATTCACTTCAGTTCAGTCCATGGAAGTACCCAACAGTGAAAATACAGTGCTCTGGCCATTGGTGTGAGGGTCTTTTTTCACAAATCCTGCCCAAAAAACTCATAGGCATACATTTTGCATTTTTTCAGCCTGCCTAAAACACATCACTCACTGAACATGTCAATACAAAATGAACTCTTCTCCTGACAGAAGCCTACTTTCCGTTCTTCCTTTGACAGGACCACATATTCAACCATGAGTTCTTTCAAGCTAGGGTTTCTTTTTTTAAAAAGGTTTTTATTGGGTAAACATTAAAAATGTCGGACATAGTACGACATTTCTGACATAGTCATTTCCATAGAGTTCTTAGATCTTACAACAATAACAGTTTACATCCATTGCATAGGTGTAATCTGTCAAATTGCCTACACATTAATCCCTTTCATTATATAGTTACTACAGTATGTAACGTATAAGTACATATACATATCCAGTTGCTACCTATCATCCAATTTTAATATTACCATATTTCCAATTCTGAACTTATCTGTGTTTTTCTGTCCTGACCTTTTTCTCTCATTTCTAACCATCAGTATATTTTTCTTTTGTGATCCCTAATAAAAATAGTTCTGGCCTCAACTCTATCCTTTGATTTAACGTCTCTTCCAAACACTTTATTATTTAGTGTCAAAAGGCCCTAGCTTTCAGGCACTTCCACCACATATGGTAAAAGGTTCCTCAAGCTAGGGTTTCTTTCAAAACCCACTGATTCCTTAGAGAGAATGGAGAGGAGCGAGTTTGGTTGGACATCAGGATGGATCCAACATTCTAGAGGCCATCGGACCGATGCAAGAGAAACAATGACTTATTTTGACCTTGACACTAAACTTTGGTGGATGGAGATTAGGATTGTGATTGCTTATGTGTGTGACTATTGGCTCATGTTCAGCTTGGGATCCACCAGGATTTTCCTCCATGTATTAGAGAAAGCTGTGGCTTCTTTCTTCTTATACCCATGTCTTTCAGGTCTTGAAATTCATCTTGAGATTTCTATCTATTGTTTCAGCTTGTCTAGATAATGATGTTTCTGGATGCTGCCCAGTAGTGAAATTCAATTTTTTTTACTACCAGTTCTGTGGGTGTAGCTTGGTGGGCATGGTGTGGCTAGGCGGGCGTGGCTTGGTGGGCATGGCAGGGGAAAGATACTGCAAAATCTCCATTTCCACCCCACTCTGGGGCCAGCTAGAGGTGGCATTTGCCAGTTCTCCGAACAACTCAAAATTTCTGAACTTGCTGGATTTCACCCCTGATTCTGCCTTTTATATCTAATATTCCACTGTATTTGTATCATGTGCAAATGTGTAATAGTTTATGCTCCCTTGGGCAAGCCATGTATAAATCATAGTATATCCTGGGAGAAAGCCCTACCAATCAAATTTTTCTCCCACCCTGATATGAAGTCATTGACATACACTTTGCTCAAACAGTTCTATGCCCACAGAATTAATGATACTATAGTCCAATTCACATTTCGCTATCTTCTTCAGTGTCTTATGGAAGATTGTATCAAAGGTGATACTGAAGTTGAGGTGCATTCTGTCCATAACATCCCCACATTCAACTAAATGGGCCACTGTGTCACACAAGGAAACCAGGTTGATTTGGCACAATTTGTTCTTGATAAACTCCTGCCAGCTCCTGCCAATAATGCATTCATCTCCAAATGTCCACGAACCTGCTGCTTAATCTTCTGTTGCAGAGATTTATTTATCATCAGATCAATCTATAAGTGAACTGGATCCTCCTCCCCCACCACTTTGAAGACAGAGCAATATTTGGTCTTCTTCAGTTCTCTAACATTTTGCCTCTCCTCCATGATTCCTCAGTTATCAGAAAAAGAGACTATGAGATAACATCAAAAGCTGTCTATGATGCTCTTTGTTGGGTATTAGAGGATTAGATTTGTTGATTGTAGACTCGTGCTAATTATCTGTTTATTCACTCCCTTCTTGTAACAATAGTTCTATTTATTACTTTCTTTTTATTACTCTTGACATGGCCAAAATTCCAAATTTTTATCACTTGAAAGTTTCCTTGGAAATCTAATTTTCTTTTGCAAATTAGCCTTTCTGTCTTTCTTTCTTCAGATACTAGCTATTTATTGATGTAACTCCTTGGTGATTGCATTCATTTTCATTTTTCCATGCATATTTTTATTTTTATTCTTGGCTCTTATTTTCATCCATAATAGTTTCCACAGTAGCTCCCCTCATCTCCAGTTTTATTTCTCATTAGCATGAGGTGTACTGGTATTGCCTGTTCTTTGTTTTAAGAAGTTTCTAACCATCTTATGTTGCCTTTATGCTGATGATTTTTGTTCGTAGGATCCCACATAGTAGTCCTCTCAGCTCACTAAACCTAATCTCCTATAAACTTCTTTCTCATCCTTACATTTTCAAAGAAATAGTCTTAAGGTTTATAACTAAAAGATTTCCCAACAAAATTTGGCAGTGTCGCTTGTTACTAATTTTTTCCTCAGCCTATAAGTATATATTGCTACAGGCACACACTTTGCTTTTGAGTGTCCAAAATTTCAGGGGTGCCAGCATTTAGTCAGTTTTATTGAAAGATGATTAGAAATTGATGAAATTTCTGTGTTATAATGGTATATAATTTGGAACAGAAGCTCAGAACATCCATATTAGGCCAATAACACATCCTATTTTCCATCAGGAAAAAATAGTTATGGCATAGGATTTCCTGCATGGAAAAGATCCAGGGTTTTTATCTCTGTTTCTGATCTAATTTCTATTAGATGCTTATACAGAATACTCATTCTGTACTCATTCATTGCCATTTAATTGTCTGTCCTCCATCTTAGCTCCACCCACTCCCAGTCTATGCCGTATGAGGAGACTATTATCTGCTACCAATACCAAACCTTTCTTAAGTTACAATATCTTTCTTTTCCAAGATGGGAGAGGGCAAAATAAGTCTATTTTCACAAGTTCTCAGGAATGCATTGTATAGAATGTCATTTCTTCTGAGTAATATTAGTTTACTTTTCTGATTCAGGACCCCTTTGAAGAGGACCTTGAAAGTGTTTTAGTTCAAATGGGGGATGGCAGAGGTGGGTTGCGGCAGGTTCGGCCTGGTTCAGTCGAACTGGTAGCAGAAGACAGGCCTGGGTTGCAGAATCGGCAGTGACCCAGGCTTGCCATGCCCCCGAACAAGTTCCCTCACTGGTGCTTGGCCGCCACCATTTTGGATTTCAGTGACTGCACATGCGGAGTTCATTGTAAATTGTTCTGTGCATGCACACAGAATAATTTACATTGAATAGCGCACATGTGCGCAGTGCATGTCTGGTACGCGCGGGGGTTGCGAACCGGTAGTAAAACCGGCAGCAACCCACCCATGGTGGACTGGCTTTTGTGCATGGGAAGAGCAACCTCCCCATTCAGCCATTTCCTCATGCATAGTTGTGAGGCTAAAAAGCAACTTCTACAAGTAACTAGGGGTGCCTCCACTTGCTGCTTTATATAGTATGGCAAAGTAGCTCTGTTTGTGGGCAGCTGTGCCTTGCCATAGGGCAGTGTTTCTCAACCTTGGCCACTTGAAGATGTCCGGACTTCAACTCCCAGAATTCCCCAGCCAGCATTCGCTGGCTGGGGAATTCTGGGAGTTGAAGTCCAGACATCTTCAAGTGGCCAAGGTTGAGAAACACTGCCATAGGGAACATAAATATTTGAGGTTTTTATTTCTTTTTTTTTAACTTAAAGGTGGATTGAATAAAAAAAAGTGCCCCCCCGCACGTGTGATGGCTGTCATCTGGAATGTTGCCAAAAGCTCTCCACGTGGCAGCTACATTTTCTGTATTGATCCTAAATATATTTAAATGCTAGAACATCTAGTAAGGTCTGCAGCGTGTTAACAAAATTTAGGAATGTAGCAGGCTCTGCTCAGGCGCCTGGCAACCTGTTAAATTGCATTTTTTTAAAAAATATTGCTGTTGATTGGGGGCAGGGAATTAAAAGTCACAAGCTCCTTCTATTGCAAATAATTTTCTTCCACTCCCTCCCAAGTTTTATTTGTTTTATTTATATAACATCCAATTTTCATCAAAAGAGTGCGTGTTCTGGGTACAATTAAGCTTAAATAATCATATTATACATATTTGTTGTTATAATTCCTCACCATCATATTAATTAATAATATAATAACATTAATATTGAACATTTGACATCATCTTCTTAACAACTCTTCTCTTTAGCATTTCCTCCAATTGTATCTCCTCCTTTCTAACTTCTATTATTGAGCCATTGATAAAATATGTCCCATATTGAAAAGTATTCAGTTTCTTCTTTATCTTTAATACCATTAATATTAATATAAATATTGCTGTTGATTGGGGGCAGGGAATTAAAAGTCACAAGCTCGTTCTATTGGGAAGAATTTTCAATGGTTAGAAAAGGCAGTAGGAGAAATGGCCCTTCCTTCCTTCCTTCCTTCCTTCCTTCCTTCCTTCCTTCCTTCCTTCCTTCCTTCCTTCCTTCCTTCCTTCCTAGAATGCAAAAATAAAATACTTCTGCTTTTGCTTCTGATGCTCTCTAAAAATTGACCCTTATTAAAGAAGTCACAGAACTGTTTATGGAAGTGGTGAAATTCAATTTTTTTCATTATGGGTTCTGTGGGCGTGGCTTGATGGGTGTGGTGTGGCTTGGTGGGCATAGTTTGGTGGACGTGGCAGGGGAAGGATACTGCAAAATCTCCATTCCCACCCCACTCTGGGGCCAGCCAGAGGTGGCATTTGCCAGTTCTCTGAACTACTCAAAATTTCCGCTACCGGTTCTCCAGAACTTGTCAGAACCTGCTGGATTTCACCCCTGGTTTATGGCCATTCAAGCTTGCCAGCTTAAATAGGGGTCATTTTCGTCATCACCATCACCATTATCATCATCATCTGAATGCATGTTCCATCCTGAGAGTTAAGTAGTTGCTATGTGCTTCCCAGCACCAGAACTATGAGCATGGACTAGCACGTTTCGCTCGTGCACATGCCATCCACGCAGGCACGTGGCCTTCCATGTACGTGCACGGCTCCAGAAACATGGCGATATATCACCAAAATAGCACCGGGGTGGGTGGGTGGGGGCGGGCCCACCCACCAGTCAGAACTACCAGTTCACCTGAACCAGTCCGAACCGACAGCAGCCAAACAATAGTTACTATTACAACAGTAACTTGTTCTTTCATGTTAGGAGAAGATGCTAGATTGCAATGTTATTTGTATGCATTCCATTTCCAACTGATAAAAATATTCTGGGATATTCATTGTTTATCCAGGAATCGGCAACCTTGCAAAAAGACTCCTGGGAAGAAATAACATTTCTGTTATATATGGTTTATATAGACTAGGCATAAGATTAGAATTTCAGAATGTTAACAGTTCCTTGTTCTCTATAAGATTTATAAAGAAACACACCACAATTTTTGGCAGAGAACAATCAGTTATTTCCTTTTTCTTCCCAAACCGATCCCTTATTTTGGCTAACAGCTATGTCTTTTCCCAAGATAATTGCAGGTGGACAGAAAGTCGGATAACCTCTTCCCAAGTCCCTTCCATCACTATCAGTGGTGGTATTCAGACCGGTTCATCCAACCTGCGGATGGACCAGCCCCCGCTCACCCACCCTGGCTCTATGCTGTCCTATTTAGCCATGTTTTCTAAGCTGTGTGCATGCGTGCAAGCTGTGTGTGCGAGCAAAGCGGAGGAGAGGAAGGCACACACACTCACAGTTTCGGTGCGCAGCAAACTGGTGGTAAAATTATGTAAAACCCAACTGTGATCACTACCTTCTTCTGTCTTTGTAAATTCTGAAGAGCCATTGTCTTTAAGTTTTAAGCTTTCTTCATCCCTTGTAGGCTGCTATTCTAAGCATTATTTTTTATTGTCCAAGTCATAATATAATCAGCCCATTTCCCAATTTCATGTAAAAAGAGAAATCCAGATAATAAGAATGAAGATGGAATAAAGTCAGGCATACCCTGTCATTGATATTGAATCTTTCTTACCCAGCCATTCAAGAGGCCGAAAGGCATAATTCTATCCTAGCAGGCCAATGCATCTTGTGGTTGAACCCCAAATAGATCGTTCGGCCACAACCTAGCCTCATGATGATGAATCTATGGCATGCATGCCACAGATTGCACACAGAGCCCTCTCTGTGGGCATGCAAGCCATCACCCCAGCTCAGCTCCACTGTGCATGCACACACCGGGTCCCTGCTGAGCATGCATGGGGGGGCACATGTGGGAGATACTCATGCATGTGGGGATGGGTGGGAGCATGGAGGGTCAAAGTGCATGCAGGGGTGCATGCACATACATGTGGGCAGGGCACATGCAGGGGTGGGGGAGCACAGGGGGTCATGCAGACATGCACAAGGGGTGGTGCGCATGAGGGGGGTCACCCATGGATTGCATTATAGGTGCATGCATGAGCATTTTTGGCACACAGCAATGAAAAGGTTAGCCATCACTGGCCCAGTTTGAGGCACCTAAAAGTATCTGTTTAGTTCAATGGGAGTGTTTTATCCAGAAATAGAACACACACTATTCTTTTTATGAACCAATGTTCCTGTTCCACTAGCATTGTACTAAAATGTTTCCATAATTGACCTATTAAAATTGCCCCAGATGAGTTTAGATAAAAGCTCATTTTACTCTCTGATTAATTGACTGAGCCTTTTTAAAAAAAAACACAACACACAATCTGGGCTTTTGCATATAACATGACAAACATACCCTAATCAGATAAAGCAAATCTTCAAGTTTTTTGGTTGTGATAAGAGCAGAGAGGAAACCAGTTCAGTTAAAAAAAAGGGGGGGGGGAGGCTGATGGCCAGAGCAGCAGGGCCTGTCCAACATAACTTCTGTTCCAGTGGCTCGTGTGATGTGAAAACAGGATTACATAGATAACCATCAATAATTATGCAGGTTAAAATTATGCCACTGTTATGATAGCAACTCAAAGATTGCTTTCCGTTTGCAATAAAAGTGCTCCTTATTAATCTTTCTGCACATTCCAATTCCAAGCAACTTTGCTCTTCTATTGATCTACAATTTGCTTGACGTGTCTGCAGGCTGAACTGATAAAAGTGTGGAAAGCAGATTTATTTCCACAGAAAGTATTCACATGAACAACTGAGGAGGTCAGAGTAGCAGCATCCCTGACTCTAGCCCAAAGCATGTATCTTTGTTGCTGTTCTCATATTATATCCCAGGGGATCCTAGCATTCCTAAACAGAAAAACTGGGCTCAGGAGGGGAAAGTAGAGGTTCTGATCACACCTGGCCTTTAGTCATATCCAGTGGTGGGATTCAGCCGGTTCGCACCACTTCGGGAGAATCGGTTGTTAACTTTCTGAGCAGTTTGGTGAACTAGTTGTTGGAACAAATCATTAGAGCAGAGAACCGGTTGTTAAATTATTTGAATCCCACCATGGGTCATAGCCTAGCCTAGGGAGTGATGGACTATTGGATGGGGTGGCAGGAAGGCACTTTTCCCCAGAGTCTCAGCCTGGGGTATCGCCAGCTTAAGACTTCCAGCTTTCTTTCTACTGGCCAAGAATGATCTGATAAAGAGGGAGAAAACATCAAGAGAGAAAGAGAAGCGTGACCAGAGGCGGGCAGAGAGAGAAAGAGAGAGAGAGAGAGAGAGAGAGAGGTAACAATGTGCATGTTGGGAGAGAGAGAAAAATGACAGGAGCTGAATTTTCAGCGCCCTCACTTTAAATCAAGATAAAAGACTGAAATGGAAAATAACGGTCCACAGAAACCCCTGGACGGCTTTGGGCACTAATGGAAACACATGGCTTAAGGCTGTGGTGTTGTCAGCTTCCCCGTACTCTGACATTCCTTTCTGATAATCCGGCCTGCCATAAAATTAGAATAGCAAATACCTCTTGACAAAGATGCATGTTTCCCTCTATTGTGCCATCATAAAAAAAACCTCCACTGGTGACTCGGGGAGCTGCAAACTTCAATTTAAATTTACAGTGCGGCGGAAGGAAAGTGATATGCACTCAAAAATTTTAATAACCTATTAAGTTACGACTTCAATTTCATTTTATGAATATTTTCCTTGGGGAGCACTGCTATCACAGAGAAAGATAGAAATTTAAAAAAGATAAATAGTGCCATTAATCTCCAACATTTCTCTTCCATTATCCTTGAAAATTAGGAGTTATTTTTGTTCAGATCTTCATGTAATTAGCTCCCTACACTTGATTCACTAGCCAGAAAATGACCATGTTCAGAAAATTAAAAATTTGTCATTAAGTGGAATTTAACATAATATCATTTATCTTTATCTATTCCCCAGCTGACAGCAGGAGCCTTGGAAGTGGTACAGGGCTTCTGTGTCAGACTGGGAAAGGAACTGCTTGACATCACAGGGAGCTGCAGAGAGAAGGCAAAAGAAGCCACAATGGGAGGGAGGAAAAGGCTGGGAGGAAGGAAGGAAGAACAAAGAAGAGAAGATGTCAGGCAAAAGATAATGTGATGGCAAAAGAAAGCTGAAGGATAATGAAGAGACAGCATGGAAAAGAAAGCAGGGATGCGATTAGAGACACTGCAACTTTTAAGTACTATTTGGAGTGCTAATTCAAAATCAAGCTAAGGGAATATCAAGGGGGGGGGAGTCAACCTTAATTAATTCCTTAGTTCCCACTCAAATCCTACTCTAAACCAAATCTAATTCTCACCCACACATTGTTTCCATTTACCGTCCATCTCTGTGGCCAAACTTCACATGTAAAGTGGAATAAGGAAGGTTTTGTGGTGGAGGTCCCAGTTCGGAATGGAGGGTGGGCTGTAAAATGCCAAAGAAGGAGAGAGAGAGAAAGAATATGATGAAAAGCCAAGGTGGAAGACGAGCAGAGGAGGCACCCTTGAGGGAAGGAAAGGAACAATGATGGGCTCAGAGAAAAAGAAGCCCAGGGAAACTTGCTAGATCTAGAGCAGAGGTGTCAAATGTGCGGCCCATGGGCTGGATGTGTCATACACTGGCCATGTCCACCCCTGTTTTAGTGAAAGGGAGGAAATAGCGATACGTCACGTGATGACAACATGATGACACAAGTTTGACACCCCTGATCTAGAGGAACAGGAGGAAAAAGGGTGAAGACAGACTTTCCTTTTTTTTCCTGCTCTACAGTTGCCTGAGCTTGCCTCCCAACAATGTAGGGGCAATGATTTCCCCTTCCTATTCTCACACACCTACTCCCAGATACATCAGAGGATAGGAAGCTTCGCTTTTGCTGTCACCGTATGTCACACAGTGGTGGTATTCTGCCGATTCGGACCGGTTCACCCAAACCGGTAGCAGAAATTGTGGGTAGGTCTGCCCACCCGTTCTGGCTCTATTTTGTCCTGTTTAGGGATGCTTTTTGAGCAAAGTGCATGCAACGAAGGCTGGACGCATGCGTGAATGGGGCGTGTGTGAACACAGTGAGTGCACAAGTGCATGCATACACACATTTGCGAACCGGTAGGGAAGGTATGTGAAAACCACCCCTGATGTCCCAGTATGGCACAATGCAGAGGTGGATTCCTACCGGTTCGGACCAGTTTGGCCGAATGGGTAATAACTTGGCAGCCTGGGTCACTGGAACTGGCAGCAAGGTGGGCCTGCCACACCCCTGAACTGGTGCCACCATTTTGTTTTTGCCTTCTGCGTATGCACAGAGCAATTTTTTGTACTGCGCATGCGTGCGCACCATACATTAAGGGTGGGGCGGGGCACGTCCCTGAGAGAATCGGAAGTAGCAGCAGCCGGAACCCACCCTGGCACAATGGGTGTTAAGGAGACATAAAAATCAAGGGAAATCTACTGCACAGACAGCACTGGGACCTAATATATATTTTGTATCCACGACTTTCTCCTTTGCTTCATTTTCCTTTCCTGTACACAAGCAAGTGCATATTAGAGTCTCTTTTCCTCCCCTTGCCCCATGACAACTGGGCTAAAGGCAAATCTTCCACTGTCACCAGAGATCCTGAGGGAAGAGTAAGTCCAACCCAGGGGCCTGGGCCTAATGATACCCAGTGGGGTGACATTTTATGAGACTGTTGTCATATTTTAAACCTTCATGGAGCTAGGGGGAAATGCTTGATAAAATGGCTGACTTCAAAGAGGTAAGCATGTCTACTTGAGTAAACAGTTTGTGAGTGCATATAACATAATGACTCCTTTACTTGTAGACCTACAAGTTTGGGTGTGTCTTCCACTTCTTCTTTTGAGTATGTCTCAAAAGAAGTTTATTTAAAGCAGCATCCCATTTCTTCCCCTATAGAAAGGTTCAACACTCATGTATAAGGACTGGGAAGCGCATTCCAGAACAGGCATTCTGAAAAATCTTTCCTAAGCAAAATTTTGCTGATAATAGAATATATCCTACAGTAACCCCACTCTTAAGGGGCGTGGTGGCTCAGTGGCTAAGGTGCTGAGATTGTTGATCAGAAGGTCGGCGGTTCAGTAGTTCAAATCCCTAGCACCATGTAACAGAGTGAGCTCCCGTTGCTTGTCCCAGCTTCTGCCAACCTAGCAGTTTGAAAGCATGTAAAAATGCAAATACAAAAATAGGGACCACTTTGGTGGGAAGGTTACAGTGTTCCATGCACCTTCGGCATTTAGTCATGTCAGCCACATGACCACGGAGACATCTTCGGACAGTGCTGGCTCTTTGGCTTGAAAGGAAGATGAGCACCGCCCCCTAGAGCCAGCAACGACTAGCATGCATGTGCGGGGGAACCTTTACCTTTAACCCCACTCTTAAACTGTCCCTCGTTATCTGACTTTGGGATCATGTCCTACAAGCAGTTCAGATCCTTGGCTAAGCCTAGTAAAGGTTCAGTCATTCTGTCCCACCAAATCTCCTCCAGGATGGCTAGTTTTAATTCTAACCTGTCTCTTCCAATCCTCGCGCCTCCTTTTTCCCTGCTCCTTTTTTAGTTTTTTCTTTAAATGGCTGCTTCTACAGTCTTCCTCGTTCCTATTTCATCCATATTCTTGCCTCTCCAATCCTCCCCCCCACAGCCTTAAAGCAGGATAAATGAATATGGATATCGCACAATAAAACCTTCAGAATGGAGAGTTTTGTGCAAGTGAATGGCAGCCAAGCCTGAGAGACTGAAAATTGGATAAAGGGATTAAAACAGTAGCACATTAACAGGAGATTTAGAGTGTAATAAACTCATTTCATAATAATATGTGCATTGGGGCCAGTAATAAATCATGGTGGAATCCCTCCTTTCGCTGTGCTGAAATGAGGCAGTGACCCGAATGCTGGGTAGGATTTCAGTGAGATGTGGATTAATTTCACAGGGTTCTTGGCGAAGAACAGAGCGGCTGCCATTGCCATATAGCTTCAGCTGGCTGGCTCCTGCAAACCACATAGGAAACAGAGGAAGCCAAGCTGGGAATCAGCCGAAATGGGATAGCAGAATTGGTGCGAGGGAGTGTCCAAGTGCAGAAAGGTCCACATCCTTCCCTTTCCCTTTCTAATGTGCTTTAGGGGTGTGCAAGTATCATTTCAGTGGCTAAAACGCTGAGCTTGTCACTCAGAAAAGTCGGCAGTTCAGTGGTTCGAATCCCTAATGCCCCGTAACAGAGTGAGCTCCCGTTATTTGTTCTAGCTTCTGCCAACCTAGCACTTTGAAAGCACGTAAAAATGCAAGTAGAAAAATAGGAACCACCTTTGGTGGGAAGTGAACAGCGTTCCGTGAGCCTTCGGTGTTTAGTCATGCCGGCCACATGACCATGGAGACATTTTCAGACAGCGCTGGCTGTTTGGCTTTGAAACAGAGATGAGCACCGCCCCCTAGAGTCAGGAATGACTAGCATATATGTCCGAGGGGAACCTTTACCCTTTAAGTATCATTTCAAACGTGACCCGACAATTGCGTGATAGACATATGCGCGCTGACAAAATAGCGCCAATTAAAACGTGATGTCAAAATCGCACCCACAAATTTGCGACGTCAAAATCGCTCCGACAAAAGCGCAATGACAAGCACAATAAAATTGAAAAAAAATTAGGGTTAAGGTTAGGGTTAGGGTTATAACCTACGTATACGTGTCCCACTATGTTAAAGGCCCAGCACACTCACTGGGCTGTCTATAGTTTGTTGATGACACGATTTTGTCATTGCGCATTTGTTGGCGCGCTATTGTCAAAAATCAATTAGCGATTTTGACGCCGCTCATTTGTCCGTCGCGGTTTTGTCGGCTCGCATATGTCTATTGTGCATTTGTCGGTGAACCCATTTCAAGATCAGTGTAGAATGGTTTCATACAGAGGTGGGTTTCACATAAATTAACAACCGGTTTGCTTAGTGAACTGAAAATGTGAGCCCATGCGGCTTCGAAAACGCAGAGATTTCATGATTCTCGGGCAGCTGCAGTGAGTAGAGCAGGCTAGGCACAGAATCAGCTGGGCTGTGAGGGCGGGTTAAGCAAGCAAGAGAGTGAGATATAGTGACGTGAGAGTGTAAGGGTGGGTAGACAGGCCCAGCCAGTGGTCGGAACTACCAGTTCACCCAAACCAGTCCAAACCAGCAGCAGCTCACCTCTGGTTTCTTGGTTTGCTCCTTTGTCAGGGATCACCTCCAGAGGACATCAAAATAGGGAAGGAAAGCCAAACCCAGTTATCAGTCTCTAAAATGAGGATAACTGTTGGATTGGAAGCTAACATCAGAGTTCATTAGGAAAAGTGTGGAGGGGAAATTCATATTCCAGCCACCTTTCCTAGAGGTCCTAAAAGTAAAGGATAAGGAAGAACTACTGAGCAACAGGTCACAATTTCTCTTCCTAATCAAGAGAATCATACAATACAATAGCAGAGTTGGAAGGGACCAAAGCATGCATTAGGGGTGCATGTGCATGCAAAGCACGTGCTGTCCAAACCGGTTGTTAAGCCGGTTGCATCCCACCACTGCCCCTAATCATCCTGGTTGCTCTTCTCTGCATTCTTTATAAAGCCTCAATATCTTTTTTTATAGTGTGGTGATCAAAACTGGGTGCAGTATTCTAGGGGTGGTCTTACGTACTTATCTTAAGTAAGATGGAGAGCAGAAATGGGTTCATTCTGAAGAGCAACAGCTGAGATGGAGGTTCTTTAAAGGCCAAATGCGAGGCAAGTTGGAAATGGGCAAAACAGTGAAATGTGAAGCCAGAATCTGTTTCCTTTCCTAACTAAGATCACGGTGTTAACAGAAAGAGGAACAGAGTGAGCTGGGCTACAGAGGTGGATTGCATGGAGAATTAAGTTTCCTTCTTCCCTTTCCCTTCTACTCAACAACCCTGAAACAAAACAGTTCTTTCTCTTCTGTAACAGCAGAGCACCCAGCTTCTGGGTGCTCTTCTGGCATCCAGCTGATCATTGATCATGTGAGAGCAGAGAAAACTAGCAGGGATCTGTTGACTGAAGGCTGGAAGGTGCCCATTTGCAGCTTCCTATGGAATAAAATGGCATCAAAGTAGCTCAGTGCAGCATGATTACATAACGGAGAGAGACCCAGGTTGAGTAGGTCATGTGTCAAATTTGCCTTCATACTGATTACAGGTAAACCCCGGGTTACACGCATTTCCTTAGCAAACATTTGAAGTTATGCGATAAGCACCCCCTAGCCCCATGATGGCGAACCTATGGCACTCATGCCACAGGTGGCATGCAGAGCCATTTCTGTGAGGGCACATGAGGCATTGCCCTGTCACGGCAATTTTTGGCCTTGATTTTCAGCCATTTTTTCACTCTCTGGAGGCTTCAGGGAAGCCTCTTGAAGCTTCTGGAGAGCAAAAATACACGCAACATGCAAACCGGAAGTTCAGGAATGGATTTCTGGTTTGAGTGTTGGGCTGATTTTCCGCCCTCCCCAGGCTCCTAGAAAGCCTCTGGAGCCTGGGAAGGATAAAAAATTGACCTACCGGGCCCACCAGAAGTCGGAAAATGGGCTGTTTCCGGCCTCTGGAGGGGCTCCAGGGGGGGGGCGGAAGGCTATTTTTGCCCTCACCAGGCTCCAAAAAGCCATGCATGCATGTGGGGGGCAGCAGGTTGTGTGTGTGTCATACACTCATGTGCAGGGGGCACAGTGTGTGGGGGCATTAAATTATGGGAGTGGGCATAGCGCGTGCATGCACGCTTTTGCCACCTGAGGCGAAAAGGTTTTCCCATCACGGCCCTAGCGTTTGCAAACAGGTCCCAAAATGACAAATCTTGCAGCACCACAAGAGTTGTTCACCCTTACAAACAACCGCTAAGGCTCTACAACATTTGTCCTGAATGTTGCCGACCAAAATGGAGCTCCATTTGAGCCTCCAGGGGGTCTCATCGCCTGGCATGTTGAAGCAGAAATGGAGCTTCTGAGGGGTGGATCTACATGAGCTAATTTTCATCATGTGGTTATGGAGATGCTGCAACAGTTGTGAAGTGTGAAAAAACCAATATGATTGACAGTTTCACTACCCAATCATCAAAAGCTCCATGCTCATCCATTATCCCATCTCATCCCCACTTACAGAATGTAGAATGCAGTGCTGGGATGCTGCAGGTTTAACAACCGGTTCAGTGAGCATGCTTCATCCACCCGTGTGTCTAAAGAGCTGAAAATGGAGCATTTAGAAGCTCAGCTGCTTACCTTCCAAGTCAGCAACAGTAAGTAGAACAGGGGTGTGTGTGTGTATGGGGGGGGGTGTAAATCAGCTGTGCCCCGTGGTTAAGATGAGCTAGAAAGCAGAAAATAAAGGACTGGATAGGGTAGGGGTGGGTAGGCAGGGCCAGCTGATCGTCGGAGCAACTGGTCCACCCGAACCGGTCCGAACCATCTGAATACCACCTCTGGTAGAATGCTTAACAGACAAGCCACTAGAAATAAATTACAACAGGTTCCACCTCTTAGGAGATAAATGGAAATCACTGATCTGTTGAAATGCTTATAACTTAAAACATTTCAGTTTAACAAATCTTCTTTAAGCCACATGATTTATGCCGAGTAAAAATTACTTTATTTTGAATCAACTATCCAAGAGCTTGACACCAAGTGACCCAGGCTGATTTTAAAAGATACCGTACTTTTCAGAGGATAAGACGCACCAAGATTTTGAAGAGGTACATTTAAAAAAAAGTTTTTGCACTCTACAGACCTCCCAAATCCTCTGCACGCCTCATTTTTTTATGAAAAACGGGACATGCAGAGAGTTTGAGAGACTTCAAAGTGCTCCTGGGGGTGGGGCAAAAACAAGCAAAAAAACAGCCCATTTTCCCCAAAAATGGGTCCATTTTGTTGCCAAAAATAGCCTTTAGGAGGTTTGTAGTCTACTCCTACAGGCTGGGGGGGGAGGGGAACAAGCAAAAAAAACATTTTTCGCTCATTTTTGCCCTCCCCAGTCCCCAGGGGCACCCAAACCAACTGCACATCCATTTTTGCAAAGGGGGTGGGGTTTCGGGAGGCCAAAAATGCTGTATTCAGTGTATAAGATGCACCCAGATTTTCACCCTCTTTTTTGGGGGGGAAGGTGCATCTTATACTCCGAAAAATACAATAAGTAGGGAAGGATCTCAGGGTATTTTCAGGGTGTGATTTTAAAAAATTCAAAATGGTTCTCTTGATGAAGCAACTGAAGTTTACCTGCTTTTTAGGTGACACAGGGCTTCAATCAAACCGCTATGACTGATATCTTGACTTATTTTTTAATGTAAAACTTACTGACACCTTTGATGGACCTGATTAATATTTAGATGAGAGACTCCCAACAAATAAAGTTATGGGTTAGGCAGGGAAATTGAAATTGGAAAACATATTGAAAGAAGTCAGGGCCAACCATGAGCTATGGTGGCACAGTGTGCAGTATTGCAGGCTATTTCTGCTGACTGCCATCTGCCTGCAATTTGGCAGTTCAAATCTCACCAGGCTCAAAGTTGACTCAGCCTTCCATCCTTCTGAGGTCAGTAAAATGAGGACCCAAATTGTTGGGGGCAATAGGCTGACTCTATAAACCGCTTAGAGAAGGCTGTAGAGCACTGTTAAGCGGTATATAAGTCTAAATGTTATTGCTATTTCCCTTTTATTGTCAAGCTACATGGATATGTCATAAAGTCACTAGCTGGCTTAAGAAGAATAATGTTTGCTCAATTCAATTTGATTTGTTTTACCTAGGTTAGTTCTATTCTAAGTGTCTTGTGTTAGCCTGTGTGTCATTTCAATCTTTTTAATCCATCTTCCCATGCTTGGCATCGATTTCCCTCTTAGCCATAACCATTCTTTTCACAGCAATTTAAATGCTGAAATTCTCTGGTGCTTAGCCAAGCTTGAATGCAACGGATCCAGAGAGATCCCAAATACCATCATTACACAATGTGGCTGGCTTGATTTTCAAGCTTTTTAAGCAGCTTGAAAATCACAACTCTTTTTATCTTTTCAGTTCTTGGTTTTCTTACTATGCCTTAATCCCTTGTGATCTTTTTCAACTATCAAACATTTTTAAACTGGGAGGATTTCCATTTGTACTTCTATTGTACATGATTAATCCCTTGCTTTTAAAGCTATCTGTTAAATAGGGGAAGCAGTGGCTTAGTGGCTAAGACACTGAGCTTGTCGATCAGAAAGGTTGGTAGTTCGGCGGTTTGAATCCCTAGTGTCGCGTAATGGAGTGAGTTCCCGTTATTTGTCCCAGCTTCTGCCAACCTAGCAGTTCAAAAGCACGTAAAAATGCAAGTAGAAAAATAGGGGCCACCTTTGGTGGGAAGGTAACAGTGCTCCATGCGCCTTCGGCATTTAGTCATGTTGGCCATATGACCACGAAGACATCTTCGGACAGCGCTGGCTCTTCGGCTTTGAAACGGAGATGAACACCGCCCCCTAAAGTCAGGAATGACTAGCACATATGTGCAAGTCAAACCTTTACCTTTAAACATTTGACTACCAGCTTGGTCAGCAGTTCGGCAGTTCAAATCCCTAGTGTGTAACAGAGTGAGCTCCCATTACTTGTCCCAGCTTCTGCCAACCTAGTAGTTCGAAAGCACATAAAAAATGCAAGTAGAAAAAATAGGAACCACCTTTGGTGAGAAGATAACAGCCCTCCATGCATCTTCAGCATTTAGTCATGCCGGCCACATGACCACGGAGACATCTTTGGACAGCGCTGGCTCTTCGGCTTTGAAATGGAGATGAGCACCATCCCCTAGAACCAGACTAGCACATATGTGTGAGGGAAACATTTACCTTTACCTATCTGTTAAATGGCATGTAAGTATATATATTTTCATGTTATAAGAACAGATCAAACTTTGCTACTTTGTCTAATCAAGATTTGATTATATAATTAATTATTCTATCAAAACATGGTCACAGCATGGCAAAAATATTTGCTGCTCCATTAGACAAAATAGTTAAAACAGGAAGGTGTCCAGGACTCATTTCTAAGGAACAAATATCATGTCAAATGAAAACAATAAAGAAAAGAATGGTATATGGTGGTATTGTAATTTAAAGTCCATTCAATTTTTTTAGTTAAAGTTCTGGATTAGAAATGGGAGATATGCATTTCTGGTCTACCTGAGGCATGAAACCAGCTGTGGGACTTTGGACCAATAACTTTATCTCAGCATAGGAGGAAGATAACCATTTTCAAAAATCTTGCTAAAGAAACTTCATCAACTGGTCCAGAAAGTTATCTGGAGATGAGGAGGCTGATTGAACACATCAAAACAAACAAACAAACATACATTCCTGCCATCTACCCAGAGGTTCCACCTATTACTAAATACAGTGATTATCTTTTTTAAAAGTTACCCTATTATTCGGACTAAAAGAAGCACTGGACACACCTAGATTTAGAGGAAGAAAACAAGGAAAAAGTTTTTGGCCTCTGAGCATCCCGTTTTTGCCCTCCCCAGCCCCCAGAAGCTCTTTGCAGGCAAAAAAACAGGCCCATTTTTGGCCTCCCAAACCGTCCATTTTTTGGCCTGCAGAGTGCTTCTGGGGGCCAGGAGGGCAAAAGCACAACACATGGATGGTTCAGGAGCCCAAAAACACGCCTGTTTTTGAGTTCCCAAACCTTTGTGCATTGTGATTTTGGCCTGCAGAGTGCTTCTCACAGCCAGGAGGGTAAAAATGCGACACATGGAGGGTTCAGGAGCTCAAAAATGAGCCCATTTTGGGTAAAAACGGGCTGTGTGGAGCACTGCAGAGTGCTTCTGGGGTCCAAGGAGGATGAAAATGCGATGCATGTAGGGTTCAGGGAGCCCAAAAATGGGCTATTCTATCTATAAGAAGCACTGAAATTTTCAACCACTTTTAAGGAGGGTGCATCTTATACTCCAAAAAAATACAGTAATTGCTGTCCACTCTGACATTTTGTTTCTATGGTGTTCAGTGCATTAAAAAAAATAGCAAAAAAGAAACGTTGTGGTACCAAAGTAGTCCATTGAGTCAGCACACTCTCTGAATGTTTAAGGCAGTCAGTCCTCATCATCATTTCAAATCTTCTCAGGTGAACCAAAATCAGAAATCCAGTGAGAACCTTGGATCAGGGCATTTTTTCTTTGTTTGGCTTTCTCTGGTTTCTCTTCCCCCCGCACCCCAAATGATAAAACTGCAGGTGAGAAACATTTAAGCATTATTTTTCATTCTTTTTTCAAAATAAGCAAACTATGGGACCCCACGTGAATACTTTCAGTAGCAGAAGTCTGACATTTCTGCATTAACTCAGTGGCCTTTTCCCACTCCAGAATTCCACAATTCTGTAATTGTAGGGCTTTCTTTAAGAAATAGATTGCCAAAAATTTGGCTCCAGAGGTCCTATTTCCTCTCACTAGCTTCATAATTGCCTTCAAGTACCAGAAGGAGGTAAAGAGGTGAGATGAACCCTAAGAAACTAATTACTTGAAAGAACTTTCCACTGCTGGAGGTTGGCTTGGCTTGGGCACTGGGCAGAATGACATGATCTCCAAGATACTTTGCAACCTTTAAATTCTATGAACAGTTTCCCCGCCTCTCTTTCCCTCCCTCCCTCTTAATAACGCTTAATTGGGGACTAGTAAAATCCTTAAAAACTTTGATCACATGTCACACAATAGGCCAAGATCCATACTCTCTCATACCAGAGAGGAGAATATGTAGCATTACAGAAAGATGGATGAGAATTCAACCGGAATTGAAAGTTTCAAAAACTTTCAACAATAAGAACAGTTGTGAATCAATGACCTATTGAGGTGGTGGGCTTCTCCCTACCGAAGAAGAAACTTGATCACCCTCAACCTGGAATCTGACCTGGGATGGTTCCCTTTCTTTGATTCTATGATTCTGTGAAAAATTAAAACTTTTGAAGGAAGCAATTTACAGTTTGAATAGATTTCCTTTATTAAATATTAAATTTTAACATTAAAAGTATTAATAACATTATCTTGAGTTAAGCTCCACTATAAATTTTGGTCCCAACCCAAAACAAGATGACTTTTGTAGCCCTTGGAAATTTTCTAGCTGAGACCAAAATTTATGCTAAAGAGGCACCAGCCACATCAGCTGAATTAACTGTTGATTTGAGTTAATGTCAGGGTTCCAAGTAACACCCCAGTGAAAGAAGACTCCGAGGCTTGAAGTTCCTCAAAGTTCCATTTTATTAGAGATGTCATATTGGCACATCTGGGAAAACCCGAATCTGAGAGTTCCAGGTTTTCCCCACTCAAAAGAAAGTCAAAGATCCATTCCCTTGCACTCCCAAGTCCATTACATGGTCCAGTCAATTCACCATCCCAACTGGAGACAACCCCCAGTTGCTGCCATCCAGGTACAATCCGAATGCCCTTGACTCCCAGAGAAAGGAATGTTGTTATGGCTAATCCTCCACCGACTCCTTCTAATCACCCCCTCCTGTTTACCCAGGCACTAAATGTGGCAGCCCTGAAGCTCCAATGAAAAAATGGCTTCCACAGCTGACATCAACCTTGGAAATCAGCGGGCCATCAGATTACCACTGCACCCTTTCTTAGAGAAGAATTTCAGATTCTTTCAACACTGTTAATTGTCACTTTTCTAAAAATCACTAGGCATGTCTCAAAGTAGTATCTCTGCCTGTTGTTTCTTTTCTTGGCAAACTGTAACATCAAAAAGAAGGATGGACATTTTGCTTATCTTCCCCCAGTAATGTGAGAGTATATCAAGGCCAAGAAAACATGGGAGCAGGAGAACTACAATGTACAGTTTCCCAAAGTAAGGTGACAAATACAACCAAAGGGAAGAATGTGACCTTTATAGGACACTAGCTGGGTACCTGTGCTTCTCTGTGAAACTGTAAGGGGCCCCAGACCACTCCTGAGTGAAGGAGTGAAACTGAGGTAACGGAATGTGAGGCAACTGGCAGTTGGAACAGAGTTCCAGGTAGGGAGGGGGAGTAGAAAGTCTAAACTCCCAGTCCGCAGGCTGGATGAGTCATGCACTGGCCATGCCCACACCTGGTTTAGTGAAGAGGTAGCATCAGAGCATCTTACTATATACGGCAGCTGCCAGTTATAAGAAATACTGATGATGTGATGATTTCGACAAATCCCTTCTTAGCAAGCACCTAGAAGCCAAGAGAAACATACGTGCCAAATTTGAGGTTTGTAGCCGTGGTGGGTTACGACCAGTACGCCATGGTACAGGTATACCGGTGCCTGCTGGGAGCACCAGGTACCATTCCAGTACGGTGCTCTGGAGGTCCCACCCACCCACCCACCTGTGCTCCTTACCAGTATTTGAGCTCTTCGGGGCCTTGTGCACACGCGCACGGAGGATACGGCGCCTGCGCAATACTCCACTGAGCAGCTGGAGCGTCACAGAGGCGTTGCAGGTGGTAAGTATGTATATGTGTGCCGTGCACATGTATGCGTGTGCTGTGCGCATTCATGTGGTGGACGCTGGGCCGTAACAGTTGCACTGTAACGGTTGCAACGGAATCCGGATCCCACCACTGGTTTGTAGGCTTTGCAGTTCTGGAGATTTTGTGATGCGTGAGTGGTATTTGGCTTTTATATAGAGAGATTATCTTAAGCAAAGGAAAACTAGAAAGTTTTTGTGCCCTTTTCGGCTCCTTCTCTGATGTTTGATGCCATCATATGTTTGTGGCTTGGTTTTTTTTAGAAGACAACAGTAAGAACTGGACTATATGGCCTAATCCAGAAAGACTCTTCTGTTTTATGATGCAATTGGTTGCAGAATATGGCCAAGCAGTCAGGTTCTGTCTAAGGCTGTGATGGCGAACCTATGGTAGGCATGCCAAAAGTGGCACACAGAGTCCCCTCTGTAGGCACTTGTGACATTGCCAGATGTTCTTTGTGGATGCCGGAAAATGGCCAAAAGGGCCATTTTCCCAATCATTTCTGGGCCATTTTGAGGAGCATTATTTGGGTTGTTCTTGGGCCATTTTTGGGACCATTTTCAGGCCATTTTTCAGGCTATTTTCAGGCTGAAAAACAGCCTGAAAACTGCCTGAAAATGGCCCCAACAATGGCCAAAAAAACTGGGATGCACGCACCAGCCACTGGTCTTTGGGTTTCTAGTACTCCAGTGTGTACGAAGACCAGTTGGCTGGCACGCATGCATGTACCAGAAACTCAAAGACCAGCTGGCTGGTGCGTACATGCACACTGGCCACCTGGTCTTTGGGTTTCTGGTGCTCCAGTGTACACACATGCATGCGTGTTGTGGTTTGGGCACTCAGAGCTGAAAAGGTTCTCCGTCCCTGGTCTAAGGCAAAGGCTGCCAAACATTCCGCTTAAGGAAAGAGAAAGGAAAAAAGGTGATCTTCATTTTCTGAGAACTGACCATCTTTAAGGCTCTTGGCGCGAGTTTGTGTCAAGTGAATTTCATCTTTAGAATGTTGGTGAAAGAAGCAAGAGCAACAGCTCAGTGAGAGTCACATCAATCCCATTCCCAAGGGTGCAAGCCAATTTCTCTTGTTTTTTCACATGTCTTTCTGCCTGAACCTCCAGCAGCCTTCAATCCCATTAATCCAAGCACTGCTGGCAATGACGAAGACTGATTTCACCAGCAAACGATCAATTTGTATCTCTCTCTCTCACACACACACACACTCTCTCTCTGCCGCTCCCCCCCCTCCCGGGTTTTTTTTTGTACGGATGTACAAAATATCATGAAAAAGGTGTTAGTGGTGATGGCTCCACAACGGTGAAATAATAGAGTAATAAGGCAATCCACTTTTGACCTTGCAGGACAGCTAATTCATCTACCCATCTATCTTAATTATTCTCCGGGTTACAAAAGAGAAACTGCACAATTCATTCATTCTATGATGACAATTCCATTTTCCACCCCCAGGAAAGCACCATCCTTCCTCAGAAGTGATCCTGCCACATGATGCATTCCTTGGGTAGCTCACTTACGCTAGCAAGCCTATATAACTTGTTTGGACTACATCCAGAGTGTGGGAACATCTAGGAAGGTCTCCATGAACAGAAGTAACTAGGCAAGGAAAGGATGAATCTGACATTCAAGGTGGAGAAACAATGCATAAAACAGGTTTAATAAAGAGCTCTCTAGCACAGGGGTTCATACTCAAGGCTCGAGGGCTGGATGAGGCCAATGGGGTGCTTAGATCTGGCTCATGGGGCTGACTTTGAAACAGCAAAGGACTGTGGCGCCTCTGCCAGTGAGAAAGGAGCTTGGAAGAGTCAACCGCAGCGTTCTGAGCTCTGATTTCACTGGCAGAAGACTAGCAAAACAAACTAAAGGCAAAACAAAACAAAAGGAGAAATTCCCCTTTTGCATTTGAGCATCCAGGAAGGGACAGGAAAGGAGAAAGGGAAAGACAAAGAAAAAGAAGGAAAGATGGGAAGAGAGTGTTGGAAGAAATGTCCTTCTGGGTTCAGTTCCAAGTGAGGCAAAAGACACTGGAAACATGGAGGCTGCTTGGAAAGATGGTTTAATGGTGAACAGGATCACATGGCTTGAGCTGCTGAACAGAAAAGGGGAATCACATGCTTCCATGCTGTATGTTGGGTAAAGAAGAAAAAAAGAGACTGAGATGCTGAAAGTTCCTAGCTTTATGCCCTCTCTCTGGCCTTTGATTTTGAACTTGTATTTTGATTGGTTGTTAGACTCCCATGGGGACATGCTGGGGCAACTCTGTAGGCTGTCTTGAGTCCACATTTGGTTGAGTATTGCTTCTTCCCAGGTGCCCTGTGGTGAGATGGGTAAAGAGCTAATACTATCATGCCTTAATCCCATCACCCTGGAGCTAAAAAGAGGGAGATATTTGTTATGTAAAATGGACTGGCCCAGGCTTTTTAATGGCCCATTGACAAAGGTGGGGTAAGAGCAAGTCTGCTTCCTGTCTAAAAACATGTTTCTCCATTTCTGATCCAGAGAAATATAATATTCTGCCTTTTCAATATTTCCCAGGATATTTCATTTTTCTAGGAGAGCAGGGGCGGGTTAACTTCCTATAAGAGCAAGGAAGGAAAAATAAGGAAAGAGAGGAAGGAAGAAGAAAAGAGAAGAAAGGGAGAAGGAAAGAGAAGAAAAGGAAGGCAGGCTGGAAGGAAAGAGATTATAATAAGAGGGAGGGAAGTCCTGCCTTAGCATTTGACCAGCACTTGCTTCGCTCCAAGCATGCACTTAGTCTTTCGCGCATGTGTTTGGGCTAAAAAAAGTGCCTAATTGGGATGGCATAGAGTTGGGATGGGTAGGTGCGGCCACCTGTGATTTCCATTACCAGTTCGGCCAAACTGGTCCAAACCAGCAGAATACCACCTCTGCTCCCCTCCATGCATGGAGTGTGGTAGGGAGACTAGAGAGAACTAAGAGGGTCTTAATTCTTACTAACAGAGATGAAATGACAGAGGAAGATGCAGAAATTCTGTGGAAGAGTGACTATGCCATACTGGAATTCAATATAATGTAGACACAAGCAAAGAACAAAATCAAACTAGTGTCTTAAATTTTAAGAGAGCTGATTTCAACAAACTTAGAATTTGGGAAAGATACTATGGATGAAAATCTTAAGGGGGAAAACAACTCAAACGGGGGGAAACTCTAATAATATGATAATAAAAACCCAATCCAACACAGTACCACTTTAAAAATTAAAATAAGAAATCCAAGAAGAAAGCAGCATGGTTACACAAAGAATTCTCTGATAAACTGAAAGACAAAAAAGATAAGTATAAAGAATGGAAAGAGAGATACATAACTGTTGTGACTCGGCAGAAACCTCCTGTGAGTTGTTTCGGGATGCACGCAGGAGAAGGACTGACTGACTCACAGGAGAGGATAACGAGCAGCTGTGGCTCGTTAGGATCTCCTCCTGCGGATAAAAGACGGATGGTGCCACGCCCTGTTTCAGAAGTCAATGTTCCATTCAGTTCCGTTTCTGTTCTAGTCAAGTTCTCCGTTTGTTTGCAGTCATTGAGAAAAAGCACTTGGATAAGTGATTTGATTTATATAATCTTGTTTTGCAGTACTTTACTTTTGCCACAGCATTTATCTGTGTTTATTTTGGGCTCGCAGCCAGCAAGAGCCGGGACTGATAAAAATATTCCTTTGAACATTCTGTCTGGCTGTAGTTTTTGAATGGGCAAGGTGGGGGTCAGAACACATAACTAAGGCAGAAAACCAGCATGTAGCCTGAATCTGCACGATGATGAAGTCAGGAATGCTAAGGCTCAGAATGAACTAAGACTTGCAACAAATGTCAACAATAATTTTAAAAAAGTTCCTTTCAATATATAAAAAACAAGAAAAAGATGGAGCTAATCTATTTCCAAAGCACCAGGCGATAAGAAGCAATGGATGGAAACTAATCAAGGAGATACGCAACCTAGAACTAACAGTGAGAACAATTAACCGGTGGAATGACTTGACTTCAGAACTTGTGGGTGCTTCTTCCGTGGAGGCTTTTAAGTGGACAGCCACTTGTCTTGAATGGTATAGGGTCTCCTGCTTGAGCAGGGGGTTGGACTAGAACAGGGGCCACCAACCTTTTGGACCTCAGGGACCACTAAATTCATAATTTTAAATCCCACGGACCACTAATATGATCTGCCTAATGACCGGCTGGGTGGGTGTGGCAAGGTGTTCATGTAACGGGGTGGGCATGGCCAATTTGATGTCACTCCTGTCAAGGGGTGCTTTGCCAGCCTCTACTTGCCACTCCTCACCTGCTCGCCCAGGCTCCTTAGGGCCGCAAGAGGAAGCAGTTGTTGGAGCTAAGCAGCCATCATGAGAAAGAGTTGGCAAAACAGCTCAGTTCAAATTGGATCTGACCGAGAAGGAGGCTCAGCAGAAACACCTCACTGAGGACTGTATAGTACCTGTAAACTCCACTATGAAATTATTGTGAAGTTTCCATTTAAAACTTAAAATATTTTATCTAAATTGTATGCCCCAGTATGTATTTTGAAATATTTTAAGTGTGAGAAAGCTGAAAGTTTATATGAACTTCAAACAACAGTGATCTATATCATTTCAGTGGAAAAAAGTATGAAAAGTGGAAAGCGATTAAATATCTTCAACTTAGTTATTAATAACATCTTGATTAAAAAATATTTTTGTTGTAATAAGGATTTTGGGAGCGGCACATAAATCAATGAATCAACATTTTCAAGAAAAATCAAGCACTTGGGATGACTTGGTATGTCCCATGATTTCAAGTTCTGAGAAATGAGCTTGTCGATCAGAAAGGTGGGCAGTTCGACGGTTCAAATCCCAAGCACCGTGTAACGGAGTGAGCTCCCATTCTGTCAACCTAGCAGTTCGAAAGCACATAAAAATGCAAGTAGAAAAATAGGAAACACCTTTTGTGGGAAGGTAACAGCGTTCTGTGTGCCTTCGGGGTTTAGTCATGCCAGCCAAATGACCATGGAGATGTCTTCAGACAGCGTTGGCTCTTCAGCCTAGAAATGGAGATGAGCATCACCCCCTTGGGAATGACTAGCACATATGTGCGAGAGGAACCTTAGCATAAATACTTTTTATTTACTATGTCTTTAATGCTATGATATCCTTTGAAACAAAAACAAAACAAAAATAAACATCTAATCCTAGTGTTCCCAATGAGTTTTTTTTTATTGTCCTTTGTGATAGTTTTATCTTAATGTTGTCTTTACATGAGCAGGAGAAGAGGAAGCTCACCAAATATAGCTCACTTTATTTTTTCCTAGCTGTCAGCTATTCCTTTGCCAATGATGGGCTGGGGAATTGACTAGCATTCTGCACTACAAAAAGAAAAGACGATTTCATCAAAAATGATGTCCCATTTTTGGCTACAGGATTCATGGTTAAACTGTGAGGTTATAAACTGACATGAATAAATGAATGAATGAATGAAGGAAGGAAGGAAGGAAGGAAGGAAGGAAGGAAGGAATCAATGAATGAATGAATGAATGAATAAAATAATAATTCCCCCACTATAAATAATTTAGCCTCTATGGCCTATATCCGTAATCAGCAATTCCTAGCTCTGGAGCTGCATGTGGCTCTTTCATCTCTTTACTGCGGCTCTCTGTCGCTCAAAATAGGTGTCACAACTGCCAATGTGCGACACCCACCAGCACATGATTTATTGAGCTTTTTGACCCCCGGTAGGCCAACCATGGATAAATCCAAGAAAAGAAAAATTTCAGAAAAAAAACAGAATGTTTAATTCAACTATAGATGCTAGTTTTGTGGCCACTCAAGAAATAGTCAGGCACGGGAAGGGTTTTGTGGCTCCTGGTGTTTTCTTTCTGTGGGAAACGGGTCCAAATGGCTCTTTGAGTGTTTAAGGTTGATGGCCCCTGGCGTATATCTTCTGAATTGTTCCAGCACATTGTAACTGTGAGCTCAGAGATCAGGAGTATATATTCAGATGACAGCTTGATTTTCTCCAAGATCCCAGTTGCAAAGGACATGCTGATTGCCCTCCTAGAAGAAAAGGTGAAGAGACTAGAAGCAGAACTGTTGGATGGCCTCCCCCCATTTATCAAGAAAGTTAAGTTAAACTCATGAAGGATTTGCACACCAAGAAGCTTCCTGGAAGAGACAGAAAGCCAAATGGAGGGCAGAACGAGAAGCAGAATGAGACACTAAGTTCTGGCAAGATCTCTCATGTTCTAGAATTTTGAATATTGATGACCATGATGATGCTGATGTTGTTGATCTTGTTGATGATGATAGAGATTATGATTCCGGAGGAAGAGCAATTGTTGCAAACATTGGGCTGAAATTCTAGAAGGGGAAGAGGAGGAAGCAACAGTGTCATTCCTTGCAGCTGCCATTCAGATGGGGAACTGGAAGCCACCAGCTGGTCAGCACATCCATGCCCGCAACTTGTGCCGGAGACTATGCCTGACAGCAGGCCACACCACATACTGCGCAGCTGAGCCGCACGAAGGAACCACAGACCACTGAGACCCTATAGGGTGTAGGGCATCCCCAACATGTTCTCCTGCCGCTGCCAAGACTGCCAAGGGCCAGATGGGCTGTGATCGCCATGAATAGATGCTGCACAGAGCCTGCCAAGAAATGGATGGGCAGCAGAGTGTGCACAGAGTGCCTGAAGCTTGCATGGCCAGTCCGAGGGCTGCAACATCATTAATGGAAGGGTGATGCATGAGGGGTGGGGCTTATAGGGGGGGCAAGGCCCGGGGAGAGGAACCATAGGGGTGGAGCGGAAGCTATTTAAGGGGTGGAGGGATAATCCATGTTAGCATTGACTTTGCCTGTTTCCTATTTGTCACTCTGTGCCGGTTGTTACTGCTTGTTGGATAACGGTTTCAGTTAACCGTCTTTGGCTTTGTCTGAACTCCTTGCTGAACACCGGAATGTGACAAAACAATAGTACTAATGGGAGATGCTCTACTGAGAAAGATTGAAGCATCTTATTGAGAGAAATGCAGTGCCTGTCTTTGCATACTTTTAGGATGTTATATAGAAATAGTCCCAAGATGTTTTAAATACACTTAAAAATGTCCTTACTGATTCATGTGGAAATAATGACACAGCTATAAAGAGGTTTCAAAACATTTTCAAGGAAATTATAGGCAGGAGGCTAAATGAGTTGAGGGATCTGTCTTCTTAAAGCTGCAGCCTCCAACCACTCTGGCTTGGCAGATAGGCGGAAGTGGCAGGAGCCGAGAGGGGATGGTTTCGTGTGCATGCAAGCACCACTTTCACAAATGCAGCTTCACACCTCCACAAATGTACACACTCACTCATCACTTCCACAGCCAGGTTCCAAATTGACTGCAGCCTGGCAATGGCCTGCAGATCAAGGGTTGGGGATTCCTGTCTTAAAGGATGGTCTCTTGAGGCAGCTCTGGCATAGCTACAAAGTCCTGACAGGAGGCCACCTTAAATGGGGTGAATCCTGTGTTACTCTGCACAGAATAGTTATATGCTACCTCTGCAAAAGGCAACTGGTCAGCTCAATTGTCCTGTTGGTAATTAATGTAGTACCTGAGATACTGTTCCAGGACTGAGTTGGTCTTCTCACATGGCATGTTAGTTTGGGGGGGGGGGTGTGTGTTAGGAGGAGATTAAGTCCTGGGTGGTTCAAAACAGCTTCAAAAATTCCTGCCAAAACTGAGATGTAAACTGCACTCCTGTTTCTGAAATAATGTGCTCAGGCACACCATGCAACCTATACACATGTTGTAAGGAAAGTTTAGTTAGCATTTTTGAAGAGGGAATCTTGAGGCAGGGAGCAAAGTGTACCTGCTTCGAAAAAGGAGCAATAACAATCCAAATAACAGTGTTCCCCCTACTTTTGACAATTCCACAATGAAGTTCATAGTTATTTCTTTCCATGGTCTAATCTTAAATCTGAATCTTATGTTGGAGAGGGAGGAAAGTCCCCAGCTAGATCTCCAGCATGGGTTTCTGAAACTTGCTTGTTCTCAGCTGCCGTAGAAATGGGGAGGGGAGCATGGGAATCTGGGTTGGGGAAGCGAGCTGGTGTGTGGTAGTCCCATGAGAACTGGAAGGGAGATTTGCACTCGTGAATTATAGCGCTACTGAGTGGGGTTGTTTATACTCTATCAAAGACAACCATCCTGAGACTCCAGGTGCAAAAAATACCAGCAGAGGAGCTTTCCCAGAACATCATACTGGATGTTGATTGGATTCTTAGTGCTGGACCCTGGGGGGGGGGGGAGGGATTTGGGGTAACTTTCAATGTGTAACTTTCATGCTGTTTGATTTGGTTCTTGCCTTACTTTCACTGCTATCATTTCAAACTTAGTAAAAATACCTCTTCTCCAGTGGTGAATTTTTTTTTTTTACTATTGGTTCTGTGGGCATGGCTTGGTGGGTATGGCAAGGAAAGGATACTGCAAAATCTCCATTCCCACCCTACTCCAGGAGAAGGATATTAATAAAATCTCCATTCCCACCCCACTCCAGGGGAAGGATACTGCAAAATCTCCATTCCCACCCCATTCCAGGGGAAGGATACTGCAAAATCTCCATTCCCACCCCATTCCAGGGGAAGGATACTGCAAAATCTAAATTCCCACTCCACTCCAGGGGAAGAATACTGCAAAATCTCCATTCCCACCCCACTCCAGGGGAAGGGTACTGTAAAATCTCCATTCCCACCCCACTCCAGGGGAAGGATACTGCAAAATCTCAATTCCCACTCCACTCCAGGGGAAGGATACTGTAAAATCTCCATTCCCACCCCCTCCAGGGGGAGGATACTGCAAAATTTCCATTCCCACCACACTCTGGGGCCACCCAGGGGTGGTATTTGCCTGTTCTCCGAACTACTCAAAATTTCCACTACCAATTCCCCAGAGCCTGCTGAATTTCACCCTGCTCTTCTCTAATCCAATGGAGTTGGGAGTTGTCTTTCTTGAGATTTCAATGGAGGCAGGACTGACAGTATCAAACTCAGCTGAGAGATCAACAAGACAAGGACAGATGCAGCGCATATTCTGCTTCTGCCTAAGTCATAAGAAAGGAAAGTTATAGACTGAACAAAAATTATCCAGAGCAGTCAGATCCAGTGATTACCTTTTTGGGAGGGGGTGAACCACTCCCTCTTCTCAAAGAGGAATTTAAATCTGCCAAAATGCAATCACACATCAACTCCTGGGAGGCTTTAACCAATCAGGAAGACATGTATCTAAACAGAGATGACTAAGTGAAGAGTCACAATCACTCTGTCTACCTCATCAGGCTAACAGGATTAAGGTGCTTAACTGAGCCTCAGTCATCTTCCACAGGACCTGCTTCAAGCTAGAGTCCAGCCTCATGTGAATTCATTATCTGTCATTTTCATGCAGTTTTTCTTCAGCGCTTGCTATGCTTCACTCACGATCTCTAGCAAAAGTATATTTTCTCTAACGCCTATGGAGTCAAGGGTGATTGTTTCCTGGGGAATAACCTGGGGCCTGTCTGACAATAGGCAAGCTCTGCTGTAGCAATCAACCAGGAGACCAATGTCTACTGAGGGGACTGAGCAAAAAATGGCCAGCCACAAAAGTGGCTTGGAAGAAGCTGGAGCTCATAGAGGGACCCCTGTCAAGCCACAACTCCCCAAAGAGGAGCTTGAGGGGCTGGGGAATGTGAGCATCAATGAGGAAGTCCTGAAACACGAGTGGTTGCTCACCCTGGGGGTGAAAAATGAAGAAGTGGAGGGGAAAGCCCTCAGGGAACACCCAGGGAAACCATGGAGTCAGGAGACAGGAATGATGCAGTGTCTGGGGCAACAAATGACTTCCAAGGAAGTTAGACGAACAGGAGGACCTGGTCGAACAAGCCCAAAGAATACTGAGAGACACCTTCTAGAACCAGCGAACTGGCCGAGATTCAACCTATGCTGGGACCAATGGAAAATGATGTCATAGCGCAGGCATCTGTGGTTGGGGAGGTAGCCATCTCACCTGAACTTTTTCCAGATTCAACCTATGCTGGGACCAATGGGAGATGACATCATAGCGCAGGCATCTGTCGTTGGGGAGGTAGCCATCTCACCTAGACTCTTTCCAGCCCAAGCAGCCCACCACCAGCTGCTCAAATGGTGCAGCCCCACAGCAGGGGATGCCATGGTGCCCCCTCACACAAGGAAGCAGCTTCAAAGCTTCCTAGGGTTTGCAAACTTTTACCAGCAATTTATTCCCTCTTTTGCACAAATTGCCCTATCCATCATGGACATATTAAAACAAAAGGGGAGAGAAAGCCCAAACCTAGTCAACCCTTAAAGTGGACCATGAAATGCTAGGCACCATTCAACTAAGACACCCAAACCCAGATGCCCCCTTTGTGATTCAAGTGGACACTAGTGACATGCCTATAGGAGCCATGTTGCTACAAGAGAACCTCCAGGTAATCCTTCAGCCCTTTGCCTACACCTCCAAAAATCTAACTGATACAGAATGGAGCTGGATGATGAGAGAGAAGGAAGCTTATGCAGTTCAGTGGGCATTGCTAACTTGGTGGCATTTCCTAGAAGGGTCTAAACACCTATGTGAAATATGAACAGATCATAACAAATTGGAGGCTTTAAAACCCCCACAGAAGTCATCCTCTAAGCAAGCCCGCTGGGGTTTGCTGATTTCAATCAGTTTAATTTTACGCTGCGCTGCATCCTGGGAAGAGGAGGACTTTCTAAAGGATGCCCTGTCCAGATTACTGAAATAAAACAGTGTCAGACCTCAAATCATCCAACTGGTCACTCCTTCAAGCCGATTGGTGGCAGCCATAATCATGAGGGGTTAGGGGAAAGCTGAACTGGACATTCCCTGTGAGGTGTTAGACAGACTGAAAACTGCCTTAAAAGATGATGAATAGCTGATAGCCCACAAAGAACAGTGTATCCTCAGGGATGGAATGGCCTGAGTGGGAGCAAAATTATATGTCTCCACCTCCCCGGGGGCTATGGTTTTACAGACTTGCCATGATTCAAAAGCAGTGGGACATTTTGGCTTTGTAAAAACCCTACATTTAGTCAAACAGCAATTTTGTTGGCCATCCCTTTAAAAAAAAAGATATTGAGAGCTATGTGGCCAATTGCCCAGTTGCAAAAAGACAGTCAGGGAAGCCTATGGGACAACTGCAACCAGTGGCAAACCCCCATGCACCTTGGAAAGAAATCTCCATGGACCTTATAACAGAACTACCTGAGAGTGCAAGAAACACTCAAGTGTGGTTATGGATTTATTTTTAAAACAAGTCCATTTCATTCCATACCTGAAATCCCATAAGCCCACACCTGACTAAATTGTTTGTGCAACATGTATAAAGGCTTCATGGCATCCCTGATCACATAATCTCAGATGGGGTGGGGGTGGGGGCACAATTCACTTCTCACTTTTGGCATGAATTTTTCAAACTGTTGGGAACCGCCCAGGGCTTAAACTCTTCCCATCACCCCCAAATGAATGGGGAGTGTGAGAGACCCAATTTAGTAGTGGAACAATACCTCAGATGGTATGTTAATTATCAATAAGACAATTCGACTGATCTCTTGCCATCTGCAGAGGTGGCATATAATAATATAATAGCAGCACTGGGTTTACTCCCTTTAAGGTAATCTCAGGCCAAGACTTTGTAGCAATCCTTGAGTTACCCTTGGAGAAACCTCCAAACCCCTTAGAGTGGATGCAACAATTGCAAAATACATGGTCAGTAGCCCACAAAGCACTAGAAGAAGCGCAGGAAGTCTACATGTGGCAAGCTGATAAAAAAAACTATCAAACCAAAGGAGTTTAAAGTTGGTGACAGAGTATACCTTTCCCTTCCCCATTAGCAAAATTATCAACTCAGTCATGGTCCCATTAGGATTGCCAAAGAACCTGAAATTCAGTATTTTACTGTAGCCTACTGAAATCAGAAATGACCTCGCCCTTTGGCTCACCTCCCACACCACTCCTTCCTATTTTCATAGAGGGGAAGCAACACTTTGAGGTGAAAGAATTTTTGGATTCTTGGAAACATGAAGGCAAGGTGAGAGAAACATTTCTGTGCCTCACAATCCGAGTGGGTTGAAAAATGCCACATTCGAGCTGACAGACTTCCTCGTGCTTTCCATAAAAAATACCCTGACAAACCCAGAATGCCTGATCTTGGTTCAGTACCTAAATTTTCCTTTCCTTATTTTACAGGGCTAACGCCTTTGAAAAGAGGGGCCGAATGTCAGCTGCCCATCTTTGCTTTCTTTGAAGCTCTCTAGCAATTGCCATAACTGGGCAGGGGGAGGTGTTTGGGAGGGGGAAAGTATTGAAGGTATGAAAGAATGCTGTGGGAAATCGGGAAGTATGGACACTAACAGGAACCAGAGATGCCAAACTGAGCCATTTTCCTGACTTCAAGATTGCCAGCCCTCAGAAAAGAATTGACACTGGTGCCTGAGGCACTAGGTTCCCAAAATATAGGAATAGAACCTAATTGGACTACTCTCACAGGGGTGATGATTCTGTATATTGGGGATTGCTTTCAATATATATTTTCTGTGTAGGTTTTTTTCAGAGCTTACCTCAATACGCTGCACTCGGCATCTCTAGTAAAAGTACCTTTTCTCTAATATCTGCAGAGTAAGTTGTGGCTAGTCTGACAGTTACTTCTTTGTTACAATTGCCCATCCTGGTAATTGTAGATAGAGTTACATACCACCTGTAAATATTTCATACCTATTTTCTCTTAAATTGTACCTTTTGGTAAATATTATTGATTTTTATAGCTTTTTCCATTATTGTACTGTAATCACTTTTTTAAAGTTTTGTATCTACTTTATGTGTGATTCGTTCCATCCCAGAGACCTAGTGGTATATGTACCATTTATATTGTAGGAAGTTAAAACCCACAACTCTCCTAGAAAATGGAATATTTTAGGAAATATTTAAAGGACAGAATATTTCCTCTAAATGGGAGACAGAAACTCAGCTTCCACCGACCTTTGTCAATGAGCCATTAAGGCCTGAGCCAGTCTATTCTATATAACAAAGATCTCCCCCCTTCAGCTCCAGAATGATGGGATTAAAGCATGGTAATATTACCCATCTCACTACATGTCACCTGCGAAGAAGCGATGCTCAACCAAACTTGGATTCAAAACACAGTCTACAGAGTTGCCCCTGCATTGCCCCATGGGAATCTGACAACCAATCAGAATACAAGCTCAAGTTCAAAGGCCAGAGAGGGCATAAAACCAGGGACTTTCAGCATCTTGTTCTCTTTTTCTTCTTCACCCAACATCTGGGAGCATGTGATCCTCCTTTTCTGTTCAGGAGCTCAAGTCATGCGATCCTGTCCATCATTAAACCATCTTTCCAAGCAGCCTCCATATTTCCAGTGTCTTTTTCCCCACTTGGAACTGAACCCAGAAGGACATTCCTCCCAACAATTTATCTCCTAATGAAAGATTATGATTTTGCATAAGAATTCCTTCAATCCTCAGCTCCTTCATAGCAGCTCCTTGAATCTTTAAAAAAAATTTGTAGTCTCTAATACGTAATTCTCTTCACTGGTCTAAACCTGTTCCATTGTGTCTATATCCTGTACACTTACTTGAAATGAAAACTCATCAAACAGAATGCAGGATTGATTATTTCCTGTTTTGGAAATTATGCAGCAGCTTAAAGGCGTTGATGCAGTTTAAATTTGCATTTCTCTTTTCTGCAGCACAACATATTGCTAGCTCATAGTCAATTTGCAATCAGTTACCATACCATTATCTTTTTCACAAGTAACATTATTTGTGGTCAATGATTACAAAAGACATTTTCCAAAAGATTATGGGATAATAAAATCCTCCATCATGCCTCTTTCAAATATCTCCTTTTGGAAAATAGTAGCCCCCAATTAACTACTATATTGCTTTTATTTCTTCTTTTGCTTATTTTACAAGTTTCTCTCAACTTTGTCATTATTTCCATTCCCTTAGATTTCACTTCCTTCCTTTCTATTTATTTCTTTTTTAACAAGTTAACATTTTTGCTCATTGTACTTACTCCTCCTATCGTTTATCTTCTACGTACAGGAGTTATCACAGTACCTACATTAGCACCACCTACTTGTAATTCAGGACATCTTTATCCATTTGTGTAAGCCCAAGTGTGGCCTCCAATTGTTCCAACCCAGCTAATTGTACAGATATGGCAATGATTTTGCATTTCTTTCATATAGACACAACAAGGTTGTTTTCAGGAAAAACCCCAAATGTACCACATGCCATAGCCATAGAATTGCCATTATTCATTTTCTGTTCTATTTCTTCTGAGTCCTAATTTATCACCTTTGGAGACAATTCCTTTGTTTCTTCTTATGTCTTACTCAGGAGCACAGCTTAACTGAACCAAATTAGTAGCATCCCCAGCATTGTAATAATATTGTCCTAATATTATAATAGAACTAATAAAAACTAATAAAACTAATAAAACTAATAAAAACTAATGAAACTGTCCTAATATCCCCTTGTATTCATATTCATTTCATGTATTCATAATCATGTTTATACTTATATCTGTTATCTAATTCATGCTTGATGAAATAAATAAATAAATAAATAAATAAATAAATGGTTTAACTGAACCAAATTAGCAGTGTCCCCCTGCAGGGTAACAATATTGTCCTAATATTATAATAAAACTAATAAAAAATTAATAAAGCTAATAAAAACTAATAAAACTGTCCTAATATTCCCTTGTATTTGTATTCATTTCATGTATTCATAATCATTATACTTATATCTGTTATCTACCGTATTTTTCGGAGTATAAGACGCACCTTTTTTCCTCAAAAAAGAGGCTGAAAATCTGGGTGCATCTTATACACTGAATACAGCATTTCTTGCCTCCTGAAGCCCCGCACCCTTCACCAAACTGGTCATGCATAGCCTTATGGAGGCTTTCAGAGAGCTCCTGGGGGCCGGGGAGGGCAGAAATGAGCAAAAAGCGGGCCATTTTTTGCTCAATTTTACCTCCCCCCACCCCAGGAGCACTCTATAAGCCTTCATAAGGCTATGCATGCAAATTTTTTGGGCCCAAAAACGGGCCCATTTTCATGAAAAACAGATGATTTTTTGCTCGCTTTTGCCCCCCACCCCAGGAACACTCTGCAAGCCCCCCCCCAAGGTTATTCATGCCTTTTTTTTAAAAAAATGGGCCCATTTTTGTGAAAAACTGGCTGTTTTTAGGACGTTTGCAGAGTGCCAAAAATTTTTCTTTTTCTTTCGGAAAGCTCTTTAACTGATTGATGAGAATTACTTTGATCAAATGCTTTGCTGGTAGAAACAAAGTCTTAGGTGCTACAGATTGTCAGCAATTTCCTTCTCCAGCACATGGATAAATACACCAGGAAACATCTACCTACCTATCTACCCTCTCTCCCTCCCTACCTACCTACTGCATTTCTCTCTCTCTCTCTCTCTCTCTCTCTCTCTCTCTCTCTCCCTCTATCTACCTACCTACTCTCTCTCTCCCTATCTACTGCATTTCTCTCTCCCTCCCTCTATCTACCTATGTACCTACCTACCTACTCTCTCTCTCCCTACCTATCTACTGTATTTCTCTCTCTCTCTATCCCTCTATCTACTAACCTACCTACTCTCTCTCTGTCCCTACCTATCTACTATACTTCTCTCTATATATATTTCTCTCTTTCTATCCCTCTACATACCTACCTACGCACTCTCTCTCCCTCCTATCTACTGAATTTCTCGATCACTCAATCTCTCTCTATTTCTCTCTCTCTCTCTATCCCTTTATTTGCCTTCCTACCTAACTACCTAACTATTCTCTCTCTCTCCCTACCTACCTATTGCATTTCTCTCTCTTTCTCTCCCCCTCTATCTCTCTATCTACCAACCTACTTGTTTTTTAAATTTGCCTCTTCAAAACCTTGGTGCATCTTATACTCCAAAAAATATGGTTCCTCATGTTTGACTAAATAAAAAATAAATAAATAAATAAATAAATAAATAAATAAATAAATAAATAAATAAATAAATAAATAAATAAATAAATAAATAAATAAATACATAAATAAATAAATAATGGATCTCAAAGAGATGTCTCCTGCCAGTCAAAAAATGAGATTAGGTTAAGCTGGCAAGATTTGTTCGTTGGCACAGAATTCCACCTAAGGGTGTGTTTTTCCTTTTACGAATTAACAAAGCTCCTTTAAGTTTTATGAATAACCATAACTGAGAAAACATTGAAATCACATTTTAATGTATCCTAATATTTATGATACATTATTCTGTGTCATTTATGGCTGATAAGGAATTTCATTACATTTTTTTTTCCATTTTGAAGCATTTGAATTAAATTGTGCTCAAAAGCTGTTTAGAAATTATTTTAGCAATGAACATTTATGGGAAGTTACAAGTAACCTCTAAATATTTTGCAAACCCACCACATAAAAAGAGACCAAATATTTGAAATGAGGTCAAAAGTCCATATTATCCTGCTTTAGGGCAATAGCATTATGAGGGTTTCCAATAAAACTACAAGGAAATAAGAATAAGCATTTTGAAGGTTCCCCCCTCATTCCTTTTCTCATACTACAATCCACCTGATTTCTGTAAACACAATACATAGTGCAGCCGTAGCACACCTATCTCTTTTATTTAATCTGATCCACATTTCAGAATGGAGCATGCACCGAGGAAGGAAATTGCTCCCATGATTTTGCATTGGAGGCTATCATTAGAGAAGAGGGGACAAGGCAAAAGCCAAAGGAAAACATAAGGGCCAAAGGGGATGAGACGAAAGCTTAGAATAGAAATGGAATAATAAGGTCATTTGTTATCGAAACTCCTCTTAAATTGTGTGCATGTAATGCAAGGGATGGTAATTTTGTTTCACTCACTTTGGGGACCGCATTGTCTGTCTCCGAAGCTTTTTCTAATTTCTCCCTGTAATGTACAATTTTCGGAATCTTTCATTGTAATGATTTTAATGCAATCAGCAAAACTATGCATGTAATTGTCTTTGGCACAATGTGTAGGCAGAGTGGCACTTGGGGAGAACTCCCTGAACCCCGGGCTCCAGCGGAGAATGCAAAGCAGGCCTGTTTTCAATCACTGCAGCAGAAGGCAGCCGGCAATGTCTGCAAAAAGCTGCCACAAAAAAACATTTGTCGAAAGACAATGACAAAAAGGGGGGGTGTCTCCGCTCGGCGCTATTCAGAGACAATTTGTAAGCGCGACTGCTGAAGTCGATCCAAACCCTCCTGAACAGCTGGAGCTCTGCAGTGATTGATAAGTGTGCCCAGGAGAACTTCATTTCTGCTTGAATGAAGACAAAGGCCCCATGATGCTGGGCGGATGGGTAATGTCACTATCATTAAGTAGCGAGAGTGGATACACCAGACCTTCAGATGGGGACACCCAGCTCTTGAGGGAGAGGTCAGGGCACACACACAAACACACACACACACACACCTCCCTCAAACCTAGCACAAAGCACAACCTTTTCTAATTGAAGCCAAAACAGAAGTTCTTAGAGCAGTCATTTGGTGTTTTTTTTGTCATTGCTCTGCTCAGTTCTCACCAAAATAAGTGCTAAAGTTAAAAAAATAATAACCCTAAGATAGTTGTCAATATTTACAATAGAGTATATGTTATCAAACATAGGTTACAGTATCTATAGGTTATAGAAAACATAGGTTATCTATGGAAAAATAGATCAAATTCAGAAAACAAAACAGAAATTAATTTGTGGATGGTGGGGAGGATGCCGATTACAGTTAACAATAGTCATCAAAGAAAAAGTTAGGGTTAATTAGCTATATTGCTTGACTGTTGTTCCTCTGTAGCCAATCTTACTGTTAAAACTAAAGGTAAAGGTTCCCCTCGTGCATATGTGCTAGTTGTTCCCGACTCTAGGGGGTGGTGCTCATCTCCATTTCAAAGCCAAAGAGCCAGCACTGTCTCCGTGGTCATGTGGCCACCATGAACGCTGTTACCTTCCCACCAAAGGTGGTTCCTATTTTTCTACTTGCATTTTTACGTGCTTTTGAACTGCTAAGTTGGGAGAAGCTGGGACAAGTAACGGGAGCTCACTCTGTTATGCAGTGCTGGGGATTACAACTGCTGAATGGCTGACATTTCTGATCGACAAACTCAGTGTCTTAGCCACTGAGCCACCTTGTCCCTTACTGTTAGAAACCAAAATAAATTCTGTCTTCAAATGTAAACTGTTATTGTGCTTTAGTTTAGTGAGGGCAGTCTTTAAGGTGAGAACCAGTCTGTTGCAGTGGTGAAAGCACCAGGCTAAAAACCAGAAGACCGTGAGTTCTAATCCCATCTTAAACCCGAAGCCAGCTGGGAGTTTATGGCCAGTCACTTTGAACTCTAGGAAAAAGACGGTAAGGGCAAACCACTTCTGAAATTTTGCCAGGAAAACAGCAGGGACTTGTCTAGGCAATCTTCAAGGTCAACATTGACTTGAACGCACACACACTTTTAGAAGTGCTCTCTCAATGCTCCAAATCTAGAACAAGAATTAATGATTTTTGGGATGTCTTTTGCAAGGTGGGCCTTGTTCCTATTATAGTCTTCTGCTAAGATTCTGCTCTAAATTCCATCCTAGACACAATCCATAAATAGAGTAGAGTAGAGTAGAGCACTCAAGGGAACCGGCGGCTCATCCAGGCAGTTCTCATAACTACCATCCGGCCTCTTCCCGTGTTTCATCTTCCCTGAGTCTTCACACTGATCAGTTTTGGGTAGGTGCTGGGGCTCAGGACTCCGGACAGCACTCCAGAATTCAGGGTATAATTATTAAAGGAGATTTGGGATAATGTCATGGTTCCAAATAGCATCCTCAATAAAATGAAAGTCCAAGGCTAGAAATTCCTCAAAGTTCCAATGTCTTAGAAGAGACAGAGGATGAGAGCCTTCAATTGACTGAAGATTTAAGGCCGTGGATGATCCACCTGATTCCACAGGCCATGTCTTTAACATAGACATTGGGCCTCAAAGAGAAGATACTCATCTTGGCTGCCATAGGTGTCAGGGTTCCAAATAGCATCCAAAAGTAAATCAGAGTCCAAGGCAAAGTATTGCTCAAAGTTCCAATATATTAAGAGAGCCATGTTGCCACATCTGGGAAAACCCGAATCTGAAAGCTTCCCAGTTTTCCTCACCCAGTTGAAAGTTCAAGATCTTGCACCCACATCCACAAGTCCATCACATGGTCCAATTAGCCACCGCCATGAAGGAAGATTCCTCCCATCTGTATCAGTCCAGGTGCTGGGGCAAGTTGACCTTGACTTTCTGAGAAGGGATGTTATTTTGACTGCCTATCTCCAATGCTCCATACAATCCCCCCTCCCAGTTTCCCACAGTAGAATGTGTGTCAGGCTTGAGGCCCAAAGGAAAAGATGGCTACCAAGCCTGATGCTGAATAAGGTAGAAATGGTCCTATTTTAACTTAAAAATAAACACTTCCAACACTATTTTAAAAATCAGAAAGCTCAAAACGTTCTTCTGGGATGAAAGGTTTTTGAGTCGTGTTTCATTGACAAGTTCCATTTTTTCCCACTGGAAGCAATGTGTTGTTGATGGATATATATTTTTTTAAAAGATGGAGATGTTTCTTCTCTGCTGAGCCTGGGGTGCCAAGATGATGTCTCAGTCTTCCAGGTTTTGCATATTCTAGGACAGCCTCCACCCAAACTCTAGGAAGATACCTTTAGCTGGTGACTTCCTCCCTTGATCTGTGTGAGAGAGATTTATATAGGTGAGACATATAGGAATACCCTCATTGATATGCCTTTTTTATTATTAGATTTTTACCCCACTTTTATTACCTTAAAGGTAAAGGTTTCTCTGCACATGTGTGCTAGTCGTTCCCAACTCTAGGGGGCGGTGCTCATCTCCATTCAAAAGCTGAAGAGCCAGCGCTGTCCGAAGACATCTCCATGGTCATGTGGCTGGCATGACTCAACGCCGAAGGCACATGGAAAGCTGTTAGCTTCCCACCAAATGTGGTCCCTATTTTTCTACTTGCATTTTTACGTGCTTTCGAACTGCTGGCAGAAGCTGGGACAAGTAATGGGACCTCACTCCATTATGCAGCACTAGAGATTCGAACTGCCAAACTGCCGACCTTTGGTTCAACAAGCTCAGTGTCTTAGCCACTGAGCCACCGCATCCCCTTTATTACCTTATAATTACCTTAAGAACATACCTATTTTACCTATTACCTTAAGAATATCTCCCATTTCCAATCTCATAAAAACTCTATGAGGTGAGTTGGGCTGATAGAGAGTGACTGGGCCAAAATCATCCAGCCAGTTTTCATGCTTAAAGCGGGACTAGAATTCACATATCTTTGGTTTCTTGGCCAGTGCCTTAACCACTAGACCCGTGATGGTGAACCTATGGCATATATGCCTAGAGTGGCACATGGAGCCATGTCACCTGGCACACGGCGTCACCATTCCTCTTCCGAGTTTCTGGCGTGCATGCGCGTGTGATGATCATCTGGCCTTCATCTGGCCTTATTCCTTCATCTGGCCTTATTCCTCCTTAATTTGTCCTGAGGGGTGAAGGCAGCCCAAAATCAGGAGAATATTTTTACTGCTATTTCATGTGTGCGGCAGTGCCAGAAATGGGAAAAGCTGGTCTTCCATTTTCCAGTGCGAGCATGTGCACCAGCCAGCTGATCGTTGTGCACACATGCATGCAAGTAACTGGCTAGCTGGTGTGAATGCATGCACTGGAAAATGGAAGCTCATTTTCTGGCACTCGCATGCCCCCTGGGCAGCTCCTCTTCTGGTTGCAACCCCGACACACCCTTGCTCTCCCTTTTCGGCACTCGGTACCAAAAAGGTTCACCATCACTTCACTAGACCAAACTGGTTCTCCTTATTGACAAATGCAAAGGAAATAAGATAGTAAAAGTTAAATAAATTTACATGTGCCTCATATGCCTCAAGTGTGGGGGATATGACTTGGAAATCAACTACCTCTCTCACATTTCCTTTGAAGTAAATTAGTCTCACATACAATAGATGTAATTCAGTAGTGCAAGTCAGCTGGTTCCATCCAGTTTGGGCAAACGGGTAGCGCTGGCAAAGGGATGCTCCACCCACTTGCCCCGACGTCATCACATCCTGTTTTTGACGCTCTGCACATGCACGGAGGTCCTGCATAGGTAGCGCGTGAGCTCACATTTGCAAACCAATAGCAAAGATAAGTTGATTTCACACTGATGTAATTATATATTTTTTTAAAAAAAGAAAGAAAGAAAATGGAAAAACCTGTCAGCTCCGCCATTTTTGCTATGCTCCGCTAAGCTTGCTGGCATCCTGCCATAAACAGGGGGAGAGGGAAGACTCATTTGGAGAATATGTGCAGGAGGAAGAAGGAGGAGGTAAAGGGGGAAGGGAATGGCATTGACGGGAACTAGATGTGTGATATCCTGACTAATCCAGTTGCCCAAGAATTCCTGGTCTGGGGAAAAATGCAAAGTTGTTTCAAGATATGCCCTGAAAGTCCAAAACATCGCACTGGGATGCTATTGGACACTGGTGATCTGGTTAAAAGAAGGGAACCACAGAGGAGAAAAACATGTAACTTTGCATGGGAATACTCAGTCCTAGCCTCCTTTTGCTGCAACCACTACTGTATTTTTCAGAGTATAAGATGCTCTGAAGTATAAGACGCACCTAGCTTTTGGGGAGAAAAACAAGGGGGGGAAATCTGCCTCTGCCTCCCAGCAATTTTCCTTGCAGCAAACAGCAAACAGTACAGAAAGTATACACTGTTTGTGGTGTTACATTTCAGACTATACTTTTAGAGATATTGTTAAAATTGATGTGGTTTTCTGGAAGTATACATTATTCTCTGCTATTTAAAAGAAAATGCAATAGCACTGGGCCTCTTCAGATCAAGCATTTATTTTAAAAGCGTCTTCATTTTTTAAGTTGTCTAGAACAATAATAAAGAATGTTTTAAAAAATAAGTAATAATTTGAACATTCTATAGGCATTTATAGTTATTGACTTACATCCTTGCAGCAAACAGCCTGATTAGCACAAGGAAAAAAATCTGCCTTTGCCTGGCAACAATTTACCTCCATGCAGCAAACAGCAAGTTTCACTTTCAATTTCAACACAGGCCTCCCGATCATCAGCTATTTTAGACTGCAAGGATTGCCATAGCCTATTGCCACCTCCACAAGCCCCATTTTCTCTGTTTGCTGCAAGGAGGTAAATTGCTGGGAGGCAGAGGCCAAAGGGTGGGTGGGTAGGGCTACATTCGGTGTATAAGACGCACCCAAATTTTCACCTTCTTTTAAAGGGAGAAAAGGGTGCGTTTTATACTCTGAAAAATATGGTAATCCTTAGTAAAAGAACCTATCACTTCAACCAAATGAAGTTGAGAGTCTTTCTTTTCTATGGACTTAGCTGGGGCAAGCATAACAAAACCTTTTGTTGCTTTAAGAAGCCTGATATAAACTTTTAATGGCAAACAACTATAAAGAGCTGCTTCATAGAAATTCAAAGGAGACTCCCATTAATTGACCGATTCAATGTGAGGAATTTTCTGCTAGAATAAACATATAAAAAACTGAGCTTGCGTAGAAATAATACACTTCTGAAACTATAATTAACAAAGACAAGTAAAGATTGCAATTAAAATAACACAAACTGAAGTAAATAAAATATTTATTTCCAGATTTTTTTTCTAAAATGTTGCCTATATTTAGTGACAAATAGAAATTCTGAAACAAGGGAAGCCTCTTTCATTTGCCAGGTTTCTCAACCTTGGCAACTTGAAGATATATAGTCTTCAACTCTTAGAATTCCTCAGCTTTCAAATCACCAAGGTTGAGAAATACTGCCCTCCAGTCCCCCAGATTCCTGTAAAGTTCTGATCTAGGTCAAAAAAGAAGTTGCACTTTTTTCTTAGTTCTTTTCTCCTGAATTCAATGCATTTCATTTTCTCCTCATTTTCTCAGATCCAGAAAAGGGTCGATGCAGTTCCCATCTTCAGAAAAAGGGGTGGGGAGTAGATCCAGGAAACTACAGACCTATCTGCCTGACATCAATAACTGGAAAAAGATAATCAAGCAACGAATCTGTTAATGCCCAGAGGCAAACAAAGTCATAACCAAAAGCCAACATGTGTTTGTCAAAAACAGATCATGCCAGACTAATCTTATTGCATTCTTTTCAAAGTGAAAACATTAGTGGACCAGAGAAATGCCATCGATATATTTTACTTGGACTTCAGTAAGGCATTTGATAAATTAGACCACAGCTTACTATGTGATAAGATAGAAAAGGGTGGGTCAGACAGTATCTTCACTACATGAATTCATAACTGACCAACTGTACTCAATGTGTAGTCCTTAATGGAACTGCATCTACATGGAGGGAAGTATGCAGTGGGGTACCCCAGGGTTCTGTCTTAGGCCCAGTACTCTTCAACATCTTCATCAATGATTTGGATGAAGGATAGATGGAGAACTCATCAAATGTCACCAAGTTGGAAGGAACAGCCAATCTTTCAGAAGAGAGGCACAAGATCCAGAAGGATGTCAACAGGCTTGGACATTGGGTCCTATCTAGCAAAATGAAATTCAATGGTGAAAAAAATTAAGATTCTATCTTTAAGCAAGAGAAATCAAATGCATAAGTATAGTATAGGTAAGGGTTGTCAAACTAGCATCGTCACATGACATATCGTGACCCCCCCTTCCATAAATTGGGCATGGGAATGGGCATGGCCAGTGCATGATGTATCCTGTCTGTGATTCGCGAGTTTGACATCCCTGGTATAGGTGGTACCTTGCTCAATAGTAGTAACTGTGAGAGGGATCTTGGAGTCCTAGTGGACAACCATTTAAATAGGAGCCAGCAGTGTGCAGCAGCTGCCAAAAAAGCCAACACAGTTCTAGGCTGCATAAACAGAGGGATAGAATCAAGATCATGTGAAGTGTTAATACCACTTTATAATGCCTTGGTAAGTCCACACTTGGAATACTGTATCCAGTTTTGGTCACTACAATGTAAAAAGGATGTTGAGACTCTAGAAAGAGTGCAGAGAAGAGAAACAAATATAATTAGGGGACTGGAGACTAAAACATATGAAGAATGGTTGCAGCAACTGGGTATGTTTAGTCTGATGAAAAGAAGGACTAGGAGTGACATAGAGCAGTGCTCTGATATCTCAGGGGCTGCCACAAAGAAGAGGGAGTAAAACTATTCTCCAAAGCACCTGAAGGCAGGACAAGAAGCAAAGGGTGGAAGCTAATCAAGGAGAGAAGCAACTTAGAACTGAGGAGAAATTTCCCGACAGTTAGAACAATTAATCAATGGAACAACTTGCCCCCAGAAGTTGTGATTGCTCCAACACTTGAAGTTTTTAAGAAGATGTTGGATACCCATTTGTCTGAAGATGTGTAGGTTTTCCTGCCTAAGCAGAGGGTTAGACTAGAAATACTCCAAGGTTCCATCTAACTCTGATATTCAGTTATTTTAAGTGATGTCCAAACTTAGACAGAATACTTGAATGGAGACTGAAGGACAATAGAATGACTTAGAAACTATATCCTTGCTGATGCAACTTAAACTATTTTGCAGCCTCAGCTCATTATTGATAATTGATTAATTTGTAATTAATTTACTCTATTGCAAGATCTTTTTCACAGTGACATACCAAGGGATGGACAATGAGAATGATCCAACCAGGTACAGGTAATAGAGGGATGCACTGTCTAAGGAGGTTCTCTAGAAGGTCAGTGGCACAGATGAAAATAGATCATTGCTGCCAATTTCATTTTTTTTCCTTAATCTACACTCAGTACCCCATAATGACAAAGTGAAAACAGAATTCTGGAAATGTCTGTATATTTGTTTAAAAGGAAAAACTGAGCCGGAGGTTGTGCTAGAAGACTCCAAGGTCCCTTCCAACTATGTTATTTTGTTATACCTGAACTATGAAGAGTTCTCCACTCCACAAAAGCTGTGGAAGCAGAACTAGGAAGGTGAAGAGATTCTCTCAGGGGCAGTTCGCCTCATCCAAAGTGAAGATGAAGCTTACTTTCATTTTGGAAAATATAGCACTCAAGAGCATGCATTTTCAATGATCTTCAGAAGACAGCTGTTGTGGTCCGTCAGTGACCTGCAGAACTGGCAGCAGAGTCGGACAGTGAGCAGGTTGTGGAGGAACATGGGCCAGTCCTGGAGTCTGGGGAAGGCTCAGACGAGAGCTCTGCATTGGCAGAAGAGAGGAGGCCAGGGCCATTTAGGAATTATGTACTGCCTCCAGAGTCTGATATCAGCAAGGCAGAGGAATAGGGGGATCCTGTTCCCACTGCGCACATGTGCAGAGCAGCCAGAAGGCAAGAACACCCACGATTTCCATTATCGGTTCAGGCGAACCTGTCAGAACCGGCTGAATACGACCTCTGCACTTGAGACACAAAAACCACAAGTCAGCAAAGTGTCCTCTCCCCAAGAGCACACCACCAGGTATATGATCCCCAACGCTGAATATAAAATTCATCAAAAGGAAATGGAATCCTGAAAGAATGCAACAGTTGCTCCCTTCCCATCAAGTCTAGACAGCTTTTTGCATTTAAAAAGTTGGCACACCAAAATGAGAACCTGCTCGCTCTCTCCTGCCCATCTCTCAGTAATGCATGCCAGATCATCGCATTTTGAAGTCAGAATGTTTATATTGTGTGGTTTACCACATGGTGTTCACACATCTGTCGATTATGGCCAAATTGCTCTTGGATAAATATGAAAGCAGCCCTTAATCCTATGAAAGAACGGGTAAGAGTGCCACTGTCCATTTTAGCGTGAATAGATCAGTTATCCTATTTTCCTAGCAAGATACCTCTTCGTAACTCACCCCCCAAAGCCATGAGGTTATGGATAAGGGATAGGAGTGAAAGACAAAGGGAAATTGTCTCACCCAGCCTCTCATTCTTTAAGCAGACTCCACTTCTTGGCAGGTTAGACAGTTCCACTTCAGACTAAATTGAAAAAAATCAGTTTTGGGATTATTTTTTTTGTATGTGTTTATTTCTGAAACTGTGTCCCCCCCCCCTTTTTTTCCCTCTGCAAATTCCTAAGTAATATATATCACAGGTTTCAGTCTCCATAAAAATTGGAGTATTTTTATTTTAATTTTGAAAACAATTTCGGGATCTCTGATGAGAGGATCCAAATAGGAGGTGCAGCTAGGCCATCCATCCTGAATGGCAGACAGAATTCCATCTGCCAAGACCTGAAATGAGAAAGTAAATGTTGATGAAGTCAGAAGAGGAAGAGTTCTCCACTAAGCTTCCATTGCCATACCTTCAATGGTTCTCTAGAGGGAAACGGCAGAGGGGCTAGGTTGGCACCCCTGGGGAATACTCCCCTCCCTCACTCCATATTCATAACACTGAATATGAAATGCCAGAGAAGCGATCAATCTTACTTTGATGGCAAGGAGCTTCATTTGTTAGCGCCGAATGAGAAGGGGGCTGTTCTGATGCATTTACTGATTCTTCAAGATACATTTCAGTGTTCTTGGGTTTTTTTTTTTTACAATATCAACCTGGTAGATAGAATGAGAGGATGTTCATGAGGACATTTTCTATAGATGGAATGGAGAAGGCCGTCCTGTTTCCACAAGTGTAGTCACCATCATGCCCAAACATGGAAACAGATCAGTATTGATAATTTGGGGGTCATTTTACCAACTAGGAAATAGCATCTAATAGTTTTGTAATTATTGTATCTTTCGGAGTATAAGACACACCTTTTTCCTCCAAAAAAGCGGGTGAAAATCTGGGTGCGTCTTATACAGCATTTTCGGCTTCCAGAAAACCTGCCCCTTCACAAAAATGGATGTGCAGAGAGTTTAGGAGGCCTGCAAAGTGCTCCTGGGGGCTGGAGAGGGCAAAAACTAACAAAAAATGGCTGTTTTTTTGCTTGTTTTTGCCCACCCAAGCCTGCAAGAACACTCTACAAGCCTCCTAAATGCTATGCATGCCCTTTTAAATGGGCAAAAAATGGACCCATTTTCATGAAAAACTGGCTGGTTTTCCTCATTTTTGCCCCCCCCCCAGCCCCCAGGAGCACTTGCAGGTCTCTCAAATTATCTGCATGCCTCATTTTCCACAGAACAAATGAGGCATGCAGAGGGTTTGGGAGATCTGCAGAGTGCAAAAACTTCTTTTTTAATTTACCTCTTCAAAATATTGGTGCGTCTTATACCCTAAAAAATACAGTATTAAATTATTTTTTAAATTTTTTTGTCTTATTTTTAGTGAAAACTTTAGCAAAATGAATGCAACCTGAGTAACATTAAAATAAATATTACCAGAGATGGGCTGCTGCCGGTTCATACTGGTTTGGGTGAACCAGTAGTTTCCACCAATTGGTGGGATCACCCCCTGCCTCTGTGCTATCCCGTCCTATATATCTCACTCTATGGCTCTCTTGCCCTGCCCCACCCAAGCAGCCCAACTGATTTCTGCACTGCACCCACTCTACTCTCTGCAGCTGCCCGAGAAGGTGTGCTGGAAACTGCATGCATGAAATCGCCAAGTGTTTGAAGCTGCACTCAAGCGAGCAAAGTGTATCTGCTCACTCACATTTTCAGTTCTGCACTGGGCGAACTGGTTGTTAAATGATATGAAGCCCATCTCTGAATATTACGGTCTAGACTTGGAGGGTATTTTACAAACCCATTTGTAGGACTCTGGCAGGGTGTTGGAGCAACTGTTAAATGTATGTCACAGATTGCAACACAAACTCTACTTCTATGTACCCGTATGCTAGTAATGCAATGCAAGTAGAAAAAGGACACATTTCATTATTCTGACATTATAGTTAAGAACAGAAGCTTACACTTCCATATCTCTCTTCTGGATCAGCGCTAGCATAGAAAAGAAGTTTGTTGTTCATTCATTTTAATAACGTTATTTCTTTGTAGATATCATTAGTTCCTATAAACTGGAAGGTGTCCATCCACTTGAAAGCAAAATTGAATATATTGTCAGTCCTGAAAGCCATGTTTCCATTGGAGCTTCAGGAGGGCTACCACATTTATTGCCTGGGAAAACTGGAATGGGGATTCGGGTTAATGTCAGGGTTCCAAGTAACACCACCAGCGTAAGAAGATTTTGAGGCCTGAATTTCCTCAAAGTTCCATTTTATTAGAGATGTCATTTTGGCACATCTAGGAAAACCAAAATCTGAGAGTTCCGGGTTTTCCCTACCCAAAAGAAAGTCAAAGATCCATCCCCTGCACCTCCAGGTCCATCATATGGTCCAGTCAATTCAACATCCCAACTGGAGACAATCCCCAATCACTCCCATCCAGGTGCAGGCCGAATGCCCTTGACTTCCAGAGAAAGGAATGTTGTTATGGCTAATCCTCCACCACTCCTTGTAACTCCCCCTCCCATTTTCCCAGGCACTAAATGTAGCAGATCATGATAAAAGTGGAGCTAGATGAATCAAAAGTTGGAATTAAGATTGCCGGAAGCAATATCAACAACCTTGGCTATGCAGATGATACCACTCTAATGGCAGAAATGAAGAGGAACAAAAGAACCGATAGATAGATAGATAGATAGATAGATAGATAGATAGATAGATAGATAGGTAGGTAGGTAGGTAGGTAGGTAGGTAGGTAGGTAGGTAGGTAGATGATAGATAGATAGATAGATAGATAGATAGATAGATAGATAGATAGATAGATAGATAGATAGATAAATAGATAGATAGATAGATAGATAGATAGGGTGAAGAAGGAGAGTACAAAAGTTTGCTTGAAACTCAACATTAAGAAAACTAAGATGATGACATCTGGCCCTGTCAATTCCTGGCAAATAGATGAGGAAGAAATGGAGGTAGTGACAGATTGATGAGTAGCTTTATTCTTCACTTTTCAGCTTTGCCACTTCCCTACTTATAAGACTACAGCCCCTTACAGTTGTATCAGGTGTTATTCTAGAATCTAGATCTAAGAACACTTATAGCATCCCCTTCCTTGACAGATAGCACATAAAATAATAGATTTAAAAAATAAGCAGAGGCATTCATTACACTTGATTAATAACCATGCAGGGTTAGAAGCATGCTGAATTTCAGCAGAATTAGCATGCTGTCTTCCCCCTCAGATGCTGTGCTGGGTCAGAAGTTTGCTAACTTCTTCTATTTTTGGTGATTTATCCTTCAATTTTTGGTGATCAATTGTCCACCTTGGAATCTACAACCAGAACTATCTAAATCAGAGGTGTCAAACTCAAGGCCTGTGGGCCGGATCTAGCCCATCAGGTGCTTAAATCCAGCCCATGGGGCTGGCCTGGAAATATCAAAGGACTGGCCCATGGTGCCTCCGGTGGCTAAAATGGGCTGTGCGTGACCCCCCCGCACAACTCGTTTTCACCCTCCATAGTCTCCTGCAGCACTCTGCTGACCAAAAATGGGCCAAAAACAGCCGGCAGAATGCTGCAGGAGACCAAGGAGGGACCAAAATGAGGCCCAGGCAGATTCCCCCTGCACTGTTTTGGCCTGCAGGGTGCTGCAGGAGGCATCTGTCCCACCCACCCCCGGCTCCCTTCCCCAGCCTGCAGAGCGTGACCCAACAAATGCGTGCACGCCAAAAGCGCGCCAACGAAACCATGGCGAGAAAACCGCAATGTCATAAACGCACCCACAACAACACACCGACAAAACTGCGCCCACAAAAGCACGATTTAAGTTAAGGTAAGGGTTAGGGTTAGGGTTAGGGTTAGGGTTAGGGTTAGGGTTAGGGTTAGGGTTAGGGTTAGGGTTAGGGTTAGGGTTAGGGTTAGGGTTAGGGTTAGGGTTAGGGTTAGGGTTAGGGTTAGGGTTAGGGTTAGGGTTAGGGTTAGGGTTAGGGTTAGGGTTAGGGTTAGGGTTAGGGTTAGGTTCAGGGTTAGGTTCAGGGTTAGGTTCAGGGTTAGGTTCAGGGTTAGGTTCAGGGTTAGGTTCAGGGTTAGGTTCAGGGTTAGGGATTAGGGTTAGGGTTAGGGTTAGGGTTAGGGTTATTAGATTGTTATTAGTTGTTTGTTGAAGCCGCGCTTTTGTCGGCGCACTATTGTTGGCATGCTTCTGCACTCATTTGTTGGCACGATTTCGACCTTTCGGTTTTCTTGCTGTGTTTTCATCGGCGCACTTTTGTTGAGCGTGCATTTGTCAGTGAACCCCCACAGAGGAGTACTACAATGCTGATCTGGCCCACAAAGAAATCCAGTTTGACACCTCTGGCCTAGATCAAAGTCAGTTCTCCAGCCATGATCTTTGTTCTTTATTTTCAGGAGTCTAATGACAACTATTCTTTCTTGCAGCAACTCAGCTTATTTCTGCTTCTTCTTTTTTATCTGAGCGTCCAGCAGTGTAAAAAATCTCTTTTGTATGAAAATCTTACCTGTTTCATTTTCTCCTGTTTTCAAGCCAGGCTTATTACCTCCATACACAGATTGTATCATGTAGGCAATATTTAGCTGCTTCATTCATGTCGGCTAGACATAGGTCATGGTGAAAGATGCATCCCAGAAATAGAGCAGAGCTTCTTCTAATATAACAATAGCACTTAGACTTATATATTGCTTCACAGTACTGAACAGCCCTCTCTAAGCAGTTTATAGAGTCAGCATATTGCCCCCAACAATCTGGGTCCTCATTTTACCCACCTCAGAAGGATCAAAGTCTGAATTAATCTTGAGCCATTCAGAATCGAACTATTGGTAGTTGGCAGAGTTATTCTGTAGTACTGCATTCTAATCACTGTGCCACCATGGCTCTTCCTTCCTTCGTCTATTTTCCCTCCTTCCTTCCTTCGCATTTAGCAATAGCAATAGCAGTTAGACTTATATACCGCTTCATAGGGCTTTCAGCCCTCTCTAAGTGGTTTACAGAGTCAGCATATTGCCCCCACAGTCTGGGTCCTCATTTTACCCACCTCGGAAGGATGGAAGGCTGAGTCAACCCTGAGCCGGTGAGATTTGAACTGCTGAACTGCAGCTAACAGCTGAAGTGGCTGCAGTACTGCACTCTAACCACTGCACCACCTCGGCTCTTCTACCACTTATATACCACTTCACAGTGCTTTACAGCATTCTCTAAGGGGTTTACAGAGTCAGCCTATTGCCCCCAACAAATCTGGGTCTTCATTTTACCCATCTCGGAAGTGTGGAAGACTGAGTCAATCTTGAGCCTGGTGGGATTTGAACTGCCAAATTGCAGTCAGTTGGCAGTCAGCTGAAGTAGCCTGCAGTACTGCACTCTAACCACTGTGCAACCGAGGCTCAGTCATAAGCATATCATAATGAATGCTTCATTTCTAATGACTAGTCATATATTTTGACATTCCAAATAGGATCAATCAATTTTGTCACGAACTGTTTAAGCATTTATACATGAAAATGATTATAATATAATGGTTTTATAATGAAAAAAACAAGCTAAAATCAATAGTTAAAAGCATATATATCAGGGGTGGGTTCCGGCTTCTGTTACTGCCAGTTTGCTCAGGGACGTGATTCATGCTTTGTGCGCACACTTGATGCGTGCTTCGCGTGCATGCACAGTAATAAAAAAATTGCTTCTGCTCATGTGCAGAAGCAAAAAACAAGATGTTCTATCAGCACTGCTGATAGAACCAGTTCATGGGAGTGGCCGGCCAAGTTACTACCTACTCAGCCGAACCAGTCAGAACTGGTAGGAACCCACCTCTGATATATGTGTATTTGTTTAGTAAACCTGCTATGAATCAGGGAGATCCAGTAATTAACAGTAGCCATGTGAAAATTAACAGTACAAGAAAATTAAAATTGAACATGCCTAATATATTTTTAAAAAATGTAAAATAAAAAAACTTAGCAATAACAGGATCGATAACAACCCGAAGGCATTATTTCATTCTTCAAGGTGTTTCAAAGAAGTTCAATTTTTAACAGTAAATTAAAGGACAGATCTGATTTCCAGTTGGAGACTGGACTATGGGATAGGAGCATGATATTGAAGCAGTGCCTGCAGGCGTCAGACCTCTCAACTTTTCCTCTCCAAGTGAACAAAACCAAACTGGTTGTATTCAGCTAGAACAAAATTTTCTGTGGCTGTCTCATAGCCATGACGTAAAGGACACAGTAAGTTCCTCTGCCAGAGATCGGAGACTTCTGTGCAGTATCTCAGCCATTCCTGGCACTGCACTTTTTTTGGACAGAGAGCTCCAGTTTTCTTCCTAGGATCTGTTGAAGCCACTCTTTCAACTTAGCAATCAAGTCCCAAGAGCTTTTACCATCACTGGAATCACTTTGGACATTACTTTCCGCTTCCTCTCCAGTTCCTCCTTCAGACCCTGATACTTCTCCACTTCTCACACTTCTTTTTCCTGATGTTGCTGTCACTTGGCACCCTTACAATTATCACCACAGAAAAATCTTTCTATCATCTCGCTATCTCTTTCTCTCTCTCTATCTCTCTATCAGAGGTGGCTTGCTCCCTGTTCAGCCCGGATTGGATGAACCAGTAATAGCAGCGTCAGGAAGCTCAGATCCACAGAAGTGGCAGGAGCACGCTCAGGAACGCACTCAAACTGGTAATAAAAAAATTGGCAACCTACCACTGATCTCTATCTCTCTATCATCTATCCACAAAGCTGCATTAGTTAGAGTGCAGTCCTACAGGCTACTTGTGCTGATTGCCGGCTCCCTTCAATTTGGCAGTTTAAAACTCACCAGTCTCAAGGTTGACTCATCTTTCCATCTTTCCGTGGTGGGTAAAATGAGGACCTAAATTGTTGGGGGCAAAATGCTGACTCTGTAAACCGCTTAGAGAGGGCTGTGAAGCACTATGAAGCGGTATATAAGTCTAAGTGCTACTGCTATCTATCATCTATCTTTCTATCAATCTATCTATCATCTATCTATCTATCATCTCTCTAGTCAAATATATATTTTAATAATTTTGAATATATGTGCTTTAAAAAGAATTAAAAATTACAGAAATTTAGAAAAAAGAAAAATGTATTAAAAAGGTAAATTGGAAAGTAAGAAACAAAAAGCAAAATAATAATAATAATAATAGAAGACCTTCAAGGTCCCTTGCAAATCTGTTATTTTGTATTCTGTGCATGATTATTATCATTTCCTCCCAAATTATAGCAATAGCAGTTAGACTTATATACCGCTTCATAGGGCTTTCAGCCCTCTCTAAGCGGTTTACAGAGTCAGCATATTGCCCCCAACAACAATCCGGGTCCTCATTTTACCCACCTTGGAAGGATGGGCTGAGTCAACCCTGAGCCGGTGAGATTTGAACAGCCGAACTGCAGAACTTTAACCACTGCGCCATCTCGGCTCCTAATTATGTATTTTGGTTCACTTCTACCATAAACAATCATTTTTAATCACTAAATCCCCAAATCATACATTCACTTTTGTCCATTTTCAGAAAAATATCCCTGAAATGTTTCCAGTATTTATAAAAAAAAATAGTTGTTCCTTCCTTAATCAGGTATGTCACTTTAACCATTTCAGCCAGTTCTAAAATCTTCATAGTCCATTCTTCCATTATGGGTATTTCAGTATTCTCCCATCTTTATGCATATGATAGACTTGTAGTTATCATATATAAAACCAATTGTCCATGCATGTTCTCTAAATAAATTTTAAAAAAAATTAGAAGTTCTAGTTTTAAATGAATATTAACTTTTAAAATTGGTTACTTCATTATACATAAAATGTTCTAGATATTCAATTCATGTATAGGACGATATTCCATTACATCATTGTTAGTCTATTTAATAATTATATCTTTATAGTATCACCTCTTATTTTATTATTCTTACAATATGTAAAACTTCTCCAACGTTTTTCATTTCCACGTTTTTCATTTCCATGTTTTTTAATCTAGCCATTGATAAAACAAATTCCACACCTTATAAAATTGTACATCATCTTCTTCTCTAATTTCAAATGTCAATTTATTCATTTCAGCACATTGCATTATTTTTTGAATAACTTCCTCCTGCATTGGTATTTTCTCATTTTTCCAAATTTTTGCAAATATAATTCTAGCTACTGTTAAAACATTTACCTAAATAAAACTCTTGCAATTACTAATCAAATGTTCTTAGTTATGTTTCCGTAGGAAGGAGCTCAGATAGGTACCATATGTGAGTTATGACTTATTTGAATTTATTTGAAAATTGGCATGCCTTCTCGGCATCTTTGTGAATACTCATGCATCTCCACCTCACCTCCAGCAATACCTGGCTTCCTGAGTTAGGGGAGGCCCCTAACCTCTTGACCAGTGGTGGGTTTCACATTTTGCTACCACGGGTTCGTGGGTCCACACACCCCTTCGGTGCATGCTCCCAGCCTTCTGTGCATGCACTTTGCTCACGAATGCACTGTGAGGGGAAACCTATAGGGGTCTGACCTTCCTATAAGTTGGTAAAAGATTCAAGATTGTAATAGGCCCCGGATAAAGTATTATAAGGAAAAGAGTCAGCCAAAAGATCTTCTAATGTTAACCAGACTTGTGCTTGCACAAATAATAATACACATTTGCTAAGCTATCAATTCAGGCATTATTTTAAGAGAGAACATGAAGACACAACAAGAAAAAAGGAACTGAAAATAGCAGATGGCAGAAGATTCACGGGTACACGCGAGTATGTAATGTCTGGTTTTCAGGATGAAGGCATAAGGATGTGTCTTATGAAATGTTGGGGGAAAGGGTATAAAAGAACCATATTTGGAAGAAATCATGGCCTCTGACAGTAGCTGTTCCTTGCTGGACTGAGCTAGCTTCTCTGGACCTTGTTGCAATAAGTAGTTGATGTAAATAAAGATGGCTGTCATGTTAAAAATTGCTCATGTAATAAACCTCTGCATTTGAAGCAAGAATTGATTCATTGTATTACTGTTTCCTGTCTGTTTTACTGGGATTCACTTGTTGCACTTGTTTGACCACAGCACCTTCCATGCATGCGCCCAACCTCAAAAACATGCCTAAATAGGATGGCATAGAGCTGCGGTGGGTGGGCAGGCCCATCCGCAATTTCCACTACCGGTTGGGGGAAACCTGTTCGAACCGGCTGAATGCCAACTCTGCTCTTGACCTTTGAGAAGATTTTGAAGCCCTGTTACTTTTCTGCTGGGTGTTTGGGCTTAGAGAATAAAGTTTTGCTTTTATTTGTTTCTGATCATCAAACTTGTCTAAATTAATAAATAATCAACACAATACCACAGAGCAATAGTGTGGCAGCTGATCAAGGATGGATGACACATAATGTGCCTTACTTGCTTATCACCTTCAAATCAAGAGTTGTTCTGTCCTCGGTAGAAAGTTAAGGAACTACTTCAGTAATATCTAAGTCAAGCATTTTCACAAAGCAGTGAGGACTTGCAATTCTTGTCTTTGAATTGTCATAAACCTTCATATCTTGCCCAGGGGTGGGTTGCTGCCAGCATTACTGTCAGTTCCCCGCATGTCCACATTTGCACCTAAAAAGATCCGCACATGTGCACAACATTAGAAAAGGGGGGAAAATACCATATTTTTAGAAGTAAAAGATACACCGGAGTGTAAGACTCACCAAGATTTTGAAGAACCAAATTTTTTAAAGAAGGTTTTGCACTCTGCAGACCTCCCCTCCAAAAAACAGGCCCTTTTTTTCAAAAAAGGGCATGAACAGCCCTTAGGAGGCTTGTAGAATGCTCTGGGGGGGGGGCAAAAGGAGCAAAAAACAGCCCCCTTTTCATGAAAACAGGCCCCTTTTTGTCAAAAAAGGGCATGCATAGCCTTTAGGAGGCTTATAGAGTGCTCCTGTGGGGCGAGGGGGAAAAATTGAGCAAAAAATGGCCTGTTTTCACACATTTCTGCCCTCCCAGCCCCCAGAAGCTCTCTGGAAGCCTCTTAAAGGCTCTGCATGGACATTTTGGTGAAGGGAGTGGGGTTTTGGGAGGCAAAAATGCTGTATTCAGTGTATAAGATGCAACCAGATTTTCAGCCTCTTTTTGAGGGAAAAAGATGTGTCTTATACTCCGAAAAAATACGATACATTTTTGTAACGAAGATTGTTCTCCCATGTGCAGAGTCGAAAATCAAGATGGCACCGATGACGATAGAACCGCTTCAGGGGCATGGCAGCCCATGGTCTGAAATGGTAGGAACCCATCTCTGATCTTGCCTTAGATTAACTACGTTAACTGAACTGGCCAATGAGAACGTGCGCAAGAGCTGGGATTTTGCAATTGCATCACTGTGATCAAGGTGATTCATCCACCATCAGGCTTTTAAGAAGAGGCTGGAGGCAGGGGGTTGGACTAGATGACCACCAATGTCCCTTCCAAGTCTGTTATTATTTATTGCTTTTTTGGCAGCTGCAGCACACTGCTAGCTCATAGTTAAGTGGTTAAGGACAGGGTCATAGAAAAAATCTATCTATGTGGGCACTAAGTAGTCAACGATGATTTGAGGGCACATAATGAATCAATCATAAGGAAACCATGTTACTCTATTTTATTAAAATAAATACATATGTGTAGATGCTGTCCCTCACATACATTGAACTGCAACATTATGCTCTGATTATACAAATTTCTCCTCAAAGTTATTTTCATCTTATTCCCAGCCAACATGTGAGACCACCTTAAATCATTATTAATTTTAATGGTATCAAATGGGTATTTTCCTTTCCCTGATTCCAGCACAATTTTATGGTAGTCTTGAGGTGTGTAAAATATATTATGGTTCACCATTACTTACCTTGGAAGCAAAGCAAAATGAACTATTATGGATTACAATCAGAGATGCATTTTGGAAGTGTTGGGAGATATACAGACATATCTCTCTCCCTTCTGAACAGAGGTGGTATTTAGCCAGTTCTGACCAGTTCTAGCGAACCAGTAGCAGAAATTTTGAATAGTTCGGAGAACCAGCAAATACTACCTCTGGCTGGCCCTGCCCCAATGATGGAATTCAAAAAAAAATTGCTACTTGTTCTGTGGGTGTGGTGTGGTGGGTGTGGCGTGGCGTGGTGTGGCTTGGTGGGCATGGCAGGGGAAGGTAACTGCAAAATCCCAATTCCCTCCCGATCAACTGGGATTCGGGAGGCATAGAATAGATGGGGGCAGGGCCAGCCAGAGGTGGTATTTACCAGTTCTCCAAACTACTCAAAATTTCCACTACTGGTTCTCCAGAACTGGTCAGAACCTGATGAATGCCACCTCTACCCTGCCCCCATCTATTAGCTGCCTCCTGAGTCCCAGCTGATCAGCTGAGTCTTGTTTTGTTTCCCTGCACAGGAGAATGCAGCTGGAAAACAGGTTGGTGGGTTGAGGAGGGAATGGGGATGTTACAGTATCCATCCCCCAGGAGTGGGGCAGGAATGAGGATTTTGTACTTTCTGTTATAGTTCCTGAAAGTCATATTCTTCTTTGAGCCTTGACCTGCCAGTATCCCACTGAGCCATACCACACCCACCAAGCCAGGCCCACAGAACCGATAGCAAAAAAAGTGTTGAATCCCACCACTGCTTCTGATCACTCACTAATCTCCATCTTAGCTACTTCTCCCCCACCATTTGGCTCTTTCGTCCATATTTTTCTTCCAGAGTTCCTTTTATACCTGTCTCATTATTCTGCTTTTTATATCTCTAGGCTCCCCCCCCCAACCCAAGAACAAAAATGGAAGAATGGGGTCCCACTACTTCATTTTGGAAAGAAAGGGGTGAAGTGTTTGAGCTTTTTGCCAGTTTCACAACTTTTTCCGACATTTCACCTCCCCTCCAGATGGGAGTAAGAGATAGTCAGTTAAAGTTACATTTTTCCCTACACCACATAAATTAGCAAATGGCACAGTCTTGCAGAGTCTGAGAGTATTCCCTCCAAAGGTTGTTGTTATTCTTGTTATTAGTTGCAAAGTCATGTCCGACCCATCGCGACCCCATGGACAATGTTCCTCCAGGCCTTCCTGTCTTCTACCATCCTCTGAAATCCATTTAAACTCAGGCCGACTGCTTCAGTGGCTCCATCCAGCCGCCTCATTCTCTGTCATCCCCTTCTTCTCTTGCCCTCAATCATTCCCAACATTAGGCTTTTCTCCAGTGAGTCCTTCCTCCTCATTAATTGGCCAAAGTAATTGAGTTTCACCTTCAGGATCTGGCCTTCTAGAGAGCAGTCAGGGTTGATCTCCTATGGGACTGACCGGTTGGATCACCTTGCAGTCCAAGGGACTCGCAGGAGTCTTCTCCAGCATCACAGTTCAAAGGCCTCAATTCTATGGCATTCAGACTTTCTTGCGGTACAACTTTCACAGCCATACATTGCAACTGGGAAAACCTCCAAAGGTATTTCTGCCCTATTGCTGTCCCTTTGTTCTTTATTTTCTGTTATTTTAACTTGGGGAATGTTCAAATAGGTTTGACAAAGAAAAGCAGACAAACCAATGGAGAGTTCTGAAGCCAGGCTGACCAAATTCCTGGCCTGCTGGTGGATATCACTAGCACTTAGACTTATATACCGCTTTAAGTGCTTTACAGTCCTCTCTAAGTGGTTTACAGAGTCAGCCTCTTGTCCCCAACAATCTGGGTCCTCATTTTTACCCACCTCGGAAGGATGGGAGGCTGAATCAACCTCCAGCCTGGTAAAAGTCAAACTGCCAAACTGCAGGCAGCCAGCAGTCAGATGTAGCCTGCATTACTGCACTCTAACCACTGCACCATCGAGGCTCGACCAAGGATGTCACCTTGATAAATGGTAAAATATTCAAAGGGAGGCAGCAAAATCAGAGGAGAAATCAATCCCTTTGCACACTCACAGAGCAAGACAGCTGTCAGGTCTGCAATTATATTCCTTTTAGGATTTTTGGCCTGCCACACTTTCTCTTATTTCATTATGCTGTTTCATTAGTATAGTTGATGGGAGGGGGGAATAGAAAGGAGTAGGATTGTGGAATGTATTGTTTTCATTATTTTCTAGAAGCCAAGGTCATCTTTTGTCTCTGCACTTTTACACCTGACCAGAAGCAGCTGGGTGTGGATGCGTGGATGTGGATGTGGAAGAAGAAGATTGGACCATGTGATGGATTGTGGGTGTGAGGATAAGAGCATGAACTTTTAACTGGGTGGAATTCTGATGTCATTTCCAGAATTGGGATTAACATAGATGTGCTAAGATGTCTGCTTGATTAAATTGGAACTTTAAGGATCGTTTTGCCTTGGACTCTGATTTAATTCTACATGATATTTGGAATGCTGACAACAGCACACTCTCTTGACATAGCAGAGGATAGGGACTGGCAATGCAGCACCTTTTATATGGGTTTTATGTTTACTGTATACCTAGTGAGATGACATCTAAGGCACTTAGTCATTGGGTACTTTGAAGACAAATAAATATATTTATAGTGTAATCCAGATTTCTAAAAACTACAAAGAAAAAAGTGGCTTTTTCTAATATCTTAGCAGTTAGACTTATATACCGCTTCATAGGGCTTTCAGCCCTCTCTAAGTGGTTTACAGAGTCAGCATATTGCCCCCAACAATCTGGGTCATCATTTTACCCACCTAGGAAGGATGGAAGGCTGAGTCAACCTTGAGCCAGTGAGATTTGAACCGCTGAACTGCTGAACTAGCAGTCAGCTGAAGTGGCCTGCAGTACTGCACTCTACCCACTGCGCCACCTCGGCTCTTTTTTTGTATATGTTTTATTTGTAGTTTTCCTTTAACAACCAACATATTTTGTGGATAATGTAATGACTAGCTCAATATATATATTTACACAATGCTAATAATAATAATACAATGACATATACATAGTTTTTGTCTTCCAAGGTCTAACCTTAATATGCTCATTATAATTATAATATATTCTTTTATGTATCAATCCGTGGTGGGATTCAAAAGTTTTTACTACCGGTTCGGTGGGCATGGCTTGGTGGGCATGGCAGGGGAAGGTTACTGCAAAATCCCAGTTTCCTCCCAATCAGCTGGGACTCAGGAGGCAGAGAATAGATGGGGGCGGGGCCAGTCAGAGGTGCTATTTTCCAGTTCTCCGAACTACTCAAAATATCTGCTACCAGTTCTCCAGAACTTGTCAGAACCTGCTGAAATACCACCTCTGGTATCAATGTATATAATACCATTTTCCCAATTTGTACTTATTTCTCCTCCCCCCAATTTGTTGGGGTTCTTCTATATTCACTTCTTTGTCTTTAAATAGTACTATCCTCTCTTTATGATTCTTTATCACTTTCTCCAAAAATATATTCAAACATCAATAATATTTCTTTATACAATGTATTTTTGACCCCTCTTAAATCACTAATATTTTAAATATTACTCAATGTTCCACCATATTTCCAATATCTCAATTTTCTATAAGCACCAATCAAATCAATTATTAATGATTTAATCAGTCCCGAGATTATATCTCTAAGTCCCCTGAATTTATAGTCCTTGAAAGCTATAAATTCCAGTATATTTTTTGCATACTGTTAATCATAATAATACAGTTAAATATACCTAATCATAGCCTTCTACCTCCTAACCTTAGTATATTTGAGGTTATAATAAATTCTACTATATATCTACATATGTGCTACTATTTTTCCAATTTCTTTGTTCGCTTGAAGATCTTGCAGCTGAAAATTGATACTGATGTGGTCTGGAGCAGCGGTCACCAACCTTTCAAACCTCAGGAACCACTAAATTCATAATTTTAAATCGTGCAGACCACTAATATGATCTGCCTAATAACCAGATGGATGGGCGTGGCTAGGTGGGCATGTGACTGGGTGGGCATGGCCAACTTGATGTCACTCATGTCGAGGGGCACCTCTCCAGCTTCTACTCACCCCTTCCCTCCCAGCCACATCTCACCTGCCTGCCCAGGCTCCTTAGGGCCCCAACAAGAACCAGTTGCTGGAGCTAAGCAGCCACCATGAGAAAGAGTTGGCAAAACAGCTCAGTTCAAATTGGATCTGACCGAGAAGGAGGCTTAGTAGAAGCATCTCACTGAGGACTATGAGCATAGGCTTTCCAAGCAGAGGGAAGACCTGTGGGAGTGTAAGGCCAGGTACCAGCACCTGGAGGCTCAGCAGGCTGAGATGATCAGCCAGTTTTAGGCTATGAAGCAGTCACACTGGAACAAGGTCCTCCTGCTTTTCGCCACCGGCGGTGCTTCCCTCCAGCCTTCAGCCAAAGCCCCACACCAGGAGGCTGAAGCAGACCCCAAGTCAGAATTCCTGCCCCCCTCCAATCCACACAAAAGAAACCTGAAGGGGGAGACTCTCTGCAATAACACAAGCATTCATTGCACATATCCATCCCAGGAGACGTAGTTTGAGGACCCCTGATTTAGTGCAATATAAAAAAATGTAAATAATTTTTCTGCGGACCACCAAAATTTTCTTGCGGATCACCAGTGGTCCATGGACCACCAGTTGATGACGACTGGTTTGAAGCATGCAATCAGGGATGGATACACAAGCACCAAGATGCTGGATAATAAACTGAAGAGAAGGGGGAGGTGGAAACGATGTAGTAAATGTGACTCTCTGCTGTTTTGGATCTGAACCATAGGCAGGCAGAAGTTTAGTTTGGAAATAAGTTAAATTTTAACCAACTTATATTACCTTGCAGGAGCTACTCGAGATCGGTGTCCGCCTCTTTGGCAGAAGCCAGAAGATTATGCTGAACCCTTCCCCAGATGAAACACGCTTTTCAAAATATTACTGAGCTGTTCATTCATGGGAAACTTGAACATTTTGCAGCAATAATTTATCAATCCAATGTGCCAAATGTTCAAGTTTAAAAAGCATTCGGATTCAATTATTAAAGGACCTGTGGTTTAGAGTGACTTTATAAGGGGTTTGCCATTTCTAGCTGTGTTTCAGTTTCAAAAGAAACTGAAATATAGGATATAGGATATAGGATATAGGATATAGGATATAGGATATAGGATATAGGATATAGGATATAGGATATAGGATATAGGATATAGGATATAGGATATAGGATATAGGATATAGGATATAGGATATAGGAGACAGGAGACAGGAGACAGGAGACAGGAGATAGAAGATATAGATAGATAGATAGATAGATAGATAGATAGATAGATAGATAGATAGATAGATAGATAGATAGATAGATAGATAGATAGATAGATAGATAGAGATAGAGATACACACACACACATATACATACATACATACATACATACATACATATCTGTGATGGCGAACCTATGGCATACCTGCCACAGGTGGCATGCAGAGCCCTCTCTGCATTGCCCAGTTTAGCTCCACCACCTCTACTGCCAGCCAGCTGATTTGGGGGTCTTTTCCGTGCATGTGGGAGACACGTGCACATGAGCAGGGGGGCAGAGGCTCATATGCTCTTGTGTGGGAGCGGGGGTGGCACCCCCACCCCATTTTTGGTCCCAGGAGGCGTAGGAATGCTGTGTGCATGCATGGAGAGAGTGCAGGGGGTCGTGTGCATGCAAAGGGAGCGGGGGTGTGGGGGTGTCATGCACGCATGCACAGGGGGGGAAGGGGGCATTGCATTGTGGGTGAGGGCACGCACACACATACAAGTTTGCCACACAAGGATAAAAAGTTTAGCCATCACTGATATATATCTTATTATCTGCAATATGTAAGCATTTAAGGTTTTTTTCCCAATCTTTTATACCAGGATGGCTTTTCAAATAAAGATCCATGAACTTTCACTTTGCTTTTGTCTTCTCGGTAAATCTTGGACTGAGAAGAGAGAGACCCCAAAAAATGTTCAACATTTAGACTGTCAACTTGGCTCAAGGCTCGTAAGTTAATTGGGGCATCTTTCGGAAACCTGACATGCACCTTCCTTAATCTCTTGATGGATATATGGATATATAAGGCAGAGTGGTTCCCCAGAATTCAGCCTACTACTATTACTTAAATTCCATAAGTCCACAATCCAGCTACAATCACTCCAGCATCATTTGATGGATTTCTGTCTGATTCGTTTAGGTTACACGCACCTGTTCTAACATATATCAGCGAAACATGGACACTAATCTCAAAATTGATACAGAAGTTTTGAGTGGCACAAAGAACCATGGAAAGATAAAAACTCAGAGTTACAAAAGATAGAAAGACCTGCACATGGCTTAGAGCAGTGATCACCAATTAGTGGTTCATGGACCACTGGTGGTCCTCGAGAAAATTTTGGGGGTCCATAGAAAAATTATTCGCATTTTTTATATTGCACTAAATACTATTTATCTTTTTTTAAAAAAAAAAATCATATTAGTGGTCTGTGAGATTTAAAATTATGAATTTAGTGGTGCCTGAGTTCCGAAAGCGGGGGTGGATTCCAGCTGCTGCTACTGCTGGTTTGCTCAGGGATGCGCTGTGTGCTTGATGCACGCTATGTGCGCATGCACAGTACTAAAAAAGATGCTTCTGTGCATGCAGAAACAAGAAACAAGATGGCGGCTGAGAGAACTGGTTCGGGGGCATGGCAGGCTGAGTTACTACCTACTAGGCCAAACTGGGCCAAACTGGTAGGAACTCAACTCTGTTCGAAAGGTTGGTAACCCCTGGATTAGAGAACAAATGAAAGTATTTGATGCCATCAAGAGAGTCAAAGAATGGAAATAGAAATAGGCTGGTCACATAGCAAGAACAGCTGGTGATGGAAGGTGGATCATGTCAGTCAAAGAATGGATTCCATTAGATGAAAAATGTCCACAAAAAAGACGAAAAACAAGATGCATCAATAATATCAGCAAGTATTGTGACCCAACTGACAAAAGAAAGCTGAAGATCACATTGTTTGGAAACATGCAAAAGAGGCCATCATTCTGCAGTAGATGGACAAAGACTAGAGTGAGGATGACATGCACAGTGTCCCAAAGTGTAATAGAACGTGTCTTCAGAAATATTTGGGATTCTCCAGACACGGATTGGCAGAAATCTGCACCATGCAAATTTCTTCTGCAAACTGATTAATTTCAACCAGAGAATTCAGTTGTTATTATCAATTTGATAGATATTTTTGCATCCATCAGAAATCCCTGCTGATCATTCAAGTTTTTACAGAACAGAACAGAACAGAACAGAACAGAACAGAGTAGAGTAGAGTAGAGTAGAGTAGAGTAGAGTAGAGTAGAGTAGAGTAGAGTAGAGTAGAGTAGAGTAGAATAGAATTCTTTATTGGCCAAGTGTGATTGAACACACAAGGAATTTGTCTTTGGTGCATATGCTCTCAGTGTACATAAAGGGAATAAAATACATTTGTCAAGAATAAAAAGATGTAACACTTAGTGATAGTTGAAGTTAGTAAAAAGCTATCAAATCGTACTAGGAAACAAATAAAAACAATATTAATTGAAAGATACAAGCAACATGGTTATAGTCATAAGTGGGGAGAGATAGACACTAGGGAGGAAGAGAAGAATAATAGTAATACATTCTTAGTAAATTATTGACAATGTTGTGGGAATTAGTTGTTAAGCAGAACGATGCCATTCCAGGGGAAAACTGTCCTTGTGTCTAGTTGTCCTGGTGTGCAGTACCTTATAGCATCATTTTGAGGGTAGGAGTTGAAACAATTTATGTCCAGGATGTGTGTAGATATTTTCACAGTCCTCTTTTTAACTTGTGCAGTATACAGGTCCTGAATGGAAAGCAGATTGGTAGTCATTGTTTTTTCTGCAGTTCTAATTATTCTTTGAAATCTATGTTTGTCTTGTTTCGTTACAGAGCCAAACCAGACGGTTATGGATGTGCAGATGACAGACTCAATAATTCCTCTGTGGAACTGAATCAGCAGCTCTTTGGGCAGAATATATACAAAAGATAAGAGGGCTCAGCAAAATTATATATATATGGATATTTAATAGAGCAAAAGGAGATTGCTATAAAGATAAGAATGATATTGATAGTGATGGTTATGACAAAAAGTACTAAAGTAGTACCAGGTAGTAGTAGTAGTACTAATAGTAGTAGTGATAGTGCTAGTTGTAGTAGTAGTAAAACCTGCAAGCTAACAGATTTGAAAACTAAATGATGGCCTAAGGAGAAAGATGGGGGGTGGAAAGGAGAAGGAGAAGAACTAGAAACATTGGGACCAGAGGCAAATGAATAATGACAATATATAATAGCACAAAATTAGACACACCAAAACTAGATGAAATAAAGAATATAAAATAATTGTCAACCTCAGGTCATATGTTTACAAATCTGTACAACTGAGCTAAGAATTTGCCAAAAGTTAATGTCACACTTCTATTAACATCCATCTAATAAAAAAGTTAATATCACTTGAGAAATCTTCTGGGAAATTGAGTTAAAAGGGGTTATAAACCTTAATCATTCATCCCTACAGAAATTACAAAAGAACATAACAGAGGTTAGCAATCTGATTGCTTCATTTCCACAGGGGCAGTGACAATGGTCATGTGGGATGCTCTCAAATCTTCCAGTTAATAATACATAAGGGAAAGTTGAATCCAGCTGTTTAAAAGATACAATGGGATTATGTAGGCAGACGGTAAAGCCTTTAGTGCATGAGGGCAAATTAAGGGAATAACAGAGTTGGAAGGGATATTGAATGTCCTAATTCAACTCCCTGCTCAGGCAGCAAACCCATTTCAGACAAATGGTTGTCCAAGCTCTTCTTTAAAACTTCCAGTGTTGGAGAGTCACAACTTCTGGAGGCAAGTTGTTCCACTGATTAATCATTCTAACTGTCAGAAAATTGTTCCTCATTCTCTCCTTGATTATCTTCCATCCATTGCTTCTTGTTCTGCTTTCAGGTGCTTTGAAAAATAAGTTGACCCCCTCCTTTATGTGGCAGTCTCTCAAATACTGGAATACTGCTATCTTGTCCCCCTAGTCCTTCTAATTAAACTCGACGTACCCAATTCCAGAAACCATTCTTTATTTGTTTAACCTTCAGTCCCCAAATCATCTTTGTTGCTCTTGTCTGGACTCTTTCTAGAGTCTCAACATCTTTTTTTACATTCTGGTGACCAAAACTGGATGCAGTATTCCAAGTGTGGCCTTACCAAGACATTATAAAGTGGTATTAATAGCTCACATGATCTTGATTCTATCTCTGCGGTGGCGCAGTGGTTAGAGTGCAGCACTGCAGGCTAGTTCTGCTGATCACCAGCTGTCTGCAGTTTGGCAGACCGATTCTCACCTGGCTCAAGGTTGACTCAGCCTTCCATCCTTCCGAGGTGGGTAAAATGAGGACCCAGAATTGTTGGGGGCAAGAGGCTTTTTCTTGCCTAAATGTAGAACCTTACTCTTCTCATCATTGAATTTCATTTTATTAGATAGCACCCAATGTTCAATTTGTCAAGATCCTTCTGTATCTTAAGCCTATTTTCTGGGGTGTTGGCTATTCCTGTCAGCTTGGTGTTATCTGCAAATTTGATGAGTTTCCCATTTATCCCCTCATCCAGATCATTGATGAAGATGTTGAAGAGTACTGGACCTAAAACAGAGCCTTGGGGTACTCCACTGCATACTTCCCTCCATGTAGATGCAGTTTAATTGAGGGCTACATGTTGAGTGTAGTTGGTCAGCCAGTTATGATTTCATCTGGTGTTGATGTTGTCTAATCCACATTTTTCTATCTTATCAAGTAGTAGGTTGTGATCTATTTTATCAAATGCCTTACTGAAGTCCAAGTAAATTATATCCACAGCATTCCTCTGGTCCACTAATTTTGTCACTTTGACAAAGAATGCAATGAAATTTGTCTGGCATGATCTGTTTTTGACAATGTTGGTTTTTGGTTAAGACTGTTTGCCTCTAGGTATTCACTGATTTGTTGCTTGATTATCTTTTCCAGAATCTTCTCAGATATTGAGGTTAGGTTGATAGATTTGTAGTTTCTTGCATCTATTTCTTCTTCTTCTTCTTCTTCTTCTTCTTCTTCTTCTTCTTCTTCTTCTTCTTCTTCTTCTTCTTCTTCTTCTTCTACTTCTTCTTCTTCTTCTTCATCATCTTCTTCTTCTTCTTCTACTACTACTACTACTACTTCTTCTTCTTCTTCTTCTTCTTCTTCTTCTTCTTCTTCTTCTTCTTCTTCTTCTTCTTCTTCTTCTTCTTCTTCTTCTTCTTCTTCTTCTTCTGAAGATGGGAACTATATAAACTCTTTTCCAGTCCTCTGGTAGTTCCCTAGTGCTCCGGGATCTTTGAAAGATATAGTTCGATGGTTCTGAGATAAATTATCCCTATTATCAGTTACATTTGAGCCTTGATTTTGGTCAACATTCCAGTGGTTCTCGAAAAAGATGCTAAAATCTAAAGTTGACTTACCTGCATTGAGCCATCTCTACAATTGCTGACACAGCCGAAGGATCAAGAGAAAAATACTGTAAATTAATTAACACCAGACCTCTGGTATCTGTTCATTTCTGTAAACAAACATTTTAATATACAATCATTAATTAAATCTGCCACACTGCCCTCTTCTTCCCATTGATCTTTCTCCTGCTGTGTCTCATCATTCTTTGCTTGGTGAAACAGAGAGATAGACTGGTTTGACAGTCTCTGTAAAAAAAAAAACCATGCAGATGACAAGAGACACTCTACATGTCTTAATCTGCCAATGTTTCTCTGTGACATGCTCTCTCTTATAATATTCTTGCTTTCTAAGGTGGGGGTGGTTAATGCTGTTTTTTTTTCTTCCACCAAATGGTTTTGGTCCCTGTGAAAGAATCACCAAAGTGAATCGATCGGTCATAAACTGGGCCCAATCTATGTGTACTTATTGATTTGAATCTGTACCCATTTGTGGTTAACCACAGCACAATCAAGCCACCACACTGCTAATTTTCACCCTTGGACATAACCAAAGAGTGAAAGAAATGTAAGCCATCATTAGCTCTATTGATTTTAAAAAGTAGGATTTTCTCCTTTTTCCTACCCAAGGATAGTAGAATATCTATCAATATTGGTCATATTCCCTAGGTCATAAAGTCATCTGATGAGTTATGGGTGGAATAAGTGGTGGGATACCATTCTGGTATGGTGCTCCGGAGGGCCCACCTGCCCTTACCTGTATTTGAGCTGATTGGGGCTTACACGCACGGAGTGTACAGTGCCTGCGCTACACTCTGCCGAGCAGCTGGAGTGTTGCAGAGCCATCATGGAGCATCCCAGGCAGTAAGTACACATGCCTGCACTGCACACAGGCTGGGCGCGTGCATGTGGTGGACGCCTGGCCCCATTGCACCATACCAATTGCAACGAGATCTGGAACCCCCACTTGTAGAATCAATGTTTGTTTTAGGATTGCTGTGAGGTCAAGATATGCCCTTTCCCAGGGATGGTATTCACTTACTTTCCCTACTGGTTTGCAAATGTGAGCGTGCGTGCTCGGCCTTCCATGCATGTTCTTTGGCTTGAAAATGTGCCTAAATAGGAAGACATAGAGCCAGGTCAAGGGGGGGCACTCACGATTTTCCCGAACCGGCTGAATACCACCTCTGCTCGTTCCCCCTTGGTCTAAAACACAGCTTTTCCATAAGGTCAGCAACGTCACTTTTCTCCTTTGAGTTTCCCAGAAAACAATGCCAAATGTGGCATTGGGATTTTTGTTGCTTACTTGTTACTTTCTCTATGTTTCTTCATCTCAATTCCTTTTCCTTCCCCAAAGGAAGAGATGTGGTAACTCAGCAGTTGTTCAGTTTTAGTTCTCCTTTTCAGCACAATATAGCTCCATGATGATGAACCTAGGGCACGCATGCCAAACACAGAGTGCTCTCTTTTGGCACGTGCGCCATCATCATCTGCTCTTCTGGTTTCCGGTACGCACATGCACAGTTGGTCTTTGTGGGCAACAGAGTGCCAGAAAACAGCCTGAAAATGGCCCACAAACAGCCAAAAATAGACTGTTTGGGGCCATTTTTCAGGCCAAAACAGCCGAAAAAACAGCTTGAAAATGACCTGAAAAACAGCTTGAAAACAGCCCGAAAAATGCCCCCAAAACAGGCATGTGCGCTCTGGCCAGCTGCTCTTCGGGTTTCTGGTGCTCTGGCACACACACATGCATGCACAGTTCAGTTGGGCACTTGGTGCCGAAAAGGTTCACCATCACTGATCTAGCTAGTTGTCAAATAATGGCAGAGTCTCCTTTCATCCCTCTGGGACCATTTCTGCTCTGCTGTCTTCCCCTATAGCCAGCCCATTACAGTCCTTCTACAGTATCAGCTGTCCCCTACCTACTGGTGACGTGCTGAAAGAGAAGGACAGCAACACTAGAGGAGAGAATCAATGGACCAGGCCATGCAGGTTTTGTATTCTTCTTCCTCCTCTGGCCTTAGTTGTATCCCATGGAAGCTGCCAGCATGGCAGTGGGAGATTGGACCATGTGATGGACTTGTGGGTGTGGGGGGCAAGATCTTCAACTTTCAACTGGGTGGGAAATCCGGGAAGCCTTCAGATTCAGGTTTTCCCAGATGTGCCAACATGGCTCTCTTAATAAATTGGAACTTGGAGCAATACTTTGCCTTGGACTCTGATTTACTTTCGGATGCTATTTGGAACCTTGACAGCAAGGCCCCTCACTGCCTCCACTTCACTCCTCTGGCCAAGCATCCCTAGGGATGTCAATTGCTATATTTTTCTCTATCTCACTTTTCTGTTCCTCACACCACTTAGTGTGAGTCCATTTTGCTCACTTGGCTAATATCCCTGGATGGGATCACCCCTCCTATGAAAAAAGTCTAGAAGGAAGTCCCAGATGAGTCTCCTGTTCTGACCTAGGCTTCCCAAAAGCAGGAAGCCGACTCCTCCTCTTGATAAAACCCCTTTTATTTAGTTCAAAGTGAATTCCTCTCCAGCAAAGTCCCAGCCAACAGTCTTTCAAGAGATTTCACAACTACAGACCTTGATCAGGCTTGGAGAGCTGCCAGGCTGATATCTTCCAAACACCACTCTGTAGCAGACAATACTTGGCAAGAAGTCAGGAACAGATCTTCACCCTAATGAATTGAACTAATTGTCTCCTGCACTCCCTTTTTGCTCCTTTTTATTACCTCTGGGAAAGCCATTCACCATCTACCTGTGCCTTTACTCCTGAGTTGAACCTTGTTCCTTCACTGTGCCCTTCACCTGGCAGCTATATGCATGTGCACACTGGGAATAGGCTCCAGCTGTTGTTCTGCTCCACTGATGTCCGACTCTGAAAGCAGCTGATAACTGTCATATGGCCCTAGCCGCATCTCTGCCTCCGATGCAGAGCCATCATCAGAGCCTTCCCCAGACCCCAGGACTGGCCCATGGTCCTCCCCAACCTCCTCACTGTCCAAATCTGCTGTCAGCTCTGCTGGCCACTGGCGGGCCACAACACCTCCACTCCACTTATAACACTACCCACAAAAAGCCAGCAAGAGTCTGGATCCTTCTGTCTCTATTTCCCAGGCAATTTGGTGTCTCCTGCTCTCAGTCACTAGTCTAACATCTCAGGGTTTCTCAGTCCCTCACCTCTCCTGGTCACTTATCTGGGCACTTGTACCATAACATCACAAGGCAAAAGCTATCCTTTTGTCTTGTCATGCCAACATTATACACATGTATTTAAATCTTGAGGTTTACATTATAACATCATCTCTTGCTCCTCTCCAAGGATACCTATGCTTAATATCCATCTTTTTAGCAGAATATAAACTTAGCACTTAAAATAACAGAGTTGGAAGGGATCTTGGAGGTCTTCCAGTCCAACCTCCTGCTTAGGCAAAAAACCCTACATCACTTCAGACAAATAGTTATCCAACATCATCTTAAAAACTTCTAGTGTTGGAGCATTTACAACTTCTGGAGGCAAGTCATTCCACTGATTAATTGTTCTAACTTAGGAAATTTCTCCTCAGTTCTAAGTTGCTTCTCTCCTTGATTAGTTTCCACCCATTGCTTCTTGTTCTGCCCTCAGGTGCTTTGGAGAATAGCTTGACTCCCTCTTCTTTGTGGTAACCCCTGAAATATTGGAACACTCTATGATGTCTCCCCTAGTCCTTCTTTTCATTAGTTTGCTCCTTCTTCCTCCACACTAAGAACCTTAATAAAACTCCCCAGTTCCTGTTTGCTTTTCTGGGTTTTTTTTTTCAAACTGGTTATGATCTTCAAGTTGCCTACCCTCTTTCTCAAGAATTGTAAGGTCTTGCCTCTCCAATCTTTCCAAGAAAGCAGGACTCTTGAAACTGCAGTTGTTCCAAAAGGAGCTTTCATTGAAAGGTTTGTGATAACAAGAAATCTAGGCAAGAACTGAAGCTTCTCACTTAAGACCAGCTATTTAAAGCAATGCTAACCAAACCCCTCCCTCACATCATCATTACAGGGAAACAGAAACTTCATATCGAGATTAACACAGTGATGCAGGAAATAAAAAGAGAAACAGAAACTGGAAACAGAAAAAAAACTTCATATACAGATTACTCAATTCCTCCCCACTTCTTCCCACCAAAATGCCAGCATCCCCGTAGAAATATCTTGGACCTGAGAAGAATACTGACTGAAACTGTTGTTCCTAGACTTTACTATTGCAGTCAGTCCAGAGGTGCTTTTCAGCCAGTTCTGGAGAACAGATAGCAGAAATTTTGAGTACTTGGGACAACTGGCATACAGGCTGGCCCCGCCCCTGCCTCCCAGCCTCCCAGCTGATCTTCTTTTGTTGTCCTTAACAGGATAACGGAACTGGAAAGAAGGTTAGTGGGGTGGGGAGAGAATGGAAGTTTTGCAGTATCCTTCCCCTGCCATGCCGACAAAGCCAAACACATAGAACCGGTAGTAAAAAAAATTGAATCCTACCACTGGGTCAGTCTTACAAAAAAAAATAGTTGGCAGACTTAATTAAATGTTTAAGTCCCTTCATTGCTGTTGCAAAGCATTGTTCAGCCATTGTTTCAACCTCCTCTTTAAGGGGATCACCTGAGTCAGGAGTCTCTCAACCTGTAGGCTGCACAGTACCACTTACATGAGCAACAAGTGTTCACATGCATGCCAGCACACATGCATGCACATGCACCTCCCACAAAACCATCCTCTAATTCCCCCCTTCCCAACCTTTCGGGCCACCCACCCAGAAAGTTTGGGGAGCTCTGATCAGAGTCATCTGAACCAGGATACACACTGTTGACCAATGATATGCTAAGGTCTGGAACCAATAGCATGTGTTATGCAGGGGTGGTACTCACTTACTTTTCTTACTGATTCACAAATGTGAGCATGGGTGTGCACACATGCGCTCGGGCTTCCGCGCATACACTTTGGCTTGAAAATGTGCTTAAATAGGATTCCATAGATCGGGGGGGCAGCCCACCTGCAATTTTCACTACCAGTTCAAACCGTTCCGAAATGGCTGAATACCACCTTGGGTGTGACACCTTCCCTTAAGTCTCCTGGCAATTGTAGAGTAGTCCAAAGAATTTACATCTCTTCCCAACCTCTCTCAGTTTGTTAAAATCAGGTTTTTTAAAGTCTAAGACCCTGGCTTGATTGCATTTGTGTCTGTTTTATATTGAATTCTAATACGACATGGTCATAAATGGCTTTACCAAATAATATGTGCACTTTGAAGTAGAACAGGAAATGAATTGGGTGCCCATAATGGCTGTATGCAGTGACTCAGTGGCTAAGAGGCTGAGCTTGTCGATCAGAAAGGTCAGCAGTTTGGGACCTTCGAATCCCTACCGCCGTATAACAGAGGGAGCTCCCATTATTTGTCCCAGCTTCTGCCAACCTAGCAGTTCAAAATCATGTAAAAATGTAAGGTGGGAAGGTAACAGCATTCCATGTGTCTTCGGTGTTTAGTCATGCCAGCCACATGAACACGGAGACGTCTTCAGACAGTGCTGGCTCTTTGGCTTTGAAATGGAGATGAGCACCGCCCTCTAGAGTTGGGAATGACTAGCACATATGTGCAAGGGGAACCTTTACATTTAATGACTGTAAGATTGCAATAACATATTCATAACACTTAACTCCATTATTTTACTGCTATTTGAACTAACTGATATTTTCCCTTCTGCAGGAATCTAAGCAAGGAATCTAAACAAGGGATCAGTTACTGCAGCAAAACTATCTCTACCCAAATCTTTATTGCTTTGATGATTGTAGCATCAGAGAAGGATAAAGTGCGTTCACCAAGAACCCCATCATAGGATTGAGCAGAAATCTACAGAAAAATGTTCAGATATAAGTGGAAAAATCTAAAATTATTTATAACTCAATAAACTTTTTCAGAACAAGACTATGTTCAGTGGCCTGTGACACCTTTAGAGAATAATTAAAATTGCACTCTTCCTGTCATTCTCCAACAATGATTATCTCCAAGGGAATTTAAGGAAATTTCCATGGAAAAACCAGACATAAATCCTGAATCTATTGTAACCAAAAATGTGTTTATCCTATCGGGCCATCACTTAAGTAACTTGTCCAATAGCTGTACAGAAACAATGTTGAGGCTGCAAAGAACCAATAGAGATGATTAGGGGACTGCAGGCTAAAATATACAATGAATGGTTTCAGGAGCTGGGTATGTCCAGAAATGGGTTTCACGTAATTTTATCACTGATTCGTTACGCACCAAAACTATCCAAAGATATTTGGTCAGCATGACATTGTCAACTCGCAAAGCATCTCTGGCCTGCTTTTGAATTGCCATAGGCAAGGGGGATGGGAAACTGATGAAGCAGCACGACAGCCACAAACAGAAGCACATTCCAAGCATATCTTTCTCAAGGCTGTCTCCCAGGTTACCCACAGCAGCCGGAGGGGGAGTGATCTCTTTAGCCCGCAAAAGTGCTCCATTTGAGAATGTGATTTATGACACACCCTTGGGGGAGGGGGAAAACAGGGTCATAATCAGTCCATAAATTATATGGGGTCAGAGTTGGCACCACTTGGGTACGTGCCGACATGTTGCTCCTAATAAATAACTGGATATCTTTTGAAACTTGGCTCGAGGCTCATGATTTAATTAGGGCATCTGTTGGAACCCTGACAGACATTATAGAACACTGTTTCCTCCCCACCAAAGTGGTACTTGTTTATCTATTTGCATTTGTCTGCTTTCGAACTGCTAGGTTGGCAGGATCTAGGTGAAGATGGGCATTCACTTCCATCTCACAACGCTCAGGTCTTGAACCAGGGCTGTTGCCTTTCCAACCCACAAGTCCAGCATCTTAACCACTGGGCCATCATTCTGCCCCTTTAGAAAATAAACAGCATTAGAAATAAAGAAAAGAGAAAGTTAGTTCTATCAACATCAATTACTATATACTTTAGAATATCAGTATTACAACCATGAAATGAATTTTATGACTGGACTGGAGACTAAAACATATGAAGAACGGTTACAGGAACTGGGCATGGCTAGTCTAGTGAAGAGAAGGACCAGGGTAGGCATGATAGCAGTGTTCCAATATTTGAGGGGCTGCCAGAGAGAGGAGGGGTTCAAGCTATTTTCCAAGGCACCTGTAGGCCAGACAAGGTATAATGCATGGAATCTGACCAAGGAGAGATTCAACCTGGAATTAAGGAGAAACTTCTTAACAGTGAGAATAATTAACCAGTGGAACAGCTTGCCTTCGGACATTGTGGGAGATTCATCACTGGAGGCTTTCAATAAGAGATTAGGCTATCATTTGTCAGAAATGGTGTATGGCTGTGATGGTGAACCTATGGTCATGCTCCAGATGGCTGCCATTAAACGTCATCTGGGTGACCTAGGAGGTAGACTTTCTGGTAGTAGTAAATGCATGGAATATCCTCCCCCTAAGATCAAGAGGGCCTTAACTGTCTTGGCCTCCAATAGGCCATGAATTGCTCTTCCCCCCAGGCACTGGGCCAGAAGAGTGTTGAGCCCACCATATGTGCTCTTGCTATGGAAATGGTATGGCACCTTGGTTGTGCATGATGTTTTTTTTAATAACAGAGTTGGAAGGGACCTTGGGGGTCTTCTAGTCCAACCTCCTACCTTGGCAGGAAACCCTACACCACTTGAGACAAATGGTTATCCAATATCTTTTTAAAAGCTTCCAGTGTTGGAGCATTCACAACTTCTGGAGACAAGTCTTTCAAGAGATTTCACAACTACAGACCTTGATCAGGCTTGGAGAGCTGCCAGGCCGATATCTTCCAAGTGCCACTCTGTAGCAGACAATACTGGGCAAGAAGTCAAGAACAGATCTTCACCCTAATGAATTGACTCCAGGATTGGCCCATGTTCCTGCACAACCTCCTCACTGTTCAAATTGTCTCCTACAAACTCCCCCCACCCCTTTTGCTCCTCTTTATTCCCTCTGGAAAAGGCCATTAACCATCTACCTGTGTCTTTACTCCTGAGTTGACCCTTGTTCCTTCACTGTTCCCTTTTCCTGGCAGCTCTGTGCATGCACACACTGGGAACAGGCTCCAGCTGTTCACCTGCCTCATTGATGTCTGACTCTGAAAGCAGCTGATAACCGTCAGATGCCCTGGCCCCATCTCTGCCTCCAATGCAGAGCACTCTTCAGAACCTTCCCCAGACTCCAGGATTGGCCCATATTCCTCCACAACCTCCTCACTGTCCAAATCTTCTGCCAGTTCTGCTGGCCTCTGGCAGGCCGCAACACCTCCACTCCACTTATAACACTACCCACAAAAAGCCAGCAAGAGTCTGGATCCTTCTGTCTCTATTTCCCAGGCAATTTGGTGTCTCCTGCTCTCAGTCACTAGTCTAACATCAGGGTTTCTCAGTCCCTCAACTCTCCTGGTCACTTATCTGGGCATTTGTACCATAATACCACAAGGCAAAAGCTATCCTTTTGTCTTGTCATGCCAACATTATACACAAGTATTTAAATCGTGAGGTTTACATTATGACATCATCTCTTGCTCCTCTCCAAGGATACCTATGCTTAATATCCATCTTTTTAGCAGAATATAAACTCAGCACTTAAAATAACAGAGTTGGAAGGGATCTTGGAGGTCTTCTAGTCCAACCCCCTGCTTAGGCAGAAAACCCTACATCACTTCAGACAAATGGTTATCCAACATCTTCTTTAAAACTTCCAGTGTTGGAGCATTCACAACTTCTGCAGGCAAGTTGTTCCACTGATTAATTGTTCTATCAGGAAATTTCTCCTTAATTCTAGGTTGCTTCTCTCCTTGATTAGTTTTACCCATTGCTCCTTGTCCTACCCTCGGGTGCTTTGGAGAATAGCTTGACTCCCTCTTCTTTGTGGCAGCCCCTAGTCCTTCTTTTCATTAATCAAACATACCCAATTCCAGCAACTGTTCTTCATATGTTTGAGTCTCCAGTCCCCTAATCACCTTGGTTGCTCTTCTCTGCACTCTTTCTAGAATCTCAACAACTTTTTTACATTGTGGCAACCAAAACTAGATGCAGTATTCCAAGTGTGGCCGTACCAAGGCATTATGAAGTGGTATTAACACTTCACATGATCTTGATTCTATCCCTCTGTTTATGCAGCCTAGAACTGTGTTGGCTTTTTTGGCAACTGCTGCACACTGCTGGCTTATATTTAAATGGTTGTCCGCTAGGACTCCAAGATCCCTCTCACAGGTACTACTATTGAACAAGGTACCACATAAACTGTGCATTTTGCTTTTCTTTCCTAAATGTAGTACCTTACTTTTTTCACCATTTTCATTCTCTTGGATTCTTGTTTTATTTTTCTATGTTGCTGTTGTTACCTACCCAGGGTTATATGATGGACGTGATGGGCTGACATATATTTTTTTTAATCAATTAGTGAAATAATAGTCCCAATCTTTACTTGATGCTCAATGAAAGCACTTTAGATTCACCACTAAGCCCACATCACAAAGTGGAATTTTAAATAAAAGGGAACACAATAAACCAGCTCTGTGACCAGTGGATCCTTGAAACTGACATTATTTCTTGTTAGCTATCAATCCGATCCTAAACAAATTAGACATACCTAAGCACAGTCAGCCAAATCTGAAATCAGTCAGGCCTGTTCAGGATTAGGCTGTCCATCTGTAGTTTTATTATCCATTTTTGTTTTAATGGTTTACACACATGAGAAGCTCTCATTGAGAGCAACAGAATGAGAGAAGAGGGAGAGGGAGAACTCGTAGCAGGCATAAAACGATGGAGTCTGATTAGCTGAAGTTATAAAAATGATTGATGCCTGCAAACATTATTTCTACTTGCCTTGTTTGCCTCTGAGGTTTACATCACTTCATAGAGCTACCCAGATATATTTAGCAAAGTGAAAAATGGGAGGAGCGTTCAAAGAATTACAAATATTTACAGTTAAAATATATATATGCCAGGAATTTACCACAGGTATCTTCTTTAAATCAAAAACAGCAACAACTGAAATTACAAAAGGTAGATTTAGGATTAATATTAGGGAGAAACAATGCGTATTCTTGACTAGGATTGTGCATCATATTTGATACCAGGCATGCCCCATTTTTGGCCGGTTCCAGGCTGCGGGGATCATCACAGCACATCACCGCCAGTCTCCACCTCCATGCGTCGCATTTTTGGCCACCACGTGCCCCATTTTTGGACTCCACGCATCGCATTTTCAGCCGGTTCCAGGTGACTGGGATAAGTGTTGGTGGCAATCCCCACCACCTGGAACCGGCCAAAAATGCAATATGTGGACACCAAAAACAAGGTGTGCAGAGGCCACAAACGTGGCACATGAAGGCCACAAATGTGATGTGCAGAGGTGGCAATCAGTAGCAATGTGCTGTGATGATCCCCGCAGCCTGATGTAATGAAATGCCATAATATAAATTTATTCAAAATTTAGAATATCTCACATAAAATGAGATATATAATCAAATGTTTAACAATAATAATAATTGTATACATATATCAGATTGATAATGCGAGATTCTATATAAATTGTAAGTGAAGACTATGGTGAAGATGCACAAAAGTTTTGTAACCAGTCGACACACTGTACGAAACTGGAAGATGGTTTTATGTTTTATGTTTGTCTGTGCTTGTTTATTTAAAAATAAAAAAAAATTTTAAATCATTAAAACATTTTAAAACAACAAAAACATCCCCCCAAATATATATGGTACTTAGCAGCCAAGAAATTTGACTAGTTATCAGTAAAGCCATCTTTGATACATTCAGCACTCTAAGCTAGGGAACACAGGTTTCTAGGGCTAACAAGGTTGGAGCCATTCTAATCTTCAAGAAGAGGATGTTCCATAAAGCAAGAGGCCACTGCAGAAAAGGCTTATTTTCTAGTCCCCGCCTACCAAAACTCTTTGGTTGATGAGACCTACAGCAGGCCCAATCTGTTAGATCTAGCTGGGTGGGTAAAGACTCTTGGAAAACCATGGTCCTTTAGATCAGTGGTCCCCAACCTTTTTATCGCCGCGGACCAGTCAGCCTTTGATAATTTTACCGTGGCCCGCTGAGCGCGCGCAGGGGTGGGGGGGCGTTGTTCGCGATGACACATTGATTGCGTACCTGCGCGGGGCTCTCTTCCCTGGAGCCTTTGCGCACGGCCCAGGAGCTTTTGCGCACGGCCCAGGAGCCTTTGCGCTGCAGCGATCATGTCCCCCGGCCGCTGCAGCGATCATGGCCCCCGGCCGCTGCGCGGCCCGGTGCCAGGTACTCCACGGCCCGGCACCGGTCCGCGGACCGGGGGTTGGGGACCACTGCTTTAGATAACCCAGTTCCCCAAGTCATGTAAGGGCTTTAAAGGTGACAACCAGCATTTTGACTTGCACCCCAAAATATACCGGTAATCAATACAGCCCATACAGAAGTGGTGTTACGTGTACCATATATCTTATTTGGCACCATTTACTACTTGCACAGTTACATTCTGCATACAGGTGGTATTCAGCCAGTTTGGACCAGTTCACCTGAACCAGTAGTGGAAATTGTAGGTGGCCCAATCACCCTCCTGTCCTGGCTCTTTGCCATCCTATTTAGGGACATTTTCAAGCTGTGCGCATGCATGCAAGCCGTGAGTGTGATAAAAATGCATGTGGGGAAGACTGAGAGCATGCGTAGATGGGGCACGCACGCTCACATTTGTGAACCGGTAGGAGAGTAAGTGAATACCAGCCCTGGTTCTGCAACAATTGAAGAGCAATTCTGAATGCTCTTCAGGGGCGGATCCATTCATGTTGCAGTATAAGTGCTCCTCAACCTACAACCATTCATTTAGTGATTATTCAAAGTTACAGCAGCAGTGAAAAAAGTGGCATGACCGCTTTTCACACTTAGGATCTCCTCAAGCATCTCCTTGGTTAGATGATCAAACTTCAGACTTTTGACAAGTGGCATGTATTGATGAGAGTTGCAGTGTCCCATGGTCATGTGATCCTTTGGGCGACCTTCTGACAAGCAACGGGGAAGCCGGATTCAGTTACTAACTTAATAACAACTACGATGATTCACTTAACAACTGTGGTAAGAAAGGTGTAAAATGGAACAAAATTCACTTTACTGCTGTGTTGCTTAGCAACAGAAATTTTGAGCCCAAGTGTGATTTCTGTGTTTCCCTGAAAATAAGACTGGGTCTTATATTAATATTTGCTCCAAAAATGCATTAGGGCTTATTTTTTGGTTTTGGTTAGTCTTGTTTTGGGGGAAATCCGATACTAAATGCTTCTGTCCAGTTGATAATCTTAACTGGGGCTTATTTTGAGGGTAGAGCTTATATTACAAGCATCCTGAGAAATCATGCTAGGGGTTATTTTTTAGTTGAGTCTTATTTTGGGTAAAACAAGGTATGTCAAGGACTACCGGTAATCTAATTAAGAGTTTACAAGGGCATGAGTTACTATGAGCAAAGCCTCCTGGTCCATGAAGAAACACAACTGGCACACCATCTGAAGGTTGCATAAGGCCATGAATGCTATCTGTTCCTCTAACTTACAGAATGATCATGTTTGTTCAGTTCCCCATTTCCTGCTTAATAGTTAAAGGGATCTATTATTAAAAAAAAATTGCACGTAATGTACTGCACAATAGGGAACAAGAATTACTGAAACTGGAAAAACGGAAGTATACCTACAGATGAAATGGTAATAAAGAAAATATTAGAATGTGCCGAACTGGAACTTAAAGATAAAGGGGGAAACAGAGTATTACTCAACATGGGACTTACGGTATAAATGGCTAGATAAGAGGTGCAGAGATTAGAAACTTAATAATGGAAGATTAACAAACTAGAAATAAATACGGTATATAGATATATGTATAAGAATATAGACTGTAAGCAATATTACTATCGAACTGTACATGAGTATGGATTGAAATGTATAAAGTGTGAAATGTAAAGAGCGTTATTGTACAACTCTGAAAATAAGAGATATAACTATGACGTACAATATCATGTATTTAAAAGAGACTGTGCTGTATGGCTACGAGAATAACAATTATGACCAGGGTATATAATCTGTGGTGGGATTCAGTCGGTTCGCATCAGTTCAGGCAAACCAGTAGTTGGAAGGACACGCTGGTCCTGCCTGCCCCTACCCTCCCCGGCATCTCCACACAGCCCATTTTGGATGCCAGATAAGTGCAGGAGGGTCTGGGAGTGCAAAAATTTGGTCTTCTGGAAGTCCTAAAATGGCCCTATTTCTGGATTCGGGGGGGGAGGCTCTGGACCTCAAGGGAGGCTGTTTTCACCCTCCTGGAGGCTCAGGGAAGCCTCTGGAGGGCGAAAAATGGGCCTATTGGAAGTCTAGAAACGGGCCTGTTTCTGACTTCTGGAGGGCTTCTGGAGCCTGGGGAGGCCATTTTCACCCTCCTGGAGGCTCAGGGAAAGCTTCCGGAGCCTGGCAAGGTGGGAAACCTCCCCCCACCATGATGCAGGAGGCTGAGTAGGCACCATGGCCCTGCCCACCCAGCAACCAGCTAGAGAATCGGTGGCTAACATTTTAAAATCTCACTACTGTTTATAATACTACGTATATTTAAAGGGCTTGATACAGCCAGTGCACTGTTGCTGCAAAACTGGAAATGTGATGTAAAATAATGGAAAATACATAATAAAAACATTTTTTTAAAAAAAAGAATTACTGAAAGCAGATTCACTCTTCTATCTTGGAAAAATCTTTGTGTGAACGTACACAGCACTCAAAGACCACCCTTAGTATCAGCGCTGGTGAGCTGAGCTGTTTTTTAGCTCAGCCGAAGCACGGCAATCAAACATTAGTTTGATTACTGATTAGCTTCAATAAATATATAAATTTATAGAAATTAATGTGTTCCAAATTTTCTTTTTGGAATTGTGATCCCCCTTTTCAATAGAGCCCCCAGTTTGAATGCTTGGCTTCCTAAGACTTTGGTGCTTTTTCTTTTTGTGAATTAGCTAACAAATCTTACCTTATTTTTTTAATATTAGATAAATCAAGAAATATTAACAGTTATCAAACAACAGATAAGATATAAATAGTTCATTATGAAAAAGCAGTAAAATGCCGTGCATTTCACTATCTATCCTGGGGAATTTCATTTGTCTGGTGAAAACTGGATTCATAATGCTATAATAAATATGATAATAATTAAGATGCCAAACAAGACATATTTCTAGTCCATGTTATTTTTGCATGTAGTCTACTATAAATCTACTCCCTCATTTTTCTACCTTGATCTGAATACCCTGCACAATTTACATTCAAATATATCATAGATATATTATTTTAAAGTATGCATTCTTAACAGCATTCCCCTTAAACTGTGAATGTGGAAGTGTATTTGATCAATTTCTTCATTTGTAACTGCATCACAATAAAATTACAGATATTCCCATCTGCTCATTAGTTGGGCAGAGATGCACAAAGTCAGTTCTTACAATTTGCAAAAATCATATATCTTAGGCATGTTTATCTGCAATGAATTGTCTTTTCATCAATTGTCTTTTCTTGTATATTTCCTAGCCGGTAAGTAGGCATTTTGGCAAATGAAGTTTGATATGCAGAAGTGAGGAAAACAGTGTCAGTGGAAGTTCTTGCTTCTGCACAACTTAAAAGTAGAAGTGTGTCATTCTCTTCCACTTCTGATGAAAGGGAGGGTCCAAGCCAGTCGCGGGATTCCAATTTTTTTCCTACCGGTTCTACGAGAGAGCACTTTGCGTGAACGTACACAGCACTCAAAGACCACCCTTAGTATCAGCGCTGGTGAGCTGAGCTGTTTTTTAGCTCAGCTGAAGCACGGCAATCTGCTCTGCTGTGCAAATTAGCTGATCTAAAAAACAAAGGAATATAGGACAGGGAATGGCGGGGTGGGAGGGCGGGGCCAGCCAAAGGTGGTATTTGCCATTCTCCAAACTACTCAAAATTTCCGCTACCAGTACACCAGAATCAACTGATCTAAAAAACAAGGGAATATAGGACAGGGAACGGCGGGGTGGGAGGGCGTGGCCAGGCAGAGGTGGTATTTGCCATTCTCCAAACTACTCAAAATTTCCACTACCGGTGTACCAGAATCAGCTGATCTAAAAAACAAGGGAATATAGGATAGGGAATGGTGGGGTGGGAGGGTGGGGCCAGCCAGAGGTGGTATTTGCTATTCTCCAAACTACTCAAAATTTCTGCTACCAGTACACCAGAACTGGTCCGAACCGGCTGAATATCATCTCTGGTCCAAGCAAATATAGGGCAGCTGCAGCAGGGAATGGGTCACCCAGAGTTCTCCATATATATTGATTTTCCTAAATTTTCTTATTCCTCTGCCTGGCACAAGAGTTTGCCAAGCCTTGTCCATGCTGTCTTTTTCCCTGCCTGTCTGCCAATCCGTACTCTGGAATTTATTTCCCCATCATCCACAATTCTTACAAAGAGAGCAGAATGAAATGCAGATGCAAAATGTGCTCGTAAGAATCTCCTCTCTTGCACCCATCTGCCAGAGAATAGTTTTTAATCTTTAATCCATGAGCAATCAGTGAACACTAGTGAATTGCAAATTACAGATGTTTTACTGTCTTTGGCATTTTAAGCTTTTCCACTGCTACTCGCAGCCTTTCCCTCTTCTACATGCAGCCGATGCTACGCACCATCACCAAAACCATATGACACTGTCATCATTTTGTAATTAAACCTTTATTCACTTTAAATACACAAAGCTGGCTGGGGAGGCAGCTATGAGAAAGCATTTTTAACCCTTTCCTGAGACGCCATGCTTGTCTGTGAAAATCTGGAATGGGATGAAGGAGAGGAAAGCAGAGGCAGATGTCACTTCTAGCTTTCCCCTTCCCATGATTTTCTTCTTCTGTCCTCCTGATCTGTAGGTCCAACTCCTTCAAAGGGTAGGCAAGGGAACTATATTGTATGCATGCCAACAGTATGCTTAAAAAAAACAACACCTCCATGATTTCTTGAAATAATTCTCTCTTGTGATTGGCAAAAACTAATAAACAAACTATCCTTAAATATAAGTTGTTGACTAAAGATTGTATTATATCAGAATAACAGAATAACAGAGTTGGAAGGGACCTTGGAGGTCTTCTAGTCCAACCCCCTGCCTAGGCAGGAAACCCTACACCACTTTAGACAAACAGTTATCCAATCTCTTCTTAAATGGTGATTAATTGTTCTAACTGTCAGGAAATTTCTCCTCAGTTCTAAATTGCTTCTCTCCTTGATTAGTTTTACCCATTGCTTCTTGTCCTACCCTCAGGTGCTTTGGAGAATAGCTTGACTCCCTCTTCTTTGTGGCAGCCCCTGAGACATTGGAACACTGCTATCATGTCACCCCATGTCCTTCTTTTCATAAAATTACACATACGTAGTTCCAGCAACCATTATTTATATGTTTTAGCCTCCAGTTCCATAATCATCTTTGTTGCTCTTCTCTGCACTCTTTCTAGAGTCTCAGCATCTTTTTTACATTGTGGTGAGCAAAGTAATTGCAAGTGTGCCCTTCCCAAAGCATTATAAAGTGGTATTAACAGTTCATGTGATCTTGATTCTATCCTTCTGTTGATGCAGCCTAGAACAGTGTTTGCTTTTTTGGCAGCTGCTGAACACTGCTGGCTCATATTTAAATTGTTGTCCACTAGGACTCCAAGATCCATCTCAGTTATTACTATTGAGCAAGGTGCCACCTATACTGAACCTGTGCATTTTGTTTTTCTTGCCTAAATGTAGAACCTTACTCTTTTCACCATTGAATTTCATTTTATTAGATAGTGCCCAATGTTCAAGTTTGTCAAGATCCTTCTGTATCTTAAGCCTGTCTTCTGGAGTGTTGGCAATTCCTGCTAACTTGGTGTCATCTGCATATTTCATGAGTTCCCAATCTATCCCCTCATCCAAATCATTGATGAAGACGTTGAAGAGTACTGGGCCTAAAACAGAGCCTTGGGGTACCCCACTGCATATTTCCCTCCATGAAGATGCATTGAGAACTACACATTGAATGTGGTTGGTCATATTTAGTAAATAGTTTGCCTTGTGTTTCTGGTGAAGGTTTTTATGTTGTTTTCATCATTATAACATTGAAAGACATAAAAGGAGGACAACAAAATAAAAAACATAAAAGAAAATGAAAGAAACAAACAAAAACCACAAAAACATACAGAAAGGAATTAAAACATGCAAAGCCATGCATGTGCATTAATACACACATACATTATGTATGTGTAAATATGTGTCTGTGTGTGTGCATATGTGTATATGTATGTAAGTATATATATATATATATATATATATATATATATATATATATATATATATATATATATATATATATATATATATATATATACACACATGCATATATATATATATATATATATATATATATATATATATATATATATATATATATATATATATATATATATATATATATATATATATATATATATATATATATATATATACACATGCATATATATATATATGCAACACAGTTTTTAAAAACAAATTAACTCTCTTTGATCCCAGAAATTCACACTGGGCAGTTTTTACATTGTGACAAAAAGGATCCAGTTCAAAGCACAGGTTGTTACAAAGGATGTTACATCTAGAGTAGAATATTTATCCACAAAAAAATCCAAAGCAATTTTGTGGCTGCATTTTTATGGTTGACAATCCAAAGTTTTTCCATGAATTGTATCAATAAATTGTATCATGTAGATTCTAAGTGTTCAGGAAATAACTGAACAGCACTCTAGCGTACCTAACCATGATTTCTGTTTCCCAATTCATGTCAATAATTGTATGAAAAGTAAACTAAAACAGGATAGGTATTAAACAAGTCCAAATCCTAAATGTCACACTTCCTACCAAAGTTATTTCCTAAATATATCAATGCCCTTGTTTCCCTGACACAATCCCTTTTGTAAAATTGAAATGATATGTAGAGGTAAATTTGCAGAAGATAAAATTCAGTTTTGATTTTGAAATTGGATTATTTATTCAAATTCATCTCAGTAAATGAGTCCTTGGGCGTGCCTATTAGCAATCAAAGTACAATTAGTAGAATGCACAACTTGTAATCATATCTTGTTCCAGTAGATATGGTCCTTTTCCTTGGACGGAGGTCAGCGTGTTCTTGAGTCCAGCAAATTAAAACCAACTAGGCATCACAGACAGACAGAGCATAGCTGTTAGTGTTCAGAACAATAATTACTGTAGATATCTAGCTGATACCAAAGTATGGGGGGGGGGGAGTTTCTTCCTATATAATTTGCCTAATGTAGTCATATACATCCTTTGTCCCACATAGGAAAACTCACAAATTTTATTATGAGAACAACTGGAAACTGTAACCAGGCCCACACTTTGCCCAAAAAATAAGTTTTGGTGAGGGATAAAAATGTAATTGCTGTATATGTATATATATTTGTGTGTGTGTGTGTGTGTGTGTGTGTGTGTGTGTGTGTACTGCTTCCCTTTTCTGTCTTTCGACTCACCCTAGGAGCCATCCAGGCAGAAAGCCATTTTTTTATGTTGCCTTATTACATTTGTGTTGCATTTGGGTTGATAAATAAATAAAGAGAGACTAGTATAGATCTATTTCAAGCTATTTAGCTCTCATCAACTAGCCATACCTTTACTGGGAATTGAACCTGGGCTGTATTACATATTAGGCAGTTGTATTAGCCACTAAGCCACAGGCTCTCCTCCTTTATTAGCTAAGCCAGGGAAATAGGTATGTATTGTGTCACAATCCCTGGTATGGCTTTTATTTATTAATTAGCACAAATGCAACATGTGTGTGTGTGTGAGAGAGAGAGAGAGAGAGAGAAAATTATTAATATGAAGGATGTTTATTGAAATGAAACTACTAACACCATCAAAATTACATGGAGCCAGCTCAGATGCTGAAATACACCATGCAAGCGATATGAAGAGAGTGGAAGAGAGAAGGGAGGCAAGAGAAGGAAGAGAGGGGTTAGGAGAGGGGATAGAGAGTGGGGAAAGAGCAGGAAAGAAAGGAGGAGTGGAAAGAGGAGAAGGAGAGAGGAAGGGGAAGTAGAGAAGGGAAGGATGATAAAGGGAAGAAAGGAGGTAAGGGGGAGGAGAGAGGGAGAAGAGGCAAGAAAGCGATGGATAGAGTAGAAATATGGTGTATGGAAAACAGAAGAGCAAATGATACTCTTTGGGGGTTGATGGTAAGAGGAATTGAAATAATATTGAATAATACAAAATAGTGTTGGTGATGATGTAATGGCATACATGTGATTATTTGTATGAAAATAAAAAAATAAACAAAACTTATTTTAAAAATAGGAAAACTCACAAATTTAATGTGGCTATTTGAATATTTTCTGGAGAGGCAAGTAACTATGGGATGGATGTTTTAATCAGGGAAACAATGCAATGGGAAATTGCCACATCCCAAGTCATAATCAAATGGGCTCCTATAAATTAATATATTGAATGTTAATTTATTGTAATGATTTTACATTCTCCTTTGAAAATAAGAAAAGAAATTAGGAACAAAAGTTGTGTTATTTAAGAAGAAACAAACTTTTTATGGGTGGCAGAAGTATGAATCACTACATCTAGTCCAGGGGTGGGTTGCTGTTTGCATTACTGCCGTTTTGGCATGCAAAAAAGTTTGTGTGTGCGCGCATTTGCACATAAAAAGGTCTGCGCATGTGCACAACATTAGAAAAGGAAAAAAATACATTTTTGCAATGAAGATTGTTCTGCGCATGTGCAGAACCGAAAATCAAGATGGCGCTGCCGAGTTGAGGGGCGTGGCAGGCCGAATTACTACCTACTCAGCCAAACCAGTCTGAACCTATAGGAACCCACCTCTGATCTAGTCCTTGCATTCAGCATCCCAAGGACTTGAGCTTTTCTTAAAGATTTAAAATCTCATGCCAATCACATACTCTGTAATTTACGAAACATCTCTGGCAAAGGAGCTGATTTCAGTCCAGCAAAAGTTAGCACTTTTGTTACCTATTTTCCATTAAGAAGACAATATTTTTTTAAAAAAATATTCACCCCTTGGCAAATGAATCCACTCAGGTTAAAACTGCATTTTGTCTGATGCACTTTAAACTAAAAAAAGATCCCTGGCCTGGTGGTGATCAGACAGCGGATAGTGGGGAGAAAAAAGATTTAACAGATTGACAGAGATGGAAGGGACCTTGTAGGTCATCTAGTCCAATCCCACCCACCCAAGCAAGAGACCCTACACCAGTGATGGCTAAACTTTTTGTTGTTGGGTGCCAAAAATGTGAGGGGGCGCAAAGAAAAGTGTGCGTGCGGGCACCCATAATGTAAAGCACACACAAAGCGCACCCCCACATGTGCATGCATACACAACCCCCCACACCAGGGGTGGGTTCCTGCCAGTTCTAACCTCCTCTATAGAAGAGTTTCCACAAATCTACCGTGCCATTTACAACAGGTTCCAGCTCCCTCCCCCCGCCTGTCCCCACCATGCTTGCCCTGCCCGCCGCTCACTGATTGGCTGGCTCACCAATCGGCCCGCCCACCTCTAAGAGTCCTATCTAAACCTTAAAATCTTAAAGCTGTCAAGTTTGAACACCCCTGGGAGTTTTTTTTCTAAAGGGTTAGGGGTGCAAGGGTCTTGTAACTTGACAGCTTTAAGACTTGCATGCTTCAAATGCCAGAGTTTCTGAGCCAACATTTTGGTTGCTAAGCAAGAGCGTTCTTAATTGAGTTTCACAACATTTTACAAGTCGGCCACGCCCACCCAGTCACATGCTGGCAAGCCACTCCCACAAAGCAGGCCATACCCATAGAAGAGGTTCTAAAAAAATTTGAAGCCCACAATCCACCACCGCCCCACACGCTTCCCCTACATGCTCTGCCCTGCTCACCTCAGAGCTGAGCTTGGTATTTCCTCTGGGGGGGGGCAGAAGTTAGGCCCATTGGCCCCATTTTTTGATCTCCCCAGACCCTCCGGAAGGTTGGAAATCAGTTGGCTGGTGACACATGCACAATGGAGCTGATGGTTTGCGTGCCAGCAGATACGGCTGTGCCATAGGTTTGCCATCATGGCCCTACACCATTTCTAACAAATGGCAGTCCAGTCTCTTCTTGGAAGTCTCCAGTGATGAAGCTCCCACAACTTCTGAAGGCAACTTCTGTTCCATTGGTTGATTGTTCTCCTTACTTCTAGGTTGACTCTCTCATTGTTCAGTTTCCATCCATTATTCCTTGTCTGGCCTTCAGGTGCTTTGGAAAATAGCTTGACCCCTTCCTCTCTGTGGCAGCTCCTCAAATATTGGAACTTCTTTCATTTGGAGGTGTACTTGGAACCCTGACATTAACCTGAATCTGATAAAGTAGTCCTTTCATTACCACAACACTTAGCTCTCTTGCTTGTTGGTCCTTTCCTCCCTTCTTTAGTCCTTGGCTAAACATTTAGCAAACTTACCCTCCACCCTAAATAGAAAAAAATAAAAATAAAAAAAGAATTTTTTGAATATGAATGAAAGATGATCTGCTCTGAAATTAAATAAAAACTTTGTGCCTAGTAAATTGGAGCTTATTTTTTTCTTCATTTAGTGGGTTCAGGATATTACAACTACATAAAGTAAATATATTGGAACAAGGGGAAACACCTGGTAAATTACCAAGCTCTTGATTGAAACAGCAATAATAATAAAGAGGAATCATTTTTAGTACTAAAAATACACAGTGCAAAGTACACAGAGTGATCGAATAAATAAACAGTTTGTTTATATTTTTATGCTTGATTCAAAACTATTGAGTAAGAAATTAATCATTTTTAAATTATATCGTTCCTCTGAACCGAATTGTTTATCTAGCTGTATCTTAATCATTTCATATCATGTATTAAATCTATGAAAACATGAATGCTCCTGGTACTGATGACTATTCTACTGACTTGCATAGAACATTTATTTGTTTATTTATTATTGTTGCTTGCATGCTGTATTTTTGCAAGTTTGTTCTGATGTTTCTATAGAATTTACTTTTTCCAGTTATTGCTGTGTTAGCTTCTGGTAGCAAAAATCAGAATCTGAAAGCATCTGTTCTGTTTGGAAAAAATTACTAAAACTACATCAATAGATAATATAAGATGATTGAACTTAGACTATGATGTGCTCCTTAGGGAGTCATATGGTACTCAACATGCTTGTGAGGGAAAGCTGAAGATCTTTCAGAGTACTAATGGCATTTATATTATGGGTAGATTGAAGCCATCAGGAGGTCTAGTTTAGGGGTGTCAAACTCATGGCCTGCAGGCCGGATTCAGCTTACCGGGTGCTTAAATCTGCCCCACGGGGCTGGCCTGAAAATATAAAAGGACAGATCCACGGTGTCTCTGGTGGCTAAAACTGGCTGCTAGGGGGGGGGGCTACACCTCATTTTCACCCTTCATGGCCTTCTACAGCACTTTGCCAGCTGAAAACGGGCCAAAAACGGCTGAAAAACGGGCCAAAAAATGGCCAGGAAAACTGCCAAAAAACTGGCCGAAAATAGGCCCGAAAATGGCTGGCAGAGTGCCGCAGGAGGCCATGGAGAGGCCATGCTGAAAAATTGGCCAAATGGCCAACAGGGTGCTGCAGGAGGCATCCGCCCTGCCCCCCCCCCCCCCCGGCCTGCAGAGGAGAACTACAATGCTGATCTGGCCCTCGAAAAAATCCAGTTTGACACCCCTGTTCTATTTGCTAATGTTGCCTTTCAGGAAAAGAAAATCTAAAGCCGTAAGACAGATTTTCATAGGAACAAGGAATGTAAGAAGAATAAACATGGGAAAGCTCAATACGCTGAAAATTGAAAACAAGCAATACATTGACATCTTAGACACGGGACAAATGAAATGGACTGGAAAGGATACTTTCAGTCAGAAGGGTTACTACTCACAACATGAAAAGCCAAGAAAGAACCACTTTGCTTTTGGTCAGAAAGAATATTGCAAAAACAGAACGCTGCAATAAAATAATATCAAATGACCAAATAATACTATTTAGAACTTTGGCGGACAACCCTTTCAGGTTATGGTTAGGTTCCAAAAATTAATACAATACAGCACAAGAAGAAATTGAACATCTTTAATGGTCAAGTCCAGGGGTCAGCAACCCGCAGCTCAGAATCAGCATGTGGCTCTTTCATCTGTCTGCTGCGGCTCCGTCACCAGTCAGCACCACAATTTTGAAAGGAGCTTCTGGTTAGGGGGCAGCAGGGTGCCCCAGGAGGAGTCTCTATGGGACGGGGCAGGTTTTCCGGTCAGCTCCACAATTGATAGGGCTTTCAGTTAGGACAGGTAAAGGAAAAAGGACACCACACTAGGAGGAGACTCTATAGTGGGGAAACCAGACTTCCGGTCGGCTCTAGAATTGAACGGGGGGCTTCTGGGTAGGACCTTTGTGGTTCTTTAAGTATTGAATGTTGCCAAACCCTGGTCAAGTCCATTGTGAAATCAAAATCAGATTCGGGCAGACCTGGACTCCATTTGGACAGAACCAGCCGAGATGCCGAGGGAGGGTCTTGTTCAGACTTTCTGGAATGAGTTCCAGCTTGTCACCCCTGATGAAGTGGACAAGGCCATGGGAGCGATGAGTGCCTCCACCTGTTTACTGGATCCGTGCCCCTCCTGGCTGGTCTCGACCAGCAGGGAGGTAACACGAGGCTGGCTCCAGAGAATTACGAACGCCTCCTTGATGGAGGAGTTTCACAACATTCACAATCTCTTAAGGAGGCAGTGGTGAGACCCCTCCTCAAGAAGCCCTCTCTGGACCCAGCTATTTTTAAAAACCTATCACCCAGTCTCCAACCTCCCTTTCTTATGGAAGGTTGTTGAGAAGGTGGTGGCCCTCCAACTCCGACGGACCTTGGATGAAGCAGATTATCTAGACCCTTTTCAGTCTGGTTTCAGGCCTAGCTACTCCACTGAAACCGCTTTGGTCGCACTGACCGATGATCTCTGGTGGGCCAGGGACAGATGGCATTCCTCTGTCCTTGTGCTCCTTGACCTCTCAGCGGCCTTCGATACCATCGACCATGGTATCCTTCTGCGACGGCTGGAAGAGATGGGAGTGGGAGGCACCGTCTTACGGTGGTTCTCCTCTTATCTCTCCGACAGGTTGCAGTCGGTGTTGGTCGGAGGACAGAGGTAGACTCCTAGGCCCCTCAATTATGGGGTGCTGCAGGGGTCGGTCCTGTCCCCCCTCCTATTTAACATCTACATGAAGCCACTGGGCGAGATCATCTGCCGGCACGGGATTAAATACCACCAGTATGTGGACGATACTCAGTTGTATCTGTCCGCCCCGTGCCAACTCAGTGAAACGGTGGAAGTGATGTGCCAGCGCCTGGAAGCTGTTAGGGTCTGGATGGGAGTGAACAAACTTGCACTCAATCCTGACAAGACCGAATGGCTGTGGATGTTGCCCCCTAAGGACAGTCCATCCAGTCCGTCCTTAACCCTGGGGGGAGAAAAATTGCCCCCCTCAGAGAGAGTTTGCAATTTGGGGGTCCTCTTGGATTCGCAGCTGACCTTGGAACACCACCTGTCGGCTGTGACCAGGGGGGCCTTTGCCCAGGTTCGCCTGGTGCACCAATTGCGGCCCTATTTGGATTGGGAGGCACTTCAGACAGTCACTCATGCCCTCATCATCTCAAGACTGGATTACTGTAATGCGCTCTACTTGGGGCTGCCCCTGAAAAGTGTTCGGAGACTGCAATTAGTCCAGAATGGAGCCGCGCGAGCGATTCTGGGTGTGCCAAGGTACACCCATATCACACCTATCCTCCGTGAGCTGCACTGGCTGCCCATTGGTCTCCGAGCATGATTCAAGCTGCTGGTTGTCACCTTTAAAGCCCTACATGGCCTAGGACCCGGGTATCTGCGAGACCGTCTTCTGCCACATACCTCCCTCAGACCAATAAGATCGCACAGGATGGGCCTTCTCCGGGTGCCATCAGCGGGACAATGCCGACTGGCGACACCTAGGAGTAGGGCCTCCTCTGTTGCCACTCTGGCCCTGTGGAATGAGCTGCCCCCTGAGATCCGGGCCCTACCCACTCTCATGGCCTTTTGCAAAGCCATTAAAACCTGGCTTTTCCGGCAGGCTTGCTGCTGTTGACCGCTTGATTGAGGTCCAGCCCCCTCTTGATTGGGTGTTTGTTGTGTTTCCCTTTTTAACCTTGTTGTGTCCAATTGTTTTTAATAATTTTTTTTTATTTTTTTCATTTCTGTAAGCCGCCCAGAGTCCTCCGGGATTGGGCGGCATAGAAATTTAATAAATGAAATGAAATAATACAAAAAAGAAGTCATTGTGTGTTTCATCTGGTTAAAGATTGAGGTTTGATTTCAAGATGTGTCATGTCCTTAAGAAAAACTCAGAAAACCTCAATGTCCACATACAAAATCTATGCACTGGAGAGAAAATGTACATCAAGGTAGCTGTTATAACCAACATCCACATTTAAACCTGGAAGCAAACTGGCAATCAATGCAACTCCATTTGATTCATTATATAATCAAAGAATGAAACCAAGATTGTTTCTGGGTAACTTTATTTATTGCACTGTTTCTTGAAAAACAAATAGCATAAAAAAGTAAGTGACATGCTATCACTTTTATATAATAAATTCAGGGTGCCCGCACATTGTATAGCATCATGGATATGTCACAGTCTAGAGCAGGGGTGTCAAACACAAGGCCTGGGGGCCGGATCCGGCTCATGGCATGCTTAGATCTGGCCCATGGGGTCACCCTGGAAACAACAAAGGACTGGCCCATGATGCCCCTGCCAGCAAAAAAAACAAGAGCCTCCTGAACTCAATTTCATTCAAGAGCACATCAGAGTTGTGTTTGACTTTGGGGTGCCATGGTGGCACGGTCATGGTGAGTGTGACCAGCTTGACATCACTCATGTTGGGGGCATCTATGGTGGCCCAAGTGCTCTGCCAATGAAAATGGGCTCCTGAGCTCTGTTTTCTCTAGCAGAGGGCTGCAGGAAGCTGTTGCAGCTGAAAACAGAGCTCAGCGACCCATTTTCCATTGGCAAAGCGCTTGGGCCACCACAGATGCCCCTCACACGAGTGATGTCAAGTTGGCCACACCCATCCTGGTGCCCCAAAGTCAAACACAACCCTGATGCAGCCCTGAATGAAATTGAGTTTGACACCTCTGGTCTAGAGAATTTCACTTTGGTGTAATGGTGAAGGCCCTAGGCTAGAAGCCAGAAGACTGTGAGTTTTAGTCCTGCCTTAGACATGAAAACTGGCTTGGTGACTTTGGGCTAGTCACTCTCTCATGCAGGATTGTTGTTGAAGGGGAAATAAGAGAAAGAAGTATTGTGTGTGTTTATGAACTTGTTTATTATTGTGTAGTGGGCTTCAGTAGGCAAGAACCAAACCAGCATTGCTGCAACAGCTTTTATTGACTCAAACATGGAACTGAGGAACTGCAGGCAAATGCCTGTGATTTATACTCTAGGCCCACAGGGACTTAACCAATCATAGGACTAGAAAAAGCCCGCCAAAATATAAAGGTTCTACATTTCCCTCCAAAATAGTTGGGGTCATCTAAAGGTTAGTTTCACTTTAGCACAATTAACAGTTAGGGTCATCTAAAGATTAGTTTCACTTTAGCGCAGTTAACACAACTGTATGCATTCAATACATAACAAAAATAAAGGTGAGATATAAATAAAAATAAATTAATAAGCCAGTAAATCTTGAGCATTTGGATGCAGAAAATAGTCTAAAAGTGATTTTAAAAAACCTCAGCTCTATAGGAGGTGGATCTGGTCTTGGTTATAGCTAGAGAGTACTCCTAAGAACCCTACTCGATACTTTTAACTCCTGTGTGATTCCACGGAAAGTTAGAATAAAATGGTATGAATCAACAATCAGTAACTATTGGAGTACAGACTATTACAATTGGAAGCTTCATTAGTTAAGCTACTTAAACTGAACCGAACAAAGCAATCAAGCATGGAATAGAAAGGGGAAAAAAAACAGGTTTCCAGTCGGGAAGTACAAGATGACCTCTTCTGGTTGTTAGAAATTTATCCAAATCCAGATGATGTGATAACATGACCCAAAGATATAACCTAACAAGATAATCCCCTCTGCAAACAAACTAGAACAAGTAACCGCAATAACAAATAAGCAGAACTTGCTGCTGCAGTGTGTTTTGTGTTGGCTGAACACTTGCTAGTTAAGCTTCACTACCACTGAAATGCTTAGCATGTAATGACTTTCAATAGATTTTCATGTGGGGGAGTCATTACTTGTTTTTTCAGTAAGTAATAATGGTGTGTGAACCTGCTCATTGATGTCTCCTTTTAGAAGCCCACATCCCCAGAACCTTTATTCTCTTGAACCTGCCTTTTTCATAACGTTTTGTGGAGTTTCCAAGTGATTTCCATCCTCAATTCATAACTTTCTTCCCATTCTTCATATTGTTTGGAACACATTTATAGAACAATACAAAGGTCAAGCCACACAGATCAGATATTTAAATATTTAATTACATCAATACATGATCTTGTTTTTTAAGAAGGAAAAATCTGAGTGGTAAGGCCTGTTTTCTTGTTATTCAGTTCAGTTTGTGTATGGGGAAACTCTTACGAAGTCTCAAAATGGTTTTACACAAGTACAAATCAAGAGATACAGGAAGCAAATGCAGAGTCCACATAAAGGGCTCAAATCAGCCCTTTGTGAAATTCAGCAGGTTTTGGAGAACCAGTAGCGGGAATTTTGAGTAGTTTGGAGAACTGGTAAATGCTACCTCTGGCTGGCCCCAGAGTGAGGTGGGAATGGAGATTTTGCAGCATCCTTCCCCCAGGAATGGGGAGGAAATTGAGATTTTGCAGCATCCTTCCCCTGCCATGCCCACAAGCCACATCCACAGAACCTGTAGTAAAAAAAAATGCATTTCACCACTGGCTCAAATGCCTGTATATCAATGCCCATACTATGAGACACTAACAGGGAGAGCTTGAAATCCTAGTACATGAGGGAAAGTACAACATAAATTGTGGGTTTTTTTGTAGAAATAGACCCAACAAAAAGCACATTGAATTTAAGGAATTACTGCAACTCCACAATACTAGGGATGAAAGCTTTCTTGAAAGTATTGAGCCACGGTGGCACAGTGGTTAGAATGCTGTACTGCAGACTACTTCTGCTGACTGCCGGCTGACTGCAATTTGGCAGTTCAAATCTCACCAGGCTCAAAGTTGACTCAGCCTTCCACCCTTCCGAGGTTGGTAAAATGAGGACCCAGATTGTTGGGAGCAATAGGCTGACTTGGTAAACTGCTTAGACAGAGCTGTAAAAGCACTGTAAAGCAGTATATAAGTCTAAGTGCTATTGCTATTCCACTCCACTGTATACTGTCCTCCATATAGACATAGATCCATTTAGGACCATGCATTATTCATCCAACTGTGAATCCATCTGGTAGTGGGACCATCAATTTGACATTGTTTCAGTTTCTCAAGAAAACAGGTATGATCTATTTGATCAAATGTTTTAGTTTAAATAGATTATATCCCCATCATTCCCTTAGTCCACTAATTCCGTCATTGAAATACAGGAAAACACATGCTGACTTTCTGTAAACAGTTTACTTGTTTCAATGGTTTTTTCTAAAAAGAATTTCCCAGATATTGATGTCAAGCTGATTAATCCACTTTTCCCTGCTGGCATTTCTGTTTTGCTCCAGGATTTATTCAAGATTTCTGTCACTGGCTCTGAGAAGACATTTGCCACTTTATATTTAATATCATGGGATATCATCCATCCACATCCACTCCAGGAGTCTTAAATCTATTCAAAGCAGCTGGGTGTTCTCTCACTAATTTTTGTAGCTATTTACAGTAGATCTGCATTGCCCCTTTGTATTCCATGGAGAACCTTATGATAGACCTGTTGTGGCCCACAACAGTGAGGAGGTTGGGGAGGAACATGGGCCAGTCCTGGAGTCTGGGGAAGACTCTGACAAGGGCTCTGCATTGGAGGCAGAGATGAGGCCAGGGTCATATGTCAGTTACCAGCTGCCTTCAGAGTCAGACATCAGTGAGGCAGATGAACAGCTGGAGCCTGTTCCCAGTGTGTGCATGTGCAGAGTTGCCAGGAGAAGGAAACAGCTAAAGAACAAGGGTTGACTTGGGAGTAAGGCCATAGGTGGATGGCGAATGGCTCTCCCATAGGGAATAAAAGAGAAGTGAAAGGGGAGTGGAGTTTGCAAGAGACAATTCATTTGTTCCTGCTTCTTACCAAGTATTGCAGTGTCTGAAAGATATTGGCCTGGCCACTCTCCAAACCTGATAAAGGTCAGTAACTGTGAACTATCTTGAAGGACTGTGGGAAAGGAAAGACTTTGCTGGAGAGGAAATCACTGTAAAAGGGCTTTATCAGGACGAGGACTCAGCTTCATGCAGCTAGGAAAACCTAGGTCAGAACAAGGCCATTTTTCTTTCTTTTGTAAAAAGGCAGGTAGAAACTAAGCAGTTCAGCTTTTTTTCCCCAGTTGCCAAGCACAACTTTCTCTAACCTTTTATTTTTGGCATGCATAAAAAGCCTCAGCTAATGCTGTGCTTCAACCTTACTGGCCCCATTCTTGAAGATTCTGGTAATGCCCTAATATTTGGCTTTTGCTGTATGCTCCCTTTCCTTTTTTCAAACTTGTCCTTTTTGTTTCTGATTTTATCAGAAAGCTCCTTATTCTACTCTGCTCCCATCAGCTATCTCCCATTTTATTTTCTCTTTGATATTGCTTCTACTTGTGCCCAAACATGGTTTTCAGCTGGTTCGGGTGAACCGGTAGCTCTGACAATCAGCTGTCCCCACCCACCTGCCCCTGCTCTATCCTGTTTTCCTGCTTTCCAGCTTGTTAGATCGTGTAAAGGAAAGGCACATTCAGGCTTAGGCAGCAACACCTCTTTATTAACTTGGAAACAACTATGTACAATCCAACGAAGGTTCAGTCTGACAGCAGCCCTTTTATAGGGTGCTGTCAGACCCTTCGACCAATCAGGTTGAATCTCTGTTCCCGCTGGAACAGAGGACCTTGGTGTAAACCATTGTAACTAATTCTGGTATCTAACACAGCTAGGTAAGGCCAAGTGGTTATTCCGGGGGTCAAAAGAAAATAAGACCCTGTCTTATTTTCGGGAAAACACGGTATTGCTTTTATGTAATAAATTCAGGGCATCACTGGATACAGTCTAGAGCAGGGGTGTCCAACTCAAGGCCCAGGGGCTGAATCCAGCCCCATGGGTGCTTAGATCCGGCCTGTAGGGTCACCCTGGAAACAGCAAAGGACCAGCCCAGGATGCCTCTGCCAGCAAAAACAGAGCCTCCTGGGCTTCGTTTTCACTGGCAGAGGGTTGCATGAAGCTTTTGCAATCAAAAACAGAGCTCAGGCCCCCATTTTAATTGGCAGAGTGCTTGGGCCACCACAGGCACCCCTGACATGAGTGATGCCAAGTTGGCCATACCAGTGGTGGGATTCAGCCAGTTCGCAGCTATTCAGGAGAACCAGTAGTTAACTTTCTAAGCAGTTCAGAGACCCTGTGTAACTTTTGGGAAAACACGGTAGAAGGAAGGATACTTTGCATAAAACAATATGCCTGATCCAATAATTTTTAAAAGTAATTTTCTTGGAAGGGATGACCAGCCCCTCTTTTCCTTTCTAAAGGGTGGAAGGTGTTCTGCTCCTTCGACCCATTTAGGACCTAGGAAGAGTTTATCTGCAATGCTGATACATTAACTACTGTAGGGACCAGGACAGATGGATAAAAACCTTGAGCAGCATTTGAATTCTCTTCTCACTGATACACACACACAAAAAAATCCACCACTCTACCATTTGTGTATCATTAATGGCATTTTTAAAATTGGGTAATGTATCCTAAATAGCATTTACCTCTTGAAAATTCAGGAACTTTAGCTTCGGTGGCTGTACATGGCTTCCTTGTTAAAATGTTGAGGAAAAAGTACGTGAATGTGAAGAGAAAATGAGAACAGGCTTCACACTTCATTAAGTAAATACTCGTCAATGGATCAGGAATGCAATGAACATAATGAAAAACGAAGCCCACAGATATGTGATCTGGGGATCTTTCCAACGACGAGTCTATTTCAGATTGGCCCTGAGCAATGGGGGAAGGGGCTTTTATTCCTTGTTCATCAGTGTATAGCAATAAATACATATTTTATCAAAGTAGAACTAAAGTGAAGTATAACTGCGCCCACCTGAAAGATGCTCTTATTTCCGGCTAAGATTTCAATGCAGGGTTGACATAGCCTCTGTTTACCTCAACTGACAGCAAACAGCTTCTCAGCATAAAGCAGCTTGGGCCAGACATTTCTGATAATTTAAAAAGATTTGATTATCCTGATCCAATTATCACAAATCCTACAGACAACGTAATATTTTGTTTTCTTTGTAATCGTACTGAAAAAAATAGAAGAACAGAAAAAAAATATTATTAGAAGACATTTAAAATCTCAAATTCACCTCAGTGTTTCACTTTATCTGGTATGAAATGATTCTGATGCTGTAATTGTTGCCATTTCCTGCTTTCAATAAAGGTAAAGATTCCCCTCTCACATATGTGCTAGTCGTTCCCAACTCTAGGGGGTGGTGCTCATCTCTCTTTCAAACCCGAAGAGCCAGCACTGTCCGAAGACATTTTCGTGGTCATGTGGCCAGCATGACTAAACGCCAAAGGTGCATGGGATGCTGTGACCTTTCCACCAAAGATAGTTCCTATTTTTTTACTTGCATTTTTCCATGCTTTTGAACTGCTAGGTTGGCAGAAGCTGGGACAAGTAACAGGAGCTCACTCCATTACGCAGCACTAGGGATTCGAACTGCCGAACTGCTGACCTTTCTGATCAACAAACTCAGCATCTTAGCCACTGAGCCACCATGTCCCAAGCTTTAAATATGGAGCATTTAATTTAAACTAAGCTGATATTTAATACTACAACAATACTATATGGAGGCTTTTGATTTTCAAGCAAAACCATTTATTGTTGCATACTGTAGACTCTTAAACTAGAAAAAATAGCTACAGTTATATTTTGCTGTATTACTTGTCAATCCAGTTAAATAATTTATACCTGATTAAAGTTGAACATTTGCTTTTTAACCTACTTGTGGTTTCTATTTGGGGGGATGTGGGCAATTGTGTGCTTGGAGTGTGACCCAGTGGTGAAATTCAATTTTTTTTTACTAACGGTTCTGTGGACGTGGCTTGGTGGGTGTGGTGCAGCTTGATGGGCATGGCTTGGTGGGTAAGGTAGGGGAAGGATACTACAAAATCTCCATTCCCACCCCACTCTGGAGCCAGCCAGAGGTGGCATTTGCTGATTCTCTAAACTATTCAAAATTTCCACTACCAGTTCTCCAGAACCTGTCAAAACCTGCTGGATTTCACCCCTGGTATGACCACTGGGGCAAAAATATGCCTAAATAGGGCATATTGTCCCTATCAAAAGCAGGAAATGCTGCATGTGACATGATACAGCTTGACTGATCTCCTAGGCTTTTAACTTGCTAGAAAAGCATGGCATGAAAACTTTGACTGACCAAAGATATGATGAGACAGAGTGGCAGAGGCTAATAGCTGTAGGTTGAATTGATGGTGATTATGGTATGCGGACTTACAGTGTAAATGGTAAACAACTTTTCATTTATTTATTTATTTTTATTTTATTTTGTCAACATGTATAAGGTAGCAGGTATTACTACAGACATGGACATTATCACATGAGATTGGTACAAATAGATGGACATAAATAAGTACAACATGGCCAAGAGCACATAAAATGAGTACACATCAATGGGGATAGTAGGACAGGGATGGTAAGCACGTTGGTGCGCTTATGCACATCCCCTTAGGGACCTCTTAGGAAATGTGTGAGGTCCACAGTGGACCATTTATGGTTAAAAATATGGGGGTTTGAGGAACTAACAACAAAAGGAAAGGCTCCTTATGGTTCCATGTGTGAAACCAAGAGAAAAGAAAAGCTTATGATGGATCTGAATGAAGGTATTGTGATGTGGAATTGATAAATACAGATGGGGAAGAGAATATGTAGGCTTAATTATTAATGAAAAGGTTAAAATGCCATAAGGTTTGAATTAGTGTTCTCTAGGTTGGCATTTATGCATATGAAAGTAGGCAACTAGGTTGGTGTCAATGTATATTGTGCTTCAATGATATTGCAAAACCAGAAATGAGCTTTCAGGAAAATTGTGCCACATTCTCAATGTTATCCAGGAGGGAGAAAATGATTTGAATTAGTTAAGTGGCATTATATGTAAAGAAGGACCATATAAAACTCCTGGCACCAAGGATAAAAACTTTGCCAAAAGTGTCTAGGTCACTATTAAGGGAAAAAGAAACAAAAATGAAATTTCTGTTTGTATGTACTACAGATAACCTAACCCAATTAAAAAAAATATAGATACCGTGTTTCTCTGAAAATAAGACAGGGTTTTATTTTTTTTTTGACACACACCCCTCCCAAAATAAGTGTGTGGCCTTATTAGGATAGTGATATAGAGATAGAATTTTTTGTAAATAAGATTGTTACAGAAAACATGTTTACCAATATGGAAAAGCTGTAAATTTGTGTTTTGTTTTTTAAATGTTGGAAAATGTAATAAATATTATTTTTTTAAAAAAAATATAGATACTGTATTTCCCAAAAAATAAGACAGGGTCTTATTTTCTTCTGACCCCTGAAATAAGTGTTTGGCTTTATTTTCAGAGAGGTCTTATATTTTTGAGGTGCAGGAGGCAGTGAGTATGGTCACCTCATGGCTGCTGCTGTGTTGCAATATTGTCAGGAGAGGGGCTATTTTGGTGCATGTGCTCAAAAGCCTGATTGGGCTTATTATCTGGGGATTCTTATTTTCAGGGAAACAGAGTATTTGTATTGTATTTGTATTTGTATTTTATTATTTGTATGCCGCCCTTCTCCGGGAGGACTCAGGGCGGCGAACAATTCAAGGGGGGAAAAGGGGAACATAAAAAGACAAAATACAAATAATAAAAGTAAACAAGAGTCACACAACCATACATGTCGAGAGGGGAGGGAACTCATCACCCCCAGGCCTGCCGGCAAAGCCAGGTTTTGATGGCTTTTCGGAAGGCCTGGAGAGAGGTGAGGGTCCGAATCCCTGCGGGGAGTTCATTCCAGAGGGCCGGAGCTGCCACAGAGAAGGCCCTCCCCCGGGTAATAGCCAGGTGGCATTGGCTGGTAGATGGCACCCGGAGGAGGCGAACCCTGTGAGATCTAATGGGTCTGTGGGAGGTAATTGGCAGCAGGCGGTCTCTCAAGTACCCAGTAGGTGGGCAGCAACTGAGGCAAATGCTTCCAACCCACACTGTCAGCTTTCTAGCTGACAAGTTTAGCATCTAACATGGCTGAGACGTCATGCCCTGGAAAGCAATGAAAATGGACAAAATCTAAGAGGAATAGAAAGCCTTTCTCCTGTGATTTTAACCAGAAAGACCATTTGATAAATGATAGAATTCTTTGGTCCACAAAAAATAGAAGTACCTCAGATGAGTACCTCAGCTAGCAGAATACATGCACTTTGGAATGGCACTCCCAGTGGAAATGGAGTGGAGGGTTATGCTGATCACTGGTCACTCTCCTTGTTCAAATGTCTTCATCAACAAGAGATAATTGAGTTGGAACTTCTAGTAGTCCTTGAATTGAGTATAAAAATGCTTTTGCTCATGTGGGCTAAAATAATTTAGAGATGACCCTGGGAGAGAAGAATTCTTCAAGGAGAAAGCAGCTAAGGAAGAATTTGGACAAGAAATTGGAGATTACACAGTCTAGAGGAAGATGGAGGTGTGAGAAGGAAACTTAAAGTGACCCCACCTTGATTTTTAGTATAAGAAGGGACAGAACCTTCTTTCAAGAACCTTTTCTTTATACCCTACAAGAATAAAGTGGCATTCCTGGGATCCCTCTAAAGTTCCATATCTCCATGTCTATTTTTTGATCGACTTTACTTTTATCAGTTAGCAACAATCTCAAAGCCTATCCAGCTTTAAATTTCTTTGCATGTGCTCTGAAATACTCTTAGGAATTTTTAAATTATTTTCCTAGTAAGATAAAGGTTCCCCTCGCACATATTTGCTAGTCATTCCCGACTCTAGGGGGCGGTGTTCATCTCCATTTCAAAACCAAAGAGCCAGCGCTGTCTGAAGATGTCTCCATGGTCATGTGGCTGACATGACTAAATATTGAAGGCGCACAGAACGTTATTTCCTTCCCACCAAAGGTGGTCCCTATTTTTCTATTTGCATTTTTACATGCTTTCAAACTGCTTGGTTGGCAGAAGCTGGGACAAATAATGGGAGTCCACTGCATTATGCGGCGCTAGGGATTCGAACCACCGAACTGCTGACCATTTTGATCGACAAGCTCAGCTTCTGAGCCACCGCATCCCTTTTTCCTAATATACGGCAATTAATTGGTTTATAGTGAAGTTGCTATTAAATAATACACAGTCATCATATTAGAGATGCTGAGTATATCTAATGCTGTAGGTCATGGGAGATGAAAGAAAGTCTTTGGATTTTGCATTTTTTTAGCTCTGAATAAAGAGAAGCAAAATGTGTGGGAGAGTTGATGCCATCCATAATGTCATGACCAGATGAATCTCATGCAGACGGAAAATGGCAACTATACAAAAGACTTTTTATATTTGAATTCCAGCAAAGTGTTCAACTGCATTAATTATGTGGTATGGAATATGGGACACGGTGACTCAGTGACTAAGATGCTGAGCTTGTTGATCAGAAAGGTCAGCCGTTCGGCAGTTCGAATCCCTAGCGCCGCATAATGGAGTGAGCTCCTGTTACTTGTCCCAGCTTCTGCCAACCTAGCAGTTCAAAAAAAAAAATAGGAATCACCTTTGCTGGGAAGGTAACAGCATTCTGTTCACCTGCGGCTACATGACCACAGAGACGTCTTTGTATAATGCTTGCTCTTCAGCTTTGAAATAGAGATGAGCACTGCCCCCTAGAGTTGGGAATGACTAGCACATATATGCAAGGGGAACCTTTACCTTTATGGATTATAAAATAACAAATGAAGCTTTAAGTTTTGTTTTGAGCTGTACTTGTACATCAGGTGGTGTTGTTGTTTTTAACATTTTCCTCATTAAATCAAAATTAGGCACCGCATAAAGAGAGGTGGAAAGGAAACTTTGGGGGGCCCTGAGTAAACAGAGACTGTAAGAGGAATATAAGACAGCCATGTTCCAAGGAGCAAATTACTATGTAAGCAAACAGTTAAGAGGAGTTTGCCTACATAGTTCAAAAGGCGAAAGGACAAGAAAGAGAGAATGGTACTCAGAGAAACTCTGTATTCTGAAGTGAAAAGGTCATCTTCTGAATAGCTGCTGATTGCAAGAAATGTATTCAGAAAGCTCCAGTTTGCCTGTTATGGATGACTGGATGCCTGGTGCCTGCTTCCTGCTGGCCTTATATTCTGCTAAATGGAAGGTCTGAGAAGGAAATGCGTTTGACTTCTAGATATTTTAAAAATAAAAAAAGGTAATGGACAGAGTGAAATCTACAAGACTTGTGGCATATTTATTTTGTTGTTGTTAGTTGCGAAGTCGTGTCCGACCCATAGCGACCCCATGGACAATGTTCCTTCAGGCCTTCCTGTCCTCTACCATCCCCTGGAGTCCATTTATGCTCATGCTGACTGCTTCGGTGACTCCATCCAGCCACCTCATTCTCTGTCGTCCCCTTCTTCTCTTGCCCTCAATCATTCCCAGCATTAGGCTCTTCTCCAGTGAGTCCTTCCTTCTCACTAGGTGGCCAAAGTATTTGAGTTTCATCTTCAGGATCTGGCCTTCTAAAGAGCAGTCAGGGTTGATCTCCTCTAGGACTGACCAGTTTTATCGCCTTGCAGTCCAAGGGACTTGCAGGAGTTTTCTCCAGCACCATAGTTCAAAAGCCTCAATTCCTTGATGTTCAGTCTTTCTTATGGTCCAACTTTCACAGGGGTTTGTGCTGTAGCAAGTAGCAGCTCTTGAAAAACATTTAACGAATTGGAGCCATAGGAGTCACACTTCAGCTGATGAGAGATGATGAAGATTTAGTAGTTGAACAAAGGCTGTTTTGCACAGAAACAGACAGAAAATCCCTGTCAGGAAAATAGTAAAAAAAAGAGCAATCTTCACAGGAGAGTAAGGATAAGAAAGTTATAAGTCTTTCCTTATATTTTACACAACATTAAGGCTAGCTATAGCTGCTGCACATTATTTCTGGTCCTGATTTCTGTTTCAGTGGGAAACAGTTCCTGACCAGAGGATTCAGTTGGTTTGGACCGATTCGGGTGAACCAATGTTAATTTTACATCTGGTTCACCGAACTGGTAGTTCCAAGGACTGGCTGGCCATGCCCACCCCACCTTGCCCCTCACAGGTGTCTCCACATGGCCCATTTTGGATGCCAGGTAAGTGCAGGTCCTGCATGGAGGCTCTGGGAGAGCAAAAAATGGGCCTCATGGAAGTGCCTGAAATGGGTCTGTTTCCAGCCTCCGGAGGGCTTCCAGAACCTGGGGGAGGCTCAAGAAAAGCCTTCGGAGCCGGGGGAGAGTGAAAACACCCCTCCTGCCATGGTACAAGAGGCCAAGTAGGTCATGCCGACCATGGCCACACCCACCCAATAACCGGGCAGAGAACTGGTTGCTAAACATTTTCAATCTCACCACTGTCCCTGACCATCTTCCTTGTGGCACCTTTCATGGAACTTCCCATTGTTCTCCCTCAGTCTGACTACCCAAACTTCCTCCAACCTTTCCTGCAAGAGAAACTCGACTTCCTAAACCAATTTTGTCATCATTCTTGGTATCTGTTTTAGCCTGCAAAGATTCTTCTGGAATTCCAGGTTGGTCTGCAGAGGAGCATAAGGACTTAATGTATTTTTAACATAATGTTTTTTTTCCTTAATGCAGACCAGAACTGCATTTTAGCAACTGCTGGTTAATGTTTAGCTTGTTGTTTAGAGACCATATCTGAAGATTTATTCAATACAGTGCTTCCCACTCATGAATTTTGTATGTGCGGTCTTACATTTTTGTAAGTTTAACATTTTCTATTTTCCCTGTTGAAGGACATCTTATTCCTCTTCCAAACTATGCCAGATCAGATGGTAATCTCACCCTGTACATTTGGGGGGGAGGGTGTATTGTTCAGATCATCCGATTGTATATAATTTGCATATTTGATTGCATATCGATCTCATTATCCAGGTCATTAACAAAAAAAATTGAACAAGACAGATCCTACAGAACATACTGATTGCTGCTGTCCAACTCACTGTAGAGCCATTCATGCCAACTTTATCTAGAACAGTTGCTCTACGGCAGTGGTTCTCAACCTTCCAAATGCTGCGACTCTTTAATACAGTTCCTTATGTTGTGGTGACCCCCAACATAAAATTATTTTTGTTGCTACTTCATAACTGTAATTTTGCAATTTTCCAATGGTCTTAGGCGACCCCTGTGAAAGGGTCATTCGACCCCCAAAGAGGTCCCGACCCGCAGGTCGAGAACTGCTGCTCTAAGGATTAAACCAACCAGTCTTGTTCAACTTCTTGCCAATTGGTCATTTTTTTAGCCTATCCTGTATTGATTTGGGACTGGTCAAGCATAGATCAGCCACTGAGCTGAACAGGAAGTATTTGCCAAATGGTGAGGTTTGCATATGTTTTGTTCTTCTCACTTACCCACATATATCCTAAAAGCAGCGGGGGGGGGGGGGCACCAACAATGAGCAAGGGAAGGGCTATTTAGTTATTAGCCAGTTAGAACCCTGATGGTGAATCTATGGCACACATGCCACAGGTGGCATGCTTAGTTCTCTCTGCAGGCACGCGAGCCATCACCCAGCATAGCTCCACTGTGAATGTGCGCATGCCTCCCGCTGGCCAGCTGATTTTCAGGCCTCTGCCATGCATGTGGGAGATTGTGGACATGCATAGGGGTGGGGGTGGGTCGTGCATGCATGCATGGGAGCAGGGGGGATGGCACAAACACCCTCCTCGTGCCCCATTTGTGGTTTCATGAGGGTTCAGTGAGGCCTGCTAGGCCCAAACCACACCCCAAATGGGAGTGGGGGGCCCTGCGGCCCATTTTTGGTCCCAGGAGGCTTCAGGGTGGCCTGCTAGGCCCAAAATGGGCCACAGGAGGAGGGGATGCAGCGCCTCACCCCTGAAGCCCAGTTTCGTTCCCAGGAGGCTTCAGAGGGGCCTGCTAGGCCCAAAAGGATGAACGGGGGGGTCGCACTCAAGCATGGGAGGAGCACATGGGGAGCGTCAGAGGTGGGTTCCTACCAGTTCACACCTATTTGGTAGAACCGGTTCATCAAATCTACCGAACCGGTTAGAAGAGGTTCCACCAGTGGACCCGGAAAGCAGGCCACACCTACAGAAGAGGTTCCAAAAATTTTTGAAACCCACCACTGGGGAGCGTGCATACACAGGGGGTGGGGGAGCATGGGAGGGTAGTGCACACATGCACAGGTGGTGGGGCACATTGCATTGTGGGTGTAGATATGTGGGTGTGTGCGTGCTGGCACACATACATGCACAATTTTGGCACGGGAGGACAAAAAGTTTAGCTATCACTGAGCTAGACTCTCTTTTGAAGATACAAGCTATGTTTTCTCCAGGGATTTCAGATTTGGAGGAGGAAAGTGAGCTAAACTGAGGCTACCTTTGGGGTTCAACTGGCAAACATGAAGGCCCAGCCAGAAGTCCTGAAAGGCCAGTCGGCTGCTTTTTCCCTCAGAGTTACCTCAGGCCCTGCTTATGACTGTTGCCTTCATCTTATTTATTTTTTAAAATAGTTTTCAGTAAAAGATTGCATACAGGTAATAAGAAATATATCCAAAGAAAGAAATATAGAGTAAAGAAAATGTGAAAATGTAAAAAAGAACTGAAAACAAAGAAAAATAAATAGAAAACGAAACTAAAAGGACAAAAAACATGACACGGATATAGATATAGCTTTTTGATCTTACTCTGGGCATACAATTCTAATCAAACCTCCCTCTCTGAGATTTCATCATAAGTTTCTTCTTGCCACAAACTATTTTTCTAATAATTCAGACCACAAGTCACAAAATCATTTTCTGTCTTACACAAAAAAAGTCCATATGGGGTTTCCAGTTATTATGTAAGAAATGCCAAGAATGTCCTTTCTCTAATCCGATTGTCCATCTCACCAAGTTCTGTCAATTTCACCCTCCGCTCCTTTTCCAGGGTGGGTAATGCAGCATTGTTGTCTTCATTTCAGGTGCTTAATTTGTTCTTTATTCAGTTGAGTTGTAGTGGCCCTCAGTAGCTCACACAATTTTCTGGGTATTGCCTCACTACTTCCTGCTGGGGTGAGTGCCCTGCTTATCCTGGGTGTTGCGGCAATAGATTGCATGAGAAATATGGCACACACAAAAATAGATGCAGGGAGAAAATGAAGCACACACACACACACAGCACACACAAACATGGAGAGAGGGGGAAGAGAGAGAGAGAGAGAGAGAGAGGTGCGTGCGCGCGCGCACACACACACACACACACAGAAAGAGAAACAGAGAGCGAGAGAGAGACACAGAGAGACACACACACAGAGAGAGATACAGAAAGACATGGAGGCAGTGACAGAGACAGAGATACAGAGACAGACAGACACAGACACACAGAGAAAGAGAGAGAGAGAAAGACGCAGAGACAGAGAGAGAGACACACACAGAGAAAGACAGAGAGAGACAGAGACAGGGAGAGAGAGAAAGACAGAGAGAGAGACAGACAGAGATAGACAGAGACAGACAGACAGACAGAGAGATCCCTCTCCCAATACCTCCTGGGCAAAGGTAGGAGGGCTTGGATGGCTGATTGACTATTCCACAGCCCCTTCCACAATCATTTCCCAGTCCAAAAGGGACACGGGGGGGGGGAGTTGAGAGAATCCCGTTTATGTTATTATTATTATTATTTCTGATTAAAGAAGAGCATTTCATCTTTCTCCATCCTGCCAGGGGCTGCGGTGCCGCCATTGAGGTTAACGGTGCGGAAGAATACAAAAAAAAATTCATTGAGGAGGATTATAAAAGTTACTCGCTGGAACATTAACAGAAGAGTAACTTGTAAAAAATGCAATATTACAATATTCACAAGGACGGTAGAGCGTGATGAAACTATAAAACTCAACATTAAAATCTTCCACAGCCTAGATAACCTAGTTAACAAACATTGTATTGGAACTTCTTTTCCAGGTTGGGGGGGTCGGGGGGCAGGAATCTGTTGCCCCTTGAAGTGTGAACCCAGAGGTTGCAACAGGGTGAGGGAGGGGGACACACTTGGCCTGGAGTGGGTGAGGGAACTTGAAGGAGCTGACACTGCCCCCTCTCCATCAACTTGTGAAGACTCAGCTGCTTTCCAATAGAGTCTAAGAAGAGAAGTCCACTGCAGAAAGTCTTCGCTGTTGGGATTTGCAGAAATGGTCCTTTAAAAATAGAAGATAGAGACATCCGGTTATAAACCAGACTTCTAGAGGAGTAAGACCTGCAATCATAATTTTGTTAAAGAAATGAGGTCATGCAGTAGGTTGAAGGCAGGAATTCTCCAAACTGATTAATTTAAAAAGAAACAAGCTTGATCAAAGTTGAATTCTAGAGACTGTGGAGAGAACAGGGTTTTTCCTTCCTTCCTTCCTTTCATCCTCCCTCCCTTCCTTCCCTCCTTCCTTCATTCCTTCCTTTCCTTCTCTTCCCTTCCCTTCCCTTCCTTTCCTTTCTTTTCCCTTCCTTCCTTCCTTCCTTCCCTTCCTTCCCTTCCTTCCTTCTTCCTTCTTCCTTCCTTCCTTCCTCCCTTTCCTCCCTTCCTTCCTTTACTTCCTTCCTTCCCTTCCTCCCTCCCTCCCTTCCCTTCCTTTGTTCCTTCCTTTCTTTTCCTTCCTTCCTTTCCTTTCCTTCCTTCCTTCCTTCCTTCCTTCCTTTCTTTCCTTCCTTCCTTTACTTCCTTCCTTTACTTCCTTCCCTTCCTTCCTTTCCTTCCGTCCTTCCTTTACTTCCTTCCCTTCCTTCCCTTCCTTCCTTCCTTCCTTCCTTCCTTCCTTCCTTCCTTGTCTCCCTCCCTCCCTTCCCTTCCTTTCCTCCCTCACTTCCTTCCTTTACCTTTTTGCCCAGCGCCAGCCAAGAAGCAGAGAAGAAGCAAAGTCCGTCTTCGGATTGCTTCGCTCGCCTGACGGGAGGACTCCGCTCCCCGCTTTTCTCGCATTGGGAAAAAAGGGACACGGACCTGGAGGCAGTTTGAACTTAAGAGCTAGGAAATCTGGAATGTGGCCGGCCGCTCTCCTTTCCGTGAAAGGGGGGGGGGGCATTCCAGGACTCGCTTCTCTCCCTTGCGCGCCTTAGCCATGAGATTTCGGAGGCGAGTTGGTCGGATCCCGTTCATTCGCCTGGGGAGCGCTAAGTACAAGGCCGGGGGGGGGGGGTGTGAGAGGTATATGGCTCAACCTCGGGAGCTGCCCTGCCTCACTTTACAAACCCCTGAAGGATCCCCCCTCGATCTGCTGGACCGACCACTTGTCAGTGAAGCGAGAGATTCGGGAGTCAGGGAACGGAATCTGCAGGGATCACCACGAAGTCAACCTGAAGCCCCGGAAAGAACCCCAATTTAACGGGTCCATCTTCGCCCCCCTCTTTATCCTGCGCCTAAGAAGAGAAGGAGGAAGATAAAGAGGAGGAGAAGGAGGAAGAGGAGGAGAAGAGGAGGAGGAGGAAGAGGAGACGAGGAGGAGAAGAGGCGGAGAAGATGGGGGAGGAGAAAAGGAGGAGAGGAGGAAGAAAAGGAGGAAGAGAAGGAGGAGGAGAGAAGGAGGAAAGGAGGAAGGAGAGGAGGAGGAGGAGAGGAGGAGGGGAGGAGGAGGAGAAAAGGAGGAGGGGATGGGGAGGAGGTGGTGGAGGAGAAGAGGAGCAGGAGGAGAGGAGGAGAGGAGGAGGAGAGGAGGAAAGAAGGAGGAGGAGGAAGAGGAAAAGGAGGAGAAGAGGAGGAGGAGGAGAGGAGGAGAAGGAGAAGAAGAGGAGGAAGAGGAGGAGAAGATGTTGGGGGAGGAGAAAAGGAGGCGGAGGAAGAGAAGATGGGGATGAGGAGGTGGAGGAGAAGAGGAGCAGGAGAGGAGCAGGAGAGGAGGAGAGGAGTAAAGGAGGAGGAGGAGGAAGAGGAGGAGAAAAGGAGGAGGAGGAGAGGAGGAGAAGAGGAGGAGGAGAAGGAGAAGAGGAGGAGGAAGAGGAGGAGAGGAGGAGAAGAAGAGGAGGAGGAGGAGAGGAGGCAGAAAGGAGGAAGAGGGAGAGAAGAGGAGAGGGAGAAGAGGAGGAGAGGAGGGAGAGGAGATGAGGAGGAGGAGAAGAGGAGGGGAGGGGGAGGGGGAAGTGGGACAGGAGAAGAGGAGGAGGAGGAGAGGAGGCAGAAAGGAGGAAGAGGGGGAGAAGAGGAGAGGGAGAAGAGGAGGAGGAGAGGAGGGGAGGGGGAAGAGGAGGAAGTGGGGCAGGAGAGAGAGGAGGAGGAGGGGGAGAGGAGGAAGAGGAGGAGGCGGCAATTCCTCGTCTCGGGCGTTTGGTTTGAGGTTCCTCCTTCCAAGCATGCTCTATGCGGCCACAGAGCCTGGGAGAGAGAGAGGTTGGGGCGGTGGGGGGGGGGGTTGTGTGGAGATGGAAGACGCGAGACAATCTATGATAGCTGCTCTGAAGTGTGATTCACTTCCCTAGGGAGCCTTGCCAGACAGTTTGTGGAGACGTAACTCCGGAGTTTCAGACTATGATAAATATGATAATTTGTATAAAATTTGAATGGGTTCTTGTTTTCAGGGGAGCGTGCCTCCGATGATGAATGTTCCTGATTTCCAGATAGATGGTTGATAAAAAAACAACCCAGTGTATTGAATTGTTGAAAGCGATTTTAATTTTAATTCTTTACCTGCAGATGTCTAATAATAATAATGCCTCTGCATAAAATAACAAGATGCCAGGGTAAGCAACAGCATCGCGATTAGCTTCTCCGCTTCTTACGCCCGCACGGCGACAACATTAACCTCCTTTTATTTTATTTTTATTTTATTTTTTAAAAAAAGCTTATTTAGAATTATTATAATTACAGAGTTATTAATTTTCAAAAGAGGGTTAGCGGCATTTTTATGATTATTAATCGAGAGCGCTTAACGCATCTTTATCCCTGACATTCAAACGGCCGGTTAATTCTAGGGTTGGATCGAGAATCTCCTCCACCCACTTGTGCCCAGTTCCACCGATTCCCAGCTGGGCCCGGAGGAAGAGCGGTCTTGCCCCACGCCCTGGAAAGTGCTTCGAGAGTCCGGCCAAGGGGCCCAAACAAAGAGAAAGGCCTCTTCCCCCCCCCCGTCGGGGCTTAGTAAAACCCCCGAGAGAGAGGGAGAGACAGACAGACAGACTCTCTCTCTCTCTCTCTCCTTCTGTCTGTCTCTCTTTCTCTCTCTCTCTCTCTCTCTCTCTCTCTCTCTCTCTCTCTCTCTCTGTCACTTCTTCTTCTTCTTCTTCTTCTTCTTCTTCTTCTTCTTCTTCTTCTTCTTCTTCTTCTTCTCTGTCTCTCTCGCCTTCTTTCTCACTGTCTCTCCTGTCTCCTTCTCTCTCTCTCTCTCTCTCTCTCTCTCTCTCTCTCTCTCTCTCTCTCTCTCTGTTTGTGTGTGTGTGTGTGTGTGTGTGTGTGTGTGTGTGTGTGTCTTTCTGCCTGTCTCCCTCCCTCTCTCTTTGCACAAGCCCCCGCCGGCCTCAACTTGCCCGGCAATTGTGCCGCAAACTGGCCGCGATCCACAGGGATTCGCCTTGCGGCTTACTCGCCACCCCACCCCCTTCGGAACGTGCTTGAGAGATGCCGATCTTTATCTTCGGTGCGCGGTCAGCAAAACTTCTGCCGGTCGCCAGGCGCCGCGCACTGTCCGGAGTTCGTTTCTTCCTTGCTTCCTTTTTTAAAAGCCTCTTTCCGAGGAGGTCGCATCTTAGGAAAAAAAACTTTCATTTTCTAAGTTTTCTTTCCCCCTCCCTCCCTTGATGCTTGGTAGGCTGTTGAGGGGGGTGGGAGCTTGCCAAACCACGCTTTGCCTCTCCGAGCTGCCTCGAAGAGAGCCCGGGTTTTGGATCGCCCAGGTCGCCAACCGCCCAAGGGGTCTCTATCATAGGTTGGCTAACCAAAGGAGCGGCATCCTAAGGCGTAGATCCTGAGGGGTCGATCCAGTGGTGTATTAACCATTAAGCAGACGAAGCACGTGCTTAAGGCACCAAGCCCAAAGGGGCAGAGGTGAAATTCAAATTGTTTTATTACCGGTTCTGTGGGCGTGGCAGGGGAAGGAAACTGCAAAATCCCCATTCCCTCCCCACTCTGGGACCAGCTAGCGGTGGCATTTGCCGGTTCTCTGAACTACTCAATTTTTTCCCCAGAACCTGTCAGAACCTGCTGAATTCCATCCCTGCAAAGGGGGCACCACAAAGTTGAGAAAGAATTTTTTTTAAAAAAACAATGAAGATTTGTTACAGAATGTACAAAGGAAGGAGGGGGGACAGAGATTTTTCAGTGCTTAGGGCACAAGTGAGCCTTAGTCCGCCACTGGATCGGCCTCTGTGGCGCTGAGGAGGTCTTGCTCCTAGGTTGCCCCCTCCCCCCAAAAGTCCTTGTAGACCCCAAAAGGCGCTGTGGTTATTAAAGCCCAGCTCTCTCTTTCGACGGCGCACATTGCCTAAACAACCCCAACATTTCCACGCCAAAGAGTAAAAGGAAAAGGGGGGGGGAGCGCTGAACAGCCGGGTGCCCCCCCCCCCCCGAGGAGTCCCGTGAAATATCTGGCTGAGTTCTTGCTCTTCTCCAACAGATTCTTCCCCTCTCCCCACACCCTCAAGTAAATTCACGAAAGTTACAGGTGCATTTCAGGACCGTCTAACTAACCGATTTATCGTGACTTAAGAACAGAGTCGGCTCAGTAAGGAAAGGGCCCCGCGGGAAGCGAGAGAAGAGTTATCGGGCAGCGGTAAACCATCGTGGGGCAGATTTTTTTTACAGGCGCAATTTTAACTCGCTACAGCCGTCTCTGGCCTTAAGCTCTCGGCAACCGAAAGCGCAGCAGGTTGCTGTCCCCCCTGGACTCTCAGGCAACGCGCAGAGGCTGATGGAACAAACAGGAGGCGAAGCTCAACCCCCGCTAGCAAAAGACGCCTCCGAGACTTGCCTGCGTGTGCAGTGTTTGCGGCCGGTGGAAACCCTGTTTCCTTAAGCCTGTGGGCTGCGTGGGAGAAAAAACCCGGGAGCTGCGCGGCCACAAGGCTAGGTAGGTTCAGAACCAAGCACTTAAAAGAGGTGTTTCGACCGGCAACTGGCTGGAAACGTCTCTAAGCGCTTGATTCTGAACCTACCCAGCTTTCTCGCTGCGCAACTTCCATACTCTCTCTCTGTGTCTGCCTGCCTGTTTCTGTGTGTGTATCTGTCTGTCTCGGTTCTCGCTGTCTCTCTGTGTATGTGTATGTGTGTGTGTGTGTGTGTGTGTGTGTGTGTGTGTCTGTCTGTCTGTCTGTCTGTCTCTGCCTCTGTCTCTCTGTGTGTTTTTTTTTCTGTGTGTGTGTGTCTGTCTGTCTCTCTCTCTCTCTCTCTCTCTGTGTGTGTCTCTCTGTTTCTTTCTGTGTGTGTGTCTGTTTGTCTCTGTTCTCTCTGTCTCTGTCTGTCTCTGTCTGTCTTTGTCTCTTTCTGTCTCTATTTCTGTCGGTGTGCATGTATTTGTCTCTCTCTCTCTCTCTCTCTCTCTCTCTCTCTCTCTCTCTCTCTCTCTCTCTCTCTCTCTCTCTCTTCTCTCTCTGTGTGTGTCTCTCTCTGCCTGTCTGTGTGTCTTCTCTGTCTCTGTTTCTCTGTGTGTCTTTCTGTGTGTCTGTTTCTCTCTCTGTTTCTCTCTGTGTGTATTTGTCTCTGTCTCTCTCTGTTTCTCTCTGTGTGTGTATTTGTCTCTGTCTCTCTGTTTCTCTCAGTGTGTGCCTCTGTCTGTCTGTCTCTGTGTATGTATATGTTTCTCTGTGTGTGTGTATGTGTGTGTGTGTTTGTCTCTGTTTCTCTCTGTTTCTCTCCCTGTGTGTGTGTGTCTCTCTGCCTCTGTCTGTCTGTCTTGTCTGTCTCTGTTTCTCTCTCTCTCTGTCTCTCTCTCTGTCTCTCTCTCTGTCTCTGTATGTGTGTGTGTTTCTCTGTGTGTGTGTGTGTGTGTTTGTCTCTGTCTCTCTCTGTTTCTCTCCCTGTGTGTGTGTGTCTCTCTGCCTCTGTCTGTCTGTCTTGTCTGTCTCTGTTTCTCTCTCTCTCTCTCTGTCTCTCTCTCTCTGTCTCTGTCTGTGTGTGTGTGTTTGCCACAACTAACAGGTCTACTAAGGAGCAGGGTTTCAAATGCAGGGAAATATTTGGAGTTATGCGGGCAGGCGGGCGGGGGAGAATACTGTCGAGAAGGTGGAACCTTCCCAGATGGCCAGCAGAGAGAGAGAGAGAGAGTGAGTGAGAGAGAGAGCGAAGCACAAGGGCGACTTCTGGTTCTGTTCCACAGGTCTGAACAGAAGTGGCGCAGGCATGACTGGAGCGAATTAAAAATTATGCCTGTAAACTCTGCTCCCGTTCTGGCTAACCAAAAGGAGATAGAAGGAATCACTGACTTTTCTGTGGGAGGAGGGTCAGGGGCTTTCCTTAACAGTCTGCCCTGGCTTGGACACCAGACCAAAGGAACCCACACATACACACACACCCGCCGCCGCCGCCCCGCGACTTCCAAAAGCGACCAAGGCTTTTCCCCCAGTCGCTCAGGTCAACAGGGGCAAAAAGCCGGGAGGGAGGAAGAGTAGGCACTGGCTGGAGGTCTTCTGATTTCGCCCTTACGGTTACCGGAGTGACGTGAATCTGAGGTGTTTTTGACTTCCCGGGGGGTGGGGGTGAGAAAAGGCACTTTTAACTGAAAAAGTTTTGAAATTTGGCTGAAGAGGCCTCAAAGCCGAGCTTGGGAGAAAGATATTCGGGGGGGGGGGGCAGAATTGGCAGAGAAACGACCCCCATGCCTAGCCCCCTCCGGGCACCTGCCAAATCCACTTTCGCCGTCAGCTACATTTGAGGCGCTCCCACCTCTTCTCCCCGCGGCCCAGACAACCTTGGCCATTTGAGCCAAAAGGAGAAAGAAATGTGCCAGGCGAAAGAAAGGAAGAAAAGAGATAGATAAAAAGAAAGAAAAAAGAAAGAAAGAAGAAAAGGAAGGAAGAAAAAGAAAGAAGGAAAGAAGGAAAGGAAAGAAAGGCAAAGAAAGCAAGGAAGAAAATAAAAGAAAGAAAGAAAAGAAAGAAGGAAGGAAGGAAAGAAAGAAAGAGAAAGAAAAAGAAAAGAAAGAAGGAAAAGAAGAAAGGAAAGAAAGAGAAGGAAAGGAAAGAAAGACAAAGAAAGACAACGAAAGAAAGAAAGAAAGGAAGGAAGGAAGGAAGAAAGAAAGAAAGAAAGAAAGAAAGAAAGAAAGAAAGAAAGAAAGAAAGAAAGAAAGAAAGAAAGAAAGAAAGAAAGAAAGAAAGAAAGAGACTACGGGTGCCAGTAAAAAAAAGCCCACGGTTAGCTGGCTGCAGCTCCTGCAGCGACTTTTAAACGACCTCTCAAAGGAAGAATTCCGAAGAGAATCGGGAGGATGGAAAACGATTGCTGGACCAAGGCGTCCAGGGCCCTTCCTTGGTCTCTAAAGCCGACCCTGTGCTGAGCCCGGAAAAAGTTAAAGCAACACCCGGAGAAGAGGAGAGGGAGGCAAGAAAAGCGGCCGGCTAGGGTGGGTCCGAGGGCGCCATCGCATCTTTGGAGTGGACGGCTGGCTGCTGTCGGAGGGGAAGAAAGCAACTGCGGCCCCATCGGAAGCGCTTCTAATTGAGGCGAACTGGCGGCCACCCGCCTCGCTGTATTAGCCACCAAAGAGCTTCAAAAGGGCAGAAAAAGATGCTGCTAACAGTTCGGCCGGCGGATAAAGCTCCTGACCGCCTTCATTCCTCGCTTCTTGGCAGGAAGGCAAGCCAGGCTCCAGCACCTCTCAAATGTGTCCCAGCTCTCTATAGCTCTAGGCCAAGTTCTGCCAGCCTCCCTTTAACTCAGGACCCTCTTAACAGCATTATGGGCCCTGGGCAAAGGAGTGTGCTGCCCCCCACCCACGACGACTACTCACAGGAATAAAATTGTAAATGGTGGATAAAATTCAACATAGATTGATTTTATTGGCACTTCCAACAAAATCAGTGTTGGTATGGGGTCCCTATGCTCTTGGGGTCCACGGATGTTAAGATAGCCCGGCTCTACCTGGAAGGGTCCCGAGAACTCAGGGGCTGCTAATAGACTTCAGTTTAGCGCAATCCCTGTCTGTCACCTGCCCTTGGGAATCCAGCTCACTGAGACCGCAGTTAATCTGAAGCTAGGGTTTGAATTCTACAGCAGACAACTTCTGTTGCTCCTTGACTACAGTTAAACCTGGTATCAGACCCAGGGCAGGCAAAGGGATTTTAGTTCAGAGGATTGTAAGTGAGAAGAGTGAAGGCAACAGGTTGATTGTAACCACTGTATTTTTAATACAATATATAGCCAATTTCAGTCCTAGAGGAGAGCAACCCTGACTGCTCTTTAGAAGGCCAGATCCTGAAGAGGAAACTCAAATACTTTGACCACCTAATGAGAAGGAAGGACTCACTGGAGAAGAGCCTCATGCTGGGAAAGATTGAGGGCAAGAGAAGAAGGGGACGAGAGAGAGAACAAAGTGGCTGGATGGAGTTCCCGAAGCAGTCGGCATGAGTTTAAAGGGTCTCTAGAGGATGGTAGAGGACAGGAAGGGCTGGAGGAACGTTGTCCATGAGGTCGTGGTCGGACACAACTTCGCAACTAACAACAGCAATAACACAAGGTTGTGCCTTAACATTGCTTTTGAAAAAAGCTGTTAATTGGAAGCAGCAACCAATTCAAAGATCTAGGTTGTGCCTCTCCTTGTGAATTATATTTCCATATGAATGTGTTTCAGGAAAACACAAGTCCTATTCGCGCCACTTGAGACTTATATCGTGGATATTTTGCACCTAATCAATCTACCTGCCAGTTTCAGGCATTCTGTCATAGATAGAAGTTGAAAAAGTTTTAAAGGATAGAATGTAGCTAGACTTCATTTCATTCAAACATAACTATTCGGGTTTTTCAACTATTCGGGCCAGTGCATAGGTATATTTATTTATAAACCAGGTTGCGTTTTAAAATTCTACCTAAAATTATTGGAAAAATCAGTCCTAGTGATTTATATAGTCCAGTGGTGGGTTTCAAAAAATTTTTGAACCTACTCTGTGGGTGTGGCCTCCTTTGTGGGAGTGGCTTGCTGGCCATGTGACCTGGTGGCAGTGCCTTGCTGGCCATGTGTTTTCTCTCTCTCTCTCTCTCTCTCTCTCTCTCTCTCTCTCTCTCTCTCTCTCTCTCTCTCTCTCTCTCTCTCTCCTTCCTTCCTTTTGTCTCTCTGTCCCTTTTTCCTTTTTTTTCTTTCATCTCTCTCTCACTTTTTCTTTTTTTCTTTTTTTCTTTCTTTCTTTCTTCCTTTCTCTTTCTTTCTCTCTCTGTGTGAGTGTGTTTGTGTGTGTGTGTGTGTGTGTGTGTGTGTGTGTGTGTGTGTGTGTGTGTGTGAGTGAGTGGTGGGTTTCAAAAACTTTTGGAACTTCTTCTGTAGGTGTGGCCTGCTTTCTGGTGGAACCTCTTCTAACCGGCTTGGTAGATTTGACGAACCGGTTCTACCGAACTGGTGCAAACTGGTAGGAACCCACCTCTGATATAGTCCTATAATGCCTTTTCCACTCTTTCACTTTACACACAGCACAATTGTGTCCTTTACAGCCACAATTGTCCTCTCCAAAGAATGACTGAAAGAATCTTCAAGTATGTCTAGTCTAGTGAAAAGAAGGACTAGGGGTGACATGATTACAGTGTTCCAATATTTGAGGGGCTGCCACAAAGAAGAGGGGGTCGAGCTATTCTCCAAAGCACCAGAAGACAAGACAAGAAATAGTGGTTGAAAACTAATCAAGAAGAGAAGCAACCTGGAATTAAGGAGAAAATTCCTAACAGTGATAACAATTAACCAGTGAAATGGCTTGCCAGAACTTCAGAAGTTGTGGGTGCTCCATCACTGGAGGCTTTTAAGAAGAGATTGGAAAGCCACTTGTCTGGAATGGCATAAGGGCTCCTGCTTGAGCAGGGGGTTGGACTAGAAGACCTCCAAGGTCCCTTATAACTCTGTTATTCTGTCAAGTCTATGGGCTGAAGAACCAAAGAACAGCAACCTAGAACAAAAAAGAAATTTCATAACAGTGAGAACAATCAATCCATGGAACAGAAGTTGCCTTCTGAAGTTGTGAGAGCTTCATCACTGGAGGCTTTCAAGAAGAGACTGGACTGCCATTTGTCAGAAGGGTTGTAGGGTCTCCTGCTTTGGGGGGGGTGGACTAGATGACCTACAGATTCTCTTCCATCATGCTCTGTCACCCATTACCTTCAGGTGATGATAATCAGGTAGCATGTTGGCAATGGGGAGATGGGGATTTAGCACTTTGGGTAATGTTTGGAGATGGAAGTGTGCTCCTTCTCACTAGCCACTGGCCAGCCACCCTTTATGCTTTCATACCAGTCACTTGTCTCCTCCCATAATTTACATCCCCTTCTCTCTAGATTTCCAAAAACGAAAGAACAGCAAATAACCATTCTTTTATCTGAAGAAGAAGAGGTTATAATTGAATAGCATCTTCTTCTTCTTTTTGCAAGACTACTAAGGTGTACATTCAATGAAGTAACTCTGCCTTTCCCTCTGGCGGAATCAAGAAAGTAATAAAGGATTTAAAATAGATTTTTGTGGTTTATTTCCCATTCCACCACCCTGAAAATTTTAATCACTCTTTCTCCATTTCCAAAAAAATGAGAGTTTTAAGATAAATATTGTTTGCTTGTTTGTCTTCAAGTTAGGGTTGATTTCTGATCCTTGCAGACTTCTTGGCAAGGTTTTTTTGGAAGTGGTTTCGTCTTACTTCCTGCTTTCTAGGGCTGAGAAAGAGGGACTGGCACAAGCCACCCAGCAGGCTTCATGCCTAAGGAGAACTCAGTACATGTTCTAGCCTGGTGCCTTCACAAGTACATCAAACTGGCTCCCCTTAAGAAGAGTGGATTTATTTTAGTTATTTATATAACTAAATTTATTAAGGACTTATTATATATTTTTAAATTGTCTAGTCACTGAATCTCTCTGGGTGGTTTACAGTAAAACTTTCCCATCAGTTAATCACTTTCAGTTTTCCCTCTATATAAGATATTTATCTATTCATGTATCATGTATCATGTATCATGGATCATCTATCATCTATCATCTATTTATCTATCTATATTTATCTATTATCTATCTATCTGTCCATCCATCCATCTGTCCACCCATTCAGCCATCCATCCACCCACCCACCCACCATCTATCTATCTATCTATCTATCTATCTATCTATCTATCTATCTATCTATCTATCTATCTATCTATCTATCTATCTACCTACCTACCTACCTACCTACCTACCTACCTACCTATCTATCTATCTATCTATCTATTTATCTACCCAGTCCCTCCATCCACCCATCCCTCCATCCATCCAGTTATCCATCCAACCAACCACCCACCCACCCATCCACCCACCCACCAATCCATCCATCCATCCATCCATCCATCCATCCATCCATCCATCCATCCATCCATCCATCCATCCATCCAGCTAGCTAGCTAGCTATCTATCTAGCTATCTATCTAGCTATCTATCTAGCTATCTACTCAGTCCCTCCATCCGTCCATCCATCCATCCATCCATCCAGTTATCCATCCAGTTATCCATCCATCCATCCAGACATCACCCTGCCAACATAAGTGTGTATAGTCAAGGCTATGGTTTCCCCAGTTGCAATGTACAGCTGTGAAATTTGGACCATAAGAAAGGCTGAGTGCCAAAGAATGGAGGCCTTTGAACTATGGTGCTGGAGAAGACTCCTGAGAGTCCCTTGGACTGCAAGCCGATCCAATTGGTCAGTCCTAGAGGAGATCAACCCTGACTGTTCTTTAGAAGGCCAGATCCTGAAGATGAAACTCAAATCCTTTGGCCACCTAATGACAAGGAAGGACTCACTGGAGAAGAGCCTAATGCTGGGAAAGATGGAGGACAAAAGAAGAAGGGGATGACAGAGAATGAGATGGCTCGACGGAATCACTGAAGCAGTAGGCGTGAGTTTAAATGGACTCCAGAGGATTGTAGAGGACAGAAAGGCCTGGAGGAACATTGTCCATTGGGTTGGACATGAATTCATGACTAACAACAACAACAACTGTGACCAACAAAGACATTTCTCATAACACTGTTCTCCAACAAGCCAACCAAACAAAATAAAAATTGGTTGCAGACATTTTCACCATTCAGCAACACAAAGCCTTCTCAAATGCATTAGTTGTAAACTTGCACCTTTCTGCCATGCACTCACACCAGGCAAAGCCTATTTCTGCAGGTACTTTCTGCAGATATTTTGAAATGGGAAAAAAGAGAAAGAAACCAGCTGCCAAGTGAGTGTCATAAATGAAGGCTAGATAAAGAAAATTACTCAGCTATCATTTTGACTACACCTTCTTTATGAAGAAGCTATTGGGTGCTTAGGAAGAGCTGGCAGAAGAACAATTTCAGCTTCAGTTTCAAAAAGCTACAATGTCCTACCTGTCAATGACTACTTCTGCTTCAACCACAATAATACATGGGCAAATAATAGATACAAACACAACATAAACAGCTCCAAACTTGATTGCAGAAAATATAACTTTAGCAACAGAGTGGTCAATGCTTGGAATGAACTACCTGACTCTACTGTTACATCCTCAAACCCCCATAACTTTAATCTAAGACTGTCTACTGTTGACCTCACCCCATTCCTAAGAGGTCTGTAAGGGGGCATGCATAAGTGCACCAACATGCCTACTATCCCTGTCCTACTGTCCCCATTTATTTGTACCTATTTCCTGTGTCCATGTTTATACTTATACCTGTTATCTCGTTTGGCAAACTGACTGAATGAATGAATGAATAATGAATGAACAAACGACAAGCAAGCAGACAAACAAACAAACAAATAAATAAAACAATCAGGGAATGTCTGTTGACATTGACCTGGTTCATAATGACTGTATTCTAATTTACTGAAGTTTAGTGGGGAATGGCTAAACCTAAATCTGAATAATCTTATACAACATATAAAATGCCAGATTATTTGCACAAGGAAAATGTTGGAAAGGGAGGATTTGGAGAATTTAAGATAAATCAAAACTAGGCATCAAAACTAGGGAAAGTTCTAAAGCAGATCATTTTTGTTGTCCTGCCAGTGGCCAGCAGAGCTGGCAGCAGATTTGGAAAGGGAGGAGGTTGGGGAGGAACATGGGCCAGTCCTGGAATCTGTGGAAGGCGTGGATGAGAGCTTTGTGTCAGAGACAGAGAGGCGATCAAGGTCATCTGGTAGTTATTTGCTGAGTCTGACATCAGCGAGGCCGAAGAACAGCAGGAGCCTGTTCCCAGTGCATGTGCAGAGCTGCCAGAAGGCAAGAACAATTAAGAAAACAGGGTCGACTTGGGAGTAAGGCTTGGAGATGATTGTCCCCTCCCCTCTTTTAAGACATAAAAGAGGAGCGAACAGGATGTGAGCTTTTGCAGTAAGCAATTAGCTCATCTGGTCAGTTCAAGCTTTGAGAAGTTCTGTTTGACTCTGTGCTAAGTTTGGCCTTGCTCTGCATTGGCAATTACTGTATTTTTCAGACCATAAGATGCACCAGTATATAAGACGCACCAAGATTTTGAAGAGGTAAATAAGAAAAAAGTTTTTGCCTTCCCTCATCCCCCAGAAGCACTCTGCAGGCTCTTTTAGGGGGGAGGTGCATCTTATACTCCAAAAAATAAGGTAGGTCTCTGGCAGCATTCCAAGGGAGATAAGGTGGGTATTTATCAACATTCCCCTGAAAGATTGTGGCAACTCAAGCAGACATCTGTCGGAACCTTCACAGACTGTTTGTGAAGCCTTGCGGACTGTTAATGACTATAATTTACAGCCATATAAATAGAAGAGGATTTTGGGGACTAAGATTGTGATTTATGCTTTCTCAGGAAGCCTAGGTCAGAACAATCATAAAGAGATCAATATCCAGGCCAGGGCTGTAAAATTTGCAGCCCATGGGCCAGATGTGTCATGCACTGGCCACGCCCATACCCAGTTTAGCAAAGGGGGGGAAAGTCCCGATACATCACATGACACAACCGTGACGACGTGAATTTGACACCCCTGGTCTAGTCTATGGTGAGAATCAGTAAAGACTAAAGTTGTCGGAATAAATCTATTTCACTTTATTTAATTCACTTTTATTCATTTTGATACAATTCTTAAAAGACTGTAGCAATGCAATGGACATACAATCTTGCCCACAAATATATAATTAGATACAGTTTTCCTTAATATGATTAGCAAACTAGTTTATAATGGGCAAGATGGTAGGTACATAAAATCCGATGTGAAAACGGTACTAAAAAGTGTGTTCCTCAAAGATTCCTCATCTAACTGGAGTGCTACAAGATTCAACTCAACGTTTTCATTATTGGCTTTGATAAAGAAGTAAGAAATAAGGAAACAGTTATCAAATTTACAGATGATGAAAAATTAGATGGCACCATTAATATTATACACTAGAAGACCATCAAAATTCAGAATGATCTTGATCGCTTAGAGCACTGCTCTGCAAATAACACACGTATTTAATAGAATGAAATGTAAACACCATCCATTTAAAAAATCAGGTTTACAGGCCTATAGTGTGCAACATATAGCTTAAAAATCATGGATAGAAAAAGGAACTTGGAAGTGTGATTCGTCACAACTTTTATGTGGTTGCATCAACAACAGTATAGTTTTGTGTTGAAAAACCTATAGCTGTAGTTGCTACTGTTGTTGGGGGAAATGCCCCAATTGCATCCTGGTCATTATGGTTCTAAGGCCCTTTTCCCCATTGCATGTTAACGCTGCATGATGAGAATGTGTTAACATTGCTAGTTTTCTACACTGTTCCATGACATTGCTTCTAGTTCATCCACAGGCGTTGTGTGAAAGTCAATCGTCAATAGCTGTAACAAGCATAAAAGTAGCATTACCATCACAAGTGTGTGTGTGTCTGTGTGTAAACTCTGCATCACTTTGCTGCCTTGGAAGTTAAGCCAAGTGATCAACAATAGATAGGTCCAGAGATGGGTTGGGAGGCATGGCCACAGTCCATTTCCTCTGTTCTTCAGCCAACCTCTGTGATGGCCATTTCACTCTTTGCCTTTGTCTTCCCTGGTATACTGTTTCCTTTGATAGCTGCCAATTCCACAGTTCCTGCCAGTTCTCACCTCTTCTATAGAAGAGGTTCCACAAATCTACAGTGCCGTTTAGAACCTGTTCCAGCTCCCTCCCCCCGCCCGTTTGCACATCATCAAGATGAAGACCAAGAGGAGGAATTCTGGGAGTTGAAGTCCACAAGTCTTAAAGCTTTCAAGTTTGAACACCACTGGGTTTTTTTTCTAAAGAGTTAGGGGTTCAAGGGTATTGTAATTTGGTAGCTTTAAGACTTGTGTGCTTCAAATGCCAGTTTCTGAGCCAACATTTTGGTTGCTAAACAAGAGCTTTGTTAAAGTGAGTTCCACCACATTTTACAAGTTGGCCACGCCCACCCAGTCACATGGCTGGCAAGCTACTCCCACCCAGTCACATGACTGGCGAGCCACTCCCACAAAGCAGGCTACACCTACAGAAGAAGTTCTAAAAAAATTTGAAACCCACCATTGACACACAGCCCTATTTGTTTCCAGCATGAAGTTCTCTTCAGGGTCCCAGCAATATAAGAAATCATACCTACACTCAAGGGTGGGCTTCAAAGGTTTTAGCAAGGGGTTCTCTGCCTGGTTGCTGGGTGGGTGTGGCCATGGTGGGCATGGCATTGTCAGCCTCCTGCACCACAGCAGGGTGGGGGAGTTTTTGCCTTTCCCGGACTCCAGAAGGTTTCCTCAAGTCTCCGGGAAGACGAAAACGGCCTCCCCAGGCTCCATGGGCCCTTTGGAGGCTGGAAACCGGCCTGTTTCCCGCCTTCCCAAACTTCCGGTAGGCCCGTTTTTCACCCTCCCTAAGCTTCCATGCACACCCTGCACTTACCTGCATCCAAAACAGGCTGCGTGGGGACTCCTGAGAGGGGCAGGGTGGGTGTGGCCAGCCAGGAGTGGGATTTGGGGGTTCTTCGAACTGTACAGAATCTTAGCTAGAGGTTCTCCTGAGCCCCTGTGAACCCCCAGCAACCCACCGGGGTGACTGTTTTATTTGGGAGAAGAAGGCAACCATAGGAACTCTGTCCTGAAGTGAATAGAGCTCCACCTTTCTAAGTGCGAAAGGAATCTTTTCACACACTGCAACAATATTCTGAAGTATATGTTTAAATTTACTTGCAGCCACTCCGTTTTTCTTCATGGCAGTGCCTCGAAATCGTGAGGGATGTCAAATTTGGGCTTGCCAATTTCCCTATGTTTGTTGATTAAAGTATTCCCTTTTCCTTCTCCCTGAAGGAAAAGGGAGGTGTAAAAGCATCTACCATATTTTTCAGAGTGTAATATGCACCTTTTTCCCAGTATTTTTGGCCTCCCCAAACATGGTGCCCCCTTTGCAAAAATAGCCATGCATAGCCTTTAGGAGGCTTCCAGAGTGCTCCTGGGAGCTGGGGAGGGCAACAATGAGCAAAAAATGGGCCATTTTTTGCTCATTTTTGGGCCCACACAGCTCCCAGGAGCACTCTGCAAGCCTCCTAAAGTCTATGCATGCCCTTCTTTTGACAAAAAACAGGCCCATTTTTGCAAAAAGATTGGGCCGTTTTTGGGAGGTCTGCAGAGTGCAAAACCTTTTTTTTAAATTTTCTTCTTCAAAATCTTGGTGCATCTTATACTCTGGTGCGTCTTATACTCTGAAAAATATGGTAATTGTACCATCATGGCAGGGCCTCTCTCCCCTCCTCCCTACAGCTGTTTGGTGTCTTCCATTATGTTTCTTCCCATTTTTTTTTTAACTGAGGAGTTGCCCCAATGGGCTGTGGGAGAAGGAGCTGACTAACTACCTTCAAGAAACCAGACCAGTAATGCTATCCTATTATCTTCATTACCAGTTTGGTAGGAAGGGCTCTTCTACAAGGCAGCAATAGTGTTGACATCCTATGCAGGAGATGGCAGAAAAGACCCAAGGAACCAGACGGACTATCCACACCAGCCTGAAGGATCCTGATGGACAGGGAAGTGAGCAAAGCAATGTGAGAATATCAATTGCTTTGAGTTTAAGCAATGACGCACTCAGTGATCAGGACAGCATTATAGACTTAGGGCTCTTCTGGGGCATCTTTTCACCTCACCAAGCAGAAAAGGGGAACTACTAGAGGACTAGAAAAGAGTTGACTTGGTTCCAATCTCCAAAAAAAGGAAAGAAAATGGATACATGACCAATCACTTCTTCCAGTCCTTGTTGGTGCTGGGCATGCCTTGATCACTCTGGGAGGCATGCACCAGTCTTCAAAATGAAGTTGCTTGAGTTCCTTGATTTCAAAACAAATTGCAGCAGTTGCTGCCAATTAACCAATAATAAAAAAGTATATCATACCAAAAAATAAAAAGTTCCACCAATGTTCTCCAGGCTTAGCATACAGCTTCTACAACTGAAATGCTCTTGTGACATTTTATTGGTATTATTACCATATTTTTCAGAGTATAAGATGCACCTTTTCCTCCCCAAAAGAGGGTGAAAATCTGGGTGCATCTTATACACTGAATACAGCATTTTTTTGCCTCCCGAAACCCTGCCCCCATCACCAAAATGGCCATGCATATCCTTTAGAAGGCTTCCAGAGTGCTCCTGGGGCCTGGGAGGGCAAAAATGAGCAGAAAAAGTGCCCTTTTTGCTCATTTTTGCCCCCCCTCGGCCCCCAGGAGCACTCTACAAGTATCCTAAAATCTATGCATTTCATGAAAAACAGGCCATTTTTTGGAGGTCTACTGAGTGCAAAAACTTTTTTTTAAAAATTTGCCTCTTCAAAATCTTGGTGAGTCTTATACTCTGAAAAATATGGTAATCATATTGCCCAGTTATGGGTTTTGAAGATTTTGCATTGGAAGGGAGAAGCGAGCTGGGGGGAGATGGGTTGCAAGTACATACAGTATGGCGGTGGGGAAATACTAGCCCTAATAGTGTATGTATACATGAATACAATCAATACTATACAGTGTACAGCTGGCATTGGCAGATGCAGTCTTTGGAGTGCTTTGCATACATTTGTGAATGTTTCTACTGTACCAAACTCTGCCATTAGAAGGCTTTGTGTAGGCCTGGTGCCTCAGCAGAGAAGGCCTTGTCCCTTCGGCACAAGAAGCAGCACCAAAGTCAAGAGCCGAGCAGCTGGAAATAAGGAGAAACTTTCTGACAGTGAGAGCAATCAACCTATGGAACAGCTTGCCTTTGGAGGTTGTGGGAGCTTCATCACTGGAAGCTTTCAAGAAGAGATTGGACTGTCATCTGTCTGTAATGATGTAGGGTTTCCTGCTTGGGCGGGGTTGGACTAGAAGATCTCCAAGGTCCCTTATAACTCAATTATTCTAACAGAATGATAGGTCTATGGGTTGCAGAACCAAAGAGAAGCAACATACAGTAGTGGCCAAAATTGTGGAAACTTTTTTTGGAAAAGTGTATTTTTGAGGTTTGATGGCTAATAACACCACTTTTTTTTTTGAGTTTCAGGATAATCATATTCCACTGCTGGAATGGCCTGGTAATAGCCCAGACCTTAACCCAACTGAAAATCTATGGAGCCAGCTAAAGAAAATTGTTAGTCAGAAGCAACCCAGCAATAAAACCCAGTTAATAGAAGCAATCATTCAATCTTGGTTTCACATTGTAACAGCTGCAGAACTAAAAGACTTGGTTCACTCCATGGGAAGATGTTGTAAGGCTATAATTCATGCTAAAGGTTACCCAACTAAGTATTATCTGACATGGTGATAATTTTTGTATATCTCATTTTTTCTATGGTGATAATTTTTATACATCTCATTTCACTTTTTTTTCTTAATAACTGCTATTCTAATAGCAAAACCTTCAAAAAAAAAGTTATTGCATTACATTTTTGATTAAAGTATCTTTCCATTGATATATACTTTTATGGCACTACTCCAAAAAAAAAGTGGTGTTATTAGCTCATTTTAGAAAATGCACTTTTCCCAAAAGGTTTCCACAATTTTAGCCACTACTGTAGAACTAATAAAAAATGTCCTAACAGTAAGAACAATGGGACAGAAGTTGCCTTCGGAAGTTGTGGGAGCTTCATCACTGGAGGCTTTCAAGAAGAGACTGGACTGCCTTTGTCAGAAGTGTTGCAGGGTCTCCTGCTTGGGCAGGGGGGGAGGTTGGACTAGATGACCTACAAGGTCCCTTCCAACTCTGTTAATCTGTAATCCACTCCTTTTCCAGCCTGCTTGCAACTCTTCCGGGGATTTTCCCAGGGGAGAAATGCCAATGGAAAGTCCTGGCTGGCTTTCTCAAACTTTCTCTTGAGAGAAAGGTTTTTTTTAATTGAGTTTTTTTTTTATTTTTTCCATTTTCATAACATATAATCACATGTATACTATGGCATAGCCAACATCATATTGTATTGTTATATGTTTATATCAATTCACCTTACCACCAGCTCCCAAAAGCAATGATTGGCTCTTCTGCTCTCCATACACCATATTTGTACCTTATCCATCACTTTCTTCTTCCTCTGTCCTCCCCCTCCCTACTTCCTTTCTTCCCTCTGTTGCCCTTCTCTTCTCTACTTCCCCTTCCTCTCTCCTTCTCCTTCTTGAGAGGAAAGTTTGTGGGGTCCTCCTGCCCATAGGACTTCCACCATTCCCATCTCCTCAGAGCCATGGATCATTGCCTAGGCAGGAATCTGGCTCTCTCAGGGCTTGTGGGCCATGTGACAGGCCCTTCCTGCAAGGAAGTGCAAGAAGAGCAAGTAAGATGATGAAAGACCAGAAGGCTAAAACATATGAAGAACGGTTGGTTGGAAGATTTGGGTTTGGCTAGTCTAGAGAAATGAAGGACTAGTGGGGACATGACAGCAGTCTTCCAGTATTTGAGAGGCCGCCCCAAAGAGGAGGAGGTGAATTTATTTTTCAAAACACCAGAAGTCTGGATAAGAAACAATGGATGGAAACTAGTCAAGGAGAAAAGCAAGCTGGAATTGAGGAGAAACTTCCAAACAGTGAGGACAATTAACCAGTGGAACAGTTTGCCTCCAGAAATTGTCGGCGCTCCATCACTAGATGTCCTTTGAGAAGAAACCGGCAGTCACTTGTCTGAAATGCAATAGGATCTCCTGCTTGAGCAAGGGGCTGGACTAGAAGACCTCCAAGGTCCCTTCCAGCTGCATTCTGATTCATGATTCATGATTCTTGAAGGGGGAGGGGGGGAGGGCAAGTCTTTTGCATGGAGGGGTGAACTGGCCATAGCTGCCCCTTTCCCTTTTCCTTTGGGCCTCTCTCAGGGCTGCCTTTGCCCTGGGAACTTTCCTGATGTCAGGTTAATGAGTAACCGGTGCAGAAGGAGGCATTTTCTTGGGAATGTGAACTATTTCCTTTCTGGTAAAGAAAGAAAGAGCAGGTGGGCGATTAAAAACTGGGGGTCCCAGGTTACCATGTTTTTTGCTGGGAGAGGCAGACCCAGACTCACTTCTTAAGAGGAGGAGCCTGCGTGAAGCTCCATCATGTCATCCCCCCTTCCCTTTGTTCATTCTATCTATCTATCTATCTATCTATCTATCTATCTATCTATCTATCTATCTATCTCTATCCATCTCTCTCTCTCTCTCTCTCTCTCTCTTAATCTATCTATCTTCTATCTCTATCCATCATCTCTCTCTCTCTCTCTCTCTCTCTCTCTCTCTTTCTCTCTTAATCTATCTATATCTATCTATCTATCTATCTATCTATCTATCTATCTATCTATCTATCTATCTATCTATCTATCTATCTATCTTGGTTTGTCAAGCATGTATGAGAAAACAAGTATATGTATGAATTTAACGTATGAACATACGTACAAGTATCAGCAGGTATACGTATATACATAAGAAATGAGTAAAAATAGATGGGAGCAGTAGGACAGGGACAGTATACACGCTGGTGTGCTTATGCACGCCCCCTTACAGACATCTTAGGAATGGGGTGAAGTCCACAGTAGAGAGCTTAAGGTTAAACTTTTGGGGGGGGTTGAGGATGTAACAACAGAGTTGGGTAGAGCATTCCAGGCGTTGACCACTCTGTTGCTGAAGTCGTATTTTCTGCAATAGAGTTTGAAGCAGTTTACCTTGAGTTTGGATCTATTGTTTGCCTGTGCATTGTTGTGGTTGAAGTAGTCATTGACAGGTAGGGCATTGTAGCAGACAATTTTGTGTATTATGCTTAGGTCAGACGGTAAGCTAGTTCTAGGTTGTCCAGGTCCAAAATTTGAAGCCTGGTGGCATAAGGTATTCTGTTCTGAGCAGAGGAGTGGAGGACTCTACTCGTGAAATACCTCTGGACCTTTGGAACTAAGAAGGGCAGTCTCGTCCCCCCCCTTCCCCCCCCCCACCCAAAAAAAGTTTCGGGCCATGCTAATTCTGAGAAGTCTCTTGGCTCTGGAGAAGGGACTTTGCCTGGCTCAGCTGCTTCAATATTCTGGCCAGCTGGGAGTCCTGGCCTGCTCCCTGTAAAAGGGACAAAGGACACATAATTTGCTTTGGGTTTGCACTTCTCTGGGATTGTCCAGCCCTTAGTTCTCCCAGATGGTCCCTGCCTGCGACCCAAAGAGACACAACATCCAGGAAATCAAGAAGACTTGAAGGAAGCCCCTTTGTAATTGGGCTAAGGAAAGGCCTAGATGAGGAGCTGCCCAGCCGCAAGCAAAACCCTCCTTTTCTTGGAACGAGAATTCGAGTTGGATGGGAATGGAGAGCTTTCCTGGCAGGGTGGAGTTCTCTCCTGCGTTCCTTCTCTGGCCAAGAGTGCTGGTGCCTCTCAACGCCCCACTTTCCCCCTCCATATCTCTTTCCCTTTGCTCCTTTTCCTTCCCTCCTCTGCTTCCTCCCCAAGCTCCTTCCTTCCTTCTTCCCTTCCTTCCTTCCTTCTTTCCTTCCTTCTTCTCTTCCTTCTGTCTTCCCTTCCTTTCTTCCTTCTTCCCTTCCTCCCTCTTCCTCCCTTCCCTCCTTTCCTTCCTTCCTTTCCTTCTTTCCTTCCTATCTTTTCCTTCCTTCTTCCCTTCCTTCTTCCCTTCCTTTCTTCTTTCCTTCCTTCCTTCTTTCTTTCCTTCCTTTTTCCCTTCCCTTCTGCAGCCCAGAACCGGATGGTGGTCTCTGAAGTTCCCAGTCTAACTGGCTGGTGTCAAGAATCCCTCACTCGCTCTCTCCTTAGCCAGCTTGGCGTGACGGATTAAACATCAACTAGTTAAATAAAAATTAATATCAACGGCTTCCTAACTTCTAATGTCATGTTGTTTATAACTAATGAACTGATTAGGGGGATAAACATCTTCGGAAGACGAGGCGGCTGCTTCTCTCGGCTCTTCTTCAGAATCGGCGGCTTCGCCCGGCTCTTCGGCGGTGGCTTCAGGGCGACCCATCCCCGCGCCCCCCTGCGCCATCCAAGCAGCCGCGGAGAGAAAGGAGAACGTGGAGCCCAACGCTGTGGGGCGGCAGGGAGGAGTGGAGCGGGGCGGTGTATTTGGGAGCAAAAAGGGCTTAGCTGGGTTTAGAGGCGGGAGGCTGAGGGTGTTTAAATTGTCACGGTTCCCATGGCAATAATGAGCAGCAAAGCTTGGCCGGAGGGCGGAAAATTATTCTTACAAAGCTGGGAGGGGAGAGAGGGGTGGAGGGGTGGGGGGGGGGAGAGAATCTCTTCCTTCCCTTCCGAATCCAGTTCACGGCCGGTGCTCGTTTCAAAGTTACTTTGATGAGAGTTAGACGAATGTCCCTTCTTACAAATGATTAACTTTCCAAAGTCCCGACTTTTTCAAAAACTATATGGGACGAAGCTACAAGCTTACAGCACTCTTCGGGTCCGCACTCAGATGGGTTTCGCCAGCAAGTCAAGGTCCCTTTTTTTATGGCTGAGATTCGTAGCCCAGTCAGATCGCAGACTCTTTGGGGGATCTTAAACCAGGGGTGAAATCCAGCAGGTTCTGACAGGTTCTGGAGAACCGGTAGAGGAAATTTTGAGTAGTTCAGAGAACTGGCAAGCAAATGCCACCTCTGGTTGGACACGTCCCATCTATTCTCTGCCTCCCGAGTCCCAGCTGATTGGGAAGGAATGGAGATTTTGCAGTATCCTTCCCTTGCCACACCCACCAAGCCACGCCCACCAAGCCACACCACACCTACCAACCCACGCCCACAGAACAGATAGTAAAAAAAATTTGAATTTCACCACTGCCTTTAACCTGCTTCTCCTCCAGATTGACATTGGAACCTCGCCTGTCCCCCCCCCTCTTTTTTCCATAAAGTATCACGAGTCTAAGAAAGAATGCGACACCCCCTCCCCCCAAGACCACTTTTTACAATTTTGTTCAGCAACAAGTTTGACAAGACCAGAATAGCAGGGGGGAGGGGACAATGTTAAAAGCGATTTTAGCAAAAGGCAACTTTAATGGAAGAATCAATGGGATGATGGTTCATTTTTTTCCTGGGGTACCTAGTTGGAAGTTGAGACACTTTCCATCAAGGAAATGGGGTTAGGGAAAGGATGCTCCCTTGAGTATCCCAAATGCATTCGTTTTTTGCCATTCTTAGTTAAGGCAAGCGTTGGACAACTACATCTCAGAGAGACACAGCAGGAAACATCTTAGGATCGATTTGACTGGCTTGAAATCTGGCTTGAAATCTTGCCAGATATTGCAAAAGGGGAATAGGCATTTATATTGAAGGGTATCCCTTAAGAGATCTTATACAGATATTTCAGAGGTTGTTGTTGTTAGGTGCCAAGTCATGTCCCACCCATGGACAATGTTCCTCCAGGCCGTCGTGTCCTCTTCCATCCTCTGGACATCATTCAAGCTCACACAGACTACTTTGGTGACTCCATCCAGGCACCTCATTCTCTGTCATCCCCTTCTTCGTTTGCCCTCAATCTTTCCCAGCATTAGATTCTTCTCCAGTGAGTCCTTCCTTCTCATTAGGTGGCCAAAGTACTTGAGTTTCCTCTTCCGGATCTGGCCTTCTAAAGAGCAGCCAGGGTTGATCTCCTCTAGGACTGATCGGTTTGATCGCCTTGCAGTCCAAGAGACTCGCAGGAATCTTCTCCAGCACCATAGTTCAAAGGCCTCCATTCTCTGGCGCTAGCTAAGCCTTTCTCATGGTCCAACCTTAACAGCCATCCATTCCAACTGGGAAAACCACAGCCTTGACTAGACGCTCTTTTGTTGGCAGGGTGATGTCTCTGCTTTTTAGGATGCTGTCTAGATTTGCCATAGCTTTCCTCCCCAGGATCAATCGTCTTTTGATTTCTTGGCTGCAGTCAGGGGTTCCCCCTTAAATAAGAGGTGGCTTACAAGGATCTTTTCTTTGGTCTCCTCCGGGAGAGAAAAAAGCAGGGGGGACTCAGCACAGGTGCTCTTCTCATGGGGTTTCCTCTAAATGCTAGGGGGGGCGGAATTTACATCACCTGGGGTGAGATTTCTCCTGGAAATTCGCTGGCAAAATGGCAATGCTCCCAGTCAAAAAAAAAGTTCCCCTTTTGGTCCATTTTTGATGCTCTCCTACTCAGGTCCTGCTTTGCATCCCTCAGGAAGTCTTCCAAGCTGGAATGCCACCCCGAGAATCTACTAGAGAAAGAAAATAAGAGCAACAACGGAAAGGAGAGAGGAAGAGGAGGGAAGAGAAGAAAGGGTAAAGCAGAGGAAGTAAGGGAGGGGAAGGAAGAGCAGCAGAGAGGGTAAGAATGAGAAGAAGGGAGGAGGAGTGGGGGAAGGGGCAGGGGAAGGAAGAAGAAAAGAGGCAAGAGAGGAGGAAAGGAGAAGGCAGAGAAGGGAAGTTGAGAAGGAGTAGGGTTGTTGCAAAACAAGATGGAGATACTCGGTGGCAAGAAAGTGGCCCCAACTGTGATTTCTATGTTTGTAAGAAGATTGTGATAAACGACAATAGTCAATAGATATATGTTAATAATATTTACAAGAAGGTATATTTGTGAATGTATATGAAAGGAAAAAACAAAACTTTATACAGAAAAAAGTAGAAGTCCTCCAAGCTTCTTCTAGCTTAGGAATATTATTGGATGCCTTGGAGCAAGAGGGTGGAATTTGCTAGCCAAAAGGTCTTCTCCGATTAAGTTCTGACAGACAGGAAGTCTAACCCGGGCGATGATGTTTTCTGGGCATATCAGCTGTACACAAGCTGGGGAATGTCCCTTTTGGCGCTCCACTCTACTTGTCTTTTTCTCGGGTGGGTCAGTGGGATGGCACAGCGGTGGCTCTCCTGTAGCTGGGACGACGCCTCTTCTTCCCTTTCTCCCTTCCCTTTTTTCTTGTCTTAGCTCAACGCTTGTAGTTGGGGTGGTCGCAGCCAAGTCAGCAGAGCGGGGAGCCAGCGAGATGGCCAAGGGGAGGAATATGAACGGCTGCAGCTGATCTGGCGGGCTGGGGACCAGTGGGGAGACGCACTGGGGCCTGGTTCACAGCTGTAGCAGGAAAGCAGAAAAAGGGAGTGGGTGAGCAGCTCCAACGGTTATTTATGGACTTCGAAAGAGGCGCATCCATCCCCAGAACAGCGACTTCTTGCAGTCAGTCCCCAAGTGAGTGCAATCTGCCCCAAACTCTGCTTCTCTGACTCAATCTCCTAGTGGATGGAGCGGCGCCAGAAGTTCAGCCTGAGCAGAAGGCAAATATTTGGGTTCAGGAACCTCCGCCGTCTCCACTCAGGGTGCGTCGAGGCTTTGGGCGGCGGGGGTGTGGAAGAAGGCACCTTTTTCCCCGTATCCCCAAGCTACATCTTTAGCTTCGTGTAAACCAAGGGTACACAACTTCCTGGAAGGGAGATCTTGGTGGGGGAAAGGAAGAGGGAGCGAAGGAAGAAGCAAAAGCTCCCGTTTCCAAAACGGCTGTGGGGGGGGGGGGGAGGCAAGCCATTTCAGGATGTCCCCAGAGGTGGTTTTCTTTTTCAGACTTAGAAGTGGGGATTTTTTCAGCACGAAGAAAAAGAACTTGGAAAATTGGTTTTGCTTAGCCTGATGACTGTGGATTCGCTACTATACAGGCATTTTCAACAGTCAGTTTTAATTAGTGTGGTGCTAATGTCTATTTCATCATTTAAAAGGCTTAGTTATATACATATACATACATCCACATATACATACATACATACATACATACATACATACATACATACATACATATACTTACAAGGCTTTTAGTTATATACATATGCATACATACATATCTATGCTTACAAGGCTTTTAGTTATATACATATACATACATATATATGTATAACAAGGCTCTTAGTTATATATATACATACATATATATGTATATACATATACGTGTGTGTATGTATATGTATATAGCTAACATTCTTGTAAGTGGTGAAATAGACATTAGCACCATGCTAATGATTAAAACTGACTTTTGAAAACGCCACACACAAACACAAACACACACTCACACCCATACCCACACACACACACACAAACCTGGAAAACCAAACCCCACCAAATACCACGGATTTTCTGAGCGTATTAAATATGCACATATGGCATATTTGGGGATTTTAGACCATTGTCAGCTGATAGACAGAAAGAAGCCCTGTGCAGAGAAGAAAATGTTCGTTTCAAATAAATGTTTTCATGTAGATTTCCCGTTTACAACATGAAAGAAGTCCTTCCCAGTCTTTTATTCAGCATTTTAGATTTATATTTTTTTTAAAAAAATAAATAACATATGCCCTGTCCCGTTTGCAGTCCCCTCTGTTCTATTTCCCTTCTGTGTCTCTGAAAGATCTGCCCAAGTCGCTTTGCATCTGAGGTTTAAATAGGAAGATCAATAGAAAACAGTTGTAATGATCTAATTAATTATAGCAAAATTAAAAGCGAGTAGAAAATCAATCTCTGATGGTGTTGAAGATGGAATTAAATTGATAGTCCATCTGTTCACCTCCTAGACCGTATAAATTTGCAACCCAAGGACGGAGCTAATGGGATCAGGCTGCCGGGAATCTCTTCCGGTTTCACCCTCCACCCCCACCGCCCCCCAACTCCATTCATTCTTGAGTTCAAACTTGCAAAATCGGATCCTTTTACCGTCGCTCCTTCCCAAACTTGCATTTTACCCCTCCAGGTACCAACACCTCTGTCTTCCCCCTTCTTTCTCCTCCCTCCCTCCCACTTTCTTTCTCTTCGTAGAAACACTCGCCCGCTGCGCCTGCCTGAAAATCCCTGGCAGTTTACAACTAGATAAACATTTACAGGGCCCGGTTTTCTTCCCTGTTTATGAAGGTTGGATAAACCACCCACTTCGTAGCGCAAAGAAAAATTGTGGCCGCTTCTCCCCTTTTCCCCCCTCCGTTTTAAATCAGGCCCCATGACGAATGATAAATAGAAGCATTTTTTTTAAAAAACCGGATGTTTTCCCTCCCTGACCCTAAGTCCACTTTCTTGAAGGATATTTTTCCCAGAGATCGGGAGATGCGGATTGAAACGCCCAGATCAGCTTGGCGGTGGTCCCGAGACTTCAATCCTTAGCTCTGCCACACAATGGACTCGTCTTGTTTTTTTTTTTTTTTAAAGACGACACCGGTTTAAAGGCGTTCATAAATTTGTACCGCTCTTAATCGGGAAGGAAAGGGGGGGAAAAGACCACTGATATGAAAGGAAAACACGGAATCCTCTGAGTAAATAAATGGACGAGGTTTGATTGAATGTTCGATTGAATTAAATCCAACAGCACCGTTCTTCCAGTATGCAAATATTAGCTTCAAGTACCCTGCCCGGGGCGAGGGTGAGAGTGAGAGTGAGGGGCTGAAGGCAACGAGGGAGCCCTGGGAATGGCAGGAGTGACCCCCCCCCGCCTACAGATATTGGCCGCTGAATTTGGTGCTGCTGACTGCAGAGGAGGGCGCAGGCTTTGGGGAGGGGTGGGCTGGGGCAGCCTTTTGCTTCACGTACACCTCGGCCCACCCAGGGTACTACTACTCACCCTTTCCTTCAGGAAAGGGCGCTTCTGCCAGCTGAGCCACCCAGCAGGTGCCTGGTGACCTTCCAAGCGAGAAAAAGGGGAGGGGGTGTTTCTTAAAAAAAAAAACAGCACCACAGGCTAAAGCAAAAGTAATGGCACTGTTCATAACACCACCCCTCCCGCCCCGCAGCCACCTTAACAGCCCCGCTACTCCAGCAGACCTCTTTATCTTGCCGCCGTCCTCCCTTACCCCTGCGGCTTTGGCTTTGCTTGTCGACCTATTGGGGGGGGGGGAGTGTCCTCTCCTTCCCTCTTTTAGGGGTTAAAAAATGAAACGGGGGAGGGAGCCTGCCAGAGCATTATGAAATTAGTAGAGCAGAAACGCCGTCTATTATTCCCTTGGATAGAATCTCCTACCTAGGGGCGGGCGGGCAACCAAGCCAGGTAGTAGTGGGGGTGGGGTGATATTGGCCAAAAGTGGAAAGGCAAACCTGGACACTCTTTAGGGTGCCCCAGCACTAGCTCTCTAATACCGGTCTGAAAAGGGGGGGGGATGGAGGTTAACGAGGTGGGGAACGTTATGAGAGCGAGAGAGGGATTTCGGTTGCGTGGATAACTAAAGCGACTCTAGATCGACTTGCCTACTGTAAACTGTCCGTCTTAGAACGCTGTTTCTAACATCCTTTTTCCTTTCCCTTCCCTTCCCGTCCGCCTTTCTGCACACATTCTGCCCGAAGAAAAAGCTGCGTTTCCAGTTCCCAGGAGAAAATTTTCCTTGGCCTTGACGGCGACTGTACAGCTTTCCCCCCCCCCCCCCTGCGGCTGTTCCTGGCAGCATTACGACGGTCGGCACAAGAGAAAAGTTCTTTAGATAGTCCACCATACTTTCCCTCCCACCTTACATTTGTTTTTTTCAAGTCTTCTAAAGACGTACTAATCCTCTGATTAACTTGACCACTCAAAACCGATTCCCAACAAATCGCGAGAGCTTTTCTTTTCATGTTGAACCTCGCTCATTAAATTGGCTGGAGAAAAATAACGCCGTTCAGTGCCCTACTCCTTCCCTGTTTCACGAGGGCCGAACTATGAAAAGCGCCGCAAATTGCTCATGCACGGAAAGTTTTCAGATGGTCGCAAGTCCCGAAGCAAACCTTTCCTTTCTCTACAAGATACGGACCAAGGAAAACGGCCGTCTGAACCAACCCCTTCTGAGCAAATCCTGCCATTTTTAAAAAATAAATAAATAAAAGAACTCAAGTTTCTTTCTCTTGAGATGAAAGAGGTATTCCCCAACCCTCCACCCCCCAGGGAAAGGTTTCTCCCAGCAGCTTACCCTCAACCCGCTTGCAACGAATTGTGGAGCAAAGTTTGCCCAAGGCCGGCAGTCGTGAGCCGGGAGAGGAGAGCCGGTCGCAAGGCAAGGAAGTCGGCTCCCGCTTTTCGCTTGCCGGCGTCCCTGTTGGAGACGTGCGAAGCCCCCCGGCGGCTGCGGCACGGAGCGAAGGCTGAAACGAAGCCACGCAGGACCCGAAGAACCCGGCGGGCGGGCGAGGGAGGGTAGTGCCGGGCTGGTCTCAGGCAGCCCTCTCCCAGCTGCGTGGTCTTTCGTTTTCTCTCGCTTCGAGAGAGAAGCAGCCTGTGCGCCTGGAAGGGTCTTGGTGCCGCCACCGCCCGCATCCCCGTCCTTCCGCGCTCGCTTGATCCCCAAGAAACTCTCCGAGCTTCGCTGGGATCGCCCCTGGCTCTCTTGTAATCCCTAACCGGGGGTGGAGGTGCCAGGCCTTGCATTGGTTCACAAGTTCTATCCCCCCCCCACTCCACCTGGAATAATTTCCACTTGCAATTAGCTTGGCTCTACTCTAGCTTTTAACTAGGGGATTCTCCTTTACCCCTTTTTATTATGCGTGGTTTGCTTGGGGAGTTGCACGACGCGGGCATAAATAATAACTCAAGATCCCGAATCTGCTAATCCATAAGCGTTTTATTAGATCATTGTTTTGGGTACCCTGTATGTTATAAAATCCAATTTTTGAACATTTTAAGTTCACTTAACTGAAGAAAGTTTTGCTTGGTTCTTTCTTGGCAGCATCAGATACCCGGCTTTTTTCTTTTTGAGCTGGATTTTAGTGCTTCCCTTTCTCCCTTTGGCTCCAGATATTTTCTGGTTGCCCCTTATTAATTCTCTCTTTCTCTTCCCCTCCCCCTCCTCCCACCCATAACAATTCTTGCCAAAGTCAAGTGACTTGGACCATAACAGATTTAATTCTGAGATGTAGTGGTTTCCAGATTTTATACAAAGCAAGAACAATTTGTAACACAATGGTAATTGTCATTTAAGAAGGAAAATAAACTTTCGCCGGCTCTTCGCTTCTCCTGGCCAATGGAAGCTCATTACAGATTGGGAGGGTTAACTTGCAAGACGGAGAGTGAACTTTCCGTTTTGGATCCGGAAGGAAGGTCTTGTGCTACGACCAGTAAGGGCTTTGACAGTTTACTACTTAGGCAAAACAATGGCTAAAGACAATACTGGTCATCCTTCGTAGGGATGAGCTTCGTTGTCAATCGATAACTTGTATCACCTTCGTTTATTTACTTAGTAAAGAAGTTACTTCATTCTGTTGAAATACATCGCCAACGTAATTTAAAATAATGAAATATTCGCCAGACATTTTGAGAATGTGCTGGTTACATTGAAAACAAAGATCCAACAATCCTGAAAAGAAATCAAAAGATAAGAATAGCAGGATTCCTCCTCCCCCCCACTTCCTATGCGGGCAAATATTCTCATTCCCGGAAATTGTCCAGATCAAATATGGAAGATTTATAAAAGAGAGAGGGAAAGAAAAAAAACCGAAAAAGAATTAGAGGAATTATGCTACTTTCTCAGGAGGCTATGCAATTAAGTCGAAGTCAGCTAGGAAGTTTGCAGAGAAACTTTTTGTCCACTTGACTTCCGGGCGCTGCTTAGAATTAAGGTCAGGAGAAGCTTCCTGTCTTTTGAAACCTTCCTTTTAAAGGCTGCCTTGTTTCAAAATCCTCACCCTTTCCTTTAGCCCACTTTATTCCCGAATTTTGCCCCAGAGAATTTCCCACAACGGGCAAACTCTCGAGGCGTTTTGCTAATCCACAGCACTTTCCCGCACAGATCGGTCTGAGTTTTATGGGGCCCTTGCAGTGAGTGGCCATCGGCCACGATTTGCTTGCGACGTCTGTAAATCCAAATGTTTGCAAAAAGAAAGAAAGAAGGAAGGAAGGAAGGAAGGAAAGAAAGAAAGAAAGAAAGAAAGAAAGAAAGAAAGAAAGAAAGAAAGAAAGAAAAGAAGAAGCCCCAGGCCACGGAACGCCAACCTTGGATGAAAGGATGGGGGTGGGGTGTGGTGGGATGGAGGGAGAAATGATTTAGGGGGAGGGGAATATTTCATTACCGCTGATTAAAACTAGGCTTTTTTTAAACTAAGCTTTTAAATTCATTAACTGAATATTTGAAGGAAGAAACGAGAGAAGTCCAAACTATACCCACCCAGTAGGGAGGAAATTGCGCAAGAAGGCCTCTTTCCAGCAGATGCCAGTTGGCACTGCCAAAAAAACCCGAGGAAACATACTGTGGGGTGCTAGGAGACCGGTTATTTGTTGGATCCATAGATTTGGGGGCCTAATATACCTCCGTTTCTTCTCATCCCGACGGCTTCCTAAACATAAAAAGACACCCCCCCCCCCAATAGAATCTAGTCAGACCGTGATGACCCTTCCCACGAGCAAGACCCAACCCTCTCTATTTCAGATGCTGTTTCTCAGTCCACAAAGTGCGCACCTACAGCTTCCGGCACTATTCTCCTACAGACGTCTAAACCGTTCCTGAACTTTGGTGGAAGTTGTTGTGCCCCCCCCCTCCCTCCGCCACCCCTCCCCACGCAAGCCCGCTGGCTTTTCTGGGGCAAAGACCGAGGCACGGCGGGAGGAGACAAGCAGGCACCACCGCGTGGGGCAGACCTCCCAATTATTTTATTTTTTTTCCCCTGGCAGGAGCGCGTTTGGCCCTTGAGCGAGCAAGCTGGTCTCGCTCGCTGGCTCTGCAGCTCCCCCTCCTTAGTCTCCGACCTATTGTTGACTTCCCCTCAACTCAAACGAGGCTGTAAAAAGGTCTCCGGCTTGTCTGAAGGGGGGGGGGGTGTTCTAGCAAACGCGCTCTTGTCAAGAGAAGAGGTTAAAAGTGCCCGGCGCCCGAATAAAAGAGCAGCGCACGTGGGCTTCTTAAGCGGTGGCAGGCAAACAAATGCAGCGCAGGGAAAAAGCCAACAACTGCAGGAGGCCATCAGCCCGGCCGGCCGGCCCGCCTGCTTTTCCCTCGGCTTGTTAAGTGCCCAAGGAAAGCGTCGCCTCCCTAGCGAGGAGGAGGAAGAAGGAAAAGAAGTAGTATGAAATGGCAGCGGGGGCTCCATATTGTAGCAGAAGCCGCGTCTCCATCAAGGTGACGGGTGGGCGGGGGGGGGGGAAGCAGAAGGAAGGAAGGGGACGGATCTGGGCTCCAGGCCGACTACAACGCCCTTGGTCTCTAAACCTGTCCTGCGCGACGCGGTAAAAAGACGCGCGAGGGACGCCTTGGCCATTAAGTTGGAAGCACTTGAGCCGGAACTATTTCTTCACGCTTGGAAGCGGAAGTGTCGGAGGGCCGCGCGTGGGCGTCGCTTGGAACCCTCGGCACCGAGAGGCTCACGTGGATCCCTCAGCTCCCTTCCAGGTTACCCTGGCACGCTTTTTAAGCGGCATCATGAGCTGGCCGGGATGGTGGCCCGTCTTGGTCTAGTCCGCTCCCTTCGCCCTTTCAATCTTTGCACTGCCCTCTTGCTCTTTTACTCCTAGTGGCAGGGGTGAAATTCAGCAGGTTCTGGAGAACCGGTATCGGAAATTTTGAGAAGTTGGGAGAACTGGCAAATGCCACCTCTGGCTGGCCCCAGAGTGGGGTGGGAATGGAGATTTTGCAATACCCTTCCCCCAGGAGTGGGGAGGGAATGAGAATTTTGCAGTATCCTTCCCCTGCCATGTTCACCAAGCCACACCAACAGAACCGGTAGTTTTTAAAAAAATAAATTTCACCACTGTACCTGGGCCTACCCAGGACGGTGTATGCTTAGGTCCCAAGCCGGACTCTATCTCTTTACTTCCAAATTAGAGCATTGGCAGCGTCGTCGTGTTGCCCCAGCTAGGGCGAGGGTCTTCTGCCCCCTAGGGTGTCTTCCCAAAGTAGATTTGAGTGGTAGTGGTGGAGGACTGAGGGAAGCGAGACAAGCCGATTTAGCAACCTGGCAGGGGAAAAGGCACCGCCTTGCTTTTCCTTTGGTCTGAAAGCATCGTTGGCTGTGTAAAAATGCGGCAATCAAAGCTCCCTTATCAGGACAGAGCAATTAGTCGGCAGCGGTGGAGAGTTTGCTGAATTAGCAGACCCATCTCGGTCCCAAACATGACTGGAGGACTCAAAAAACGCAGTAACGGCAGAGGCACCCAGAAAGAAGCAAACGAGCTGCTTGTTCTCTATCCCAGGTCGAAGACCCCAAATCAAATAAAACCAAATAAAATGCAAGATTCTCCGGAAGGATGAGAAACCACATTGTCCGTAGAGTCCAGGGAGAGGGCTGAAAGTTCATATTAGTTGGGGGGTGGGGGTGAGTGAGGGTGGGGAGGGAGGATGAGATCAGTGAGTTCGCTTTGCTTGATCAGTTGGGCACTGGAGGTAATGAAACAAATTCAGAGATTGCTATCTTCCCAACCTTCCCAAAAGTTTATTTTTCGCCCCCTCTCCAAATTTCCGCAGAGACGCGGGTGCCGCGTTTGAAGTGTAAATGCTCCGAGTTGGAAGGTGTGGGGGTGTGTGTGGGGGGGGGAGAGAATGAATAAGCGGGGAGGGGGAGACGCAAGAAGACCCTCTTTGAAAAAAAGGAGAAAAGAAGATTCATTTAAAGTAAAACTAGCGGGAGCAGCCAAGCTTGACCAGCCGCGAGTTGGGCTCGGGGAGTTTTCCGAAAGATAACAGAGGAAGGGAGGGGAGGGGAGGGGGAGCGGGGGGGGGGAGAAGGGAATTCTTTATAGTGATTGAAATCCCTTCCTTCCATCTCTTTGGGGCTAGGAGGAAGGAGAGAGGCAGGAGAGAAGTGAGTTCAGGGATCCTTGCTGGAGGAATTAGCATCCTCGTCGCTCACACACACACACACACACACACGCACGAAGAGACACACAACACCACCCCGCCCTCGGGCTGAGAGAAATTGTTAGGTAGGTTTGACTGTTGACAAAGCAATTCCTCCAGGAAGTCCCGCTCAGGAAGAGGTGACAATTTGGGGAGGTGAGCCGAGATTAGAGGCTCCTTAAAGGGGAGGCTCCTCCTGTGCTTTTCCACCAACAGAGATGTTAGCCCTACAAAGACGCTTCCCAAAGCTGTCTTTTACTTTCTTTACTATTTTCTTTTGTTTTGATTTTATCTCAAGATGGGTTGCTTTTGATAAAGGTGTAGCCGAGTTTAATTTTTATAAAGTACTGCCAGAAGATTTCAGCACTTTTAGCAAAAGCTGCCCAACCCGCTTTGCTTGGATTCGCTCTTCCAAACCCCAACCTTCCTTAACGAAACTTGCCTGTGAATACCCACCGCGCTCAGTTCGTCCCGTTCCTTTCTTGACTTAGGAAGACCCGCCCGAGAGGTTCTTTCAGAGCGGCTGCCATCAACATCTCTTGGGGCGTGCCATAGGGCTAAGCGGGTTGACTGGGGAATGGAAAGCACTTGGCCAGGGGTCCCAGGGCGAGAGGCCCGATGTGGGGCAGCCGAGACAGGAGGCAGAGGCCGCGCTGGGGCTTGGAGTGAGGTTGATCGGCTGAGGCCAGAAGCAGTGGCCGGAGTTCAGTTAGAATTAGAATTGGAATTAAAATACAATAGAGCTGGAAGGGACCTTGGAGGTCTTCTAATCCAGCCCCCTGCTCAAGCAGGAGAACCTGTGCCATCTCAGACCAGTGACTATTCAGTCTCTTCAGTGGCAGGCGTTAGTTGAGGATTTTGGCCAGATACCGGTAAGTCCTGACGGCCCAGGTATTTCCCGGTAGACTGAGAACGCTCTGCCAAGGTGGAAAAAAGCCGGGATGAACTGCAATGACCGATTAATTTTTATTTTCTGGCGTGGCTCAGACCAGAACAGGGGCCTTGAAATAGATTGGGAGGAGGTCTCGGGTTGGGGCAGATCTTAAAAGAGGATGTGATTGTGTTGGGTGCGCCTCGCTCAAATACCAAGTTCATATAAAGCAGCGCGGGGGTGGGGAGATAACTCAGCTTCGGGGTGATCAAAGCTCTTGGACTAAAAGTTCATTTAGAACAGAGGTCTTCAAACTTGGCAACTTTAAGACTTGTGAACTTCAACTCCCAGAATTCTGCTGGCTGGAGTATTCTGGGAGTTGAAGTCCACAAGTCCTAAAGTTGCCAAGTTTGGGGAACCCTGATTTACAAACCTGGTTTAGTTTGAAACTTTTCCCGAAATCTAAGAAGTAGCCAACCTCTCAACGCCCTCTGTAGGAGTCGCTTGGAACAATCTCGGTTGCCCCAAAACTATAGTGGCGTGGAGAAAACCTTCCCCCCACCTGCGTCCGGGATAGGGCCCGCCCCCCCCCCGCCCGCCCCACACACCCCTCGGCTCCCTCCGGCCTCCAGCTCCGTCCCGACCCGGGAGGAGGGAGAATTTCTTTCACCGACCTACCGCTTCGGCTGCCGCTGCCGCAACTGCGCCGGGGCCAAGCCATACCGGTTGAAGGGTGATTGGTGGAGGGGAGGTCAGAGAAACTCGTCTCCCTGCGCGTGTGAATTTGTGGACTTGTGTGAGTCCCCGAGGTACGATTTCCGTGAAAGGCTTTTCCCGGCACAATGTCAAAAACTGGAGAACCGTTTTCGGCCAACCGTCTCTGCCTCTCTCTCTGCCCTGTAAATGGCCCGCTTGATCCGAGCACAAGGGCCATTGCGTTGGGCATTAAGACCGGCCCAGTCACACGCAGACACACAGACACACACCCCGGTAGGACAGAAATAACATAACAACCAGCCGAGGCGCAGGGGGCAAAAGGATCATTGGCGGCAGCAGTGGCATTTCGCCACGCAACGTTCTGCTTGAAAGGCAGTCTGCCTAAGCTGTCGGAGCCTATAAGGGCTCCCGAAGTGGGCAGGCGAGAGAGACAGAGGGAAGTGTCACCCTGATTGATGTCATCCCGAGAAATATTCCACGCGAAGAGGCGCAGCTGGTTGCGAACCTGAGCCTTTCCTGCTGGCGAAGCGGAGAGGCAGGAAAGATCTAAGCAAAGCGGGGGAGTTTCAATTCGCCTACCTGGAAAAGGACGAAAAAGAACCCGCGTTGAGGAGCAAATGGCAGGGAGTTTATTGATTTGCCGCAGGCTCCTCGCCCCCCCCCTTCGTTTCCCGACCGTTTCTCAGAAGTGAAAAAAACACTTTTCCTTCATTTTGCAATCGATTGATCTCTTTTATGCATAGTAAACGTAAAACACACACACGCACAAACACACACACACACATACACAAATACAAAGTTATTCCCGGAGACGGTTGAAATAGCAAAACAAGCGGGTTTCTTTTTTTAAAAAAGTCCTGTCTTTGGCAGAATGAAAATAGAAACGCAGGGCAAGCGCGCGTCGTAATGCCTTTTCTTAGGAAAAAAAATCTGGGGTGGTCGAAATACGCATTGACGGATAGAATGCTTCCCCCTCCCCTTTTCTATGGCGCGTCCAGCTAAATGGGACTTACTTGGGCTTGGTACTACAAAAGAAAGTCCCCGCGAGTAGGTTTCCTTCCCTTCCCTTCCTTCCTTCCTTGTCCCCTTCGGACCAGCTCGGCGCCACAACCCGCAGCCCCCTAGGCCGATCCGCAGCCTTCTCCTTCCTCCAAGGTGAGTCTGTCTGGGGGGACGGGGGTAGGACTTCCAAGAAGGCCCAGTTTCAAACGGCGCCCTTGGTGGATGTCGTGGCGGCGGCTCTTCGCGCGGAGCGGGGGAAAGGCGCATCTCCGGAGCCGTGGCGGCCGGCTGGCCTGTGTCTTACGCCCGCCGCGCTCCGGCCAGCGCTCTTGGCGCAGAGGATCTGGCTTCCCCCAGCTTCGTTCGGACGCGACCTTCTGACGGCAGAAGGCCTGGGTATTGGGAAGGCGCGGTGATGATGAAGATGTTGATGGCGGCGGAAGATCGGAGTTTACCGCCACACACACACCCCGAGGTGGCCGGGAAGCTGCCGCCGCGGCGTCTGGGAGGTGGAAGAGCGCATTCCCGCCGCCCCCCCCCCCTCCTCAAAAAACAAAAACAAAAAACCCCGGCCAACCAAGTAGCGAGGCGAGAGCAGCGATCAAACCAGGTGTTCTCGGGCTGTCCAGGAGCGGGGATGGGCGGATGTCAGGGTCCCCGCCAGCCCGAGGCCCGGGCGTGCCTGGCGGGGGCGGTTGGAGGATCGCCGGGGCCGAGCCAGGGAACCACTGGCCGGGGATGGGGCGCTGCGCTTTGGCGAATCCGCGAGTGTTGGAATCTACTGCCTTTGTCTGACAAGTCATCCATCTCCCGGGCCGGCGCGCGGGGGTGGGAGGGAGAGAGGGAGGGGTGGAGGTGTGTGTGTGTATGTATGTGTGTGTGTATGTGGACGAGGGGGGGTGCCGGGTGCGATCTGGAGGGGGCTTTGCCGCTTTTAGAGAGACGGGCACTGGCGGCGGCAGCTCCATTCTCGAGGCGCAGCTCGTGGCAAGCACATCCCCACCTTGGCGCAAATCCGCCAGGAAGGCAAAGAGGGGGAGGAGGAAGAGGAGGAGGAGGAGGAGGAGGCAAAAGTCTGGCCGGAGCAGAAGGAGCCCTCCACCACCGTCGCCAAGGAACCTGGAGCTACAGAGGCGAAGAAGGCTGCCTGGGGAGGGAGCGCCAGCGTGCCCGGACTGGCCGCAGCGCGCCAACTTCAGCTCAGCTGAGCCCGGCCCGGGAAGGAGAGTCGCCGACACCTTACGGGGACCCCGCCATGCCTTGCTTCGGGCCCCCCTTAGCCAGCCAGGCAGGGATCGTGTGAACGCTGCAGAGGGCATAACTTCCCCCTCGGCTCGCCAGCTCGCTCGGCCAGCAGCGGGCTTAGGGCAAGGAGGCTCCCCGCGGCCCGCCGGCCGGGCTTCCACGGCTTGTCCTTCTGATTCTCCCCCAAGTCCTGAAGTCGAACCTCCGAGGCGAAACGGCGGCTTCAGCCGACTTCTTCCCTTTCCTGTGCCTCCCCATGGATATGCACTGCAAAGCAGACCCCTTCTCCGCGATGCACCGTGAGTACCGGCCGCAGCCTCCCTTCCCCCGCCCGGCGGCTGCTTCCTGAATCCCGCAGTCCGCTAGAAAGTTCGGGCTTTTGGTTTCCCACCGTCTTTCCGCTGGGGCCCGTGGAAGCCGCTGGCCGCTCGCCGCTTTTGGATCTGCCAGAAAGGCAGTTGAGGGCTCGGGAAGTCCCGGTCCTCAAACCGGCGCGGCTCCTTCCACATATTCCCCTAGGAAGTCTGGGTCCCGAAGAGGCCTCACCGGAATGCCCACGGTCAGGCTCCGGCGTGCGGGGAGTCGAAGGGGCAATCTTGCTGCCTTTTCGACCTTTCCCTTCACTACTCCGAAGGCGGCCCCGGCGGAGGAACAAACGGCGGTTTATTTATATGCGTTTATTTCTTTGGGGAGGGTAAAAAAAAAAAGCACACATTTCAAGGTCGAAAATATTAATTATGCCGCGTTTTATGGAAATGTGGGTGCGTGACCGATTTTTGTGTTTGATTCCAATTCCCTCTCCCCCCCCCCCAACCTTGTCCTGCAATTTAAAACTGATAGAAGGAAGGAATTATGTTGATTCGTAAGAAATAAAGACGCGAGGCAAAAAACGGGTGGAAAATCCAATATCTCCGTCAGGCTGGTTCCCCTCCCCCCACGCGTTACTGTATTTTTTAAAAAATACCCAAAACCAAATAAAATCAATTTCGAGTTTAGAACTTTGAAGTAAAAATAGAACAGGCGATTGAAACAAAGCTTAAGTAGTAAAATTAACTTTCTACCTCCTTGGCTTTTAGTTTTGCCTTAGCTAACAACAGGCTTATAAAGAAACGAAAATGGATCTGTTAATATTTTAAAATATTTTGAGGTTGTAAAAACTGGGAGGACAGACAAAACGCATTTTTTAAAAATGTTGGGAAGCTTTATTTTTCTGAAATTTTCCACGGCTTTTTTTTTTAAAGATTATATACAATGACTCATCTTCCTTCATGTCTTGTTCACCGCTTAAGGAACAAAACTGACTAGTTCTGGCTTTAATTCAGTTGGAAACGAGATCAGGTTTGCAGACCGATTTTCAGGTTGGAGCCACTAAAACAAAGTGAATCATTTATCTTTAGCGCCTTCTACAATATTTCGTGTTTTCCCCCCTAATGGAGGAAATTTGCTTTCTTATGAAGTGTATCTTGCATTCAATACAAAGAAAAGCCAGGAAAAAAATAAATACGGTTGAAACCCCCCCCCCCCAAATGACCTGCAAGGTGCAACGCTCCGGGTTAGGAAGTAGCAGGTGCAATACGCTGAATTATTAATCCCCGTGATCTTTTTTGCATCTGTTGCCTTTTTAATACTCTGTAATGTGAGTTATCAAAGGTGTTTTGAATTATTCAGAATTGAGGTCCGGGAGAAATTGCTTGGCCTGCTTGTAACTTTAGAGGCAACATCTGCAAAAGGTGAATCAGATAAATGAAGGGAATGAGCAGATACTTGGAGAGGCGAGTGCGGGATGGTTGGGGGGGGGGGGGAGAGAAGGAGGCAAGGAAGGCAATCCGAAACTCCCACCGGCTTCCCCTTTCCCTGACACGGAGCACACAACCGTGGCAGTTGATGAGGGGCGAAGCACATTCGTGTTCCAGTACATGCTGATAAATAGCTACTAACCGGACGCAAGGATGACGGTTCAGCATTCTTGAAAGGCCACCGCTATAGAAAGGAGATGGGGAGAAAAACTTAATTTGCCAAAGGATTGGGATCGATAGAGGGCAAGAAGAGTTTTCACTGAGTTCAGAGACCATAAGTCAGTATCACAAGGGGGGGGGGAGGGGAGGAGAGAGGGAGAGACCGGGCAAAAATGCAAACAGGTCATTTTTCAACCCAGCCTCCGATTTCGGTTCAGCTGCTCCCGTCGGGTGGGAAGGAAGCTCAGGTGTGTTGTCTACGGGGAAGGTTGGGTGGTGGTGGTGGTGTGTTTCTCTCGGATCCACCTGCTTGGCCCTCCCTCGTAGCCATTCAGATCTCTGGAGATCGAAACCGCCTTGGGGACCCCTTTCCCTTCCAGAGCCGCAGCAGCAGCAACAGCAAGCGCTGTAGATTTCCTCCGGAAAGCCGAAATGGAGGTCGCGAGGTTAACTGGGTTGAATAATCAAAAGCGAAGAAACGGGGCACAGAAGCGACTTCGCTTCTCAGGGCTGGGCAAAGAAGTAAAGTCGGGGTTTTTTTCTTTAAAAAAAATCGCCTTCCTGAAATTCTGGCTTCTTTCCACCTCCATCCTTGTAGATTTTTAGGCTAAAAAACCAAAAAAAGGTCGAGGGTTGTCTTGTTTTAGAACGTTTGAAAAAACGACTTAAAAATCCAACGAAATGAAAACATTTCGACGGCTGTTGGGTTTTAAATCTGGAGAAATTATTATTCTCCCCCCGCCCCCCGGAAAACGAGAAAGGAATAAGGAGCGGTAGGAAGAGCAAGAGCAACCGTCGTTGTAGTAGCAGCAGCAGCTGGCGGAAAAGCATTTAGGAAATAAAAGGAACATTGTCATTAACGGGGAAATGATGAGTCTCTGGATTTCGTTTTTAAGGGGGTCGATTCCCACGAGTGGCGCGACCAGCTTGGGAGCTTCAGTCTCTCGCCCGGCTTGCTAAGCACTGGGGGGGGGGATAGGAAGGCCGAGACTTTGCCCCCCTCTTGGGCCCAAAAGTGCTGGCAGAGTGACCCCCCCCCCCAAATCCGGCTTCCAGCTCGCCCGAACTGCCCCGACTAATGCCTTTCTCTCGTTCTTTTTTTTCTTCCCCTTCCCCGCCCCGCTCGCCTGCTTTTCTGTCTTTCCGTTCTCTCTCCCCAGCAGGGCACGGGGGTGTCAACCAGCTCGGGGGGGTGTTTGTAAACGGCAGGCCCCTACCGGACGTGGTGCGGCAGAGGATCGTGGAGCTGGCTCACCAGGGCGTGCGGCCTTGCGACATCTCCCGGCAGCTACGGGTCAGCCACGGCTGTGTCAGCAAGATCCTGGGCAGGTATGAGCGGGCGGCGGCGGCGGCGGGAGGGGAGGTCTGCTGCTCGGCTGCCCCTCGGGGTCCCTCGCCCTGCCCGGGCCCGGCGAGCCCCCACCCCGCTCCTTCCTGCCGCTTTCTTTTGTCTGGCCTGTCTCGACACAGGGACCTGCGGTGGGTTCGCAGAGAGGGGGAAAAGCCCGACGAGCCCGGGGACAAACCGAGCGCCGCCCCGCTTGCGGTGAGACCAGCCGGCAAGCATCCCCTCCCCGCCTCCCAGCTAAGCCAGGCCGGGCCCTGCTTTCTCTCCAGCCGCAGGTCAGCAGGAACCCGGCCCGCGCGCCGCCGCCGCCGCCGCCGCCTTCAGAGAGCTCAGCTAGGATGGGAGTGGGGAGCCGGCCAGCCGGGGCCGCCAAAGAGACCGACGGCCGGGGGGCAGAGTTCAGCCCGAGGCCGGAGAGAAGAAAGAGTCCAGGCGGCCTTCTCTGACCTCGGTCCCTTGCCGGCCTTCTCAGCCTCTTGGGCCCCTACGAAGGGACTGGCCGGCCCGGGCAAGGCGAGAGTGGCCCGGAGCGAAGGCGGGTGGGGGAAGCCCGGCCTTCGAATCGTGGCCCGGGCAGGCGGGTGGCGAGGTGCTGGCGGGGCTGCGGCGGGGACCGAGAGGCTGCGACGGGAGCAGCGCCGCTGAGCCGGGCTTTGCCCTCCCTTCCAACCACCGCAGGTATTACGAGACAGGCAGCATCAAACCGGGCGTGATCGGCGGCTCCAAGCCGAAGGTGGCGACCCCGAAAGTCGTGGATAAAATCGCCGAGTACAAAAGGCAGAACCCCACCATGTTCGCCTGGGAGATCCGAGACCGGCTCCTGGCCGAGGGCATCTGCGACAACGACACCGTCCCCAGCGTCTCCTCCATCAACCGGTAAGTCGCCGCGTTTTGTGGCCCTCCCCGCAGGACGGCTCCCCTGCGCTCCTTTCTCGGGAGCGGGGCCTTTGGAGTGAAGTTCTGCCCACCCGAGAAAGCGAAACACGGGCAGCGGGAGCCCTGGGACGAAAGCCCGCCCCGCAGGGATGCCCGGACGGGCCAAGGCGGTAGAGTGAATGAATTCCTCCTGGCGATTTCTCCTGGGCTATTTCCTCCTCTGGGCAGAGCGTCTGTGGGGCTTGCGGGGGGGGGGGGGGCAAGGAGGACAAAGAATTGGGGGTGGCTGCCTGCAAGGCACGCCTTGCTGTGACTCTTGGTGGAGGTCTGCAAGAGGACAGAACAGTCGCTGGTTGATTGCTTGCTTTGAATGAACCTCTGAGCCCATTCACTCTCGCCTTCGGAAGCTTTTGCCTGTCTAGGATCTCCGGTGGGAAATCCCTATTGACCAAAGCCTTGGGGTGGGGGGGGGTGGAGTCTGCTCCTCTACAGGATTTGGCCAGGCCTGCAAAGTCCCAAGCTTCCCCACCTTCAGCTGGGGCTGAAACACATTCCTGGGACTGAATCCAGGCAATGGCCGTAATTTAGATTTCCATGTGCTTTACAAGGTGATGCTGAGAAAGGAATTGTGCCACCTGTGCCAGGCAGATGTACAAAAACGCCCCATGGAAAAAAGCAGAGTAGTGCTCCGGTCTATTCTGTGCACTGGTCTGGAAGAGAAACAGACGGGGGTGGGTAGATTGGGGAGGGGGGGAGAGATGCACCGAATGGTTCTTTGGACAGACACATAATTAACGATGCTTGAAAAGTGGGAGATGTCACCTATCCATAACCCATTCTCACAAATGCTGAGCTGTCACTAATTACAAATGAACAAATGCAGCCTGCATATTTGTTTGAGCTTTACACGGAGTACTTTTTCCGCGGGCATCAAATGTTTTCTGAAGCTTTTTTGAAGTTTCATGATCCTCTAGGAACAAACCTCTAACAATCTACATGGATCTCTTTTTCCGAATGCATAAGCTGAGATTTGGGTATCTTCAGCAACGAGCAGCTGCTGCAAGTATGCCATATTATAAATCTCCATGTCAAAAAAAAAAGTAGCCCTATAAAGATATTTTGAGTTAGGCAGAACACAACAGCCCACAGTTCCATTTCAACAGCTGTTTAGTTCAATAGTTATATAATAGTAAATTCAGCACTTTTTAAAGAAGGAAGCAATGTGCATCAAAAGCATAGAAACAGTGGTGTCTTTATGTAAAAAAAGATGGTTCTTTGTTCTTACAAATAATAGATGTTTTGTAAACTTGGCAACCTGGGTGGCTTTTTATAGTTTAGGGAAAAAATGATGTGGGATCTTTATTTATTTATGTATTTATTTATTTGTCAACAAGTACAAGGAAACAAGTATGAAAACACATGAAAAAATGGCACAAATAAATGGATAAAAATAAGGAAAACATAGCCATAAACACATAAAACAGTACATATAAATGGGGACAGGAGGACAGGGACGGTAGGAACGCTGGTGTGCTTATGCATGCCCCCTTAGTTAGGGACCTCTTAAGAAACACATAAGGTCCACGGTAGACAGCTGAAGGTAAAAGGTATGGGGCTTAGAGGAACTAACAACAGGATCGGGTAGGTTGTTCCACCCATTTACTCCTCTATGGCTGAAATTGTTTTTCCTGCAATCAAGATTAGAACGGATTACACTTAGTTTGTATCTATTGATAGCCCTTGTGTTATTGCAGTTGAAGTAAAAGTAGCCATTAGAAGAATAATCCCAAATCATCTCAAAATAACAGGTGAAATTAACCAGGGAGCCTCCCTTGGGCAAACAGATGCCTCCTCGATGTGATGGCTCTTCGTAATATATGGCTATGTTATCCCACCAAATTATCCCAGTGTGTGCTATCAATATTAAAATGGCCATTAGGTTATGAACAGAGTTAAGTTCAGTCAGACTGGCTGACTGATTATGCACCTTCCTTCAAGAAAGGGAAGCTCCACCTGTCTCAGGGATGGAGATAATAGGAGTAACAATCGGAGCCTCTTGAGAAGCAGCTGTAGAGAGAGCTGGACCAGAAAGAGAGAGCTGTAGGGTATGTTTTTTTTGGGGGGGGGCTCAGAACTAGGCTTTCTGGTGAAAAAAAAGATGTCCACTTCTCCGATGTTTGCAGAAAAGGTGACGAGCTACCTCAGGCATCTGCTCAGGTGGTTAAAAGTGTCCTGGGTTGCAGACAGGTGGAGCAAGGGGTGGTGGTGGTGAGCAAATAATTTATCCCCTCTCCAGGAGTTCTTCTCTAAGAGACCCTCCCGAGCATCATACACTAGTGTAGTAAAGACCACACATTCGGTGCAATGGGAAGAATCCTCTGCTAATAACGGAGATCATTTTTATCGAAGGATAAATATTTATCTGCCTCAGGGAGTCTCGCGTGGATCTGCACTGTAGTGTTTCATGGCTTGGTCATTCGCATGTTTATCTCTAGAAAGATGCTAGCTTGGCCTTTTAAATGTTGACTAGATGGCAGTTCGCTGGAATAGCAAGAATTTTCCAGATAAACTGCAGCAGCCAAACACCAGGCATGCGGAAACATAAAAAAGTAAATACCACAAATTGTTCCTTATAAGCCCAAGGCAGCCATCAAGAATTCAGGATTCAATTGGTCTCTGTGAAGCCTTGACTTTTCTACCCATTACCTAATCTATCCCTGAAATGAGGTAAATGTGCCACATTGGGCAGCGTTTTGTCATTCAGTCTAAGCCAGTATTTCTTAGGGATACTAGAATCAATATGGGGAGCTTCTGAAATGAAACTAGGAAGAAGGTAGTCTTTTATATAGTCTTGATACTTACAAAGCTGATTTGGCGAATACATGTACACATACATATGTTGTGGTGTGTGTATTTCCTTGATCTCTGAAATCAATAAAAGAAATTGCTCAATTTGTCACAACAGAAAACAGAACTCCTGAAATTATATTGTTCAAAATTAAAAAGAAGTAATTAGATTTCTCTCTTGATAAATATTAGGATTAGGGCCAATAATTATTTTGTACCCTGCATATACCATATAGATGTATAAACAAAGGAATTATTATAGAAAAACATTAAAAATTATTTTTTCCATCTTGCCCGAAAATTTATGTCTGGATATTTCTTAATTTTCTCTTCCTAATTCTCAAATCATAAAATAGATTTATATAAAGAATAATTGTAAGTGATATGTCAGTACTAAGTTTTACATTCGGCGCCTTGAATCTCATAAACAATATGACATTTTGAATTACGACTCTTAATGCTTGCCTCAAATTTTCCCATAATCTTGTTTTCGTATACTTTCTGGATTTAAAAGTTGTGTGAATAGAACTGAGGTTCCAGAGAAGTGGTAGTTTGCTATTTGCTAGATGTTTTAAAGCCCAGAATCTGGTATGTTTTAATGTGGACTCCTTCACTAAGAGATGGCTAGGTTCAAATAGGTTGAAATGGCAGAGAAATTTAAATTAAACATTAAATACTGAATTTTCAATACTACTACTACAACTACTACTTCAAGTTGTCACCAATATGGCCACATTGCAATAGGGTAGGTTAAAGGAGAAGTTTCCAACATGGCCCCACACCATTAAAACAGCTATTATTTGGTTTTGCTCATTTAGTACTTTTATTTCCCCTTCCCTCCTTCCTTTTTTCAAAGGGGAGAAAAATGCAAAATTGGCTAAGATGCTTCCTTTTGTCCCAATTACTATTTGTCTAGATACAATATAAATTCTTTGACCATCAGCGCCCCAAGTATCCCTGGCCACTTTATTCCCTCCGCTGCATACCTGACAGTTTTCTTTGTCAACTTTGTTCCTTATTTTTTTTTTTTGAAGCAGTGGGTAATCAATAAAAGAGTTAAATAAAGCCACTAATGAGATATGTACAGAAAATGTCTCTGCTCTGATCAAATTAGTCTAACTGGAGAAACTGTCATAGGAATATCACATAGCAAACCCTTGGAAAACATGGAAGTGTCCTTCTAGAAAGAAATTAAGAGTATTCCAGACCTTTTTGTGCTGTAGTATTTTATCTTAAGAGAAACGGGGGAATTTTCTGATGATACAAAAATGTAGTTGAGTGTGTGTGTATTATCAAATGATGCGTCAGGATACTTGGAGGAAGAACTAGTTTTTTGAAAAGGGCAGCTACCAGTGATTAATAGGATAAAATTCCTCATACCTTAATTGTTTGTCAAACTAGGTGGTAAATTACAGTATAGCAAAAGTAGGCAGGTTTTATTGTTACACAGGTAATACGACACAAACATATCCTCAAAAGAATTCCATCCCTAGAGATTAGAAATAGCAAGAATGTCATTTCTGTGCTTCAAACAGCGGGGGACACTAATTTATGGAAATTACGTGTAGATTTTCAATATCTTTATAATTTTTTGGGGGAGCGAATGCATTTCTCGTGCTTGGATATCTTTCATCTTGTTTCACTGCAGCTATTTATATGATTTTTAAGAACTATCTCCATCTGTCTTCTTTGGAGCTTCTAAAACACTGGTTTGTTTGGCAATTTTCGAAAGTATAAAGTTACCTTAAGCAAGAATAGTGCAGGTAGCATCGCAGGTGGCTGATTTTCTGGAGCATGAAAGTTTTTTTAAAAATTGTGCTTTAATTCCGTCTGTGTGCATTCTTGTGAACTGTGAGAAAGGAGAAAAAGTCTTTATGCAGTTTTCCACTTTAAGAATGAAAGTATTTGGGCTGAATAGGATCTCTCTGGACCGCAGAGGTGGAGGCATTTGGTTGCTATTTTTCCTGTAGAAAATTTTACATGACTACCACTGATTCAAGTACAGTTACTCACTTCTGAACTATATCCTGTAATTTGGCTTTTAATGGTTGTTTAATTTGTAGTAGAAAATGGGAGCCTTATCTCTTTTTTGCAGATTATATTGCTGTTAACAGCACAGGAGTAGGCATAATAATATTCATGTATCTACTTTGTAATCTGTTTATTTCTATGTGTGTCTGCATCATTCAACATTTGTTCCTTCATAGAATCCAATACAGCTATTTCATGCTCACCAAAATCTGGTGACAAACTTCCCTAGAGAGGGGAGATACAAATTTGCTTAAAAACAAGCCAAAATACTCCTTTTCTTATCATCTTCTTTAGAACATTTCTGACCTAGTATGAAACCCATGTGGCAATTGTATGTAATCCATAGGAAAGTAATATGGAATATTTTTGGTCTGATGCGAGAAAGAAATGTCTCCCCCCCGCCCTGAAATGATATTTCTATTGTCTTAAATTAGAGGAGGGCAATCAATGCAAGATTTCCCTTTCCCTTCCCTTCTCTTCTGTTCCCTTCCCTTCCCTTCCTTATCCATTTACTTCCTTTCCCCTCCTTTCCCTTCCCTTCCCTTCCTTATCCATTTACTTCCTTTCCTTTCCCTTCCCTTCTTTTCCCTTCCCTTCCTTATCCATTTACTTCCTTTCCTTTCCTTTCCCTTCCCTTCCTTTCCCTTTCCTTCCCTTCCCTTCCTTATTGATTTGCTTTCTTTCCTTTCCTTCTCTTCCTTTTCTTATCCATTTACTTCCTTTCCCTTTCCCTCCCCCTCCTTCCTCTCTTTTCTTAGCTCCATGAGCTCTTTTCAATCATATTTGCTGAAGGTGAAGTATTTCAGCTGTGTAGTTACTGAGAATCATTATGAAACCATTTCTTGGAAATTTGAGAAAGAAAACAAGAAATGTAGTGGCTAATAAATGGGATAGACTTAGCAAAGATAAAAAGAGCAACAAAACCCTCTTAGCCTGGGCCGAGCTCTTCCCAAAGAAAACATCCATTCCTGCCAGTGAACTTGCTTCCACTTCACAAAATTGTTTTGCCATTTTAGTCCTCTCCCATCTAAAGAAAACATTCAGTGTAACCACTTCCAGACACCAAAATGTTGCCCATTCTACAATCATCTGACTGCATGAAAAAAATAATATGACTATTTCTAAAAGTAACAGACTGATTATGGCATTATTTACTATTTAATTGTTAACCAATAAGTAAAGATACACTGAAGCACATTATTGTCAATATTAGCATTTTCTATCATCCTGTTCGTGTACCACACTTTTGTGTTAAACCCTATTATGTCAAAATCACTGTTTATTGTCTGTCTATGTAGCACCCCAGGGCTGGCCGAAAACTCTTTAGATTCTGACACAGATGTATGTAAGGCTAAATACATGGGTAGATAAAGCCATTGATTTGGTGTGATAGATTATAAAATAACATAGCTGCAAATTTACTTATAGAAGTCTATTACTACAAATTATTAGTGACTTTAGAGAATGATTTTCATTTTACTAGCAACTGACTAAGAGGCTTCTGCAGGAGTTCCTATCTCTCTTGCCTCAGAAGTAAATGCCTCTGAATTCAATAGGACTTCTCGTTAAATAATCATAAATTGCAGTTTTACTCATAAATGTCTTGATTATGTAGCCTTTATTAATGAAGAATCCAAAGAGCAATAGAATAATTCATTTTGTAGAATCAGCTAAATTATAATTAGTGAAGTAGCTTTCATAATTTACAAACCTCTTCTTCAAATTAGCTATTAAACAAAAGGATGCTTTCACTGCATCCTTTACCATTAAACCCTTGGAATAGATGCTTATGAAAGGATCAAGGCATCCAAAGCAGAAAAATCAAAGGAGAAATTCCAAGCTGGTTCAAATGTGGAAAATAACAATCGCAGTAACATGCTAATGAAACCCTAGATTTCATGAACAGCACTATACAGTAGTGGCCAAATTTGTGGAAACCTTTTGGGAAAGGTGTACAGTATTTTTGAGGCACTATACTACTCCAAAAAGTAAGTGGTGTTATTAGCCATCAAACATCAAAAATAGACTTTTCCCAAAAGGTTTTCACAATTTTGGCAACTACTGTCATGTGAATCTGGCATTAGGCCTGTCATATATGTCCAATTCAGCAATATAGCTTAGGCGGGATATTAACTAACTTGAGCACTTTCAAAACTGACCAGCCAGCATGCTATGCAGAGGTGAGCTTCATATATTTTTACCATTGGTTTGCCGTGCACCAAAAATGTGAGCGCGCATTCTGCGCATGCACTTTGCTTGTGCGTGCGGCTTGCACACCCACAGGTCGCCACTACCGGTTCGTTTGAACCAGCTGAATACCACCATTGATGCTATGGCATGGGGAAAAATGTTTATGATGCATTATTGAAAAACAACAAAATAAATAAACCCTAAAAGTTGTCATACAGGAAATGGCTGCCTAGTGTTCTTTATGGCAAAGAAGTGGTTTCAGCTTAACATTAGGTAAACAACCATAATGCCTCATGAGATGTAGTTTCACATTCATCTAAGATACTTAAGGAGAATCTAGACAGCCAACTGTTAGAGCTTTTTTTGTCACGTGCAGTTGGTTGAAATAGCTTGAGGAGTGCTACCTCTTAATTGGCAGCTTTTGAGGGCAACAGAGAGTGGTACGTAGAATGAGAGCTAGTCACAAATATTTGAAAACCCAAGAGAATTTTTTTTTTTTTATATTCCCTAGTTCACCTATGAAAGCTTCCAGTTTACATAGGCTGAATCTAATGTGCAAAAAAAGCCTAAATTTTCTGGGAATTTTCTCATAGAGGCTTCCTTTGGCACTTGGTATATTCTATTTATATAAGGAACGCAGTGGCTCAGTGACTAAGATGCTGAGTTTGTCGATCAGAAAGGTCGGCAGTTCGAATCCCTAGCGCCGTGTAATGGAGTGAGTTCCCGTTACTTGTCCCAGCTTCTGCTAACCTAGCAGTTCAAAAGCATGTAAAAAATGCAAGTAGAAAAATAGGGACCACCTTTGGTGAGAAGGTAATAGCGTTCCAAGCTCTTTCAGTATTTTGTCATGCTGGCCACAAGACCATGGAGATGTCTTCGGGCAGCCCTAGATCTTTAGCTTTGAAACGGAGATGAGCACTGCCCCCTAGAGTCGGGAACAACTAGCATATTTGTGCAAGGGGAACTTTTACCTTATTGTCCTTGGTTTTATTTACGAATGTATTAAAATATACATTGTACACTTTCTTTTTCTTTTAAATAATGCCTCCATGCAGATACATATGCATTCCGACTGAAAACATTTAATGAATGAGACATAATTCAAAAGCATACTTGTAAAATTCCATGGAAACTTTAAAAGCTGATATTTTAAACACTACCTTTTCAGCTGTACGAGGGGAAGGCAGCACAAAGACAGCACTGCTAAATGCTAAGCAGAAGCCTGATGCTGAGTTTACAGAATAGAATAGAATAGAATAGAATAGAATAGAATAGAATAGAATAGAATAGAATAGAATTCTTTATTGGCTAAGTGTAATTGGACACAAACAAATTTGTCTTTGGTGCATATACTCTTAGAGTACATAAAGAAAAATAAAATACATTCATCAAGAATCATAAGCTACAACACTTAGTGATAGGCATAGGTTACTAAATAAGCAATCAAATCATACTAGGAAACAAACAAAACAATGTAAATCACAGAGATACAAGCATAGTCATAAGTGGAAGGAGATAGGTAATAGGAAGGATGAGAATAATAATAAAAATACAGTCTTACTAAATAGTTTGATAGTGTTGTGGGAGTTAGTTGTTTAGCAAAGTGATGGCATTCAGGGAAAAACTGTCCTTGTGTGTCTAGCTGTTCTGGTGTGCGGTGTCCTATAGCATTGTTTTGAGGGTAGAAGTTGAAACACTTTATGTCTAGGATGTGAGAGGACTGTAGATATTTTTACAGCCCTCTTTTTCATTGGGGGCTATATCTCAATAGAGAAGGAAGTCTACCACTAGGTTGTTTTTTACAGGAGTTTTTTTTTGTGTGGTATCCATTGATTTTGTGTTTTTCTGTTTTACTTTTTGGAAGTTCTTTTCTCTGGTTTTATCTGTAGAAAATATATTTTGTCTTAAAAACGAATACAATCATCAGGTGGAATGAAATTTTTAGTCAATAAATTAACATCTTTCTTTTTATTTACATAAAACTACTGACAGTTTAAAAAAAAAACCTCAGGCTTGAAGTTTGGTGATGCTTGTCCTGACCACTCAGTACAGGTCAAAGTAATTTGCAAGCAGAGCTCCTAATTCACGAGGCATTTCTTTTGGTCTGTTCTTGCCAATTACACATTATTGGCAAAGCCTCTACAATACTCTTAGAATCAGGACTGAAAGTTGAAAACACTGAGAAAAATAAGTACAAACGGTCTCAGAAGAAAAATATCACCTATAACTATGAATATCTGGAAGCTTTTGAAAGAATTCTTCGGTGCGATTTTCTCTCCAAATATTCCTTCCCGAAGCGATTGAGGCCAGGATGGAAATGCTACTAGAATATGAAAGAAAACAAATAGAACATTAGCCGCTTCTGCCACATAACTCCAGGCACATCCAATACTGTATTCCATGCCTGTAACCTGAAAGAAGGTGGCTCAGTGGCTGCTTGTCAGTCAGAAAGGTCAGCAGTTCAGCTGTTCGAATCCCTAGCGCCACGTAACAGAGTGAACTCCAATTACTTGTCCCAGCTTCTGCCAATCTAGCAGTTCAAAGGCATATAAAATGCTAGTAGAAAAATAGGAACCACCTTTGGTGGGAAAGTAACAGTGTTCTGTGCTCCTTCGGCATCTCGTCATGCTGGCCACAAGACCATGGAGATGTCTTCGGACAGCACTAGCTCTTTAGCTTTGAAACGGAGATGAGCACTGCCCCCTAGAGTCAGGAACAACTAACATATTTGTGCAAGGGGAACCTTTACCTTAACTTGAAAGTCAGGCTAAGACTGCAATCCAAACAATGGACACGACTTTGGGAATAAAGGATCTAGTGAAAATCTGAAAATTAAACACAAGAACAATAAAAAATAACCATCTCAACAATTAAAATAAACTCCCAAGAACAGAACAAGGGAAAACAGTGCCAGATATGTTGGGGGGTGGGGGGGTGGGGGGTGTTAACAACGGAATAACTTTTTAAAAATCTCTATGTCATCATTTGCCTAACCAGCACAGGTCTAAGTTTTAAACATCTTTAGTTGCAAAGTCTGTGAAGTTTTGGAAAAACTTTCTACCTACAGGCACAACTGTTTTAAGCAGGACCTCAATTAAGAAGGTGTCACTTAATTAGCTATTCCACATAAAGTGCTTTACTTGGTTTCACCCAGCAGGGGGCTTGTTCTGAAAATATTTTGGCATTCCTCCTTCATTCCAAGAAGTGAAGAGTTCCAAATCCACAAGAGCACTTTCTAAGCTAAAGGTATGCAGATATTTCCTAAAGAATTCCACTCAGGTTATTGTTTTGGGTGACAACAATACCTTACAACAGAAATGCATACAGGATCCAAAAAACTACAATCACTTTCAAATCCCTTCTGATGATATCTATTCAGTCAAGTTTGATTCTTGGTCATTCTATGGACCAGGTCTCTCCACGTCTTCTGATAACAGATTAACAGAATTGGGACCTTATAGGTCATCTAGTCCAACCCCCCTGCTCAAGCAGGAGACCCTATACCATTTCTGACAAATGGCAGTCCAATCTCTTCTTGAAAGCTTCTAGTAATGAAGCCCCTCCAGGCAAGCTGTTCCATGGATTGATTGTTCTCACTGTCAGAAAGTTCCTCCTTATTTCTAGGTTGAATCTCTCCTCGTTCAGTTTCCATCCATTATTCCTTGTCTGGCCTTTGGGTGGCTTGGAAAATAGCTTGATCCTCCCTCCGCTCTGTGGCAGCCCCTCAAATATTGGAAGACTGCTATCATGTCTCCCCTGGTCCTTCTCTTCACTTGACTAGCCACGCCAGGTTCCTGTAACCGTTCTTCATACGTTCTAGTCTCCAGTCCCCTAATCATCTCAGTTGCTCTTCTCTGCAATTTTTCTAGAGTCTCAACATCTTTTTTATAGTCTGGTGACCAAAACTGGATGTCTTATTCTAGGTGTGGTCTTACTTAGACTTTATAGAGTGGTATTAGTACCACACTAGATCTTGATTATATCACTCTGTTAATGAAATTTAGGATTGTGTTGCCTTTTTTGGCTTTTTTTTAAATCTTGCACTACTTTTTTGAGTTTTTCTATGCTCTGACTGGTGTCAGCTTTGATGGTGTTCAACAATGGTGTTCTTTGATGGCTTGGTTACCACTGGCCTGGTAAAAACCACAAATTCTTCTTCCAAACCTAATTACTTTCTCCAGCAAATTTCCCTGCATGACTGGCCAAAGCAAGTGAGACATAGTTTCATGATTTTTCATTCTGGTGACCTGTTGGATCTGTGTTTATGTTTAAAAAAGGGTTTGCGGAGGAATAATGTTAGTTCTTTTTAAGTTCATTCATTTATTTTTCATATTTCTTATACCGCAACAATCCAGAGTTAAAAATCTGCTGTTATGTAGCTATTTTAACCACCATAGCTTTGAATTAATTGTAGAAAAGACCAGTTACACATCTCGGTGGAAATGTACCACTATGAAGTGGTGGGTTCCTACTGGTTCGGACTGGTTCAGCTGAACCAGTAGTGGTTTGACGGCCTGGGTCGCTGGAACTGGTAGTGACCCAGACCTGCCATGCCCCCAAATTGGTTCTCCGGGTGGTGCCATAGGCGCCACCATCTTGTTTTTCAATTCTGTGCATGCACAGAACAATTTTAATTGCACTGTGCATGGGCATGCAGTGTGCATCAAGCGCATGTGCGTGTGCAGTGAGCCCATGAGTAAATCAGCAGTAGTGCCTGCAGCAACCCACCCCTGAAGTGGTCAATAGCAGAGGACAAGAGCAAACACAACGAACTAGCAGTAGTTTGGTATCTACCTGCATCTTGAGATTTCTTATGCTTCTTCTAGTATTGCAAATATGCAGTTGACGGGACTTGCGGAAGATTCATGTGCTTTCATCTCTTCCTCCTTTCTCCCTTTTCCCAGAATTTCCTGGTTACTAAGCATGATGCTCTGTTCTTCGGAAGCACTCTTCATTTCAGCACTTTTTCATTTGTCCATAAATTCCCTTCTTTTTGCAAAGTATTCATAGCAACTTCCTGATATATTCCCACGTCCATCAGCCGAAAGCAAAGCCGGTTTGCCCTAATAAAGTGTTGCATACATTGAACAATTGGCTGCGATACTCTCCTGAGGATTTTTTTCCTCTAGTCTTCATTAATTTAAAATCAATTGCTTAGCTCTTGACCCCCCTTTTTTTTTCTCTAAATCCATTTCAAGTTAGGAAGAAACGGAAATAAAAACAGAATTATGCTATCTTTAGTGTCACTATAATACATTTGTAAAAAATACCAATAATAGTAGAAAAGATGTTCACAAGAACTAAATGATCAGGGGCTTAGGACTCCTTCCCAATAATGAGAAGAAGGAGAAGACGCTTTAGTGTTTTTAGTTTCAAGAAAGTGGAAGGGACATCAAGAAGGTTTAAACCTCATAGGCAGTATTGAAGAAAGAGAACAGGGAGAATATAATTGCTCTATCTCCTAATACAGTGACCCAAGGTCATTCACTTGGCAGGAGGTAGAGAGTAACAAGAACAAGTGGTTTTTTCATGTAAACCATAATTAGTAGGGTTGTGCAGGGAGCACTTAGGATTCAAAGGCAAAAAGATGTTTTAGTGCAGAGGGTCATATTTTGGGGCCAGGTACCTACTTGGAAATATCCATGGAGCAACCAAACTCTAATCTTTCCCTTGTCTCACCCGGGAATCCATCAGAGAAAGAAAATAGGCGAGGGCAACAACGGAAAGGAGGAAGGATGAGGAGGGAAAGGAAGAAAGGGTAAAGCAGAGGAAGTAAGGGAGGGGAATTAAGAGTAAGAGAGAGAGTAAGAAGGAGAAGAAGAGGGTTCCACCACAAAACCGCATTCGACTAAACCGCGCTTGACGAAACCGCGTAGCTGATGTCATCAACAGCGCGACAACAGCGCGGAGACAGAAGCACGCTGTAAACGCTAAACCTAAAATTAACCCCTAAACCTAACCCCCCCTAAACCTAATCCTAAACCTAAACCTAAACCTAACCCTTAACCTAACCCTAAACCTAACCCTAAACCTAACCCTTAACCTAACCCTAAACCTAATCCTAACCCTTAACCTAACACTAAACCTAACCCTAACCCTTAACCTAACCCTAAAGCTAACCCTAAAGCTAACCCTAAAGCTAACCCTAAACCTAACTCTTACCTTAAGTTGAATCGGCTTGCTTTCAAAGCGCTATTTAAAGCGCCCTTCTTTCTCCGCGCTCGCTGTTGTCGCCCTGTTGATGACGTCAACAACGCGGTTTAATCGGGCGCGGCTTAGTCGAGCGCGGTTTTGTCGTGCCAGGGAAGAAGAGAGCAGGAGGCGGGAAAGAGAGGGGAAGAAGAAAGGAGGAAGGAGAGGAGTAAAGAAGAAGGCAGGGAAGGGAGATTGAGAAGATAGAAGGAGCAAGGTTGTTGCGAAATAAGATGGAGGCATGGGGTGGCAAGAAAGTAACCCAAACTGTATTCTATATATTTGTAAGAAAATAACAATAAAGGTTAATGATGAATAGATAAATGTTAATAGTAATTATAAGAGTGTATATTTGTGAATGAATTGGAAAGAGAAAAATAAAAACAACTTTTTTAAAGAAGGGAAGTAACCATGGGGCAACCAAGTGCTAAACTTTCTCTTCTCTCATCCCTAGTCCATGAGTAAATCAGCCGTAAGTTTTCATTAGTTATGTCAGCACAAACATTTTCTCTCTCCTGACAACATTCAATGGCAACCTCAGGATGTATACATTCTGGTGTGCTCTATACAGAGTGTGCTGTATGCCAGACTCTTCCAGCCTTTATCTTCTCCATTACATCTTTGTTTCTGGAGTTGCTTTCCAACCTGCCGCTTCCAGAACTTTCTAGTTTGAATCCATCTCCTTTCCAATGTCAACAACTGAGAGCAGAGCAGAACAGGGCTTCACGTTTCATCCGAGGAAGAATATATGGTGTATTGGTATATAGAATACAGAATAACAGAGTTGGAAGGGATCTTGGAGGTCTTCTAGTCCAACCCCCTGCTTAGGCAGGAAACCCTACACCACTTTATACAAACGGTTATCCAATCTCTTCTTAAATTCTTCCAGTGTTGGAGCATTTACAACTTCTGGAGGCACATTGTTCCACTGATTAATTGTTCTAATTGTCAGAAAAAGCTGTCATATTACATTATATTATTTATTTCTCCTTAGTTCTATGTTGCTCCTCTCTTTGATTAGTTTCCACCCATTACTTCTTATTCTGGCTTCTGGCTTCTGGTGCTTTGGAGAATAGCTTGACTCCCTCTTCTTTGTGGCAACCCCTGAGATATTGGAACATTGCTATTATGTCTCCCCTAGTCCTTCTTTTCATTAAACTAGACATACCCAGTTCCCCTAATCCGTGGTGGGATTCAGCTAGTTTATGCCACTTCGGGAGAACCGGTTGTTAACTTTCTGAGCAGTTTGTTGGAAGAAATCATTAGGGCAGAGAACCAATTGTTAAATTATTTGAATCCCATCACTGCCCTAATCATCTTTGTTGTTCTTCTCTGCACTCTTTCTAGAGTCTCAACATCTTTTTTACATCGTGGCGACCAAAACTGGATGCAGTATTCCAAGTGTGGCCTTACCAAGGCATTATAAAGTGGTATTAACACTTCACATGATCTTGATTCTATGCCTCTGTTGATGCAGCCTAGAACTGTGTTGGCTTTTTTGGCAGCTGCTGCACACTGCTGGCTCATATTTAAGTGATTGTCCAGCATGACTCCAAAATCCCTCTCACAGTTACTACCATTGAGCGAGGTGCCACCTATACTGTACCTGTGCATTTTGTTTTTCTTGCCTAAATGCAGAACCTTACTTTTTTCACCATTCAATTTCATTTTGTTAGATAGCGCCCAATGTTCAAGTATGTCAAGGTTCTTCTGTATCTTAAGGCGATATGGTATTTATTGTCACTTTCTCTGCAATTGTTAATGAAGCCAGTTCTCCTCCCATAGCTAGTTGCACAGCCATGCCAGATTCTGTCTCTTTCCTTCGTGTAATTATTTCAGCCCTGGTGTTTTTCCACTGGTTTCTTTAGTACCCACGATTTCATTTTAACTTGGGAAGTGGCCAAGTGGGTTGTGTGAGGAAGGGGAGACCAATCAGTCCATGCAGAATCCCCAAGTGTAACCTTCCCCATTCCTGCTGCAATGCCCCTGATTGGTGAATGTTGTCCCTGCAAAGTGGAAAGGGAGGGTAAGCGATGTCAGAGAAGAAAACCAACAAACCTTGTCTCTCACAAGTGCAGGGTTGCAAATCAGGCCACATCATCTGATTCAGAATGGACACAATAGAAACAGGATAGGAATTGGCAGTGGGGTTGTGAATGCTACGCCAGCCTTGTTTTGTGCTGTTCCAAAGATAGGAGGTTAACACTTTAACAGCTCACGGCTATATAAGTAGTCTGTGATAAGATTGAACAGTGTCTATGTCAGTGAAGGCTAACCTTTATGTCCTCACGTGTTAAAATCAGGTGCATGCATGTGACAGTGCGCATGCACAGACCCACAGCCGCAATGCACCCCCCACGCATGCACATGACCTCCTGTGTCCCGTTTTGGGCCTAGCAAAACAAAAAACAAGCTCTGTGGGGACCACCTGCATATGCACGTGTGACCCCCAACCCCCACGTGTGACCCCCAATCCCACACATGTGTGCACATCTCCCACATGCGTGGCAGAGACCTGAAAATCAGCTGGCCAGCGGGAGGCACGCAGGCATGCGCAGTGGAGTTGAGCTGGGCGACAGATTGTGTGCCCACAGAGAGGGCTCCGTGTGCCAGTCGTGCCATACATTTACCACCACGGGTCTATGTTCTCTGCCATTAACAGTGATGAAATGGAATCTCACCCACATCTGTATATTTATGGTACAATAGTAAAGTTAATTGCTTATACACTCATGGAGGTCTAACCCTAACCCTGACAAGTGGATTTTTCTGTCAATAGGATTTTTCCATGTATTTCCCTAGGAATATGAAATGGGCCAGATTTGAAAAGTAAGAGCCGTCCTAAACATACCCATGCTTTCTGAAATCATTGGTGATGTCCATTTTTCTGTCCAAATTCATGGAGACCTAACCCTAACCCTAACCCTAACCCTAACCCTAACCCTAACCCTAACCCTAATCCTAACCCTAACTCTAAGTGGATTTTTTCTGCCCATAGGATTTTCCCTTGTACTTTACCAGGAAATGCAGACAGACCAGATTTGCAAAATAAGTGCCCTCCTAAATCCATCGCTCCGAATCCATGTGCGATGTCCATTTTTCTGTCCGAATTCGGGTTGTTTCAGCCTTAGTCATAAAAGCATTGCAGTTTAAACAAGAAGCACAAATTTAGGAAATGATTCCTGAACGGCTACAGATTAGAAAAATAATATTCTTGGAAAAGTCATGTTTCATGGATATTGTCCATGTAAGGAAAAATTTGCAATATTCATAGTTAATGCCCTGTTCTTCGCATTGAAGCCTTGATATACCACCAGTTTTGATTCTAGATGTCCACAAGTTGTATCCACAAGTGTGGTCTGTGGGCTGACACAGAGGTTGCGTTACCTAAACAGTGTTGCCGTAATCACTGACGTAAAGGTTGCTAAGCAAGTATGGAAGATCCCTGGTTGTTTTCTAGCCATGTCTTTGTAGCACATAGAATATCGGTGTTTCATAGTACCTCTCTTTATACATGGGTGTCAGAGGAAAAAAATGACGAGAAAGGTTTCCTGGCCATTTAGCCCTTTACTGAATAATATTTTTTCATTAATTGCAGTATTTCTGGTCAAGGATGAGTATTTCTCTCCAAGCACTCAAACACGCACTCTTTGCTTTGCTTTGCTTTGTTCAACCTGCCCCCCCCCCCGCACTCCAAGTAAACAGGATATTTCTCCTTCCTGCTGTAGGCATCTCCCGCTCCCGAGCACACAGTTTATGTTTCTTTAATGATCACACTATTTCTGCCAGGATCACAGCTAGAGTCACTGTAGCTAAGGGAGGTGGGGGGGGGGAAAGGATGTTCAGTATATATAAACAGCCCTCCTTAAAGGGCTCATTTCCAAAGGATAGCGCTTCTTTTTCACAATCCCATCAGAGGAATGAAAAAAAAGGCTAGGGCAGCGCCACCAAAAAAAAAAAAAATCCATAACTAAATAAATAAATATACAGCATCCCAACCAAATGGAGAACTCAATAAAACAATCACTTCAAATACGAGAAGATATAAATCTTGGGCCTGCACAGGTAACCCTCTCAATTGCTTTTATTATCACTCAGTCCGGCTCTATTTATTACAGTCGGTGGCCTGTGTGAAGGATGCTGCGTAGAGGGTGGTCTCCCAGTGCAACCCTATCCCCCGGAGAGGCACAATCAGCCCATACACTGGCAGATTCCACAGGAGGGGGGGGGAGAGAGAGAGCGGACGTTGACAAGCCCATCTGTCTGCAGGAAAACCAATCAATAACTTTGTAACAAGAGCCCTTGTTGCTGTGAAAAGGACAACAAGAGTGTTGGATGCTGGTGGGCCATGGAAGGGAGTCACTGCTATAAGCTATAATGGAGGACGGACCGCAGGCTCTGTGCGCCGAAGAACGGTGCCTGCATTTGCACATAGGCACCGAGGACTTAGTGGGGAAAGGCGAAGAGGGGTACAGCGCTCGCTTGCCCCTTTAAAAAGGCTGCATTTCATCAGGGAAGCCATCCCTTCTCAAGTTGTTTGCTGTCCTGTTTGAGCGGATGTTAAGAAAATACGTGAAATGCCATCGTTTCAAAGACACCTGCCAGATGAAGAGATAGGCTTCAGTCCGGCTCCCTCTTTGCGTGGTTGGCTCTGTGTCTTCTAAATTGGAATGTAGGCCCAAACAACAGCTATTGCCTGGTGTCCTTAGATTCATGCGAGCACAGAGTTAAATTTGCCTTGGAGAATTGTACCCAGAGCCCCTCTCCTCCTTGAATTGAATACAATTTGTTTGAGAGACAGTTTAGTGATTTTTTTTTTTAAGCTGAGCCTCGGGGCATTTCCCCCCCACCCCCAGACTACGTACTTCTTCAATAATTGTACAGATGCTCTTCAGCTGTTGCAGTTGTTCTTTTTGTGGATCATTTTATCAGTGGAAAATACAGTCTCTCTCAGCAAGTAGGGGAATTAGCCCCACTTGCTGAGCGTGGTTGCACTACTATCTCAAGGGTGGGATTCAGAGGTGGGTGAGTTTTAATTTTACCACCAGTTTGCCGCACACCAAAATTGTGAGCATGTGTGTGTGTGTGTACACTTGCTTCGTGAGCATGTGCACCTTCTGCGCATGCATTTTGCTTGTGCATGTGACTTACATGCATGCACACAGCTTAGAAAGCATGGCTAAATACAACAGCATAGAGCCGAGGCAGGGGGGCAGGTGGGCAGGTGGGTTGTATCAGAGGTGGGATTCACTTACTGTTACTACCGGTTCATCCAGCACCGGAAATGTGAGTGTGTGTGTATCCGTGCATGCATGCGGCGTCACAAACCAGGCAATTCACTTGTGCACGCCATCCACATATGTGTGCGATGTCAAAACCACAGCAATATAGGATTGGGATTGCGCGCGGGTGGGTGGGACTGCTCCCGCCCACCCGCCCCGGTCGCCACTACTGGTTCGCCCGAACCTGTCTGAACCGTCTGAATGCCACCACTAGTGCGATTGCACTACTATCTCAGGAGCCTACTAACTGTAAGGTATGCCGTCACTCTAGCATATAATCCAGACCGTTTCTCCTCCCACATTTTGCATTATTTCATCTATATCTTTCAAAACTTTTTATTGATTTTATTTTATTTTTGTCCTTATATTTCTATATATATAAAAAGGAGAGACAACACTTTCTCCTGTTTAGCCTGTTGTATTCATTTTCCAAAATGGGGTGGAAGAAGGGGGAGCTTTTTATGACACAATTAGGAACCGCTACAGAGGTGGGTTTCTGCCAGTTCGGCCCAGATTGGGTGAACCGGTAGTAGCAGCAGGAGGCTCCGCCCACCCGTCTGTATGCTTCTGCTCATGCACAGAAGCATCATGCGCACGAGCAAACCGATAGTAAAAAAAAATGGAAATCCATCACTGAAGCACTACCATAGCAAGTTAGCCTACACAAATGAAATAATGCTTTTTTTTTCCTCCTGAAAATTAAAGATAAAAGCACATTCAGTTCCTGGAAATTCTCAAAGGGAAGAAAGCCCTCAGAGGTCTCCTCAGGGCAGCCGTTGCAGTTTCAAGTTCAGGCAAAAGATGCCAGAGGAGGATAATATACCAGAGTCGCTTATGTTCTCTGATGTACAACTGCATTTGCTAACTTGTTTATTTTCCTATTGACAAATGCACAGTTGTAACAAGTTAAAAGAATAAAGTATGCATAAAATTATTCCTATACAGTATATTAAAAAGGCTAAGACTGTAACATTACCTTAAACTATGCAGATATGTCATATGCCTTGTTTTTCAACAGCAAAGGAAGAACTTCTGTTTGGAACTTCCCGTAGGCTTATTGGGCCCAATTTTCGCAGGCTTTCCTGGAACCTGGGGAGGGCGAAAACGGTCTCCCCAATCCCCTGGAGGAAATACCAAGCTCAGCTTGGAGGCGAGCAGTGTGGCATGTGTGTGTGTGGGGGGAGAGTGGTGTGTGTGTATGCACACATGCTCAAGTGGGGGTGCCGGCACACGCGTGTGCTATTGCACATGCTCACATTTTTGGCACCCAACAACAACAAAAAGTTAGCCATCACTGTGCTAAATCGTCCTGGATAAGTGGCTATCCACCCCAATCTGAAAGTCCCTGGTGAAGAGGATGCCACTAACTGTTCCAGGAAGACTTTCCAGAATTTAGCAGATTTTACTCTCAAGACATACTTCAAGTTAGTTGCCACAATTTTCATTTCTTTGAATGAATACCTATTTCTTCTTTTGTATCCATGTAAGGAAATGTCCATTCATTCACCTGCTCACCTACCCACCCCTACAGAGCAGAGGTGGTATTCAGCCACTTCGGACCGGTTCCGGTGAACTGGTAGTTGCGACCTGCGGGTAGCCCCACTTACGCCCAACCCCCCGGGTGTAATCCCATGACATATTGCTGTGGTTTTGATGGCACACGCATGTGCGGATGGCATGTGCAAGCAAATTGCCTGGTTTGTGATGCTGCATGCATGCCCAGATGCACGCACATACACATTTCCGGTGCTGGGAGAACCGGTAGTAACAGCAAGTGAATCCCACCTCTGATACAGAGTGTTGACCACACAGCATCAATCTATTACTGCATCAGACCGCCTCCCCTTACTCTGAAAATATGACAAGAGAAGGAATCATTAACTGGATTTCATTTCTCGGATGAAATCATATCACAAGTCATGAAAAGTGATTCAGGTTGTGATCTCTCTCCCTTCCTCCCTCCCTGCCTCTCCCTCTCTCTCTGAGATATATTTATTTATTGCATTTTGGATCCACCCTTTACGGGGTAAATTACAAGTTACTAAAACATTTTTAAAAATCAAGAAAATAGTAAAACAATGAAGAGAATAAAACCCTATTACAAGCTAGCAGTGGAAGGGTATAAAACTAGAAAATCTATAATGCTAGAACTATAAATCAGAGTTACTAGAATTTGAATGGCAAGTAAACTCTAGTGTTATGTACAGATATCTGCTGTTAGGAGCTGTGGAAGAAAGGAGCTTTCGAAGACACCAATTTAAACACTTTTAAGGTCAATAATGCATTGAATGCAACTGTATAAGTAACTTTTCTGAAACAGGAAAATGAGGAGCCATGAATGACAAGAAGAGTTGATTAATTCCACTTAATTGATTTTATTAATGAACATATCTGTATATCAGGGGTGAAATCCAGCAGCTTCTCACAGGTTCTGGAGAACCGGTAGCGGAAATTTTGAGTAGTTCAGAGAACCGGCAAATACCACCTTTGACTGGCCCCAGAGTGGGGTGGGAATGAAGATTTTGCAATATCCTTCCCCTGCCATGCTCACCAAGCTATTCACCCGGTAGTGAATTTTTTTTTAATTTCACCACTGCTGTATATCTCTGATCATAGCAGACTACACAAAAGGCATTAAGGACCAGAGATAAAGTAAGAGAAATATAGTTCAAAGGTAGTCTATTTTTAGCAGTTTCTTTTCAAATCTATTACCGTGTTTTCCTGAAAATAAGACAGGGTCTTATTTTCTTTTGACCCCGAAATAAGCACTTGGCCTTATTTTGGGGGAGGTCTTATTATTTTTGAGATGCAGGAAGTGGTGAGCGTGATCACCTTATGGCTGCTGCTGTGTTGCAATATTTTCAGGAAGGGCTTATTTTAGTGCATGTGCACAAGAGCCTGATTGGGTTTATTATCTGGGGAGCTCTTATTTTCAGGGAAACAGGGTAGAATTTTGCCTGTACTCAGCAACATAAATCAACATTGAATATGTGGAATGAATGAATATGTATAATTCAATGTACATAAAAATATTGTTATTGATATATTGATATTATTATATCCCATAATTTAATTACTAACACGTCAGATGTATCAAAGTTGGGATGCATGAACTTTTGAGGCAAGATTTGCATTATAAGACAAAAAATATACAGTAAGAAATGCTGGATTTTTGAAGAATAGACTAAAAAAAGTAGGTCTTCAAGGAAGTATCAGGATGGAAGCAGGCCCCTTCTTTGGATTTCACAAATTATCTGGATACCTGAATCAGATAATTGGATTTTGAATCAAATTGGAAATTGCTTTAATTTAAAGTAATGTCTTTTTCTAGAAAGTAAAAGAAACATCTTATTAAAGCGGCAGCCCTGACTATACTCTTAATGTTCATCACAGGTTTCATGTGACATGAGTATCCTACATGAAAATAGCATAGGATCCCTGCCAATTATGGTCCTTTCTCACTTTCAAATCCTGTTAGCAAAAGGACATTTATATCCCATCAGGAATGAAAGTATCACTTTACCCCATATGCTCTGAATCCTTGTGCAGTTTCCCAACCTGGCAGAGTAAATTGTGCTGAATTGGGAGACATTCCAGAGGAAAAGAAAGTAACAGGTGAGGATTTCTTATAAAAAGACAATTCAGATTTTCCTTGAACTATGAGATGGCTGGCAAATAGGTAGGTAGGTAGGTAGGTAGGTAGGTAGGTAGGTAGGTAGGTAGGTAAGTAGGTAGGTAGGTAGATAGATAGATAGATAGATAGATAGATAGATAGATAGATAGATAGATAGATAGATAGATAGATGATAGATAGATAGATGATGTTCGCCCATTGTGTTCGAAGAGGACCTTGACATCTAATAGGTGGTGGGCTGTCTATGATGTGTCTGCAGGTGGCTGGTAAGGCCTATACGGGCACGAAATGTTCTGCCACATGTTGGACAGGCATGTGTGGGCATCACTGTTGCAGCATTTGCAGCTCTGGCTTTGCAGATTGCTCGCATCTCTTGTACTATGGTTGTTCTTCTGTCCTCAAATGTCTGGCAGCCTTGGTGGATCAACGTGCACCATGTTGATCAGTCTTGTACCAGGGTTTCCCAGTGTCGATACCCACGGACTAGAAGGAGGCTTTCAATGTGTCTTTGTATTGCTTCCTTTGTCCCCCATGCAATCGCTTTCCTTGAGACAGCTCACCATAGAGGAGCTGTTTGGGGAACACGATGGTCAGGCATTCTTGTAACATGGCTGCCCAGCATGTCTGGGCTTTCATCAGCAGGATGTGAGCTGATGGCAGGCCTGCTCTGGAGAGGACTTCTGTGTCTGGCACCTTGTCCTGCCACTGGATCCTCAGAAGTCTGCAGAGGCAGGTCCTGTGGAAGTGGTTCAATTGCCTAGCGTGCCTCCTGTTTACAGTCCAAGTCTCACTGGCATACATCAGGGGAGTTAGCACTACTGCTTGGTAGACTTTGAGCTTTGTAGCAAGGCTTATTCCATGGCAGTCCCACATGTTGGTCAATAGTCTGCCATATGCAGAGATAGATAGATAGATAGATAGATAGATAGATAGATAGATAGATAGATAGATAGATAGATGATAGATAGATAGATAGATAGATAGATAGATAGATAGATAGATAGATAGATAGATAGATAGATGATAAAGAAGCATAATGGCCTTCAATGTGTTCTCTTTTATACTTTTCATTTGTGGTTGGTCTGGGGGCATCTGGGGGCAGCAGAAACAAGTTTGCATAAGTTTTGGATGTGATTAATTTAACTTTCCATGAAACCTAACTTTCATAAATGTAAGTAAAAAGAACAGGATATGCAATTTCTCTCTCTCTAAACTTACTGAGGAAAATACAGTCTGTTTCCTGCACTGTTTTTAATCATTGTTTGTTGAATAGCCTACGCTGGCTTGTGTTTTCTGTCATGCTAAGCTATAATACAGTTTGTTGGTTTTGGTTTATTGTATCACATAACAGGGACATACCTCTTGCACAAATTAAAATCACAGTTTTCCCTTTTATTAGAGTAAACACTATTAACATTCCCACAAGCAAATTGCAATTAAATCACATATACTCACATTAATTGCATCTCTTTTTTTTGTCAGCAACCGTTCATAAAAACATATTTTTCTCCAGAGTCCTTGGTGTTGTCTGAACTTGGTTAGCAATAGCAATAGCAGTTAGACTTATATACCGCTTCATAGGGCTTTCACAGAACTCTTTACAGGACTCTTTACAGAGTCAGCATATCGCCCCCAACAATCTGGGTCCTCATTTCACCCACCTCGGAAGGATGGAAGGCTGAGTCAACCCTGAGCCGGTGAGATTTGAACCGCTGAACTGCAGAACTGCAGTCAGCTGAAGTAGCCTGCAATGCTGCATTTAACCACTGCGCCACCTGGGCTCAGTGGTTCAAGCACAGATGACATTACCTAGTTTGCTAATGAAACATCTGCAAAAGGACAACCAAGTATGAGAGCACTAAGGACTCCAAAATTCAGTCTTGAGCTACAAATATTCTTTCTATCAATATTCTTTTTTCTTTTGCAGTCTCAAAAAAAATCACATTTAATTCTTTTCTTATTATAAACAATATGTTTCCCCGCTCCTGCTTTCACTAAGCATATCCTGGTTAAAGGTAGTTTGAAAGCATGTAAAAATGCAAATAGAAAAAATAGGAACCACCTTTGGTGGGAAGGTAACAGCGCTCCGGGTGCTTTCAGCATTTAGTCATGCCAACCACATGATCACGGAGACATCTCCGGACAGCGCTGGCTCTTCGGCTTTGAAATGGAGATGAGCACTGCCCACTAGATTCGGGACGACTAGCACATAAGTGCAAGGGGAACCTTTACCTTTACCTTTAAAGGTTCCCCCGCACATGCTGCTAGTCATGTCCCGCTCTAGGGGGCGGTGCTCATCCCCGTTTCAAAGCCGAAGAGCCAGCGCTGTCCGAAGACATCTCCGTGGTCATGTGGCCAGCATGACCAAACACTGAAAGTGCATGGAACGCTGTTGCCTTCCCACCAAAGGTGGTCCCTATTTTTCTACTTGCATTTTTTACGTGCTTTCGAACTGTTAGATTGGCAGAAGCTGGGACATGTAACGGGAACTCACTCTGCTATGCAGTGCTAGGGATTTGAGTTGGCGACCTTTCTGATTGACAAGCTCAACATCTTAGCAACTGAGCCACCATGTCCCTACATCCTGGTTATGTCTGACAATTGTGGGGTGGTAGTTTTTCCTGTTATATTCAGTAAAACAGAAACAGGAGGCCTAAAGGACTTTCTGAACACTTTCAACTTTTTTCCCTTCACTCCCACCCCCCACATCGCAGGGCAATATTACAGAATGACATCACAAAGGCCTAATAAAGTAACTATGCCCTGCCCACAAGTCATGCTCAGGTGAGGTAAGAGAGAGAACAGTGGTGCAGTGTTGCTTTTGATCCTGCAGATGCTTCTGTCTCCACCTTCCTTCAAAGTTGTCTACCTCTAATCATACCTGAGCTGTTTTATGGGTAAGCTTTGCCAGCCTCTACTTCGCCAGAGCTTAGTTTTCGCCAAGACTTTCTCCAATTTAAGCCAGCTACTTCTCATAAACGCGTATTAGCTGCCCTTTGATTTCCAGGAAATCTGCGTTAAAAATAATTAAACTCACACAGGGACAGGCTGGAAAGGTTGCCATTCTGTGAAGTGGGCAGGATCAAAATGCGTCGGTGATTTGCTTTTCCGAAACTTGATTTCTTGTAAATGGATTCTGTGGCTGCAAATTTCCCCTAAAAATAATTAATAGGTAATCCTTTCACATTGAATGCTTAACATGCTTTTTTCTCTACCAACCTGCCATTTTAATGAAAGCATGTAATTCTGTTTCTGAATAACTTTACCTGACAAACAGTAAGTTGGTAAAACTATTTCTTCAGTTGGTTTTAAAAAAAAAAACATTTCTCCCAATTTTTAAGTAAGAATTCAAAGTAAATAGAGGGACGTGGTGGCTCAGTGGCTGAGCTTGTTGATCAGAAAGGTCGGCAGTTCGGCGGTTCGAATCCCTAGTGCTGCATAACAGAGTGAGCTCCCGTTACTTGTCCCAGCTTCTGTCAACCTATCAGTTCGAAAGCATGTAAAAATGCATGCAGGAAAATAGGAACCACCTTTGGTGGAAAGGTATTATTATCCTTTTACATTGAATATTTAACATGCTTCTTTCTCTACCAACCTTCCACTTTTCTGTTTCTGAATAACTTGACCTGACAAAAGTTGGTAAAAATATTTCTCCAGTTGATAAAAAAAACATTTCCCCCAATTTTTAAGTAAGAATTCAAAGTAAATGAACAAAAAAAGTTTGGTTACCCCATGTCCTTATCCCATTCCAAATCTTCTAGTATTGCACCGCCATCACTTTTGAGCTCTCTTTTGCAATGAAGGTGGATTTCCTATTGCCACAACAATCACTGGGTGAGGCTGTAAGATGCCATGAATTGCCCTGTGGAATTGGCTTTTATCAACATTTTGAAAAGAATAAAGCCACCCTGAGTGATGTGAGTGTGATAGAAAAAGACATGAGGAAGAAAACCTGACAGTATAAATTAGAAGGGAGAGGAAATGCACCTGATGCAGTTTTCAGATACATTTTTTTTCTTTTCAACAATACAACATAATTAAGACAATCAGAGAAGACAATTCATTTCTGGCTTTTTAACCTACGCAATCTTATAAAAACTATTGACCTAAAATCTAGAATGAGATGTTTCCTTTCCAAGGAAGCTAAAAAGCTAACGGTTACCAAGAGATTAATTCTCCGCTGTAAGGAGGCTAGATACAAAAAAATTGGTTGTGTATCTCTGTTTCATACGCAGCTTTTGTACTCTCTAATCACCCCCACTTTTCAAATTTACATTCTTAATAGGTTTCTAGGAAACCTATGTTTAGGTGTAGAGGAGGCCGATAATAACAAACCCAAATTACATATAATACTAAAGGTCATACACAAATTAATAAGAGACAAGGAAAGCAAGGAGGTAAAAAGATGCACAATACTGTTCGCCAATATACTCTTATTATGTAACTACCATTTTTTTAAATCATTGTAATACAACAAGATGGCTTCTCATCTGTAATTCATACATTTTAGCTATAGTGTAGCTACAGATAGCGCTGTTTGGTCTCCTTGCACAATTAAGTTTGCTTGTAATTATGAGAAGAATATGTATTATGGGAGGTGGTAGGGTGCAGCAGGACCCGAGGAATGAAGGGGGAGTAGTGTAAAGTGGTGGGTCTATTATGAAAGTAATGAAAGTGAGCTTCAAGGGGTGTCAGAAGGAAAGAAGTAGCCCCAAGTGGCAAAGAGGGAATGCTAGGCTTAAGTAAAGTCTTACTCCTGGGGTGCAAGTGTCATCACCCATGCCCAAACCACCACTCCAAGTGGAAATACATCAGAGGAGGGCGTAACATCAGGGGGGGATTCAAAAGTTTTTACTACTGGTTCTTCTGTGCATGGCTTGGTGGGTGTGGATTGGTGGGCATGGCAGGGGAAGGATACTATAAAATCTCCATTCCTTCCCCTGGATACTGCAAAATCCCCATTTCCTCCCGATCAGCTGGGACTCGGGAGGCAGAGAAGAGATGCAGGAGGAGCCAGTCAGAGGTGGTATTTAGCAGTTCTCCGAGCTACTCAAAATTTCTGCTACCAGTTCTCCAGAACTGGTCAGAACCTGCTGAATACCACCTCTGTGTCACACACTGTAACAACTGGTTCACCCAGCACCGGAAATGTGAGCACATGTGCCTTCCACTTTGCTCATGTGCCTTACGCATATGCATGCGGCGTCAAAACACACGGCAATTCGCTCACATATGCCTTTCACACATGCATGTAGTGTCAAAACGCAGTGATATAGGATGGGATTGCTCCTGGGTGGGTGAGTGGGGGTGGGCCCACTCCACCTGCAGGACACAACTATCGGTTTGCTTGAACCGGTCCAAATGGGCAGCAGCCCACCCCTGAAATACACGCAGATGGAGAATTTGAATAATTCTGCTGCAAATACAGATCAAATAGAGTTGAAGGGAAGAAAAAGATTAGAACAGGACAGTCCCCTTCTATGTGGGGACATGGAAAACAATAAGGTGTTTCTCAAACACAAGCAAAATGGTTTGGCCAATTCCAGTGAAAATTCCTTGAATATGGAACTGAATCTGAATATGCTTGAGTTCTTCCGGGGAAAGTCAGTGGTGTAAGTTGCACTTTGAATGTGAAAGTTTTACTTCAAAAATTACATTTGTATTCTTTAAATTGTGGGTCTTTCTGGGTTATTTTAGTTTCAGAAAGAAAATTTATATTGGGAAATACTTCTTTCTCCTTTGCAGGAAAAAAGCAAATGTTTTCTAGCAACCAAACAAAGTTCTTTTGTGAGCCATGGCATAATTGTTACAGATACATGGGATTTAAACTCTAGTTCTATGAAAATTGCCCTATTGGGGCTGAAATTCAACAGTAAAGGATACTGGAACAACAATTCAAATTTTATTTATTTCACATAACACATAATATATTACTTTATACACATGCCTAAAATTTAAATACAATTATTAAACCTACTTCCCATATACCCTGTTTTCCCGAAAATAAGACCTAACAGGAAAATAAGTTCTAGCATGATTTTTCAGGATGCTTAAGCCCTACCCTCCCCCCAAATAAGACCAAGTTAAGATTGTCAGCCAAATGGATGCATTTAGTACCGTATTCCCCTAAAAAAAAGACCTAACGAGAAAATAAACCCCAATGCATCTTTTGGAACAAAACTTAATATAAGATCCAGTCTTATGTTTGGGAAAACACGGTATTTATTAATATTTGGACATCTAATAATTACTACTGTGGCAAATATTTGAGGAGTGCTAGTATCAACTCCCTAATATTTTCAGGGGGTTCACACCAATCTGGAGAATCAGGTTTTGTTCTTTGGATTTATAACTTATGCCAGTGATGGCTAACCTTTTTCTAAAGGCGTGCCAAAATTGTGTGCACGTGCATGTGTGGCCATCCCATAATGGAATGGCCTCACCCACCTGTGCATGCACATGTAATTCCCCCTGTGCATACGTACGTGACCACCACTCCCCATGCAGGGGGGGAGAGTTTACACCCTCCCCAGGCTTCAGAGACTTTCCTGAAGCATGGGGAGGGCGAAAACAGACTCCCCAGTTCACCAGAGGCCCTACGGAAGGCAGAAACGGATCATTTTTAAACTTCCAGTTGGCCCGTTGAGCCCGTTTTTCACCCTCCCCAGGCTCCGGAGGCTTTCCTGAAGCATGGGGAGAGCGAAAACAGACTCCCCCAGTTCACCAGAGGCCCTCCAGAAGGCATAAATTGATCATTTTTAAATGTCCAGTTGGCCCATTGAGCATATTTTTCACCCTCCCCAGGCTCCGAAGGCCTTCCTGAAGCCTTGGGAGAGCGAAAACGGCTTCCCCTGGTCCTCCAGAAGGTCAAAAATCAGCATGCATGTGCTGGAGCTAAGGGTTGCCATGCCAGCAAATATGGCTCTGTGTACCACCTGTGGGACATGTGCCATAGGTTCAACATCATGGACTTATGCCATGCAAAATGACTAGTTTTAGTACATTTAGATATAATTGTTGGATGACCATGTCTTAAAATTCCAGATATTAAAGATCTTGCTGATAGTTGATTATCTGAGGTCTCTAAGTTTTGAGGCTCTTCTGCTCGAATGAGGGGTGTGTGTTTGTGTGAATAACAAGAGTCCCTTCAAACTCTGTTATTCTGTATTCTATAAATGTGAGTTTGTATTGTAGTTATGGGAAGTCTTAGTTCTGCAGGGCTTTCGTAGTGTGCTAAGCTGGCCTGAGGGATGGCTTTGAAGTGCCAGCTCAAAATGTGAGCACCCTCGCTCACAAATTTTGGGGGGAAAAGTGCAAATGCAATCCATTCTAAGGATTACAGCTATTTAAAAAGGCCAAGCAAGTCTGTGTACGTGATAAATGATAACGGCACTAATCATATTAAAGAGACCCTTACACATTTTTCATTCTTTTTCAATGTCACTGCCACACAATGAGATTTTTAATGTGCAAAATAAAAGTAAGATTCAGCAGAATTTCCTTCTGTTGGTAGAATTATGTCCATCTGCATTGCCTGCCAGGTTTTCTGTTAGATGTTGGCAATCTTAATCAAGACTACTGATTGATGGAGAAGGTGGGGTTTTCATGGTAAAATTGTGCATACTCAAGATTAAAACTAGAAAAAAAATGCATCATATTAAAGAAGGAAGAGAAGAGGCTAAGTGAGCAAATAAAGGTAGCTGAATGCTAGTATTCAGTTTTGCTGTCAAAATACCATTTACAACAATGGTCCTCAACCTTTCTGCCTTGGCAGCTTGGCCCCGTGCAGGGTGTGCATGTGAGTGGCAGATGCACACGTGCATGCACAGCTCCATTGGTGCAAATGAAGGGTGAGTGTGCCTTCCATTTGCCAAGTGGAGCTTCGTGTGTAAGCAGAGAGTGCTCACACTAGCATAGGAAGCTCCACTCATTCAAACGGTGGGCACTTATGCTTGCATGTGAAGCTCCATTCTTGTAAGTGGAGGGCACTTGAGTGGAGGGCACTTGTGCTGTTTCATGCTCCACTCGTGTGAGCAGAGAATTCTCAAGCGCAAAGCTCCATTTGCGTGAATGGAGCTTTGCGCACAGACACAAAGTGGAACTTTGTGTGCAAGCACAAGTGCCCACTACTCTCATGAGTTGAGCTTCATGCATGGGTGCGCTTGCCCACCACTTGTGCAAGTAGAGATTCACGATCAAGCAGAAGACCCTATACCATTTCAGGTAGGTGGCTGTCCCATCTTTTCATAAAAACCTCCAGTGATGAAGCCCCTACAACTTCTGAATGCAAGCTGTTCCACTGGTTAATTGTCCTCACTGTTAGGAAGTTTCTCCTTAATTCCAGGTTCCTTCTCTCCTTAGTCCTTCTTTTCTCATACCCAATTCCTGCAACTGTTCTCCATATGTTTTAGTCTCCAGGCCTTTAATCATCTTAGTTGCTCTTCTTTGCATTTTTTCCAAAGTCTCAGCATCTTTTTTTTGTAATGTGGTGACCAAAACTGGATGCAGTACTCCAGGTCTGGCCTTGCAATGGCTTTATAAAGTGCTACTAATACACGTGATTTTGATTCTGTGTATATAACCAAGGATTGTATTAGCTATTTTGGCTATTGCCACATGCTGCTGGCTCATGTTTAAGAGGTCATCCACTAGGACTCCAAGTTCCCTCTCACAGTTAACTGTTTTTGAGCCAGGTTTTGCCTAATCTGTATCAAAGCCTTTGGTTTTTCCTGCCTTGCTTTTCTCCACATTAAATTTCATGTTGTTAGGCCCATTGTTCAAGTCTGTCAAGATCTTTTTTGGATTCTGAGTTTGTCTTCTGGGGTGTTGGCTATTCCTGCCAGCTTAGTGTCATCTGCAAAATTGGTGAGTTCCCCTTCTATTCCCTCATCTGTGAAGATATTGAAGAGTTCTGGGCCTAAGACAGAACCTTGTGGTACCTCACTGCTTACTTTCCTCCATATAGATGTAGTACCTTTAAGGACTACTCATTGAGTATGGTTTGTCAGCCAGTTACAAATCCATCTGGTGGTGATGCTGTCTATCCCACATTTTTCTAACTTACCAGTATGTAGGTTGTGGTCTATTTTGTCGAATGCCTTGCTGAAGTCTAAATATACTATGTCCACAGCATTTTGCTGGTCTACTAATTTAGTCACTTTGTCAAAGAATGAAATAAGATTGGTTCGGCATGATCTGTTTTTAGCAAACACATTCTGGCTATTAGTTATAATTTTCTTTGTTTCTAGATGTTCACAGATCTGTTTTTTTGATTATTTTTTTCTAGTATGTTCCCAGTATTAATGTTAGTCTGATTGGTCTGTAGTTTCTGGGGTCTGTTATTTTTCCCTTTTTTGGAGATGGGAACCACACCAGCCCTTTCCCAATCCTCTGGTAGTTCCCGGGGCTCCAGGATTTTTTAAAAAGATATGGTACAATCCAGTGGTGGGTTTCAAAAATTGTTCGAACCTACTCTGTGGGCGTGGCCTCCTTTGTGGGAGTGGCTTGCCACCCATGTGACCGGATGGGAGTGGCTTGCTGCCCATGTGACCGGATATGAAGATGCCGACGACACTTGTCAGAACCACCTTAAATTACCTCACACACAGCCCTGGCATGCATAAGAATATGATGTAAACTTGTTTTTTAAAAGGCATCTTTGGTTTGCGTTAAAACAACTTCAACACACGCAATGTTCTGATTGCACCACAAACGCAGTAGTCATCCTTACCTTTCACAGAGGCACTGAGTTTTATAAATATGAGCATGATAGCGTAGAATATTCATATCCAAGGACCAGTGATGGGTTTCAAAAAATTTTGGAACCTCTTCTGTAGATGTGGCCTGCTTTCCGGGTCCACTGGTGGAACCTCTTCTAACTGGTTCGGTAGATTTGACGAACCGGTTCTAGCGAATAGGTGCAAACTGGTAGGAACCCACCTCTGGTACAATCAATGAGATAACATCTGCCAGCTCCTTCAGAACTCTGGGATGAAATCAGTCAGGTTCCAGTGATTTATATTCATCAAGGTCAGACATGTGTTCTCTTACCATTTTCTTGCTTATTTTTATTTTAATTTCTAGTCTGTCTTTTACAGTTATGTTTTTGGTAGGTTGGTCTATAGTTTCTTTTTGTGTGAAAACTGATACAAATAATGAATTAAGCAACTCCTCTCTAATGCCTGTTACTTCCTCGCCATCTTCACTCTTTAGTGGACTGACTGTTTCCTTGACTTTTTTTCCTTGTTATTTATATGTTGAAAGAAACTTTTTTAAAAAATTATATTTGACTTTTGTTGCAAGTCTTTGTTCATTCTGAGCCCTTTGCTTTCATGACTTCATGTTTGCAGACTGAGGCTATCTGCTGATATTTTGCCTTAGTTATGTGCCCCTCTTTCCATTTTTTTTGTATTTATCATTTTTGTCTTTCAGTTTATCAGAGAGATCTTTGTGCAGCCATGCTGGTTTCTTCTTGGATTTCTTGTTTTTCTTTTTCAGTGGTGTTGTGTTGGACTGGGCTTTTCTGATCATATTTTTCAGAGTTTCCCACACTCCCTGAGTTATTTTCCCCTTTAGGATTTTTTTTCCATGAATTTTTTCCTTAGGTTCTGAGCTTGTTAAAATTAGCTCCTTTGAAGTTTAAGACACATGCAGGATTATATTCTATTGATTGGGTTTGCATTATATTGAATTCCAATATGATGTGGTCAGTGTCGCCCAAGCTTCCAGTAACTTCAACTCCCTCTATCACTTCTTTTCTATTAGTAGGAATTAAGTCCACTATAGCTTTTCTTGTGGATCCCACCTTTAACTTGACAAAGTTGTCAGCTAAATTGGTTAGGAATCTGTTCAATCTCCCACTTGCTGCAGAGTTTGACTCCCAATTGATATCAGGGTAGTTAAAGTCTCCCATTACTATTGTGGTATGCTTCCTACATACATTTGTTAATTGATTAGCACAGAGTTCATCTATTTCTTCTGGTTAGTTGTGCGGCCTGTAGTATAGCAATGTCATTTACCACATTTTATATTGACCCATATGGATTCTAGGAGGTTTTCATCCTTGGTTTTGTGTATTTGTATAGAGCTGTGGTGATCTTTTATATATAATACAACTCTACCTCCTCTTTTATTAGGTCTGTTTCTTTTGAATAGTTTATAACCTTCCATCAGTACATTCTAGTCATGAGTTTCATTCCAGCAAGTTTCAGTAATGGCATCTATGTCATATCTGCCTTCATATACTAATACTTCAAGTTCACCCTGTTTGTTCCCCAAATATTGATCATTAGTGTATAGGCATCTGAATCCTTTATGGGTCTTGGTTATGTTTCTTATATTTCCTAATTTGTAACTGGGATTTCTACCCTTTCCATCACCCTCTACTTCATTATGTTTCTCTTTTTTTCTTTCTTCTTTCTCTTTTTTCCCTACCTCCTTATGTGATTGATTATCTAGTGGTTTTTGCTTAGAATTAGATTCTAATGTTTGTGATGATTGCCTTCCCCCCTCAATTTTAGTTGAAAGCCCTTTTGATAAGGTGAGCCAGTCTTTTCAAAATATATTCTTTCCGATTCTTGTGAGGTGCAGTCCAGCCCTTGCCAGTAGCCCTTCATGTAGGTAAATAATAAGAGATTAAATAGATGCTCATGGCACAGGAGAGAAAAAAAGCTATCGCCTTCATGCATACAAAAAATCCATGTATTGGCTCTTGCTAATGCTGTGATTTTTATAATGTATACTCTGTCTCGTTTACTCATTTGCAATGAAAATGTTCATCTTCATTTGGTACATCATCCTTATAAGTTTTTAATAAAAGCCACAAATGAGGCATTCCCTGTATGGACTGAAACAGCAGGAATATTTTATCATGTTAATCATGTTACACATGTCTTAAGCTTCCATGGATCTCAGTCAATTTCATCAGGCAAGCTGAAATATAATTTGAAAGAAGTGTTGTACAGATTCGGCTATTGGTGATCAGGTTAGGGGATGAAAAAGAAGGGAAAACAAGGCAGATAAAACAATAGGCATTAACGAAGTTGTACTTAAGTGAGATAGTTTATTTAGCGGTATTTGCATTCTATTTTCTTATAAATAGATCAAGATGGGGAAAATACCCAACACACTTTTGAAAAATGGCATTTTTCAAACAGCAGGCCACACAAACATACAAACATGCAATAGATAAGTAAAATATACATGCTTGCAATCAGTGGTCCTGCATTTTTGCTAACACGTTTGAGTGAAATTATTAATGATACCTATGACTGATTGATAGGCTTTATAAGCTGGCTTTCAAAATAATATTTCCCAAGTGGAACAGTTGTAGAAAAAGAGGTCAACAACTCTTTTAATTACATGCTTTTTCAATACAGTTCACTTAAATGTAGTATGTATTTTAAAAATAATATAGTTGAATTGTAGTTACTTGAATATGATAAAAGAAATTATTGCAACTGTCGATATAAAAAAGCAAAATCATATTTAATATTGACAGAATTATGACATTTGATGTTATTATTTAACAGCTGAGAAACCTGAGATTCCCTGCTTAGTTAATATTGAAGAATTACAAAATAATATTAATAGGCTCAGTAAAAATGCAACATTTAAATGTGGTAATGCAATCATGCTTATTTACAATAGAAGAATCTAAAAAGCAACCACATTTTTAGTATATGGGAGTAATACATATTTAACATTTACCAGACTTATTACCCTGTTTTCCCGAAAATAAGACCTCTCCGGATAATAAGCCCAGTCAGGCTTTTGAGTGCATGTGCTAAAATAAGCCCTCCCCCAAAAATAACCCCGGTCCGAAAATATTGCAACACACCAGCAGCCATGAGGTGACCATGCTTGCCGCCTCCTGCACCTCAAAAATAATAAGACCTCCCCCCAAAATAAAGCCAAGTGCTTATTTCAGGGGTCAAAAGAAAATAAGACCCTGTCTTATTTTCGGGAAAACAAGGTAGAATATGTGGATTTATTTCTTCATTAAAACATTCTAAAAAAGAACTTTATAAATGGGTGGCATCAGAGCACTGTATATTTTGGAAATCTACTTTTGATAGGTTAAAAGAATATGCTTATGCAATGTCTTTGTGAGACACCTTTACGAAAGAAAAATGCTGTGTTAGAACTGGATATAAAATATTAAATGCCAAGGGATTGATTCCTTAAACATCTTTGCTTGTCCTTGTTGAATATAATTAAGGCCTTGAAACACAATCTTTGCAGCTGGCTCATAGAACAAATCTTTTCCAGGCCCCCCATTCCTTTAGGGATGGTGACAACCTATGCCTAGTTCCTCAAAGCTGCCAAACCATTTAATTTCCCTAGTACCTCAGCATTTTTCTTGTCATAAGACAGTCGTTCGGGGGTTAAAAATATTGTTGAATGAAATACAAACAGTTCACTTGTACATTAAATATCATCAACTGTCTAAGGCAGGGGTGTCAAACTCAGTTTCATCAGGGTTGTGTTGACCTTGGGAGCCAGAGTGGATGTGGCCAGCTTGACATCACTTGTGTTGGGAGCACCTTTGGCAGCCCGAGCGCTCTGCCAGCGAAAACAGGCTCCTGAACTCCACTTTTGGCTGCAATGGCCTCCTGCAACCCTCTGCCAGTGAAAATGGAGCCCGGGGGGGGGGGACCCCAGCCCTCCTGAGCTCTGTTTTTGCTGGCAGACTAGTCCTTCGTTGTTTCCAGGGTGACCCCATGGGCCAGACCTAAGTATCCTGCAGGCGGGATCTGCCCCCCCCCCCGGCCATGAGTTTGACCCCTGTGGTTTAAGGTTTGTCTTTATGGTCCTCTAGTTGTGACCAGAAAATGCCCTTGTTTTATTGTATTATGTCTTCATGACAATGGCCTTGGTTTATCTTTTGTCTGTTCTAGTTTTAAAACAATTGTATTCCCTTTTCTCCCCACACATTTTGTGATGAGTCCAATCTATGGTGTTCCATTAATGAAGAGACTAATGATATAGTTGGAGGCTGGGACCTGCCCAGCCCCGGTTGGCCAGTTGAGACTGCTACAAACATGCCTTCTGCCATCCAGACACTGAAGACTATGTTTTGCAGGAACAACTGCCTGTAAATTGTCTGGTCAATTCTTGACAGGATCTTTATATACAGTAATGAGGTAAAATTCTTGAAAAAGCTACTAGACCAAAACAGGAGCTTAGCATTATTTAGGAAGAGTACCAAAATTGATTAAAAAAAAAAAAAAGAATAAGACTAGCTGTCAGGGCTGCTTCTGTCCATTTCCTAGGAAAGAAAAATCCTCCGTAGATTTAGAGAAAAGTCCTTTTATTAGGAACGAACCAAAAGCAAAAAATTCCAGGCAAGCTCTGAGGCAAAGTGCATGAAAACAGCAACTTGAAATAAACCGCATAGCCCAATCCCCTTGTAGCTAGACAACCAGGGGGCTTCTGCATACCAATGCTAGAACTGTCCTTAGAGAGATAAGCAAAGTTCAGGCTGTAGTTGCAAAGTTGCAATGAAAAATTCCCGACTGATCCCTCCCCCCACTTTTCTAGCAGCACACTAGCTGACATTTGGCCCCTCGTAACAGAGACTTTAGTCATACAGAGAAAATTTATGCAGGTAAAACACAATACATCACACCAAGAACACTGATTTCTTAGAGGTTTGTCGGGGTATTTTCTATGAAAAATCTGGAGGAGTTTAGGTGTCCTGTTTAGCATCCACGCATTCACACTGTGTGGGGATGGGGGGAATGTTTTCAGGCAATGAGGAATTGGACCTTCCCTCTATGTTTCCTGGAATCTAGAATTTCTTTAACTTCAAAATGCTGCTCTCCTTCAATTAGAGTGGGGTACAAGAGGAGTGTCAGGTGCAGGGCAAAGGGGTGGCACAGTTTCAGGTTTCAACAAACTGCAGTGAAACACAGGGCGAATACATTTAAGGTTCTTGGACAAGTCCAATTGTACAGCAATTGGGTTAATTACTTTAACAATTGGGAATGGTCCCATGTATTTAGGACCCAGTTTCTTAGATGTTTGGGTGGAGTACTTCATGGAGAGGTAAACTCTATCACCTACTTTAAAATCTTTTGGCTTCACATGTTTTTGTCAGCTTGTTTCTTATGTGCCTGACATGCCTACTCCAGTTTCTTATGGGCAACTGGGCAAGTGTTCTGCAGTTGGGCTATCCACTCCGCTAAGAAGGGTATGTGTGGTTCCTCCTGAGGCAGCTCTGGCATAGTTACAAAGTCCTGACCAGAGGCCACCTTAAATGGGTGAACCCTGTGCAACTATACACAGAATTGTTATATGCTGCTTCTGCAAAAAAGCAAAAGATCAATCCAGTTGTCCTGTTTGTAATTAATGTAGCACCTGAGGGGCTGTTCCAGAACTGAGTTGGTTCTCTCAAATGATCCATTAGTTTGGGGGTGATGTGAGGAGCTTAAGCTGTATGCTGTTCCCACAACTTCAAAAAATTCTGACCAAAACTCTGAAATAATGCATTTGGGCACATTATTGTGCAACCTATGCACTTGTTGTGTGAAAAGTTTGGCTAACATCTTTGTGGAGGGAACAAAGTGCACCTGTTTTGAAAAAAGATCAGTGACAACTCAAATAATTGTGTTCCCCCCCACTTTCAGGCAATTCCACAATAAAGTCCATAGATATTTCTTTCCACAGTGTCTGGGGGCTTGCCACAGTCTGTAAATGCCCCGTGGGATTCCCCAAAGGTCTCTTTGCCATAGCACAAACTGGATAACTAGCCACATAGCTTTTAATATCTTTCTTCAGGGAGGGCCACCAAAACTGTGTCTTAACCAAGTACAAGGTTTTTACAAATCCAAAATGTCCTGCTGACTTAGAGTCATGAGTGCCCTTTAATATGGTGCCCCTGAAGCTTGAGGGCACAAATAATTTGACTCTGACCCAAGCCAATCCATCATGCATGGTGCAGTCATTCTTATGAGTAGTAAGCCATTCATCAACCTTTAGCAATTCTTTAAACTTCCCACATAGCTCATTTGGAATCTCAGGCTCCTTCTTCTCCTGAACTGTAGTAGTTACTGAGGTTGGGCCACTTCAGCTTTAGAGCTGTTGTATTGGGGCAACCTAGACAAAGCATCTGTCATAAAATTCTTCCCCCGGGACATAATGTAGGGCGAAGTTGAAGTGATTGAAGTATTGAGCCCAATGGATTTGTTTAGGAGATAGCCAGCATGGAGTTTTCAGGGCTTCCAGATTTTTATGGTCAGTCCATACCTCAAACAGGGCCCATGCCCCTTCCAGGAAATGCTGCCAAATAAGTAGGGCCCACTGCACTGCATACACCTCCTTCCCCATTTCGCCTACCTCTTCTCAGTATTGGTGAGTTTCTAAGAGGTGTGTGTGCATGGCTGTAGCAGTTCTTTTACAATAACACCATCCCCACAGCTACATCACTAGCTTTGGCCTGAATTACAAATGAAGTGTTTGCATCAGGGTGCTGCTGCAAACAGTCATTTGAGTTTTTCAAAGACTGCTTGGCACTCTGTGGTCCACTTAAGTGGCTGACCCGGCTTCAGCTCCCCCTCATCCTTAGTCTTTTAAAAGGTTGGTGATTGGCAATGCAATCTTTGCAAATGAGAGGATGAACTGGGGGTAGAAATTGACAAAATCCAGGAAGCTTTGCAATTGCCTCCTAGTGCAGGGAGGGGTCCACTATAACACTGCCTTTACCTTTTCTGGGTCCATTCCCACGTCTTCATTTGAGATACGTTAACCTAGGTAATCAATTTTATCTTGGTGAAATTCACACTTGGAAAGCTTTGCACTTAGACATATACTATTTCACAGTGCTTTCACAGCCCTCTCTAAGCGGTTTACAGAGTCAGACCCCAACAATCTGGGTCCTCATTTTATCCATCTCAGAAGGATGGAAGGGTGAGTCAACCTTGAGCCTGCTGAGGTTTGAATTGCTGAACTGCAGGTAGCCAGCAGAAGTAGCCTGCAGTACTGCACTCTAACCACTGAACTACTGTGACTCACTATATGTTAGGAAGAATGACTAATATTTCCCCCCCTATTGAGAGGTAGTACTCCACGAGGAGGAAATGAAACCAGGGAAATTCACTAACAGCTTTTCTTAACTTGTCCCACTTTAAAGGACAGGAGATTCACAAGCCTCATCACCGAGGCAGTAGTAGGTTTGGCCTAAGACTACAAATGAAACTCTAGCACATTTTCCTGACAACTATAGTTGGGGTGAATTGCTCCTTAATATTCCGTGCAGTTGCACCCTAACTTATAATGGTCTCCCCACCAGGGATTGATGTTTCTGAGAAATCTGCTAGTCAAAGCAGATTGCGACCCTGTGCCACTCTGACCAGGTCGCTTTAACCTTAGTCAAAGTGCTTCTACCCAACTTTGTCCTTTTTGTCTGTCAGAATATCAGAAAGTACTACAGATCTTAGTGAGCTCTCAAAAGCTGTTTTTTCTTTGACTTAGCCTAGTATCATGATGGTGAACCTATGGCACATGTGCCACAGGTTGCACACGGAGCCATATCTGCAGGCATGCAAGCCGTTGTCCTAGGGTCAGCTCCAGCGCATATATGTGCACCAGCCAGCAGATGTTTGGCCTTCTGGAGGGCCGTGGAGGTCATTTTCACCCTCCCCAGGCTTCAGGAAAGCCTCTAGATCCTGGGGAGAGTGAAAAATGGCCCCAACCAGCCTACCCAAAGTTCAGAAATGATTGGTTTCTGGCTTCCAGGGGGCTGTAGGAGGCTGTTTTCGTCCTCCCCAGGCTTCAGGAAAGCCTCTAGAGGCTGCTAGCCCCAAAACGGGATGGGAGTGGGGTCATGCGTGCATGCACGGGGGCCGTGAAGGGGGCATTAAATTATGGGTGTGGGCACATACACATGTGCTATGGCACGCACATGCTCAGCACCCAAGCCAAAAAAGGTTAACCATCACTGGCCTAGGAGTAGGTACTTATTCTCTTACGATAGAAATATGCCTGTGAAAATATTTCCACGTTTATACATTCTCACTTGTTCTTGTGCATATTTCAGAAAAACTGGTTAGTTGTGTTCTTCTCTCGAAAATAGTCTCAGTGGTCCACTGTGGATATTTGTTTTTCTTCTAAGGCTAAGCTGTTAAACATTGAGGGGTTATTTTGTTTTTTCTCAGTTGCTGCTGTTGTGCCAAACTCCTTTCAACAGCTTTAAATGTTGGCATACTTTTGGCATTGTCTAATCCACGATTGTCTTTCTAGTAGATGGATTTTTCCCCCCATCATGGCATTTTTATAATCTTGTAGTAAGCAATTTCAAAATGCGTACACATTTAAAACAATATAAAGCATTTCAAATAAATCTACCATGTTCCTTCATTTTAGTTGAAATGAATGGCTGGCAGGCAGTATCTGGACTTGACCTCTCTCCATCCTGTAAGGGGTTGTCAGGTTAGGATGATCTCAGATGCTCGGTATGCTCAGCTGCTGTTTCTGTAGAAACACAAAAGAAGAGGAATTACCTTTCTCTTGTTCCTAAGTCAGAAGGCAGCCCTCTTTAAAAACCCGAGTAAGAGGAATCAGCTGATTCTTTTTTTGAAAAAAAAATGTAGTCGGGGTGAAGTGGATGGTTTATGCAGGAATTCCCCTTCCTTTTCCAAGTACTTGTTTCTCCAAGATCTCATGCTTTGGTGTTCAGTGAGTATTGATTTAGTCTGCAAGCAATTTTAATATTTCTTCAGGGACTTTCCAGCAACAGCAGAAGTCATTAATTCATCCTCCCAAATTGCTTATTCAATAGCATGAACATGGCTCCTGAATAAAGTCTCAGAATTTATATGACTTGTACGAGTCAGGAGGTCAAGCAACTGTTATGGAGTGAAGTTAAAAATCCAAATAAAATATTGACACTTTTTGGAAGAGTGGGAGGAGGAGATGGAAGGAGGCAAAGGTATTTAAAATAGGGGCATGCCACCATGCCTCCAGGATAACAAAAGAAAAGAGATACAAGACAAGTTAGGGTTTGAAAAATCAATGGGTTATCACATTCAACCTTCTATACAGACACATAAATAGAGATTTACCTTTTGAGATTATTTGGCTAAGAAAACACAGACTCTTGATCTGCTTGTTTCACATAGTTTGCAAAGCTAAACTGGAGTTAACTACTTTATGACTCAATATATTGTACAAAGCCACCATGTCTAGGGATCAAAGTGTTGTGTGAGCCTGAGCAACTGAGTTAATCCAATTAATCATGGTTCAGTGATATTTGGTTGAGATGCTGTTTTTATGCTATACATCCACTGCATTATGCAGCGCTGTTGTATAAACTCTGGAATTAACTCAGAATAAATATATGTATGCAAACATTTCTCAGCACATAGATATTGGATAATATTTTGAATAGCATCTGCTAGGAAAGAGACAAGATTCTCTATATTAGAGTGGCTTTTTATTTAATATCTGTGGCTGGAAGATGTTTCTCCACTGGTTATGGTCACTTTTACTCCAATACAAGTTGGCCCCAAATATTCTAGATGTATTTGGAAAACAAATGATATAGAAAATGGGGTGCACATGTAAATATATGTTCACTGAGGAGACATAGGTAAAGGTACCTCACACATATGTGCTAGTCGTTCCCGACTCTAGGGGGTTGTGTTCATCTCAGTTTCAAAACCGAAGAGCCAGGGTTGTCCAAAGACGTCTGCGTGGTCATGTGGCCAGCATGACTAAATGCCGAAGGGGCATGGAACACTGTTACCTTCCCACCAAAAGTGATCTCTATTTTTTTACTTGCATTTTTACATGCTTTGTAACTGCTAGGTTGGGACAAGTAACAGAAGCTGGGACAAGTAACAGGAGCTCACTCTGTTACGCGGCGCTAGGGATTCGAACCGCCAAACTGCCGACCTTTCTGATCGACAAGCTCAGTGTCCTAGCCACTGAGTGTCCTAGTGTCACGCCCCACTCCATTACATAATTAGGAAAGAAGACTAAGAGACCCCATGGGTTGGAAATCCAAAGTACTTTTACTAATTATAAATGGTAAGTGAGCAGTAGCAAAGCAAAGTCTGATTAATATGGCGCGAAAGCAATTGATATATAGAATAGCCCGTTCCCCCCCCCCCCCTTAAGATCAAAGCTCCAGTCCAATCATAAGTCCTTCAAATGTCAGGTGTGAGATAACTTCAAAAAGACAGGCCGGACGATGGAATGTCGAGGCCGTTGATGCAGGCGGGAAACACATACGCATGCGCAATCCCAACGACTGGTACTTCCTAGAACATTCCTCCAGCACATCAATTAACCCCTCCCAACTACAAGCCCCCCCCTTCCCGTTTCATGGCAGCTGAAGCAACAGCAAGGCAGAAGCTGACACCTAGCCACTGAGACATAGAGACTATGAGGAGACATAGAGAATAGGACAAATAAGGGGACAGGATTGAATTGCAACTTATCACTAGTAAAATGCATTGATAACACACTTCTTAGGAATACAAAACACACATGCCATCATTTAATAAACTCTTATTAAGTTTTTTAAAAAATATTGAAAACATAACATGAGAACTAAAAATACGTCTACAATGATTTTGTACTAAAATATACTATTCTGTTTCAAGTTTTATTGGTATGAATTACACAATTTTCCATCTTGGCATCTATTCTTTCTATGTAAGCTAATATTTAACTTTGTCATTTACATAAAGAATAACAATATTAGTAGTGACTAATTGTTCTTAGCTACATACTGCATTAATTTTGAACATGTGAATTAAAAAAAAGAAAAAGAATTATTTGATTTGATTTTATAGTGTAGAAAAAAAATCAGGAAGGAAATGTGCATGTAAAAAGCTTCAATGTAAATGTGTACTATATGTTGTTGATTGATTTATCAATTTAAAATACATAGTTTTGGATAGCTTGCAAAAATCTATTAAAATAGCTATACAAACAGTTATTAAAAGATAGAACAACAGAACATTAAAAGCAAATGCAAAGACTTAAATAGATCCATCTATTTTAAGCACTCTCCTAGATCTTGGGAGGGTTGCTGTTTTGTGAGCTTCATTACTGGAAAAAGAAGGGGAAGATTTTGGGAGGAAGAAACACTGCATGGTTATTGTTTTTTTACATAACACAGCACGAATAAAAAATAGGGTTGGTCACTTGAAAAAGTAATCTTGAATATGGATATGATTAGCGGTGGGATTAACTTAACTTCCCTACCGATTTGCAAATGTGAGCATGCACTCTGGCTTCGCTCGCATGCACTGTGTTTCCACATGCGCACTGCCTTTTATGCATGCACAGTGCTCGCACATTATGGCAGGGCAGCCACCGCTACCGGTTCACCCCAACCAGAGAGAACCGGCTGAATACCACCTCTGGATATGATCAGGGAGAAAATCTAATTTGCCTCTCCTATGCTGATTGGTGCAGCATAGACTTGATGATTATCCCTTGTAGTTAGACAGACTCTCTTCTGGACATTCACCATAGTTACTGAAGCCGTGTGTTCCTGCATTTTATCATTCATAAAGGCTTCAAATACCACAATATTTTAGAGACCCCAATATAGGATAAGGAAACTGGAACTCTATTCTTGCTAACAGAGGCAATAGAGGGGGTTCACCTTGCCAGAACTTTGGGGGAGAATGACCATGTCATGTTGGAATTCAATATAGTGCAAACACAAGCAATAGAACTATAAGCAAATGTTATGTTGGAGGGGGGAGGAGCTAAGATGGAGGGCAGGCAGCAATGGCTGTAAAGAGCTCTTCCAAAAGTTAACAGGTCTTTCTTTTTCATATCTATATATCTATATCTATAATGTGTGTGTTTGTGTGTGTGTGTGTGTACTAGGTTTCCCTGAAAATAAGAGGGTCTTATTTTCTTTTGACCCTCAAAATAAGTGCTTGGCCTTATTTTTGGGGAGGTCTTATTATTTTTGAGGTGCAGGAGGCAGCGAGCGTGGTCATCTCATGGCTGCTGCTGTGTTGCAATATTTTCAAGGAGGGCTTATTTTTTGGGGAGGGCTTATTGTAGCACATGTGCTCCAAAGCCCAATTGAGCTTATTATCCAAGGAGGTCTTATTTTCAGGGAAACAGAAAATATATAATATTTTAACTCACTTTTAATCTGTAGCAGACTTTTTACAAAAGCACATATCGTGTGGCTACCAATTTGTTTTAGATACATTTTTAACAATACTACAAGCCAGGATTTTAAAGCTAACTTTAACAAATGTAGAAAGATCTTGGGAATGATTCCATGAAAAAAAACTTAAAGGTGAAAACAACTCAAGAAGCTTGGTAAACTATGAAAAATATTATTATAAAAGCCCAGCCAGCTAAATGCCACTGAAAAGAAAAATAAGAAATCCAAGAAGAAATCAACATGATTGCACCTAAACAGATAAACTGAAAGACAAAAAGGGTGAATACAAAAAGTGGAAAGAGGGACATATATCTAAGGCAGAATACCAACTTGCAAAGATGGTTGGAAAAGCTGAGGCTTAGAATGAACTAAGACTTGCAAGAAATGTCAAAACCAATAACTAAATTTTCTTTCAACATAGAGAAAACAAAGAAAAAAGTCAAGGAAACAATTGGTCCACTAATGGGAGAAGATGGCAAGCAAGTAATGGGCTGTAGAGAGAAAACAGAACTGCTTAATTCATTCTTTCTATCTGTCATCACACAAAAAGAAAAAAAAATAGCCTAAAAACATAACCATAAAAGACAGACTACGAATACAAATTAAAATAAGCAAGAAATTTGTAAGAGAACACCTATCTGCTTAGAGAAGTTCAAATCACCTGATGGATTACACCCCCAGATTTCTGAAGGAGCTGGCAGATGTGATCTCAGAAACATTGAACCATATCTTTCAAAGATCCTGGAGTACTGAACCAAGGAACTACCAGAGGACTAGAAGAGAGGTGATATTGTTCCCATCTTCAAAAAAGGGCAAACAAACAAACAAACAAACAGATCCAGGAAACTATAGACCAGTGGTAGTCAGCCTGGTCCCTACTGCCCACTAGTGGGTGTTCCAGCTTTCATGGTGGATGGTAGGGGTTTGCTGTAACTCTGCTTTATAAATTTTATAAAGTAAAGTTACTTCCCTACTTTATAAATCACCATTACTGTGGAACCGGTGGGCGGTTAGAAAATTTTACTACTAACAGAGATACAAAAGTGGGCAGTAGGTATAAATAGGTTGACTACCCCTTCTATAGACCAATCAGCCTGACATCCACACCTGGTAATATCCTGGAAAATGTAATCAAGCAACAGATCTGTGAATACTTAGAATGAAGCAAAGTTAAAACAAGAAGCCAACATGGGTTTGTCAAAAAGAGTTCATGCCTAACAAATCTTATTTCATTCTTTGACAAAGTGATTAAATTAACGGACCACTGAAATGCTATGGACATAGTATTCTTGATTTCAGTACGGCATTTGACAAAGTAGACCTCAACCTACTTCTTGGCAAGCTAGAAAGATGTGGAATAAACAGTATCACCACCAAATAGATTTTTAACTGGCTGACATCACACTCAATGGGTAATCCTTAATGGAACTACCATATTTGTCAGAGTATAAGATGCACCGGAGTATAAGACGCACCAAAGTTTTGAAGAGGCAAATTAAAAAAAAGTAGGTAGGTAGATAGAGGGATAGAGATGGAGAGGGAGAGAAATACAGTAGGTAGGTAGGGTGAGAAAGTAGGTAGGTAGGTAGAGGGAGAGAGGGAGAGAGAGAGAGAGAGAGAGTAGGTAGGTAGGGAGAGAGAGAGAGTAGGTAGGTAGGTAGATAGAGGGATAGAGAGAGAGAGAGAAATACAGTAGGGAGGGAGGGAGGGGGAGAGTAGATAGATAGATAGATAGATGATAGATAGATAGATAGATAGATAGATAGATAGATAGATAGATAGATAGATAGATAGAAAGAAATGTAGTAGGTAGGTAGGGGGAGAGAGAGAGTAGGTAGGTAGGTAGATGTTTCCAGGTATATTTATCCATGTGCTTGAGAAGGTAATCACTGACAACCTGACTTCTTTCTGCTGGCACAGCACTTGATCAATGTAATTCTCATCAATCACTCTAACTAAAGAGCTTTCTGAAAGGAAAAAAAAAGTTTTTGCACTTTGCAAATCTCCTCAAAACCCATTTCGTGAAAACGGGCCCATTTTTTTTCAAATAAAAGTCATGAATAGCCTTGGGGTGGCTTGCAGAGTGCTCCTGGAGGGGCAAAAATGAGCAAAAAAAGCCTGTTTTTCATGAAAACGGGCCTGTTGTTTGTCAAAAAAAAATTGCATGCATAGCCTTATGGAGGCTTATAGAGTGCTGCTGGAGGCTGGGGGGGGGGCGAACAGCCCATTTTTAGTTCATTTCTGCCCTTCCCAGCCCCCAGGAGCTCTCTGAAAGCCTTCATAAGGCTATCCATGGCCATTTTGGTGAAGAGGGCGGGGCTTTGATAGGCAAAAAAATGCTGTATTCGATGTATAAGACGCAGCCAGATTTTCAGCCTCTTTTTTGAGGAAAAAAGGTGCGTCTTATACTCTGAAAAATACAGTACATCTACATGGAGGGAAGTAACAGTGGGGCACCCCAACATTCTGTTTTAGGTTCAATGCTCTTCAATATCTTCATAAAGAATTTAGATGAAGGAATAGAAGGGGAAGTAATCAAATTTCCAGACAACACTAAGCTGGCAAGTACTGCCAACATCCAGGAAGATAGGTCCATGATCTAGATGGATCTTGACAGACTTGAATACTGGGCCCTATCTAACAAAATGAAATTGAATGGAAAGAAAGAAAAACCAAATGTACAGATAATATATTAGGTGAAATCTGGCTCAATAGCGTGAGAGAGATCTTGGAGTCCTTGTGGATTATGACTTAAATAAGGGCAAGTAGGATGCTGCAGAAGTCAAAAAAGTCAATGCAATCCTAGACTGCATTAATAGAGGGATAGAATCAAGATCACATGAAGTATTAGGACTGCTTTATAATTACCTAATATGACCACATTTGGAATATTGCATCTAGTTTGGTAACTGAATTATAAAAAAGATGTCGACACTCTGGAAAGACTGCAGAGAAGAGCAGCAAAGATGATTAGGAATCTTGAGATTAAAATGTATGAAGAAGACATTTTGTCCTATTAGCACAAAAATGAGTAGCAGGGAAAGGACGCTACCAGTCTTCCCTTCTGAACTTTTTGTATTTTGCTACAGCAAAATGCCGAACTTCAGCCAAACGCCAAGTAGAAAGAAAAACAAAACAAAAACAAAATTTTAATCTCAACTTCCCTTACGCAAACTGAAGTTGAAGGTGAATTCTGCTTCTTGCCAGGGTGGGAGTCTTGGGTAGAAAAAATAGAGAGATTTGATTGTTGTGTGAATTTCAGAACAGAATAATAAAACATGACCCATTGATTTGACTGATCCATTGCTCACTGCTCTTCTGAGCCCATTCAGTTGCTTTCCTAATGTCACATGTCGTGCTAGAGTTTGAGAGATACACTTTCCCTCCCACCTGGAATGGTTTGTGAGGGGCCTACTTTTTGTCTGCTTCGGCTTTGTACACCTCGGCAGCTTTCATTAGTGCTGTTTTTATAGTGCTTCTTACACCTAGTCTGGTACCCCTCCACTCACTGGGCCGGCAAGGGGAGAGCAGTGCCTGTGGGTACTTGGGAATAGAGATGAAGTCTAACCCATTGACCACTCGGAATGGGGTGAATCCAGTGCTACTATGCATTGCGTTGTTGTATGCCACCTCCACAAACGGCGGAAGAGCTGCCCAACTGGTCTGCAACAGGGGTGTGTTTCAACTGGTTCGTGGCGGTCCCCGTGGCCCACCCGCCCACATGCGCTCCTTACCGGTCTTTGAAGGTTTCTGCGCTTCCATGCAGGCATATGGCACATACAGCGTCTGCGCAATTCTCCGCGAGCAGCTGGATGGCACATACAGCACCTGCGCGAGTCTCCGTGAGCAGCTGGAGCATCGCGCAGGCGCTAAGATGCATGCGTGAACTGCGCGCATGCACGAGGAGGCCGCCGGCACCGTTCCAACCGAACCGGTTGGAACGGGATTAGAAACCCACCCCTGGTCTGCAAGTACCATAACATTTGTTCCGTCTGGGATTCCATCATTAGAAGGTTGTATTTGGGCAGTGCCTTGGCCTTCTTGTGAATCAGGTCACAGTGCTTCCCTTTACCTTCAGTTCCAAGGACTGATAGTTGTAGACCAAATTTATAGGGGTGGGTCAATGTTTGTTGCAGAAATAATAGCTTAACCAAAATGTAGAGATAAACTGTGCCTTCTATTCCAGCTGGGTTATATGTGACTCATCACAAAAAGCAAAGTTAGATACCCCTAGTTTCCTCAAATTTCTAGATTAAATGGCATCATGGTTAAAACCTGATGCCATGCAGTAACTGAACATGACAACATGATTTACAAAATTTACTAGTGGGAGTGGGTAGAGGAAAGTAAACTCATCTAAAGAGACTTGGCTTGGTAAAAGTACTTGTGAAAAAATATTTTGAAATAGCAATTAATTGCAAATTTAGTATGAGCTAATTAGAATAGAAATAGGATAACACTTCAAAACTAATTCAGAGATTCTGAAAAAGATTCAGAGAAGATGACCAATACCATGTTTCCCTAAAAATAAGACAGAGCCTTATTTTCTTTTGACACCTGAAATAAGCGCTTGGCCTTATTTTCGGGGAGGTCTTATTACTTTTGAGCTGCAGGAGGCGGCGAGCGTGGTCACCTCATGACTGCTGCTATGTGGCACTGCTGCAACACAGCCGCTCGTCAGCTGGATGCTTTTCAATCAAAGCACCACTCAGCTGCAGGAGTAAATGGTGGTAGGGAAGGAGTGGGGCACATGGCACGTCGCTTGACCTGCCACGCTTGTTGCGGTGGCCATTAGTGTGACAAAACTGACGTGGTGGCTAGGGTTGTGGCAGCAGCCATTAGGTATGGGAGTATGGGGTGCATGGGACATGTTCCCCTCCATTCCCTCCCCCTAGGCCTCGCCTCCTCACCACGCGACAAGCAACCAGAGTAAATGGGGGGACCGGCTGGGCATGCGTTTAAATATTTTCAGGAGGGCTTATTTTGGGGGAAACAGGATGTAATAAAAAAGGTTGAAGGAGCTGGGATATAGATGACTGGGGAGGCTATGTTGCTGTATTTCAAACACAGAAAGGCAGGTTCCTTCTTGTTCAGAGTATAAGACACAATACATGACCTGTGTTACAGGAAAGCAGATTCTAATAGTGCACTATGTGAGAAAAATAACCCTTCCTAATGGTTTGACAATGGAATTTATTACACAGGAGATAGTTGAGTTACCATTCATTTGATAGGTGCAATTAGGGGCTAGGCAGCCCTCTGTTGGAATGCTTTCATTTCATACTCTGTTGGACATTTAGATAATCTAAATAGTGACGTTTCACGTCAGGGTTCTCTGAACCCAAACTTATATCTACTGATACTTAACATGTGTTTGAAGTGCTGAGAAAGATCCTATGTGGGTTGTGAGCAAATTATCATCTATACACTAAGTTGGCTATACTTTTTTTTCCTGCAAAGATTCAGAGTTGTCTGTCTCAGAGACTGTTGTATGTGTCTTTGGGCTGTAAAATATTGGATTGTCAGAGGAAGCTGAAATTTAATTCATACTTGAGAATAGAATAGAATAACAGAGTTGGATGGGACCTTGGAGGTCTTTTAATCCAACCCCCTGCCTAGGCAGGAAACCCTACACCACTTCAGACAAATGGTTATCCAATCTCTTCTTTAAAACGTCCAGTGTTGGAGCATTCACAACTTCTGGAGGCAAGTTGTCCCACTGATTAATTGTTCTCACTGTCAGGAAATTTCTCCTCAGTTCTAAGTTGCTTCTCTCCTTGATTAGTTTCCACTCATTGCATCTTGTTTGACCCTCAGGTGCCCTCTTCTTTGTGGCAACCCCTGAGATATTGGAACACTGCTATCATGTTCACCCCTAGTCCTTCTTTTCATTAAACTAGACCTACCCAGTTCCTACAACCATTCTTCATATGTTTTATCCTCCAGTCCCCTAATCATCTTTGTTGCTCTTCTCTGCACTCTTTCTAGAGTCTCAACATCTATGTACATGTCATTTACTTCCTACTTTCTGAGAAGATTTACTTAGTGTAGGTCTTGGTCAGAATGCAACTCCAAGTGTCAACTGCTTAGATGAAACTGGAACCAGGAGAACATTTACTGCTCCTTTACACCAATGTGATAAATCAGTGCCTTTTAGTGTCATATTAATTTTTTCTGTCGTGAGAATGTAGTTTTAATCAAGCTGAACTTGGGTTACCTCCATCTCCACGCAAGTCTTTGATGCTTTTAGTTTTGAATGGTTTTATGTTTTATGGGTTGACTTGATTGAATTTTAGATGATAGAGCCACAGAAAGAAAGAGGGTGGCAAAAAAAAGATTTGTGTCTGTGTGTGTGTGTGTGTGTGGGTTTGTGTGTGTGTGTGTGTATTTAAAATTATTTAAAACCCTAACTGTTCAGTTCACACCCTGCTGATGAAAGCCCAGACACACTGGGTAGGCCATGTTGCAAGGATGCCAGACCATTGTGTCCCCAAACAGCTCCTCTATGGTGAGCTGTCTCAAGGAAAGTGATCGCACGGGGGGCAAAGGAAGTGATACAAAGACACATTGAAAGCCTCCTTCTAGTCCCTGGGTATCGACACCACCTCCTGGGAAACCCTGGCACAAGATCGACCAACATGGCACACACTGATCTACCAAGGCTGCCAAACAACTGAGGACAGAAGGGCAACCATAGCACAAGAGAAGCAAGCACTCAGCAAAGGCAGATCTGCAAAAGCTACAACAATGGTGCCCACGCATGTCTGCTCAACATGTGGCAGAACATTTCATGCCCATATAGGACTTACCAGCCACCTGTGGACACATTGTGCACAGCCCACAACCTGTTAGATGTCAAGGTCCTCTTTGAACACGATGGACGAACATCATTTAAAAGTAGAAGTAGATGCAGATTATTGCCCATTGAGAGATCAAAATGAAGACTATGGGGTCAGGAGTTGGGAAACTGGCTCATAACATGCTATATTTTCTGGAGGCTTGTAAAAGTTGAGTAGCAAGTCTATGCAAAGCTTTCAGAAGACATGTTTCACAATACCCAGAAGTGCATACCACGGGCCATCTTGAACCGTGAAAGCAGCTGGACCCTTTGGAGGGCTTGGGCAGCTGCGCTGGAAATAGCTTTAGCTGTCTTTTCAGAAAACAAGCACTATTTTCAAGATTAAAGGTAAAGGTAAAGGTTCTCCAGTCATTCCCGACTCTAGGGGGCAGTGCTCATCTCCATTTCAAAGCCAAAAAGCCAGTGCTGTCCAAAGAAATATCATGGTCATGTGGACGGCATGACTAAATACCAAAGGCACACGGAACTGTGTTACCTTCCCACCAAAGGTGGTTCCTATTTTTCTACTTGCATTTTTTACATGCTTTCGAACTGCTAGGTTGGCAGAAACTGGGACAAGTAACAGGAGCTCACTCCATTACGGGGTGCTAGGGATTCAAACTGCCGAACTGCCGGCCTTTCTGATTGACAAGCTCAGCATCTTAGCCCCTGAGCCACCACGTCTCTTGCCATTCTTGAGATGAACTGAGTTTCAATTAAGTTGCAAGGGTTACGTCTGTTGACCAGAGCTTAGTTGAGTGACCCCCAGCATTGTTGGAATTTACATTGGTCCCAAAGGAAACACTTTTAATTGTGCATTAACTAAGGTAGTCAAGAGGTTTCAGAACTTATTCATTACCACGAGCATATTATTATTATATAATAACAGAATGTTCTATAAAGGATAGGCTTAATTCAGAAGCCCTCAGGCAGGTTTTGGATGCACAGACTGATGAATAGATACATTTATACTAAGTATACATACATTATATTGTTGTATTGATTTTTGAAAAGTTCCAGGTCTGACAAGCTGTAATGAGATTTTCGAACTTTGGGCTGTGATCAATGAAAGGAATATTATTGGCCTGCAGAATTGATATAAGCCCTCTCTGTGGATTGCTCCGCTCCCAGGCTGCTCCAGCCCCCCACATATAGGATTCCATCAGACACTTAACCTCTTTTACAGTGTCATCAGGCTAAAAGGAATCTAATAGTGACACAGGACTTGTGCGTATCTCTCCGGCACTATTGCTTTCCTGTCACAAATAATTTATAGCTTTCTATTTCCATTCCTTTTCCTGCACCCCATCACTGCTTCCTGGGGCTGCTGCAGGAGGGGGGCATGAGCAGAGATGCGGGATCAATATGCTCATACATGCAGAACCTTATAGTGCAGCCTGGCAGCGGAACAATGGTGAAATTTGTCCTTTCCTACTTTCAGTAAAGAATAGCTCTAGAACGTACCTCCTCTACATGCTTCGTGTTACCTCAAAGCAGAGGTGAGTTGCTATCGGTTCACATGAGCTGGTGGTGGTTTTTTGGCCTGGGTCACAGGCTAGCCATGCCCCCAACCGGTTCCTTGGCTGCTGCTGGCATTGTCGGCATGGTTTTTTTGTCCATTTTTAATGTTCTGCCCATGCGCAGGACATTTTACAGGCAACTCTGCATGCACGCAAAGCGAACTGGTAGTAATGCTGGCAGCAAGCCACCCCTGCCTCAAAGCTACAGTGGAGGGGACATTTCCCCTGTGATCTACCATAAGGTCCTTCCTTAGGTTGAGTGTCTCCAGCAGGATGTGAAAACCAGATACTCCTGAAGAAGTCATATGGACTTAATAACCATGGCTTCTCACTGTGGTCTGCTGTTTTGAAACAAGGTGCCTCTGAGTGTTGACGTTCATTTCATTATGCTGAACAGATGTTTTAAATTGTATTACTGGAGACAAGTTACGAATTTTCTTTGCAAACACTCAAATATTGGCCATTTGTACCTCTAATAAATGCAATAGTACTGTATTTTTCAAAGACACACCGGAGTATAAGATGCACCAAGGTTCTCAAGAGGCAAATTTTAAAAAAGGTAGGTCGGTAGATAGAGGGATAGAGAGGGAGAGAAATACAGTAGGTAGGGAGGGAGGGAGAGTAGTTAAGTAGGTAGATAGATAAAATGAGAGAAAGAGAGAAAAATACAGTAGATAGGTAGGGAAAGAGAGAGAGAGTAGGTAGGTTGGTAGGTAGAGGGATAGAGAGAAATAGAGAGAGAAATACAGTATACAGAGAGGGAGGGAGGGAGGGAGGGAGAGAGAGAGAGAGGGAGGGAGGGAGAGAGAGAGAGAGAGAGAGAGAGAGAGAGAGGGAGAGAGAGAGAGAGAGAGAGAGAGAGAGAGAGAGAGAGAGAGAGAGAGAGAGAAATACAGTAAGTAGGCAGGGAGAGAGAGTAGGTAGGTAGATAGAATGTTTCCAGGTGTATTTATCCATGTGCTGGAGAAGGAAATCTCTGACAATCTGCAGTACCTAAGACTTTATTTCTGCTGGCACAGTACTTGATCAATGTAATTCTCATCAATCAAAAGGAAAAAAGGGTTTGCACTCTGCAAACCTCCCCAAAACGGCTGGTTTTTCATGAAAATGGGCCCGTTTTTTAAAGGCATGAATAGCCTTGGGGGGGAGGGGCTTGCAGAGTGCTCCTGCGAGAGGCAAAAATATGCAAAAATTGGCCCATTTTTCACAAAAACAGCCCCTTTTTGTCAATTTTGTTTTGCATGCATAGCCTAATGGAGGCTTATAGAGTGCTGCTGGGGCCTGTGGGGGGGGGAAGGGCCCGTTCTTTGCTCATTTCTGCCCTCCCCAGCCCCCAGAAGCTCTTTGAAAGCCTCCATAAGGATATGCACGGCCATTTTGGTGAAGGGGCGGGGTTTCAGGAGGCAACAAATTCTGTATTCTACGTATAAGACACACCCAGATTTTCAGCCTCTTTTTTGAGGAAAAAAGTTGCATCTTATAATCTGAAAAATATGGTAACTATTCTGAAAAGAAAGATTTCTTTTGTGGGTTAGATTTTCAAAGAATTTAACACGCTTCAGATTCCTTTACTTTTTAAAAGATTAATTATTAATTATTGTATGCTTACTCCTAAAGTTACGATCTCTTTCTTTCCTTCCTTCCTTCCTTCCTTCCTTCCTTCCTTCCTTCCTTCCTTCCTTCCTTCCTTCCCTTCTTCTTCTTCCTCCTCCTCCAACTCTTCTTTCTTCTTTCATGTTTGTGTGTGTGCGTGTGTGTGTGTGTGTTCCAGTATCTCTGGAACACCTCGAGCAATTTCAACCAGTTAGTACACAGATGGCTTATTCTCTGGAAACAAATACTATGGGGGAAAGACACCCCTAACACCCCATGGGGTTTGTGTTCTGTTAAGATACACCCTGTTGTACCTTAAAACGGCTTCTACCATACTGCTGTAAAATGGCTTCTACTGTACAGCGCTGTGGAGTTGCCGTGGTAACAACTTCACAGTACTCCACAAGAGGGCTCCCTCTGGTAAGGGGGAAAATCTAACATTAGAAAATGCGGCGACGTTCATGAAAGGAGGGTTGGGATAAATATATACCTGGGCAGCACCCGATTATTCTAAGTGGCTTGGTGATTCCCAGAATGGAACTTAAACCCTGGGGTTTAAACCATTTCTTATCGATTCTTTGATTATCTATCTATCTATCTATCTATCTATCTATCTATCTATCTATCTATCTATCTATCTATCTATCTATCTATTTGTCCAACATATACAGGATAGCAGGTATAAGTATGAACATGGGCATAAACAAAGGAAATGACTACAAGTAAATTGGGATAGTAGCACAGGGAAAGTAGCCACGCTGGTGCGCTGGGGTGAGGTCCACGATAGACAGCTTGAGATTGAAGCTGTGAGGGTTTGAGACTGTAACAATGTAATCAGGTAGAGTATTCCAGGCATTGACCTTAGTTGTGATACATTAGTTGTGCCTTGGAACAGTTGTCTCTCCTTAACGCCGGGCCATTAGCCAGTTTGTGATCCTCTTTTGCTCTCTTTCCAGGTCTTTCTGTATGTTTAAATTAGTGTGAGAATACCAGGTTAGTTTATGAGTGGTATTGGCCCCCAAACGTCCTGTGAAATCTTGGGGAATAAATATTAAACCATATCGTTATTTAAAATTTCATTATTGATGATCAATGTAGTTAAAGGATTTGTTTTATTAGTGCTAAAAATTTATCTTGTCAGTGTAGTGCAAGGGTGTTAAACTCAAGGTCTGCAGGCCAGATGTGGCCCACGGGATGCTTAGATCTGGTCTACAGGGCCATCCTGGAAACAATGAATGACTGGCCCATGGTGCTTCAGTCAAAACACAGATCAGGAGGACCGTGTGTGGCTCTCCCAGGCTCCATTTTTGGCTGGCAGAGGGCTGCAGAGGCCTTCACAGCTGAAATCAAAGCCCGAGAGGGCTGCATTTTCATTGGCAAAGGGCTGCAGCAGGCCGTCACAGCCAAAATGGGCTGCACATGGACTTACTGGGCTCTGTTTCCACTGGCAGAGAGCTGCAGGATGTCAAACTGACCACGCCCATGCCAGCCACGCCCACTGCCCTCCCCCAAGGTCAAATACAACCCTGATGAGGCTCTTAATGAAATTGAGTTTGAAATCGAGCTTATCTATTCTATAGATTTGTAGATCTCTATGAGGATTTTTCCAGGGAGAGGAAAAACTGCAGTGTTGAAGCTAAAACGCACCCGTTTCCCTTTTTGTATTGCTAGTTTCTTCAGAGTCACTGACAGGCAGCGTACAAGTTGAATATATCATGATGATGAAGATGCACATAACAACACGAAATCATGGCTGCTAGTTCCTAGCTCTGATTGGCCTTCATATGAATCAAGTTCTTCCAAAAAATCTAGGATGTTGTAATGTATCTGAGTAGTATATGAGTCACGGTGGTGCAGTGGTTTGAGTGCAGTACTGCAGGCTACTTCTGCTGGCTGTCGGCTGCCTGCAATTTGGCAGTTCAAATCTCACCAGGCTCAAGGTCTACTCAGCCTTTCATCCTTTCAATGAGTCACCTTGAGACCTCCTACAACATATTCCTGCTAATGATTAAAATGCTCAAGAATTCAAGGTTGTTTTAAACAAATATATCTTGGTGAACGGATAACAATTTATTTTAAATCCAGATGAAATGGATAAAAAAAAGTCAGATGAAAGAATTCCTAACTGATCTGAGTATCATTTTGGAGAGAAATGCAGAATGCAACAAATCTGCTGAGTAAGCTAGAAGTTGAAGTCCACCCATCTGTAGGACACAAATTGAGAAAGTTACCTCCAAGACCATCTTCACTTTCACCAATTTTTCAGGCACTTATGAATTTTTCGAGCTTTTGATTTTCCATACAGTATGTAATTCTCTTTCTGCAGAGAATGGAAACAGAGAAAGATAAGCCCAATGCCTCTGCCTAAACTACAGGGGTAACATGGCTGCGAGCTGTAATGCTAGTGTCAGGCCTGTAAGCCATCTTGGGCATTAGATCTTCAGGCTTGCCACATTTAGTCTGTGGGAAACTGGGAAGGAGGGATTGTTTGGAGCTGGGGAGAGATATATAGTCATAATAATGTTCCTTTCTCAGAGAGTCAAGGGCAATTTGTCCTGCACCTGGAAGGGCATGACTAGGAGGTATCTCCAGTTGGGATGGTGCCTCATTGGGCCATGTGATGACATGTGGGTGCTGGGTAGGTGCTTGGACTTTATTTTGGGTGGAGAAAACCTGGAAGCTTTCAGATTCGGACTTTCCCAGATGTGCCAATATGACATCGCTAATAAAATGGAACTTTGAGGAATTTCAAGTCTCGGAATCTTCAGTCATTGGGGATGTTATATGGAAACCTGACAGCTAGTTGTAGGTCATGAGAAAAAGGTTGAGATGGTGGAAGGGCATAGGGATAGAAATTGTAATAGTAATGATGTCAATGATTGTGATTTTATTTTTTTGGTGACGAACATCTTTGCAGACAGAGAAGAAAAAATAGTTGACATGCTCAGATGAGAGTGTCAAACAGAGGTGGTATTCAGCAAGTTCTAACCAGTTCTGGAGAACCAGTAGTGGAAATTTTGAGTAGTTTGGAGAGCCAGTAAATATCACCTCTGACTGGGCCCGCCCCATCTATTGTCTGCCTCCCAAGTCCCAGCTGATCGGGAGGAAATGGGGATTTTGCAGTAACCTTCCCCTGGAGTGAGGTGGGAATGGAGATTTTACAGTATCCTTCCCTGCCACGCCCACCAAGCCGTGCCATGCCCACCAAGCCACACCCACAGAACCGATAGTAAAAAAAATTGAATCCCACCACTGGTGCCAAATATGAGTTTTAAAATATATTTATTGTATTTATTTACTAAGGCTTCTATGTCATTTTAATCAACCAAGACTCAGTGGCTTACAAAACCCTAAACAATAAGAGATTTAAAAACAATAATTTCTATCCATTAAAAAGAAAAAAAAAAGACAATTACAATTAAAATCTACCAGAGCGTGAGTATCCATTTGGAGAAAATCAAACAGTGTGAGAGGATTTAATGGAGAAACTGTTACTAAGCATGAATGGACAGGGAAAGAGACTATATCCACACATTCAATTATCATTGAAATGATATTTTTCAAGCATGGGGCAATAAGCATGGCGGCACTGCAGCTGGCACCTCCATCTTTTTTTCATCAGTGCATACATTCATGCACAAATTCCGAAATGATGTGGTAGGTTAGTAGATCAGTAGCTTCCAAATAGCTATTTCTTTTTAGGAACAGATTTCTGATCTGATTGAGCTCAGGAGTAAACAGAGGTTCTACATATTGTAGAGTCAAAGAATTGGAAGATGTCTGACAGCTCTACCCATCTGTTCCATGTAAGATCTGCAAAATATGTTAGTCAGATGGCTATGGTGGAAGATCTGCAGTTAAGGTGAATATGCTACTTTGTGAGGTACCTCTTTCACTTTATCAGAGTCACTTATAGAGATGGATGGATGGATGGATGGCTATAGAAATCAAATGCATTTATAAATAAATAAGCTGGCACTTTTATTTTCAGAAAATTCATCCGAACAATGTAACCTAAATTTACTTTCCTGGAATTTTTGGTCCTGCCTACTGAAGCAAGAGAGAACAATACCCCCTCCTCTTTCATTTGACATTCCTTCAGATAATGGAATGAACTCTTCTTGATAAACTCATGCCATGTTATGCATGCTTTACTAAGGCCATACAAACCAACTGCTTAAAAACTGTCCCACCCTTTTGTCCAGAATCACTTTCAGGCTGTCGAATCTGCCATCTCTTGGGTCTCTTTCCTGTTTTTGAAATATAAGCAACATTTGCCTTTCTCCAAATCTCATATCCAGAAACCAGGAAATCCTGCTTTCTAGCTAATATAAATCGCACGTCACAGCTGATCATCGGAAATACCAGTTCGCCTGAACTGGAAGCATTTTTTTGTTTGGGCGAACCGGTCCGAACTGGTAGCATTTCACCCCTGGTCCATCCTCCATGGTTTCTTACAGAAAGGAGCTTTGAGATAACATCCTCAGGTTCCTTCTATAAAATTGAATGTAGATCTATGTGGCTTAATAAGATTGTGTTGTCAAGTAACAAGAGATAGAGTGAAGACGGAAATAAAGGAACATAGGTTAAATTGCCATACATACACGCCAGTTGCCAAAGGTCCAAACTTTGATTGTGTGGCTATGTGGATGCTGCAACAGTTGTAAGTGTGAAAAATGGTCATAGGTCACTTTTTTCAGTGTCGTTGTAACTTCAAATTGTCACTAAACAAACGGTTGTAAGCCAAGAATGCCCTTGAGGCTTTTTTGGAAACTACTACTAGTTTTACAGGGATGGGGTGGCTCAGTGGCTAAGATGCTGAGCTTGTCGATCAGAAAGGTCAGCAGTTTGGTGGTTTGAATCCCTAGCGCCGCATAATGGAGTGAGCTCCCATTACTCATCACAGCTCCTGCCAACCTAGCAGTTCAAAAGCATGTAAAAAATGCAAGTAGAAAAATAGGAACCACCTTTGGTGGGAACAGCATTCCATGCGCTTTTGGCGTTTAGTCATGCCGTCCACATGACCACAGAGATGTCTTTAGACAGCGCTGTCTCTTCAGCTTTGAAATGGAGATGAGCACCGCCCCCTAGAATCGGGAACGACTTGCACATATGTGCGAGGGAAACCTTTACCTTTACCTTACAGTTAGTTCAGAATGCAGCCTCCTCTTGCATGTTGGCAGATGCTCAATGCTGATGATCATATTACACCAAGGCTGCATTCAAGGAGCAAGATCTTATTTCTCTAGGATGGCCTGGGCTCACTGAAATGGGAAGAATTAGTAAATCAGAAACTAGTAAAAACTGAATTATTCCAGGAGGCTTTGGAAGTATGAATGTCATAATCAGGTCCTTTGATTTAATTGCTTGCTTTTCCCCCCATTGTGAATATGTCATATGCTATATCTTTGTAGAATGCTAAGTCACAATATTTGATGGTATATAAATATAATAAATAAAAAAATAAGTGATGTGAAAAGCTAAAATATTAAAAAGAAATGTATGAACCAATGTATAGGCATAGTGGAAACAAGGCTGGATAAGAATGCTAAGTTATGGAGGGTTATGGTGAATAATGTCAGCGTAAATTAAATTTAGACGCATATCATTTTCTCTTATCTCTCACATTCAATGTTTTTTTTGCTAATTAGTTCCTATTGTTTTCATTTTATATAATATTGCGTACTCCAAAACAACCTATGTAATGGGTATCTGGGTATCTATGAATCTTTCTTTAGCTGATGTCAGGTTGACACCTTTTTTGCAATTTGCTTCATAATTTGTTTTGAAAATAATTTGTGCAGAGGGGCTCCATCAGGGGTGAAATCCAGCAGATTCTGACAGATTCTGGAGAACCGGTAGCAGAAATTTTGAGTAGTTCGGAGAACCGGTAGCGGAAATTTTGAGTCATTCGGAGAACCAGCAAATGCCACCTCTGCCTGGCACCAGAATGGGGTGGGAATGGTGATTTTGCAGTTTCCTTTCCCTGCCACACCCACCAAACCACACCATGCCCACCAAGCCACACCCACAGAACCGGTAGTAAAATAATTTGAATTTCGCCACTGGGCTCCATGGTTCTCTCCTAGGTGAACCAGCAAGGAATATGGATGCCTGCTGTTAATCAGTTATTAAGGATTAAAACATTAAATTTATTTATAAAAATGATTTACTTATAATTACAAAATATTTCTAAAATGTTTCAGATGATCAGAGGTTCTTTAGATACTCTGCAATTTCTTGGTCTTATAATAGTTGTGTTACTATTGTTATCAGAGGTGGTATTCAGCCAGTTTAGACCGGTTCACTTGAATCGGTAGTGGAAATCGTCCACCTACCCTAGCTCTATGCCATCCTATTTAGGCACGTTTTCAAGCTGCGCATATGCATGCAAGCCGCATGGACAATCAAAGCACGTGCATAGAAGGCCGAGCACATGCACAGATGGGCATGTGCACTCACATTTGTGAACCGGTAGGGAAAGTAAGTGAATACCACCCCTTATTGTTATCGCTATTATTTTAATCAATATACATAGGCCATTGTGCATGGATCAACATAAAATCAAATATTTTATTTGCAGTGCCTATCTCAGACTAATGTGCTGTGTTGTTGTGTTATGGTGACAGGATCATCAGAACCAAAGTACAACAGCCTTTCCACCCAACACCGGATGGGAGCGGAACAGGGGTAACTGCACCTGGACATACTATAGGTAAGAGGAAAGTTGTTTAGGTAACATTAAAAAAAAATCAGGAAAGCATCATTAATACCAAAGAAGGCTCTAGTTGGACTTAATTAGCATATGGCATCTAGTTGGATTGATGCCAGCTGAATTAGATTCAGATCTGAAACCACTGAAAATTTTATGAATGAATGTAACATTTAGCCAAATAAATCTTTTTGATGAAATGCTAAGCTAAGCTACAACTGATGCACTGTTCCATAATCTTATTGGAGCTTATTTATGTAAATCAAAGAGCGCTTCTGTATTAATGGTGTTTGTTGATGCTCCACATACTATCTTATATGTACTTTATCCAGGAGTGGGATTCAAAAGTTTTAGCAACGGTTATCTGCATGGTTGCTAGGTGGGCATGGCCTACTCAGCCTCCTGCACCATGATTTGGGGGGGGGTGTTTTCACCCTCCCCAGGCTTCAGAGGCTTTTCTCGAGCCTCCGAGAGGGCAAAATAGCCTCCCCTGGAGGCCCTCTGGAGGCTGGAAACAGGCCCATTTTCAGACTTCCAGAACTTCTGGGAGGCCCATTTTTTGCCCTCCCAGAGCCTCTGCGCAGGCCCTGCCATTACCTGGCATCCAAAGCTGGTGGTGTGAAGACTCCTGGGAGGAGAGGGGAGGGGTAGGGGGGCAGCCAGTCCTTGCAACTACCGGTTTGGTGAACCAGATGTAAAATTAGCATCCAGTTCACTCGAACCGGCTGAATCCCACCCCTCATTTTACCCATATGATTGTTGCCCACAATTATTTCTAGGTTTTACAGCCGAGAAATAATTATCCCTACTTTCTGAATAAAAGTGAGTGACAGGGATCAATGCAGGCTCTGACAGAGTTACTATTCCAAGGATCAAAATAAAATCCTAATTTATATGTAACGAACCCCCACCGTTGTTCCTGTTAAGAAAATATTTATTTTCATCAAAGAATCAGAGTTTCTGCCAGCTGCATTTCTACCCCAATTTTTCCTTCTTCATCTGCATCCCTTATTTTTGAGGCTGGTGTATGAGAAAATATGCATCTGAAATAATGGTGGATAACAGATGGCTTGTTTTTGAGGCCCTGGAGTCATTTGCAGCTGTGATTGCTAGGAATTTGTTGCATAGTTTGTGAAAGTACATAAAAATGTATTAGAAACTTTAAAACAATCAGCTTTAATTTTCCCTACATGAGAGATTGCAACCCATGTGAGTCAATAATCCTTATCTGATGTAGCCTTCAGCCACCAGAAATTATTCACCTATTCCCCACATCCAGACAGAGATTTGAATGTCAAACCCAATAACAGCATGATACATGATATGCGTCATAACAATAGTCATAGCACTTAGACTTATTTATCACTTCACAGTGCTTTACCGCCCTCTCTAAGCAGTTTACAGAGGTAGCCTATTTTCCCCAACAATCTGGGTCCTCATTTTACCCACCTCGGAAGGATGGAAGGCTGAATCAACCTTGAGCCTGGTGAGATTCGATCTGCCAAACTTCTGGCAGCCAGTGATCAGCAGAAGTAGCCTGCAGTACTGCACTCTAACCACTGCACCACTGTGGCTCTTAATATACATAAAATATACATAAAACAGCATGGTTTGCATGCCAGTGATCAGTAGATCACATGATATGCATGCTGGTGATAAGCAAATCACATGGTTTACATGCCAGTGATCAGCAGATCACATGTTTGCATGCCAGTGATCAGCAGATCACATCGTTTACATGCCGGTGATCAGTAGATCACATGGTTTGCATGCTGGTGATCAGCAAATCACATGGTTTGCATGCCAGTGATTGGCAGCCCATGATCAGCAGAAGTAGCCTGCAGTACTGCACTCTAACCACTCCCCCACTGTGGCTATTAATGTACATAAAATATACATAAAACAGCATGGTTTGCATGAAAATCTACAATAGTTCTTGATTTATATATCACAAGTAGAAGCTGGCTTCAGTTTTTCTGTACTTGCTAGGGCACTGGACCTTTCCAAACAAAACTCCTCTCCAAAATTTGTTGCTGAGAAGATTTGCTTCTCTATTATCTTGGTACTCATTTCTTGCCATGCTTTTATTTAAATGATTATAAACGTGCCTACCTAAAGAAGAGAAAACAAATTAAATGAAAAGGTAGCATAGCACTTCTTAAAAGGAGAGAGAATCTTTAACGAATATCCCACAATTTTAAGTTTAAGTTTAAACTTTAAGAAGACTAAATTAAGAAGACTGGGCCGAGGTCGCACAGTGGTTAGAGTGCAGTACTGAAGGCTACTTCAGCTGACTGCTAGCTGCAGTTTGGCAGTTCATATCTCACCAGCTCAAGGTTGACTCAGCCTTCTATCTTTCCGAGGTGGGTAAAATGAGGACCCAGATTGTTGGGGGCAAGAGGCTGACTCTGTATCCTGCTTAGAGAGGGCTGTAAAAGCACTATGAAGCGATATATAAGTCTAAATGCTATTGCTATTCATGTAAATATGTATACTTGACAGGCACTAGCAGAGGACTACATTCAGTATAATAATTGGATTTGTATCAGATTTCCATTAATTTACAACCTAATTTGTTAAAAAAAAATTGGAACAGGAAAATATATTTAATTTTGATTCATGTGAATAGTGCATGTGCTTCCCATTGGGTTTTGCCATTGTGTTGAATATACAGGTAGATGACCACAATGACTTCTAATCTTAACTGACCCCAAAATTTCCATTGCTAAGCAAGACAGTTGTTAAGTTGAGTTTGGCCTCATTTTACCATTTTTGGCCACCATTATTGAACAAATCACTGCAGTGTTAAGTGAATCATGTGGTCATTAAGTAAATCTGGATTTTCCCATTAACATTGCTACTTGGAAGATGGCTGAGAAGATTACAAATAACGATCCCATGATCCGAGATGGTGCCACTGTCATTAATATATGTCAAACGCCAGAATTTTGATCACTTGATCATGGGGCGGGCACAATGGTGATAAGCATAAAGAATGATCATAAGTCATTTTTTTTCAGTGCCGTTGTAATCTTGAATGATCAATAAATGAATGTTTGTAAGTTGAAGACTATTTGTACATGTGTTTCCTAAAAGTCATATTTTATGGCATTAAAATGCCATAACAGTGGGATTCTTATATAAATAAAACTTAGGTAATGCCAGAAAGAAGGAAAGGTTTTACAGCCAATATTTGCAGAAGAGCAGAGGTGGTATTCAGCCGGTTTGTACTGGTTTGTCCAAACCGGTAGTGGAAATCGCAGGTGGAAATCGCGCCCATGACATCCTATTTAGTCACATTTTCAAGCTGCATGCATGTATGCAAGCCACATGCAGGATTAAAGCGCATGTGTGGAAGGCTGATCGTATGCATCGACATGCATGCTCGCATTTGCGAACCGCTAGGGAAAGTAAGTGAATACCACCCCTGCAGAAGAGCCAACATAAACAGTAATACAGCTCTTTGAAAATGAAATACTGTACAACCATGAAGAAGCCCTGCAACCAAATTCACAATTTAGTGCAGGAATTCCAAGTCCGAGTTTCCTAGTCCACAAGATTACATCAAGGAAATAACTGAAATAAATTGTTATTTGTTTCAAGTCAATATTCAACACATTTGGATTTTTAAATCTTTTTAAAAGATAAATCACATCGGAAAATGGGGCTGGAAATTAATATATGATATTTTTGGCATTAAATCAGGGGTGGGTTGCTACCGGCATTAATTCTGGTTCAGCGTGCATATTTTTTGCGCGCACACACATTTGCACCTAAAAAGGTTTGAGCATGCGCATAACGTTAGAAAAGGGGAAAAAATCTTTTGCAATGAAGATTGTTCTGTGCATGCGCAGAACCAAAAATCAAGATGGTGCCGGCGCCGATAGAACCGATTCGGGGGTGTGGCAGGCCAAGTTACTACCTACTCAGCCAAACTGGTAGGAACCCACTTCTGCATTAAACGTATCATATTTAAGGAGATCTAATCTTGAATAAAGGATAATCTTTGAATTGCTTAGTGATGTGCTTATTAAAAGTAAAGAACATAGACCATAGAATAACACAATTGGAAGGGACCTTGGAGGTCCTCTAGTCCAACCCTCTGCTTGACCAGGAGACCTATACCATTTCAGTCATTTTTTTGAAAGCCTCCAGTGATGGCATACTCACAAATTCTGAAGGCAAGCTATTCCATTGGTTGATTGTGGTCACTATTAGGAATGACTTCCTTATGGTGACTTAAATATTCTTTTTCTCCTTTGACATTCTATACTTCCAAACAAGAAGTGGGTCATGCTCTAAAACTGGCACTTTTTAGTATTTTTTGACTCTTGGTGCATTAATAAAAACACAGAATTATTTCAAACAGATTGTGTGACAATCCTCACTACTTCCTAAGGCAGTTGAAATAGATATACACCTGGCTCAAAAAAACAACAACAACAGAATAACAGAGTTGGAAGGGATCTCAGAGGTCTTCTAGTCCAAACCCCTGCTCAAGCAGGAGACCCTATACCATTGTGGACAAATAGCTGTTCAATCTCTGCTTAAAAGCTTCCAGTTATGAAGCATCCACAACTTCCGGAGGCAAGCCATTCTGCTGATTAATTGTTCTCACTGTCAGGAAATTTTTCCTTAGTTCTGGGTTGGATTTCTCCTTCGTAAGTTGTCATCCATTACTTCTTGTCCTGTATTCAGGTGCTTTGATCCCTTCTTCTCTGGGACAGCCTCTCAAATTTAGGAAGACTGCTATCAGGTTATCCCTAGTCCTTCTCTTCATTAAACTAAACTTACCTACTTCCTGCAAACATGCATTGTATGTTTCAACTTCTATCCCCCTAATCACCAATGGTCGCCCTCAAAAAGTATTCACCAATGCTCATCATCAAAACTAAGAATAGTATCAAGAGGGATATCATAAAATTCAATGCTGGGAATGCTTCTTTTTTTTTTTTTAGCAGACTTGGATAAATACATAAGAATGCTTATGTTTTTGAAAGGGTACAGCAATAGATAGAACATTTCCACAAAAACCTAAATAACTATGAAATTTAATAGAGACAAAGGCAAAATTCTTCACTGGAGGCAGAAATCGAGCGAAGAGCTATAAGATGTTGATTTCTGACTAGGTCATAGCTGTTGCAGAAAAGCTGTTGGAAATGTAACTGACAAATTGAATATGACTCAACAGCTTAATATGAATGCAAAAAAAAAGCAAATACAGTTTTATATCAACAAAATATATATTTCCTAAAACACAGGAAGTTATTTTTCCATTTCATTCTGTATTGGCTCACACTGCATCTGATTTTTGTATTAAATCTTAGACACCACGCGGTGAAGCAATAAAGAAACATGGAATTCAGATAGACAAGACAGATGAATAGGAACTAGTCTAGAAGAGAGATCTAGAAGAGGAAACCAGAAATAGTTAGCTCTGAGAAGATTGATGAATGATCTGATGACATTCTTTAAATACTGTAAAGGATATCAAAAGGCTAAGATAGATTGGTGTTACTGAAAAAGAAATGCTGGTAGTACCTTCTCCAACTATTTTTCAATGTTGCTTGAAAAAAGTGCTACCAGATTTCTTTTGCCACCATAGACTAACATGGTTCTATATTTCTGTACCTGCAGTTCAAGAGGAGGAAGCTAGATTATATAGAATTATATAGATAATATAGATTATATAGAAGTAAAGCAGGGATAGGTTCTGGCACTACTGCCGGTTTTCTCGTGTGTGCACTTCACTTGTTCTGCGCATGTGCAGAACTGAAGAACAAGACAGCATTGACGATGCCAACCAGGGAACCTGTTTGGAGGTGTGGAAGGCTGCCGGTTCCAGCAACCCAGGCTGCCAAAACACTATTGGTTCATCTGAACTGGTCTGAACCAGTAGGAACCCACCAGTGAAGTAAAGGATAAAAGTGGCTCAGTGGCTAAGATGCTGAACTTGTTGATCAGAAAGGTTGGCAGTTCGATGGTTCGAATCCCTAGCGCCGTGTAATGGAGTGAGCCATTATTATTTGTCCCAGCATTCCGTGCACCTTTGGCATTTAATCATACTGGCCACATGACCACAGAGACGTCTTTGGACAGCGCTGGCTCTTTGGCTTTGAAATGGAAATGAGCACCGCCCCCTAGAGTTGGGAACAACTAGCACATATGTGCGAGGGGGAACCTTTACCTTTACTTTACCTTTAAAGGCTAAACAGCCCTTGTTCTGAAATGCTTTAATGTAGATTCCTGCCCAGAGAATGATTGAATTTGGAGATCTTATTGGCTTGCTCCAAGTCTATAGATTGACCAGAAATACTTTCTGAAGCTGGGCCAGATAAATATACTGTAATGTAGATGAAGCTTCTCTTCATAGCAAAGGGCTACTTTAGTTCCTGAATCCTTTCCTTCTATCATTCTATAGAAGTTAAAATTGTTAAAATTCTGGCTTTGAAGAATAATATTTTTCACATGAATAGCACAATCTATTATTGCAGGACATCTATCAACTATTATTTTTTGTAAGACATGTCTGTGTTGACTGCATTAAAAGGAAACAGCACAATGCAAACAGAAATGTAACAGGTTCTAGAAACAAAATTATTAGCTCAAGGAAGCGATATAAATCCCAATAGATTTTAAGCAATTAGGTCTTCACCAGGAAACTGACAGAAAAAAAGTTATCTCACATTTATTGTAAGTTTAGCTACCCCTGTAGAAGCCAGTAGGTCAGTCGCTCAATTTAGGGATGGTCATCGAAGAAATTGTAACGGATGTGGATAATTTTTTTTCCTGGCAGTCCTTTGATGAAAATTGAAGGACTTGAAAGACTTCCTTTGTATCATTTGGCCTAAAAAAATGTCTCTTGGCAGTGTTTGGGTTGCATTCTCTCCAGTGGTGGGTTTCTATTTATTTTACTACCAGTTCTGATGATCGCACATCGCACAGCTGATTTTCAGAACTTTTTTTTTTTACTTTTTAAGCATTTTTTAAATATTAAAAAATATTTAAAAATATCCCATTACTTGTCCCAGCTTCTGCCAACCTAGCAGTTCCAAAGCAGGTAAAAATGCAAGTAGAAAAATAGGGGCAAAAGTCTCTGATGATTCGATAGGTTAATTTAGGATTACTTAAACAGCATTTCATGAAGACTTGGAGCTCTTACAATACAACCTCTTGCCCAAGGCAGAAGACTTAATTCCATCCCAGACAAATAGCTGCATAATCTTTTGTTGCTGGAGGTTTTCAAGAAAACATAGGAAACATTTGTCCAGGATGGAATAAGGTCTTGGGCAGGGTGTTAGACTGGAAGACCTTTAAGGACCCTTCAAGCCATATGATTCTGTGATTCTGTGGTTCTATGATTTGTTTGAAAAAGAACTCTATTACAATAAATGGACTGAAACAGTGGTCACCAACCAGTGGTCCGTGGATCACTGGGGGTCTGCGAGAAAATTTTGGTGGTCCACAGAAAAAATATTTGCATTTTTTATATTGCACTATATTATTTATCTTTTAAAAAAATTAATATTAGTGGTCAATGGGAGTTAAAATTATGAATTTAGTGGTCCCTGAGGTCTGAAAGTTTGGTGACCCCTGGACTATAGCCTGTTTCCCTGAAAATAAGACCTCCTCAGATAATAAGCCCAATCGGGCTTTTGAGCACATGTGCTAAAATAAGCCCTCCTTGAAAATATTGCAACACAGCATCAGCCATGAAGTGACCTCAAAAATAATAAGACCTCCCTGAAAATAAGGCCAAGCTCTTATTTCAGGGGTCAAAAGAAAATAAGACCCTATCTTATTTTCAGGGAAACACAGTAATATTACGATGAAGCTACAGTACAAAGCTAATTAGGAATACAGTGGAAGTACATGTTCACCCATGCTCTCCCACAATTTTGGCCCTCAAATGGCCCTCTGCCTTTTTGTATCTCTCTCCCCCATCCCATATGACAAATCTTACAGCTGGAAAATAGGGCTGGAAGGAGGCATCATCCCACCAGCAGCCAAGTTTCAGTTCCAGCTGCAAATACCCACATCAGATAAGCCAAGTTTAGTAATGGAGTTTCCCATTACTAAATTCTAGTTAGACTTGGAAATATTAAGATAGGCAATGTAAGGCACAGAGGCATTTTTTGAAAGTGATTCACAATTGGTGACACTCTTAAGCCTGGGGTGGTATTCACTTACCTTCGCTACCAGTTCGCAAATGTGAGCACGCTTGCTCGTGCGCTCATTCCGCTCATGCTTGCCACCTTTGCACATGCACAGGTCCCATCAAAAATGGGACGTGATGACGTGCAGGCAGGTGGAAAGATTCTCCCTCTGCTGCCGCTACCGGTGCGCCCGAACCGGTGCGAACTGGCTGAAGCACATATTTCTGGATCTTGGCTTAACTGGAACTGGTCTCTTGGCAAAGGTCTTAAATGAGGTTGGGGATATATGTCACTTCCTAGCTGTTGGCTCCTACTCTTCTGAGCCCTTTTCCTTTCTCATTTTGTCCAGTTCCCAGTACAGCTTCCCCTCCTGTCTCCAGTGCCTCCAATGATCCAGTGGGCTCCTACTCCATTAATGGGATTCTGGGGATTCCTCGATCAAATGGTGAGAAGAGGAAACGTGACGAAGGTAGGGGAAAGTGTTTTTCTCCTTTATTGGTTCGCTTCACTTCACTCCTTTGGGAAAGTAGTTGGAACCCTAATAAGCGCTGTGATCCACTGGTGGCCTGTGGAGCTGGCGGCAGAGTCAAACAGTGAGGAGGTTGGGGAGGAACCTGGGCCAGTCCTGGAGTCTGGGGAAGGCTCGGATGAGGCCTCTGTGTCAGAGACAGAGAGGGGGCCAGGGCCATCTGGGAGTTATGTGCTGCATCCGGTGCCTCCGGAGTCAGACATCAGCAAGGCAGAGGAACAGGGGGAGCCTGTTCCCAGTGCTGCATGCGCAGAGCTGCCAGAAGGCAAGAACAGTTAAAACAAAAGGGATGACTTGGGAGTAAGGCTTGGAGGTGATTGTCCCCTCCCATAGAACGTAAAGGAGGAGCAAAGGCACATGAGCCTTTGCAGGAAGCAACTTTGTTCGTGGTGGTTTAATTCTGAAGCTCCATTTTGACTCTTTGCTCCATGTGGCCTTGCCAAGCTAATTGCCAATTAGGTCTTTGGCAGCATTTCAGGGAAGATAAAGGTGGGTGCTTGTCAGCCTTATTCCGAAAGACTTTGGCAGAGCACTATCCGACTCATAACAGGCTGTGAATGAACCTAATTCACAACCTTTGAAATAAAAAACGGTTTTGGGGACTAAGCATGCGCTTTTTACTGTATCAGGAAGCCTAGGTCAGCACAATAAGCTGAGAAACTATTTAAAATAAAGTTGGAAAGCATTTGAGTATCATAATCCAGAATATTTTTTGAAAGCAAGTCTCACTGAGTGGAGCAGTCAGAATGCAGCTGTAAGCATGGCTAGGTGATTGTACATGTGGATAAAGGCTCCTATCAAAGCAATTTTATTTCTGCTGGAACTGCAGGTAGTCCTGGATTTAGGACCACAATTGAGCCCAAATTTCCTTTGCTAAGCAAGACGTTGGTGAAGTGGATTTTGGCCCATTTTATGACCTTTCTTGCCACAGCTGTTAAGTGAATCACTGCAGTTGTTAAGTTAGTAACACAATGGTTAAGTGAATCTCACTTCCTTATAGAGTTTGTTTGTCAGAGGATCTCAAAAGGTTGTCACATGAGCCCAGGACACTGTAGCCATCATAAATACATGCCAGTCACCAAATATCTGGATTTTGCTCATGTGACCATGGAGATGATGCTACTATTGTACTTATGAAAAGTGGTCATAAGACACTTTTTTCAGGGGTCACTTAACAAATGGCTGTAAGTTGAGGGCTACCTATAATTGTAGAAGACCAGACCCTCAGTAGCAGGAAAGGATGTAAGAGTAAGAGTCCAATCTTTAAAAGAGAAATTTAGTAGGATACTAGTTGGCCCCATTATTTCAGTAGCCTCCATTCTATTCATTTTGGTCGCCAAGATGTAAAAAAGATGTTGAGACTCTAGAAAGGCTGCAGAGAAGAGCAACAAAGATGATTAGGGGACTCAAGGAAAAAACATATGAAGAACGGTTGCTGGAACTGGGTATGTCTAGTCTGATGAAAAGAAGGACTAGGGGAGACATGAGAGCAGTGTTCCAATATCTCAGAGGCTGCCACAAAGAAGAGGGAGTCAAACTATTCTCCAAAACACCTGAGGGCAGGACAAGAAGCAATGGGTGGAAACTAATCAAGGAGAAAAGCAACTTAGAACTAAGGAGAATTTTCCTGATAGAACAATTAATCAGCGGAACAACTTGCCTCTAGAAGTTGTAAATGCTCCAACACTGGAAGTTTTTAAGAAGATGTTGGATAACCATTTTTTCTGAAGTGGTGTAGGGTTTCCTGCCTGAGCAGTGGGTTGGACTAGAAGACCTCCTTCCAACTCTGTTATTCTATTCTATTCTACTCCCAATGCAGCTTTATTCTTATTTATGCATGTCTTTGATATTCCCTGGTTCAATTCACATTACATAAAATACTAAAAATACATAAAAATCCAAGTTAATAAAACGACTCTTGGGCAGTGGTGAAATGGTGTGGCTTGGTGAGCATTACTTGGTGGGGGAATCATGTGACTAGGTGGGCATGGCCAACTTTTTTAGCATTTTTAACTACCGGTTCTCCTGAGCCAGTAGTTAAAAAATGCTTTAAAAAGTTTTTTAAAAGTTCCGACGATCAGCTGTGTGACAATCAGCTGTGCTGCGCAATTGTCAGAACGTTTAAAAACTTTTTAAAGCATTTTTTAACTACCGGTTTAAAAATGCTTTAAAAAGTTAAAAAAAAGTTCTGACAATCAGCTGTGCAACAATCATCTGTGCCGCATGATCGTCAGAACTTTTTTAAAACTTTTTTTTTAGCATTTTTTGCTACCAGTTCAGGCGAACAGGCCTGAACTGGTAGCATTTCACCTCTGCTCTTGTGTCCACATAACATGTTGTGTCCAAACAAGTAAGTCTCTTCAGCTAAACCCAATGGCTTGAGATAACCTGCTAATCCAAAGACTTCATTCATCTCAGCTGCTGTATCAGAAACAAACTTCTCTAGCCAAGCAGATTGTGTGGACTTTGGGTTGCCGAGAATGGGGTTTTCAAACAACACTCTGTGGAACCCTTCACATCAATGGGAACTCAATGGAATTCTGGGCACAAAAAGTAGACAGATGCATCTGTCTACTACCCTTAAAAGGTTGGATCTTGATCAGGTTTTATTTTTTATTTCTTTTAAACAAACAGATTCACCGGCTTAACAATATTTGAAAGCCCATTTTAGGAAGCATATGAAAAACATAGAGAGAGCTGTTAGTGAGATTATGAGGATGACAAGTTCTGCAAGGATGCATTTTTGAGATGTTTTTCCTCTCCTGGCAGTCTTATAAATGAAACTGAATAGACTGTGGCTGATAGGAGCAATTTACCTTCAGAAAGAGAACAGAACAGAACAGAACAGAACAGAATAGAATAGAATAGAATAGAATAGAATAGAATAGAATAGAATAGAATAGAATAGAATTCTTTATTTGCCAAATGTGATTGGACACACAAGGAATTTGTCTTTGGTGCATATGCTTTCAGTGTACATAAAGAAAAATAAAATAGAATACATTCATCAAGAATCATAAGATACAACACTTAATGATAGTCATAGGTTACCAATAAGCAATCAAATTATAGTAGGAAAAAAATATAAATTTTAAAGATACAGGCAACATGGTTATAGTCATAAGTGGGAGGGGATAGTATTAGGAAGGAAGAGAAGAATAATAGTAATAGAGTCTTAGTAGATAATCTGACAGTGTTGTGGGGATTAGTTGTTTAGCAGAGTGATGGCATTCGAGGAGAAAACTGTCCCTGTGTCTAGAATAATAAAGTTGGAAGGCACCTTGGAGGTCTTCTACTCCAACCTCCTGCTCAAGCAGGAGACTCTATATCATTTCAGACAAATGGTTGTCCAGTCTCTTTTGAAAGCCTCTAGTGATAGAAGTTGCCCACAACTTCTGAAGGCAAGCTATTCCATAGGTTGATTGCTCTCACTGTTAGGAAATTTCTGCTTAGTTCTAAGTTGCTTCTCTCCTTGCTTAGTTTTCAACCATTGTTTCTTGTCTTGCCTTGCCTTTTGGTGCTTTGGAAAATAGCTTGACTCCCTCAAATATTGGAATTCTGCTATCATGTCACCCTACTCCTTCTTTTCATTAGACTAGACATACTCCATCCCTGCAACCATTCTTCCTATGTTTTAAGTCTCTAGTCCCCTAATCAATTTGGTTGTTCTTCTCTATACTCTTTCAAGAGTCTCAATGTTTTGTACTGTAGTGACCAGAATTGGATACAGTATTCCAAGTGTAGTCTTACTAAGACATTGTGAAATGATACTAGAACGTCATGTGATATTGATTCTATCCCTCTAATAATGCAGCCTAGGATCACATTGGATTTTTGGCTGCTGTTGCACACGGTTGGCTCATATTTAAGTGATAGTTCACTAGGACCCCAAGATCCCTCTCACAGTTACAGGCATGAAGCCATATTTCACCCAGTCCATATCCTCACAGTTGGTTTTTTTGCCTATGTGTAGAATCTTACTTTTATCTATGTTCAATCTCCTTTTGTTAGATAGGGCTCAGTGTTCAAGTTTGCCAAGATCTTTTTGGAACTTGAGCTTGTTTTTTGGGATGTTGGCTATTCCTGCCAGCTTACTTCCCTCCATGTGAATGTAGTTCCATTCAGGACTACATGCTGAGTATGATTTGTTAGTCAGTTGCAACCCTACCTGGTGGTGGTGCCTATCCCACATTTTACTAGCTTGCCAAAACGTAGATTGTGGTCTAATTTATCAAATTCTTTACTGAAATCTAAGTATACTATATCCACAGGATTTCACTGATCTGTTAAATTAGTCACTTTATTGAAAAATGAAATATTATTTGTTTGACAGGTTCTCTTTTTGACAATTTTTGACAATGCTGGCTACCGTTATAACCTTGTTTGCTTTTGGTTGTTCATAGATTTGTTGATCGATTAATTTTTCAAAGATCTTCCCAGGAATTAATGATTGGTCAGGCTGATTGTTCTGTAATTTCTTGGATCTGGTTCTCCCCCCCACCCCGCTTTTTTTCCCCCTTTGAATTTGGGAAACACATCAGCTCTTTTCCAGTCCTCAGAACTGGATCCAAGAACTTTGAAAGATGTGTTTCAATGGTTTTGAAATCATGTCTGCCATTTCTTTCAGAACTCTTGGATATCGTCCGTCAGGACCTAGTGATTTGACTCCATCTAGAGCTGACAAGGGTTCTGTTACTTTATTTTTTTTACATATTTTAATTTGCATTTATGGTTCTGTTTTTAATAAGTTGAGTAGTGTTTTCTTTTTGTGTGAAGGTAGATGCAACAAATGAATTAACCAGTTCTGTTTTCTCTCTACTCTCCATTACTGCTGTGCTGTCTTCTCCCATTAGGGGACCAATTGTTTCTTTGACTTTCTTCTTGTTTTTTATGTGTTGAAATAAACTTTTTTTATGATTTTTGACATTTATTGCAAATTTTATTTCATTCAAAGCCTAACTTCACCTTTGGAGGTTTTAGGTTTTTGTTGGTATTCTGCCTTAGTTATGTATCCCTCTTTCCATTTTTGCACTTGTCTTTTTTTTTTTAAATCTCAGTAGTTTGAGAGTTCTCTGTGTATGTCCTTCTTGGTTTTACTTTTTTTCTTCTTTTGTGTTTTTTGAATGGACTGGGCTTTTATAACCATATTTTTCAGAGTTTCCCAAGCTTCTTGAGTTGATTTCACCTTTAAGATCCATGAGATCCTTCTCAAGCTCTCTCTGAGTTTGTTAAAATCAGCTCTTTTAAAGACTAATGTTCTTGGTTATGTTCTATTGTTTGTGTCTACTTTATATTGAATTCTAATATGGTATGGTCACTCTCCTCTAAAGTTCCTGCAATTTCAATTCCCTCTATCACTTCTTCTCTGTTGGTCCCTTTGTGGAGTATTGTGAAGCCATTACCATGGCAACTTCACAGTGCTGTACAGTAGAAGCCATTTAAGGCAGTACAGTAGAAGCCATTTTAAGGCACAACAGGATCTTAACAGAACATATACTCCAAGGGGTGTTAGGGGTGTCTTACCCCCACAGTATTTGTTTCCAGAGAGCAAGTCATCTGTGTACCAGGGTTAGGGTTAGGGTTAGGCTGGAACATACACACACACACACACACACACATGCATCAATATTTCAGTCAGAAACTTTCACAGTGCTAGTTGTGTACATGAAAATGAAGTGTTTGTGTTCACTCCCACTGATATAAATGCATTGATGTTTTAATAAATTCCTTCTCTGGGTGGCGCATTGGATTGATCTACAAGATGATCTACAAGACCCTTTCCATTCTGATTTTGTGAGATAGACTGGGGCATTGTTTTGTCCATTGCCACAACTATACACAATAATACTGTTCTACAGTAGTGGGTTTTTTTGCTCAGTGGGTTCAGCCGAATGTAAACCTGACAGCAAATGTACTATCAAGAACCAGAAATACCAGAAAATGCAGATAGTTTGCATTTGTTTTGCCCTTGTTTGACATTCATCAGCCTTTGTTTACTGTTGGATCAATGGTTTAGACCAGTGGTGGATTTCAAAATTTTTTAGAACCTCTTCTGTAGGTGTGGCCTGCTTTTTGGGAGTGGCTTGCCAGCCATGTGACCGGGTGGGAGTGGCTTGCTGGCCATGTGACTGTGTGGGAGTGGCTTGCCAGCCATGTGATTGGGTGGGAGTAGCCAACTTTTAAAATGTGGTGAAACTCACTTAACAATGCTCTTGCTTAGTAACCAAAATGTTGACTCAGGAACTCTGACATTGAAGTGTGCAAGTCTTAAAGCTGCCAAGTTACAGGACCCTTGCACCCCTAACCCTTTAGAAAAAAACCCAGGGGTGTTTCAAACTTGACAGCTTTAAGACTTGTGGACCTCAACTCCCAGAATTCCTCCTTTTGTTCTTCCAGAGGATGATGTGCAGATGGGCGGGAGGAGGGAGCTGGAACCGGTTCTAAACAGCACTGTAGATTTGTGGAACCTCTTCTATAGAAGAGATTAGAACTGGCAGGAACCCACCCCTGGTTTAGACATATTTTTTATTTAGTTTGTCAAACATGTAAAAAATAACAGGTATAAGTATAAACATAAACATTAACACAGCAAATGAGTACAAATAAATGGCGACAGTAGGACAGGGTAGGCACACTGATGCGCTTATGCATGCCCCTTACAGTCCTCTTAGAAATGGGGTGAGGTCAACAGTAGACAGTCTTGGGTTAAAGTTTTGGGGGTTTGAGGATGTAACAACGGAGTCAGGTAGTGCATTCCAGGCACTGACCACTCTGTTGCTGAAGTTGTATTTTCTGCTATTGAGTTTACCTTGAGTTTGTATCTATTTTTTGCTCGTGTATTATTGCTCGTGTATGTATTATTATTGTATTATTTTTGAAGTATTGGTATCTTTTGTCAGGATTCAATTGGCTAAGTCAGTTGATTAAAGAGACACACATTAAACTTGGTCTTACAAGTTTAGCAAATAAAACAAGATTTAGACATGATGTTCTGAGAGAAGGGAGGGGCTATTGCTTGTATGTGTCTCAGAGAGACAAATAGCATTATTTTTATCTGCTGTTAAGTCTTCCTAAGGCCAGATGTTCTACATTCTTGCCTGCCCCTTGCAATTCTTTTTAAATAATTTCCTCTTCTATCTTTGGGGCAGCTTTCCAATTTATATATTTGTACTACAATTTTAGTCTCCTTAGAAAACATTACCGGCTAGGCTTCTTTGCTACAAATCAAAATGTATAAAAATAGTTCACGTTTCCAATCACTGCATATATTATTTGCTGTTACTGTGATAAGTGCTTTTCAGGGTCACATCAGTGGTATACAAGGGATCTGCATCTCAAGGAGCATCATATCCTTGAAATTCTACTTCAGCCATTTTGACTGGTCAGCTGTGAGCGTGTGGCACAATTATAATGGTAGCTCTGTGTACCACAAATGGGCATATATAGAATATAGAATAACAGAGTTGGATGGGAGCACGGAGGTCTTCTAGCCCAACCCTCTGCTTAGGCAGAAAACCCTACACCACTTCAGACAAATGGTTATCCAACAGCTTCTTAAAAACTTCCAGAGTTTGAGCATTCACAACTTCTGGAGGCAAGTTGTTCCACTGATTAATTGTTGTAACTGTCAGGAAAAACTGTCATTTTATATTATATTATTTATTTCTCCTCAGTTCTAAGTTGCTTCTCTCCTTGATTAATTTCCACCCATTGCTTCTTGTTCTACCCTCAGGTGTCTTGGAGAATAGTTTGACTCCTTCTTCTTTGTGGCAACCCCTGAGATATTGCAACACTGCTTTTATGTCACCCCTAGTCCTTCTTTTCATCAGATTAGACATACCCAGTTCTTGCAACCGTTCTTCATATGTTTTAGCCTTCAGTTCCTTAATCATCTTTGTTACTCTTCTCTGCACTCTTTCTAGTGTCTCAACATCTTTTTTACATCATGGAGACCAAAACTGGATGCAGTATTCCAAGTGTGGCCTTACCAAGGCATTATAAAGTGATACTAACACTTCATGTGATCTTGATTCTATCCCTCTGTTTATGTAGCCTAGAACTATGTTGGCTTTTTTGGCAGCTGCTGCACACTGCTGGCTCCTATTTAAATGGTTGCCCACTAGGACTCCAAGATCCCTCTCACAGTACCTTGATCAAGGTACCACATATACTGTACCTGTGCATTTTATTTTTCTTACCTAAATGTAGAACCTTACTTTTTTCACCATTGAATTTCATTTTGTTAGATAGTGCCCAATTATTATTTTTTTGGGGGGGGGGAAGTATCAGTACCATTCCAATTCTTAATAATTCATGGCTTGAATAGTACACATGCACAAATTTTATTTCAAGAATTCTATTCCCATCTATTTACTTACTGTATACCTAGAACATTCATTTGTGTGCTTTTTTAAAACATATTTTGTACATCTTATCTTTAAAAATCCCAACGCATTATACAATACATTTCCAATTAAATTGTTTAATTAAACCATTAATGTAGTCATATCAGTGGTGGTTCTACCAATTCAGACTGATTTGGTTGAACCGGTAGTGGTTCAGAGTCTGGGCCGCTGGAACCAACAGCGAGCCAGGCCTGCCACGCCCCCGAACCAATTCTCTGGGTGGCGCCATAGATGCCACCATCTTGTTTTTTGCTTCTGCACACGCACAGAGCAATTTTCTTGTACTGCGTATGTGCGCACAGCGGGCATCAAGTGCTTGCACATGCACCAAGCATGCGCAGGCGGTGCTCCCACAAGCGAACCGGCAGTAGTGACTGCCGGAACCTACCCCTGAATCATATAGTTATTATATGCATTAACTGGAAAATAAATGATTAAAACTTGCAATAAAAAATTAAAAGTATCATAGCATCATTGTTATTAAAATTGGTAAGAAAATACATATGTCTTCTACCCTAGTGGTTATATCTATTTTTTTGCAGTAGCTTCAGATACTTAGCTCATATTCAGTCTGTGATCCACCAAGGTCATATTTAATTTTTTTTTAATGTAGGACTTTACATTTGCCCTTAGTAAAATTAATCTCGCTGACCACTGCTCTAGCCCATCAGAATTTTCTTGATACTGTTTTGTAAGGTGTGCTGACTCCAAATATGATAAATATACTTTGTACAATCTCAGCCAAGTCATTTCTAAATAGCACATAGCCAGATAATGAAGTATTGTGTATACCTCTTGATCAGGAGCCACTGACATGTACTTGTTAATATAACTGTCCAACCGGCTCTGAATCCATAGACAGTAGAACTGTCAAGCGTTTTGTCAAGTTATTCATTTGATCTTAGCGTCCCTTCTCTGGCTAGGTGGGTAAAGGTGCAAACTTAAAAACATCAGTCTTCTCCCCATTGTGTTAATCTCCTACAATATTCTCAGTGCTCCTACTCTTTCCCTTTTACCAGTAGCAGTTGCCTTTTTGGTTTTATATTATTTACAAATGTAATTTCCTTTTGGATCTTCCTAGCTTCCCCACCCAATATTAATGGCTTGCTGGTGTACCTCTTTGATGAATTCACCTGCCTTTCATTTCTGATACAGTCCTGTTTGCTCTTAGCTCAGTCAAAAGCTGCCTGTGAAGCTGTAAATGTGTTTTAAACTGCTTTCCATCTTTTTTGTCACCATAATGGTGATTGCTGGCACTTCCAGTGTTTTATTGCTGAGAAATTCTTCGACTTCCGTGGCCTGAGGATTTCTGCCCATTATTCCATTATGCTCCAATTTTTCCACTGTGCTAAAATTTCTTCCTTATATTACCTTAAACCCTCAAATTGATGTGTCTACTTCCTCCCAAAGTTTCCAAAAGTTTTATTCTTCAGCCTCATCTTCCTTGTTCATTAGGATTAGGATTCAGTAGAATTCAGTAGAAAGTAAAGAGAAAGAAGAAGGAGAAGGAAAAGAAGAAAAAGGAAAAACACAATCAATTAGAGAGAGATGGAAAGATGGAAAACTCAATTACAAAGTAGGAGATATAAGAAACATACCCACGACCTATAAAGGACTCAAATGCCTATACGCGAATGCTCAAAGTTTAGAGAACGGAAAGGGGGAACTTGAAGTACTAGTTCATGAATGGCAACTATTACTGAAAAATGGTGGGATTAAACTCATGACCGAAATGCACTGATGGAAGGATACAAACCAGAGGTGGTATTCAGCAGGTTCTGACCAGTTCTGGAGAACCAGTAGCAGAAATTTTGAATAGTTTGGAGAACTGGTAAGTACCACCTCTGACTGGCCCTGCCCCCATCTATTGTCTGCCTCCCAAGTCCCAGCTGAGTGGGAGGAAATGGGAATTTGCAGTAACCTTCCCTTGCCGTGGGGAGGGAATGGAGATTTTACAGTATTCTTCCCCTGGAGTGGTGAGGGAATGGAGATTTTACAGTATCCTTCCCCTGGCGTGGGGAGGGAATGGAGATTTTACAGTATCCTTCCCCTGGAGTGGGGTGGGAATGGAAATTTTACAGTATCCTTCCCTGAAGTGGGGTGGGAATGGAGATTTTACAGTATTCTTCCCCTGGAGTGGTGAGGGAATGGAGATTTTACAGTATCCTTCCCCTGGCATGGGGAGGGAATGGAGATTTTACAATATCCTTTCCCTGGAGTGGCAAGGGAATGGAGATTTTACAGTATCCTTCCCCTGGAATGGTGAGGGAATGGAGAGTTTACAGTATTCTTCCCCTGGAGTGGGGTGAGAATGGAGATTTTACAGCATCCTTCCCCTCCCACACCCACTAAGCCACGCCCACCAAGCTAAGTCATGCCATGACCACCAAGCCATGCCAACAGAACCAGTAGTAAAAAAATGTGAATCCTACCACTGATGCAAACTATTCAAAAGCAATAATAAAAGAGGAGGTGGAGTTGCATTATAGATAAAAAGATCACTATATCTCTACAGAACAGCATCACCACCAGATGCATTTGTAACTGGCTTACAAACTATATTCAATGAGTAGTCTTTAATGTTACCACATTTACCTGGAGGGAAGCAAGCAGTGGGGTACCACAAGGTTCTCTGTTAGGCCCGGTGTTCTTCAATATCTTCATAAATGACTTAGCTGACGAAATAGAAGGGGAACTCATCAAATTTGCAGATGACACCAAGCTGGCAGGAATAGCCAACACCCCAGAAGGCAAGCTCGGAATGCAAAAAGATCTTGACAGACTTGAACAATGGGCCCTATCCAACAACATGAAATTTAATGTGGAGAAAAGCAAGGTTTTACATCTAGGCAAAAAACCCAAAGATACAGATTAGGTGAAACCATGCTCCAAAACAGTAACTGTGATAGGGAACTTGGAATTCTAGTGGACGATCACTTAAATATGAACCAGTAGTGTATAATAGCAGCCAAAAAAGCTAATACAATCCTTGGTTGTATAAACAGAGGCACGGACTCAAAAATCACATGAAATATTAGTAATATTTTATAAACCCTTAGAAAGATCACACCTGGAATACAGCATCCAATTTTGGACACCACATTGCAAAAAAGTTGAGACTTTGGAAAAAATGCAAAGAAAAGCAACTAAGATGATTAAAGACTTGAAGACTAAAACATGTAAAGGACAGTTGTAGAATTTGGGTTTGGCTAGTCTAGACAAAAGAAGGACTAGGAGGATATAATAACAGTATTCCAGTATTTGAGAGGCTTCCACAAAGAGGAGGGGAGTCAACTTATTTTCCAAATCACCAGAGGGCAGGACAAGAAAGAATGGATGAGAACTAATCAAGGAGAGAAGCAAACTGAAATTAAGGAGAAGTTTCCTAACATTGAGGACAATTAACCAGTGGAACAGCTTGCCATCATAAATTGTGGTCATTTTATCACTGGAGGTTTTTAAGAAGAGACTGAACAGTCACTTGTCTGAAATGGTAAATAGACTAGAAAACACCCAACTCTATTTCAGCTTCCAGCTCTATTCTGATTGATATGGTCAAATCTAGGTGAGCATGCCTTGACTTTTCACTATGCTTGGTGTTACGATTTAGATGACACCCAATTCTTGGTAATGTATCTGGAAGAATGTAACTAAGTTCGGTCTATTGTAGATAATCCTAAATCTAGGTAAATGAGTGAAGGAAAAGACTCTTAGAGGTTGCTGTATTTATAATTTTCAGATGTTAATAAAGTGGTGGGTTCCTACCGGTTTGGATCGGTTCAGCCAAACTGGTAGTGGTTTGGTGGCCTGGGTCACTGGAACACCCCTAAACTAGTTCTCCAGGTGGTGCTGTAGGCGCCGCCATCTTGTTTTTTGCTTCTGCGCATGCGCAGAACAATTCTTATTGCCCTGCACATCAAGCACACCTCGCATCAAGCACAGTGTGCATCAAGTGCAGCATGCACACATGGCGCACCCACAAGCGAACCAGCAGTAGTGACTGCTGGAATCCATCCCTGTATGAATAGATACAAAACTCCTCTTGAATGGTCCTATTAGAACTGAGACCAGAACCATGTTATCAGTTTTGGCCGATTTGTCAGTTACACTGTCCTCTGGGAAAAAATAGATCTAAACACTGTAGTGCATATGTCAACAATCTCTGTATTTTACCAACTCTGTGTCTTTAAATGTTTTATTATCTTCGTCTTCTTGAGAACACATCTTCTTTTTCTTTCTGCTTTTTGAGATTAAAGCATATCCATCCTGTAACAGCTGAATCACACTCCATATTTGTATTTTGGGTGATAATTCCTAAGCTCTGGAATTGATTACTAGTAATCAAATTTGATGAATAAATCCAAATGACTGGCAGATTTAACTAAAGATGTTCTCAGGCAACCTTTTAATAACTGCTATCAACAATTTTTATTGATTTAATCCTGTTGTATCTGAAGGGGGGAAGAAGGTTCTGATTTTCCCTCTCAATCTGATCCAACTCCCAGAATTGCCAGTTAGCATTGGAACTGCAGCCGCAACTCATCTGGAAGACCTCAGGATAGGGAAGATTATTTCAGTTATAAGAATCTATGTAGAGGAAAATCTAATCAAGGAAGCAAAATTCCCATCCAGGTTATATAAAAAAGGTAGAAAGGGATATTCCAGGTTACTAAAACTGTGCACAACCAGTGTTACTATTTTGAGACAACCCAGGAGCAAAATACAGTAAACAGAGGTTTGTCTTTACAAGGAATATATACATACATGTACTAGGCAAAGTCAGGCAATCAATCATCAACTATAGCACAGAAGCACACACCAAGAGAGAGAAATGCCCCAACAAGGCCTCTCTTATAATACAGTCTCTTTTTTATTTTTATTTTATTTTTTATTCTCTCACATACCATTGTAAGTACACATTCAAATATTTGTTATTCTTCTTTACATTTGTCATTCTTATACATTTATTATTTCATTTAATAGCTTATAATATACAGTTTGGGTTGTTTTATTTACCATCCCTTCCTCCTGTTGTAATACCACCTTATTTTCCCTTTCTTTTCTCTCTCCCTCCCTTTTCTACTTTTTTCCTTCCTCCTCTCCTTCCCCTTCCGTCTTCCTTTACCTTTTTCCTACTCCTACTCTTCCTCTTCCCCTTGCTACCCTTTCTCCTTCTCTTTTCTCCCTTTCATCCTCCTCTCCTTACCTCTTTCTTCTTTCCCCCATCTTCCTTTCATTCTCTCCTCCTCTCTCCCTTTCTTTTTCTATTGTTGTAGGTGTCTCTTTCAAATCTCAGTTTATGTTTCCTTGGGATGGCATTTCCACAAACCCAAATATAATTTGGTATCATTTCTTATCCCCTTACCTTCGCTAATCTATGCTAACTATGCCCCCTCTTTATATCTCGCTCTTGAATATATACTTGTATATTTAATATTTTCTTTTCTATTTTTCCCTTCTTCACCCCCCCCCCCCCCTTTCCATTTAATAGTGCATTGTCTGGGTTCTATAATACAGTCTCTTAAAGTGGTAAAGAATTGTTGGAAGAAATGTCCTTCTGGGTTCAGTTCCAAGTGGGGAGAAAGACACTGTAAACATGGAGGCTGTTTGGAAAGATGGTTCAATGGTGGACAGGATCACATGGCCTGAACTCCTGAACAGGATCACATGGCTTGAGTTCCTGAGCAGAAAAGGGATGAGATGCTGAGAGAGCCTGAGTTTTATACCCTCTCTGGGCTTTGAACTTCCTGGGGCACAGGAAGAGTATCCTGATTGGTTGCTGTCAGAGGTCACAGTCAGCTCTGTAGGTTGCCTGTGTGCTAAGTTTGGTTGAAACTTGGTGGGTGGGGCAATGAAGGGCAATGAAATAGGTAGAGCTTTGTTATGAAGAATAGGCTGGCTTAGGCCTTAATGTCCCATTGACAAAGTTGGTGGGGGATTAGTTTCAGCCCCCCTTTTAGGGGAAAATATTATGCCCTTTTAATATTTCCTAAAATATTTCTCTAAAATATTTCATTTTCTAGGAGAGGGGTGGGTGTTAGCTTCCTACAGAGTCAACCCTGCTGACTCATTACTACCGTTGCATCATCATTACAGCATTGCAGCATTACAGCAGCTGGTCAGCTATTATACCATCATTACCTGAACAAAAACTCAGAAGGAAAACTTGCATCGTAAATTCCATTTTGATATCGTGAAGAAAAGATGGTGGTATTTTAGAGACATAAACCAACAGCAATCTGTTCTCAGTACAGGGATTCAAATACGGGGACCATAAGCGCCACAACGGCAGCAAAGGCCGATTGGCACGTACAACAAAACAAAGATAACTAGAAGAACCTTCTGACAAGCTTAATTCATCATTGTGCTGGCTTACTTTTTTTTCTTTTCATGTTCTCATTATATTTGTTTGTAAAAGTGGAATTCAATTTTGAAGGTAATTTCCCGGAAAGAATGGAAGGGGGTGGTAGGATGGCTAGATAAGGTGGAGATAGGGGAAATGGGAGAGAAAATTTAGGCCAGCCAGGCACAGCCCAGGGGCACCTCTTGGCAAGGTGAAAGAAAATTGCATATTCAGTCTCCATCCATGAATCTTTCTTAATGTTGCCCGCCTCCTTCTCAAAAAAAAAACCCCAATAAAAGCTTTCTCCTCTTTACAAGACAGGCTGGAAGTCCAGGACATCAGCATTCACTTTAAATTCAGGATCATTAATTCACCTGATTACCAGAGGAGACTGCAGTGGTGTCGTTTTGAAAGGGACCTTCTCTCCCCATCCCCCCAAATACACCCGTTCTTGTAGGTGGTGGACATAGAATTGAACTCAAAGAGAAGCTTTTGCATTCTCAGGCATGTCTGTCATGAACAAAATGAAAGCTCAACCTGCGAGTCATCCAGGTTGTGTGAGGGAGGACGAGTGGATTGCAGCCATCACTGCTCCAGTCTCCATTGTACTGTTACTACAAATTAAAAGGAGCATGTTTTTGCCCTACACGATTGTCTCTTGAGCAGAGAAGCCAAATGTATGTCAGCGTGTATGTTGGGGAGAGGGTTGGGGGGGGGGGCGAGAAGGAGGATTTATCATTTCCTTCTTCAGAAGCCCAGGCGCTGTATCGCCATGTGAGATGACATTTGAATTTACAATTCTGCTGAGAAAAGCTATTAATTCACAAATTAACATCCCCCCCTTTCTCTTCTTCTCCCTCTTACGTGGATGTGCAAAGCAATTGAAAAGACAAAGGAAATAGCCTCAAGGAAGAGTCTTTACTACTTGTCTGTCTGGGTAGAGATTGCTTCCAGGTAGATAAACCAATTACCTGAGCGACTGCTCATGGCAGAGTTGCTATTGCCTTCCTTTCTAGAACTGCTTGGGCCATGGCTGGATTAAGCTTTATGTATCTCATTAATGTATGCAGGTAAGGAACTGGCCAGGCCCCCCTCATCCAGTGTGTTTTTCAGGAAGGCTGAATGGGCTAAAAGGAGGATGGATTTATTTATTTCATTTAGTTTGCCAAACATGTACAAGATAACCGGTATAAGTATAAACATGGACAGGAGCACATGAAATGAGTACAAATAAATGGGGACAGTGGGACAGAGACGGTAGGCACGTCGGTGTGCTTATATATGCCCCCTTAAAGTTTGGCAGTTCTATTTTCTTTCTACATGGAAAATGGGCAGTTTGAAGCTCATCCCACCAAACCTATTTTGGCACCAGCCCAAATCACTGTTGCTGACGTTTGATGGCATCGCAACTCGCACATTTAAGGCAATAGAGACATGAAGGGACAGAAAGTAATGGAAAGGTGTGGGAGTAGGGAGCAGGAGACACAACAAGTATTGTATTAAAGTGGTTAATTTTTATTTATTTTATTTATTTATTTGTCGACAAGTACAAGGAGACAAGTATGAAAACACATGAAAAAATGGCACAAATAAATGGATATAAATAAGCAAAACATAGCCATAAACACTGCCTTGGGGAACACCACTGTTAACTGGTGCAGGATTAGATATAAATTTTCCAATTTTGACTACTTGTTGCCTGTTTGATAGGAATGCAGCTATCCACTTGTGCAAAGATCCAGAAATGCCGTAAGAACTTAGTTTTAACTGAAGTTTGTCATGTGCCACTGAATCAAAGGCTTTGCAGAAGTCAATGTAGATTGCATCTAGTGCTTTACCCTGGTCAAGTTGAGAGGTCCAAATCTTTTTGCAGTGTATGAGTTGTAGATTACAGGATAATTTTTTTCCTGATTTTTTTTTTGCCTGCTTAAAAAGGGAAAAAATTATGAGATGCCCCATTCCTTAGAGTTAGTAAGTAAGTAAATCTTTATTATGGTCAAAGACCAGCAATACACATTAGTTTTACACTATGTTAAAAAATACTGACATTAAGATATAATTAAAAGGTATTGATGTTAAAAATGGGAAATAGCATACATGTTCTCAGATTGTTCAGGTCACTCCCGGGTTTACCTGGATGCAACACTGTTAAGTATAGGAGTAAATACAATGGTCCAAAGATTGTTAGAGATATGTCCAGATAATTGGTACAAGATGACAACTATACTTCTGTAGCCAATTTTTTTTCTTATGGACATTGCAGCAGCACAGAACTTAGAGTTCATTAGGATTTAGCACCACTGCAACATAAATTAAAACACATGTAAGTAAAGTCAAAAGAGATGCGTTCGCTAAGACACTGAGCTTGTCGATCAGAAAGGTTGGCAGTTCAGTGGTTCGAATCCCTAGCGCCACATAACAGAGTGATCTCCTGTTACTTGTCCCAGCTTCTGCCAATCTAGCAGTTCAAAAGCATGTAAAATGCAAGTAGAAAAATAGGAACCACCTTTGGTGGGAAGGTAACAGTGCTCTGTGCACCTTTGGCTTTAGTCATGCTGGCCACATGACCACGGAGACGTCTTCGGACAGCACTGGCTCTTTGGCTTTGCAACGGAGGTGAGCACCGCGCCCTAAAGTCAGGAACAACTAGCACATATATGCGAGGGGATATTCCTTTATCTTTTTAAAATGAAACTCAATGAAGAAATATATAATTATGATTAAACAAAACTATATTTTCAAACTTTATAATTTTAAATATTAAAAAAATATAAGTAGTGACTGCATTTTGATTTTTCCATAATCTTCATTTTTCTCAAAGTTTCTCTATGCAAGAAATGATTTTTATCACTTCCTTCAAAATTTTCCAGAAAATTAATTCAAACGTTATATAAAGCACTAGATCACTTGCACAGGCATAAAATCCCATTATCTTCTAATCTTTTTATGCACAATTAAAACCCCATTTGCCCTTTTGCTCCAATTCAGATTTAATGCCAGATTAAATGACAATTCAGATTTAATGAAAATTCTGCTTTGAAATTTTAAGCTTATTAAAACATAAGGTCATCGTCATAGGCCAAACACTATTTAGGTTTAGTGCACAATCGTTCTCCAAGTAGACTGTTTTCCTGAGGTTTTCCTATAGAAGAGAGAAGAGTGTTGAACTAGGGAAATTGTAGTCAACATCCCTTAATAAGTACTTGACTGGTCCAAACTACAAGTATAGTAAAGAAAAGTATCTAATTCGTAGCAGTTCTACGGATTAGAAGCAGGATAAAGGTAAAGGTAAAAGCTCCGCTTGCACGTATGTATTAGTCATTCCTGACTCTAGGGGGCGGTGCTCATCTCTGTTTCAAAGCCGAAGAGCCAGCACTGTCCGAAGACGTTTCCATGATCATGTGGCCGCATGACTAAATGCCGAAGGCACACTGAACACTGTTATCTTCCCACCAAAGGTGGTCCCTATTTTTCTACTTGCATTTTTATGTGCTTTCAAACTACTAGATTGGCAGAAGCTGGGACAAGTAATGGGAGCTCACTCCATTATGTGGTGCTAGGGATTCAAACCATCGAACTTCTGACCTTTCTGATCGACAAGCTCACCATCATAGCCACTAAGCCACTGCCTCCCAGTAGAAGCTTTAAAAAGGTGTTTCGAAGAGGTACTTCACTCACAGCTCCTTTCAAAGATCTGCAGAGACCTATAAAATTATTGTTTTTTCAGTAGCTGTTCATGTTTTCTATTTTCAGTACATAAACTTTTTTCATCTTAAGTAAGCTTCCATTGTATTTAATCTAAATTAAACAATAAGCCTAGGTCTTATTCTCCTAGTTGTGACCAAATTTAAGGGGCTGGGGTCATCTCCATTTCTTAAGCCAAAGAGCCAACATTTTCCGTAATAGTTTCCACAGTCATGTGGTTGGCGTGATATCATGCCGCAGCACAGAGTGTATGGCAAAACATGGATCACTGTGACTCTTCGTCTCTGTTTATCTGTGGTACCTATTCATCTATTTGCATTTGCATGATTTCAAACTGCTAAGATGGCAGGAGCTGCAACAAGTGACAGTATCTCATTCCGGTTATGGGAAGGTGAGCAGCAGATAAAGGAGAAGTGATAACATGAAAAACAGGGCATTTGTCCCAGTAATGGTATCCTATTATCTTCACTACCGTTTTGGTAGTGGGAGCGCCCCCCCCCCCAATCTGGGTGCCTGTCTGGGCATGCACAGAACCTTATGTGCATGTGCAGAAGGTCCGTGATGATATCTGGGTGGGTGGGCAGAGCCTCGCGCCACCACCAGTACCAGTTCACCCAAAACAGTGCAAACCGGCAGAATACCACCTCTGATTTGCCCACATTGCTGATATCTGAATAAAAGATGGAATTCATGGAATGGCCATTCCATTTTGCCAAGTTTGCTATCGTTCAATGGTTGATAGCTTTGGTCTGTATATGAGGCAAGTCTTGCCATGAAATGGGGAAAAGCTGAACGCAGTGATATCTATTCTTCCAGTTGCTCAACTTTAATAAAGCTCTTAACACCAGAAAACATAACAGAAAATTAATGGCTTCTACTGTCATTTTGATGCAGTCATTTGCAACCCAGCTTTCCGCACTGAAGACTTCATCAATGGAAGCACTTCCTTTACACAAGGTTGGTTAGGAACTGAAAGCAAAGTCACTTCCTCCCCACCTCCAGTCCACTGTATGTCCTCTGAGCGAACAAAATATTTTGAGGATATTTGGAGACAATATTAATGTCTATAAAAACATTATAGTCAACATTAAGGAGGCTGCTCTTATAGGATAAATATTACCTAGTGCTGTGATGGTGAACCTACGGCACGCATGCCACAAGGGGCACCCGAAGCCATATCTGCCGGCACGCAAGCCGTCAGCTCCAGTGTGCATGCGCATGCCGGCCAGCTGATTTTTGGCCTTCCAGAGTGCTGGGGGAGCCCATTTTCACCCTCCCCAGGCTTCAGGAAGCCTAGGGAGGCCGAAAAACAGACCCAACAGGCTAACCAGAAGTTCAGAAATGATCCGTTTCCGGCTTCCGGGAGGCCACGGGAGGCTGTTTTTGCCCTCCCCAGGCTTCAGGAAAGCCTCCGGAGCTTGGGGAGGGTGAAAACGGCTTCCCACGCCCCCTGGAGGAAATACCAAGCTCAGCTTGAAGGCACGTGGGGAGGGGTTGCGCATATGTGTGCACCCTCACATTTTTGGCACCCAACAACAAAAAGGTTAGCCGTCACTGACCTAGAGTCTTAGAACATAGAATAATAGAGTTGGAAGGGATCTCAGAAGTGTTCTAGTCCAATTGACTGCTCGAGCAGAAGACCCTATACCATTTCAGACAAATGGTTGTTCACTTTCTTTGAAAGCCTCCAGTGATGGAGCACCCACAACTTCTGAAGTCAATCTATTCCATTGGTTCATTGCTCTCACCGTTAGGAAATTTCTCCTTACTTCTAGGTTGCTTCTCTCCTTGATGGGTTTCCATCTGTTGCTTCTTGTCCTGCCTTTGGGTGCTTTGGAAAACAGTTTGACCCCTCCTCGTCTTTGTAGAAGCACCTCAAATATTGGAACATTGCTCTCATGTCATCCCAGTCCTTCTTTTCATACCCAATTCCTGTAACCGTTCTTCAGCCCCCTGCTCATTTTTGTTGCTCTTCTCTGTACTCTTTCCAGAGTCTCAACATCTGGAAAGGGTACAGTGTACATGCATTGTGGTGACTAGAGCTGGATGCAGTATTCCAAGTGTGGCCTTACTTGGTACTTACTTACTTACGTGGTATTAACACTTCACATGATCTTGATTTTATCCCTCTCTTTATGCAACCTAGAACTGTGTTGGCTTTTTTTGGCAGCTGCTGTGAATGCTGGCTCATATTTAAATGGTTGTCCACCAGGACTCCAAAATCTCTCTCACAGTTACTACTATTGAGCAAGGTACCACATATACTGTACCTGTGCATTTTGTTTTTGTTACCTAAATGTAGAACCTTACGTTTTGTACCATTGAATTTCATTTTGTTAGATAGGGGTCAGTGTTCAAGTCTGCCAAGATCATTTTGGATATTGAGTTTATCCTCTGGGGAGTTAGCTATTTGTTAGCTATTTGACACCAGCTTAGTGTCATCCACAAATTTGGTGAATTCCCCTTCAATTCCCTCATCTGGATCATTTATGAAGATATTGAAGAGTACTGGGCCTAAACTGGAACCTTGGGGTACCCCATTGCTTACTTCCCACCTTGTGGATGTAGTTCTGTTGAGGGCTACATGTTGAGTACAATTTGTCAGCCAGTTGCAAACCCACATGGTGGTGCTATCTATTCCATATTTTACTAGCTGCCAAGAAGTAGATTGTGGTCTACTTTATCAAATGTTTTCTGAAATCTAAGTATGCTATTTTTGCCGATCTACTAATTTGGTCACTTTGTCAAACAATGAAATAAGATTTGTTTGGTATGATCTGTTTTTGATGAACCCATGATGGCTACTGGTTATAACCTTGTTTGCTTCTAGGTGTTCACATTTGTTGCTTCAGTTTTTTTGAAGATGGGGATCACATCAGCTCTTTTCTAGTCCTCAAGTACTTCCCCAGTGATCCAAGAACTTTGAAATATATGTTTCAATGGTTCTGAAATCACATCTGCCAGTTCCATCAGAACTCAGGGATGTAGTCCATCAGAACCTGGTGATTTGAATTTGTGCAGACCTTACAGGTGTTTCTTACATTATTTTTGCATATTGTAATTTGCATTCCTAACCCATAATGTATGGTTTTGTTTTTGGTAAATTGAGTAGTGTTTTGTTTTTGTGTGAAGATAGATGCAACAAATGAGTTAAGCAGTTCTGCTTTCTCTCTACTATCCATTACTGCTTTGTCGTCTACTTGTTTTTTATGTGTTGGGAAAATACTCTTCCGGAAGATGCTGAAGATCTGGTCTGCCAGTAGGCCTGGGGAACCCAGAGCCCATTAAATGGCTCATGTGATATATTGTTGCCAGGGAAGGGGGAAGGGGGTTATTTCATTAAGTAATTTTATTAATTTATTATTGATTCTATCTATCTATCTATCTATCTATCTATCTATCTATCATCTATCTATCTATCACATTTTTGCTGATAAAGAAATGAAGGGAGACTAGTATACATCTATTTCAAGCTATTTAGCTCTCATCAGCTACTGATAACTTGAAATAGATCTATACTAGTCTCCTTTCATTTCTTTATCAGCAAAAATATAACACAAAATGGTTTGTTCTGTAAGCAATTGCCTGAAAGGCTCCTGGAGTGGGGCTGAAAGGCAAAAGGGAAGCGGTATGCTTCCTCCCATATTTGGGCAGACCAGGTGCTTTGACAGAAGAAAAAACACTTAATTTCTCCCCTGGCTCAGCTGATAAAGGGAGGAGAACTTGTGGCTCAGAGGTTAATACAACTGCCTAATATGTAAGCAACCTAGGTTCAAATCCCAGCAAGAGTATGCCTAGCTGATGAGAGCTAAATAGCTTGAAATAGGGCTATACTAGTCTCCATTCATGTCCGAATAGGCCCAATATAAATTTCTAAATAAATAAAGTACTGAAGTTTGCAGGTGATACAACAGTCATTGGTCTCATTCGAGAGGATGATGAGTCTGCCTATAGACAAGAGGTAGATCAACTGGCCCTGTGGTGCAGCTGGAACAAACAGGAGCCGAACACTCTTAAAACTGTAGAGATGATAATAGATTTTAGAAGAACCTCTCCTATTCTACCGTTTCTAGGCTCTCTTATCTCCAAAGACTTGAAATGGGCACCTAACATTAGAAAAGGCACAACAAAGAATGTGTTTCCTGCATCAACAGAAAGCTCAGATTGCTCTGCTGATCCAATTCTACAGAGGAATGATTGAGTCTGTCATTTGAACCTCACAGCACCAGGCAGGACAGATACAGACTTCAATTGATAGTTAGGACTACATTATGGTACCATATTTGTATGGTCACTTATTTAAAAAAAGAAAAGAACAATTTTGTTTTTCAGGACTTCTTATTGATATTACTAAAGAAAATGATGCATTCTTTACTGAATGTTCACAAATTTTGTAATAATATATTACAGAGTTTGGCCTGCTGATAACCTCAAGCTTCACCAACCTATGCCATCTTCTTTTCCTTACAGGGGGACAGTTAGATATAGGACTAATATTTGCTCTTCTTCAGTCCCTTAGTACTATGCTGATCTTCCATGATTGCTCAAACACCACACAAAAAAGACTCTTATGTTGACATCTGTAAATGCCTTCAAAACTCTTGCATATAATCATCCATGGAGACCTGCATTTTGCAATTGACTGATGGGGAATTTGTAAATGCCAATGATATTCAAGTGGTACTCAGGTCCCGGTGATTTGTATTCATCAAGATAATACAGGTGTTCTCTTACCATTTTTTTTTGCTTATTTTAACTTTTATTTCTGGTCTGTTTTTTTACAGTTATGTATTTGATAGGTTGGGCTATAGTTTCTTTTTGTGGGAACAGCAGTGCAAAGAATGAGTTAAACAGCTCTGCTTTCTCTCTGCTGCCTGTTACTTCCTTGCTGTCTTCTCTCTTTAGTCGACCAACTGTTTCCTTGATTTTTCTCATGTTATTTATATGTTGGAAGAAACTTTTTTTTTATTATCTTTGACTTTTGTTGCAAGTCCTTGTTTATTCTGAGCTCTTTGCTTTCATTACTTCATGTTTGCAGATTGAAGCTATCTGCTGATATTTTGCCTTAGTTATGTGTCCCTCTTTCCATTTTTTCTACTTGTCCTTTTTGTCTTTCAGTTTGTCAGAGAGATCTTTGTGCAACCATGCTCATTTCTTTTTGGATTTCTTGTTTTTCTTTTTCAGTGGTATTGTGTTGGACTGGGCTTTTATGATTATATTTTTCAGAGTTTCCCAAGCTTCTTGAGTTGTTTTGCCCTTTAGGATTTTCATACAAGGAATCTTTCCCAAGTTCTTTCTGAGTTTGTTAAAATCTGCTCTTTTAAAATCTAAGACTCTGGTATCATTATGTTCTATTGCTTGTGTTTGCATTATGTTGAATTCTAGTATGACATGGTCACTCTCACCCAAGGTTCCTGCGGTTTCAACTCCCTCTATCAATTCTTCTCTGTTTGTAAGAACTAAATCCAGTATGGCTGTCCCTCTAGTTCCCTCCTCTACCTTTTGGACAACAAAGTTGTCAGTTGATTGGTTAGGAACCTATTTGATTTCTCCTTTGGTGCAGAATTAGTCTTCCAATTGATGTCAGGGTAATTGAAGTCCCTCATAACTATTGTAGTGTATTTCCTACATATGGTTAGCAAAAAGGACATCTATTTTTTCTGCTTGATTGGGTGGCCTGTAGTATACACCTATGGCAATGTCATTCTTTTTTCCCCTTTTGTGTTAACCCATATGCCTTCTAGGAGGTTTTTGTCTTTGGTTTCATGCATTTCTGTAGCAACATAGTGGTCTTTTACATATAGTGCAACTCCACCTCCTTTTTTACAGGATCTGGTTTTTTTTAACAGTTTATATCCTTCTATCAGTATGTTCCAGTCGTGGATTTCATCCTACCAAGTTTCTGTAATTCCAACTATATCATATGTATCTTCATGTATTAATAGTTCATGTTCACCCTGTTTGTTCCTCACACTTTCTGCATTTGTATATAGGCACTTGAGATCTGTATGTCTGACTCTGGATATGCTTCCCATGTCTCCTATTTGGTGTTTGAGTTTATCTTCCATCCCATCCCTTCTTACCTCATTATTTGACTTACTTTCTCGGGTTCTTTGCTTGGAATCAGGTCCTGGAGATCCTAAAGAATGGGCACCCTCCCACACCTCAATTTTATTTTAAAGCCCTCCTGATAAGTTGAGCCAGTCATTTTCCAAAAACATTCTTCCCAGTCTTTGTGAGGTGCAGTCCATCCCTTGACAAAAGCCTATCATGGAGGTAGTGCAGACCATGGTCCAGGAATCCAAAGTTTTTTGGGTGACACCAACCCTTTAGCCAGTGGTTCACTTCTAGAATCCTTTATTCTCTTATTGGATGTTTTTCCTTTTGTTGGCAGTACACATGAAAAAGCTACTTGTGCACCTAACTCCTTGATTTCTTGTCTAGCAGCTCGTAATCACTCGATATTGTTTTCAAGTACTTTTTTTGTGTCATTCATCCATCCCTACATGCAATAGTAGAAAAGGGTAGTAATCTGTGGGTTTTATTATTTTGGTTAGGTTCTCAGCCACATCTTTGATTTTTGCTCCAGGGAGACAACATATCTCTCTAGATTGACTGTCTGGTCTACAGATGGCTAATTCTATTCCCTTGAGAATTGAACCTCCTATCACCAACACTCACTTTTTTTTTCCTAGGAAGGTTTGGAGTATTTTTCTACCTATCACAGAAGCATTTGACAGGGCTACATTTTTAGGGACATTTGATGGCACTTCTTTTCTATGTGTCTACATGTTTTCTTCCAAGAAGAGTCCATGAAATCGATTGCTTAGCACCAGTGGGGGGTTCCACCACAAAACCGCGCTCGACTAAACCGCGCCCAACTAAACCGCGTCGCTGACGTCATCAACAGGGTGACAACAGCGCGGAGACAGAAGCACGCTGTAAACCCTAAACCTAAAATTAACCCCTAAACCTAAACCTAACCCCCCTAAACCTAATCCTAATCCTAACCCTAAACCTAACCCTTAACCTAACCCTAAACCTAACCCTAAACCTAACCCTAACTCTAAACCTAACCCTAAACCTAATCCTAACCCTTAACCTAACCCTAAACCTAACCCTAACCCTAACCCTTAACCTAACCCTAACCCTAACCCTAACCCTTAACCTAACCCTAAACCTAACCCTAAACCTAACCCTAAACCTAACCCTTACCTTAAGTTGAATCGGCTTGCTTTCAAAGTGCTATTTAAAGCGCCCTTCTTTCTCCGCGCTGGCTGTTGTCGCCCTGTTGATGACGTCAGCGACGCGATTTAATCGGGCGCGGTTTAGTCGAGCACGGTTTTGACGGGTCACACCAGTGGGGCTGCATCAGACAGGGGTTTTGTACAAAGTTTTGTGACATCACAGATCATTACTATTATTTAAATTTTCTAGTCTCCAACTCCAAAAAATGGCTCTGGCTTATGGTTTAAAATAGAGAAAGAAAAGAAAAGCTGTTGCATCCAAATATCCACATATCACCAACAGGGCTCCATAGGTACAGTATGGCACTGTAAGGCCAGGGAGAAAAGTCAAATTGTAGGCTCGCAAAGAATATCTGGATAGCATTCAAAGATCACGCATGCTTCCTGGACTCCAATAGGTGGCATTATTTGATTGAAGGGACTGTTTTTTAATCAGTTATTCTGTTAGCTTCACTTTTGGGGTGCTACAAAAAGATTCCTTTTCCTTAACGTGTCTATGCTTGTTAGGGTGGCATGATGGACTCCTTGAGCCACATATTTGTTCCTTGTTCTCTCTACAGAGAAATTTATCATAGTCTGAAGAAATGTTCTGGCTGAGAGCATTACACTTGTTTGCTCCATCTCCTGTTTTGTAATTGCTCAGCTACATCCTTCCAGGTTGACTAATTCTGCAGTTGTATACCTCGGGGGGGGGGGGGGGTCCTGCATTTTCTTAACCATGGAAATCTATTCTTTTTTTAAAAAAAAAACTTGCTTTATTTTTTTCTGATAGCTAAGCTCATTTAATTTGATTTGAAGAAGATGGAAGAAATGTAGTAGCAGAGGGGTATTGCAAAGCATGCACGAAGCGAGCCGGTTGTTAAACTGGTAGGATCGCACCACTGGCTAAATCTACCAAAGATTATCAGATATAAAAAGTAAAGGTAAAGGTTCCCCACACACATATATGCTAGTCGTTGCCGATTCTAGGGGCCGTGCTCATCTTCGTTTCAAAGCCGAAGAGCCAGCGCTGTCCGAAGATGTCTCAGTGGTCATGTGGCTGGCATGACTAAATGCCAAAGGTGCACGGAATGCTGCTACCTTCCCACGAAGGTGGTCACTATTTTTCTACTTGCATTTTTATATGCTTTCGAACTGCTAGGTTCGAAGAAGCTGGGACAAGTAATAGGAGCTCACTCCATTACGTGGTGCTAGGGATTCGAACCGCCGAACTGCCAACATTTCTGATCGACAAGCTCAGTGTTTTAGTCACTGAGCCATCACGTCCCTTGTGTCTGTTGTGTCAGATATAACAATATATCTATTTTAACTTTGATTAAATAAACTTTATTTCTTTTCATTTCTTGGTCCTTTTGCACAAAATTCTTCTAAACTTTAATAAGCCTCTTTTGTAAATCCAGAATAGGACAATTATCTAAGTCACTGTTTTGGTTTGTTACTTCTAAATCTCTTTTAATTATTAAGACATTGTTTTTTTGTGTCTAGTATAGCATCTTTTTCTTTATCATTCTTGCAATTTGTCACTTTTAGTTTCACTTTCACATAATTAGTCTTATCTGTAAAGCTGATTTCTATTCCATAACATCTTTTAAACATGGTCTATTTATAGAGGCAGATATACTTACAATAATTTCTAGCGTTATTATTCAAAACTATCCTTCAGTATATCCAATGTTAAAATATTTTGGTTCATTCCCTACTCATGTTTCCCGAAAATAAGACAGGGTCTTATTTTCTTTTGACCCCCGAAATAAGCGCTTGGCCTTATTTTGGGGGAGGGTCTTATTATTTTTGAGGAGGCAGCAAGCGTGGTCACCTGATGGCTGTTGCTGTGTTGCAATATTTTGGGGGAGGGCTTATTTTAGCGCATGCGCACAAAAGCCCGATTGGGCTTATTATCCGGGGAGGTCTTAGTTTCTGGGAAACAGGATATTAGTAAGTTAAATTTAACTAAATTCCTTTAATTCTAATATTTAGTTCCTACTAATTCCTCCAGTGTCTTCTTCAAAGTTCCATCATATCATTAAAAAAATTCAAAATGGAAGTAATTTCCCATTGTGTTCACCTTGAGTGAGGTAACTGTATAGAGCATATGTGAGTGATCTCAAGTGATCTCAAAAGGAAAGAGAGAATCGACTCCTCAGCTGTTCATTCCACCAGTCATTGCCTGCACTTTTAGCAGATTTGTCTTCAGTTTGCTATTTCTTCCTCCCCCCAGAGTCAGCATAGGATTGCTTACTTTTAGCTGTAGATTCTGGATTTGTCAAAATCAGTTATAACATACCGTCATTGAAACTCCTTTACAGAACAGCTATTTTCTTAGGCAAGTCTTTTCATTGTGGGATTAAAAACAGAGTTATTTTCTTCAGATCGGGCAACGAAGATTGCAAATACCCTACAAATTGTCAATCTGAGTTGTTGAGTAACATGAATTGGACCACTTCAGATAACAAGAGGAAGATGACAGTTTGAAATCTGATATCTTCTATAGTGAAAAAAAATAACAATTTCATTTATAATCCTTTTGGTGCCTGCCATGGCTGCTCCTGTTCCTTTGTTTAGTCACTCCTGACTCTGTGGAATTCAAGGGGCATCATTTCACAGTATTTCCTGTCAGTAACTGATTAACAGAATAACAGAGTGGGAAGGGACCTGGAGGTCTTCTAGTCCAACACCCTGCTCAAGCAGGAGATCATATACTATCTCAGACAAGTGGTTGCCCAGTCTCTTCTTAAAACTTGCCTTCAGAAGTTATGTTTCCTCTGAATGCTAAAGGAAATGGAGTCTGGCTTCCCACAGGATTCACTTATTTTTGGAATGAGGGTTGATAGGTAAAGAATATTCACCTCGCTGAAATGTGCTAGTTATTATCGACTCTAGGGAGCAGTGCTCATCTCTGTTTCAAAGCTGAAGAGCCAGCGCTGTCCGAAGACATCTCTATGGTCATGGGGCCGGCATGACTAAATGCCGAAGGTGCACGGAATGCTGTTACTTTTCCACTAAAGGTGGTCCCTATTTTTCTACTTGCATTTTTACATGTTTTCAAATTGCTAGAAGCTGGGACAAGTAATAGGAACTCACTCTGTTACACGGTGCTAGGGATTCAAACCGCCAAACTGCCGACCTTTCTGATTGACAAGCTCGGCGTCTTAGCCACTGAGCCACCGCGTCCCTTAGTATCCTGCGCCCCGCGTTCCAAACAATACAGTTTGGTATTTGGCTCTGGCCACTAGATGGAGCCAGAGAACAACATCAGTATATACACAAATTATATGCTGCGGGCATGACAGTGACCACAACAGAATACAGTATTCCGAATGAAAAAGGCCTGAAAATGGGGCATGCAGAGCCGAAAAATGGCTGGTGGGTGGGCGGGGCTTCAGTAATATTCGGTCTATAAGACACACAGACATTTTCACTGCCTTTTGGGAGACAAAAAGGTGCATCTTATAGTCCAAAAATATGGTAACTTTCTTCAATGATAGAAAAGCAACCATTTTTACGGTAATGAAACAAAGAACTTGCTAAGAGTTTAAGCATAGCAAACAATATTTTAAGTTGGACTCACAATGATTACGTAGAAGTAGTTCATTCTGACACATGGAAACATGTACTTGTAAGCTTAATGTCATTGGTGGAAATTGGAAAAAATAAAACCACTACAATCATAACATGAGATTCTGGAGAGCAACCATTACATTAGATCAGGGGTGTCAAACTTGATTTCATTGAGGGCCGCATCAGGGTTGTGTTTCACCTCAGGGGCCCAGGTTAGGAATGCCCAGGGTGGGCATGGCCACCTCAATGTTACTCGTGTCAGGGGTGCCTGTGATGGCCTGAGAGCTCTGCCAGCAAAAATGGGCTTCCGAGCTCCGTTTTTGGCTGCAGCGGCCTCCAGCAACCCTCTGCCAGTGAAAACAGAGCTCAGGAGGGCCACCCTTCCAAGCTCCATTTTCATTGGCTGAGGCACCATGGGCCAGTCCTTTGCTGTTTCCAGGTCAGTCCCGCGGGCCAGATCTAAGCATCCCGTTGGCTGGATGCGGCCCGCGGGCCTTGAGTTTGACACCCGTGGGTTAGATGATCAGTTTAGGTAAAAATTTCTATGAAAACAACACAGTTTTCAAAATATGTATCAGTTTTGATGCAAACACAAATGTATAATAATAATTGCATTTTTATTCTCCAATATAACTCTCCTGATATCAAGGTAACATAATACCAAACGAAACCTAAGAAGCATAAAAGGAGCCATACAAAAAACCCTCCATAATTAGCCTAATCCTACTAATAATATTTATCAATTATGGGTCAAAGGCTATCATGACTAAGTTACACTAAATTTATGTAAGTAACCTTATCATTAATATCAGCCTAATTATAGACATTTGCTCACTAATCTTTACATTACTTTGTGGCCTGCCTGATCAATCCATTATCTGATACCTAGATGCTAATGCGCTTACTGACATATTTGTTACATATTTACTTATTTTTCTCACTGTAATATTTATTCTTGTAATTGCAAAGAATGCATTTCAAAAACAAATATGGGAGGGTACCTCAAAATGAACAGGAATTCTATCATCCCTATTGGCTGATTGACACAGTGACTACAGTCATAAACCCTTATATCTCACATTAGTCCTTCTGGACTAACCTTCACTCTGAATGGATTGTTATAAATTCATCATAGGACATATATTTTTTTCCGATTAAAAATTACTAACAATATGCCCTTGCCTAGGAGTAATCCAAACAGCAAATGATAAATAAATTCAATTTAAAAGAATAATAGAGATCACCTTTTCGCACTTTATTTCCTCCCCGCTTAAAGGTGAGGAAAACAGGATCGGGGTTGCATTGAATTAGCTCATCTTCTTTTGTAATTGTAACTTTTGCACCTTTCTTAGTGAAAAGATCAGCAGTCTGCTATTTTTGATTAATATCAGACCTTAATTTTAATGGTGGAGGTTTTTGGGGTGGGGAGTTAGTTAAAATATACTGAAAACATCTGAGCAAACTCACACAATATTCAGCAGCACTTTCTGTGGTTTAATTTAACTTAGCATATCCATTTTTCTTTTCCATCTTGAGTCTGTATTAATTTTTATATAGTCTCCCTGGCTTCAAGTTAACGTACCACCGTCAAGCTGAGTTTGGACTGTGTACTGAGCCAAATATATATTTAGGTATTTATTTATTTATTTATTTATTTATTTATTTATTTATTTATTTATTTATTTATTTATTTATTTATTTATTTATTTATTTATTTATTTATTTATTTATTTATTTATTTATTTATTTATTAGACTTATATACCGCTTCATAGGGCTTTCAGCCCCTCTCTAAGTGGTTTACAAATTTTTTAGCAAATTGAGTCAGCAACTTGCCCCTACAGTCTGGGTCCTCATTTCACCCACCTCGGAAGGATGGAAGGCTGAGTCGACCTTGAGCCGGTGAGATTTGAACCGCTGAACTGCAGATCACAGTCAGCTGAAGTGGCCTGCAGTACTGCACCCTAACCACTGCGCCACCTCGGCTCTGTACTCTGTACATGTACTCTTTTTATGGTACGAGGTAGAATCTCGTTTGACCCAGAGGTGGTATTCAGACAGTTCTCTCCAGTTTGGGCAAACCGGTGGTGGCGGCTGCAGGAGGCTCTGTCTACCCACCCTAACCTAATGTATGAGCACTGCTCATGCACAGAAGGCGGTGTGCATGCACAGAGCGCGCTTACACTTGCAAACCGGTAGGGAAGGTAAATTAATCCCACCTCTGTCTGGTCTGACCCCAACATGATGAAGTTCATTTTTATGGCCCAAGATAAGACACTTATCTGCCATTTGACTTGCGTAGCCTGAGGGGGGCTTTGTTCAGAAAAGCAAGTGTTATGCTTTGGTGTTTCTTTTTTTAAAAAGAAAATAATTTTTATTCAACATTTTTTAAACCTTAAAATCACAATTACACTTTTACAGCTTTCCGTTATCGGTATTCTCTTTTCCTAATTTTGAATTTTCCATTCTAAGGCCTATTGTTTTATACATATACCTCCTTATTTCACAGTTACTCATTTATATAATATATACAACATTTACATCTCTGTTACTCTCTAAATATATACCATTTCCTTTTATTGTATTTTCTATGTATTCATTATACATTAATTTTACATCTCTTTGCAAGCCAATTATACCACCTATTCCATGTCTTGTAATATCCTGTTTCCTTTCTATCCTTTAGTTCCATCATTAATTTATCCATTTCCCGGCATTCTAGCACCTTTTTTTATAATCTCTTTGTTTGAGGGGACATTTTTTTTTGTTTCCAATTTTGGGCGAATGTAATTCTGGCTGCAATATGAATATAATATGAAGCATAAAATATTGAATTTCTTTGCTTGTATTTCCTTTGATTATTCCTAGAAAGAACAGCTTTGGTGCTTCTTACAGATTCTTTTTGGGAAAGCTTCTGAGATATTGGGGACAAATATCTCTTTTTCCTGAGGTCAATTTACAAGCAGCCTGGAGTTTGCACGGCTAGAATTGTTTAGCCTCTTGCTTGGCCTAAGGTGTGCTGAATCTGCAGGGGGTACAATAGCCTAGAGTATAGCCTAGGCAAGCTGGAGGAGCTACTGTGAATGACAAGCACAATGTATTGATTGTTTTCTAAACTCAGCCCAGCCGATAGAAGGTAATTAATGACTCCATTTGCCTCTGTACCAACAAGAACAATTGAGTTTGAAACAGCGACAACTGACAGTGATGTGAAAGCTCCCTGAGGGAGATATTGTGAAAAGAAGGTGACTGGCTCCCGTTGCTTGGGGACACAGGCAGGAATGAAGCCAAGGAGGAGAGGGCGAAAGGAAGAAGGCAGGAGCTGAGGCAGACTGGAAGACCAGGATAAAAAGTATTTGTGAGGCAATTTCAAAAATAGAAGATACTTTGAAAATGTGATCCCTGAAATAAAAAAGGTAAAGGTTCTCCTCGCACATATATGCTAGTCGTTCCCAACTCTAGGGGGTGGTGCTCATCTCTGTTTTAAAACTGAAGAGCCAGCGCTGTCCAAAGACGTCTCCGTGGTCATGTGGCTGGCATGACCCAATGCCAAAGGCGCACGGAACGCTGTTACCTTCCTGCCAAAGTGGTCCCTATTTTTCTACTTGCATTTTTACATGCTTTCGAACTGCTAGGTTGGCAGAAGCTGGGACAAGTAACAGGAGCTCACTCTGTTACACGGCGCTAGGGATTCGAACCGCTGAACTGCCGACCTTCTGAACGACAAGCTCAGCGTCTTAGCCACTGAGCCACCGCATCCCGCTCACTGAAATAAAGGGCACCCTTTTATATTATATTCCCTCCAAAAAGTGGGTGCCAACTTAGAAGATTCCTTGCCTTAGTGAAGACTTTAGCTGGCTTTAGTAACATGCTAGGCAAAGATAGACTCAACTACTTTATGGGTCAACATGCTTTCCAAACTAGCATGATTATTTGGTAGATTGGTTCCATGAATTAGAAAATGAGGTAATTTAGTAGTCCAGGTTTGCATGAACAAATCTTTGCTCTTTCCACTGAGTCATAGAATTTGCTTGCTTTTTACTTGAATACCAGCTACATTGGCAGACAGACAGATCTGCAAATCAAACCCCTATTGTTCAAAAATTCTTGCATGAGCTTTATTAAATAACCGAACAAGTGGTGGCCTCCAAATTTTTTAACAACCAGTTCTCTGCCCTAATTACTGGTTGGGTGGGCATGGCTGTGTGGGGTCATGTGACTGAGTGGGTGTGGCCAAATCTATGTCACTTGTGTGGGTGGTACCTGCATTTTTTTATCTGCTTGTGCTTTGTAAGTCAGATGTGCCTTTTCTAAGGCCTTTCTCACAACTGGCCATGTGATTTGCAGTTTTTGTATCCACTCCTTAAGGGAAGTGGATAGTTCTAGAATGGGGTTAAACTTTTGGCCAGTGGCTACTCTAAAAGGGGTAAACAGTTTGACTGCCTTATTGCTATTGTAATATGGCAGTCTGGACAGAGCATCAGTCAGAAAAATCCCCCCCCGGGGGAGGTGTTGAAGGGTGAGGTTGAAGTATTGGAAGTATTGAGCCCAACGTACTTGTTTGGAGGATAATAATGTGGGATTTTAAAGGGCTTCCAGATTCTTGTGATTTTTCCCCTTCCAGGAAATGGCGCCAAGTAAGGAGGGCCCAATGGGGACAGCATAAGCCTCCTTCTCCCAATCTGCCCACCGTTGCTCTGCATCTGTTCACTTCTTTGAGGTGTATGCACAGAACTGCAATTGCTCCTGCTAGTTTTCCTACAGCAGGACAGCCCTGACTGCCACATCGCTAATGTCTACTTAGATTACGAAGGGCTTTTCCGGGTCTGGATGTTTTAACACCGGTTTGGCAAAAAAGAGTTTCTTTGGTTTCACCTGGCATTCCATAGTTCACTTTAAAGGTTGACTCGGCTTGGCCTCCCCCTCCCTTTCCCAAGCAGGTACATTGAAGTGACAAGAAGGCCAGAAACCAGAAAGAGGTTGTAAAGGCACATCCAGCCCCCCCCCTTCCCATCATAATGGCAGCATCCCGATAGGGATCTAAGGGACCTGACACGGAAGCCACTTTCTGAATGGTGTCTCTAGCCTTGAAATGGGAAGTGGTGCATCAGTTGCTAAGCAGAAAATCTATGGACTAGTCATTGCCATTAATTTTATTGCAGAATTAAAACAGTAGCATCTGAACACAGAATGTTACTTGATGCAGAATCTGATTACATTTGCTACTTAAACCTGGTCTCCTGGTCTCATGTTTGACCCTTCTTTTGATTTATTTATACTGCACTCCTGTATTATAGAGTTAAATCTCAGCAAGTATGTCAGAATGCACACTTACCCTTTTCTGCTGCTTCTTTCATTGGTTTGCCATCTTTCTCTGTGCAAGGCCTGTCATCTCTGAGATCCTGAGTTCGTGTAGATAGCACCCATAATCCTTGAGCAGAACTATCAGTGGGGTATGATTGATCAATTGAATTCCCTAGCAGCTGAAAAATGCGGGATTAAGTAAGGCATTATACACACACAGTGTTGAGACTGGATGTTCATTTCAAGTTCATCCTGCACGTCTTCTGCCACAAGATCAAGCAATCAATAGGGGAGCAGATATCATATATCACTTCTCTCCATCCTAGGGAGAGCACCATAATCTCTTGCAAATTTAGAGTGACAGTCTTGTCAAGATCTTAAGGGACCTGAATAAATGAAGGAAAAGGGAGCTTGCACTGGCTTTGAGAAAGCTCAGGTTTCTTTTGCAGATTGAATCAATCAGCAGATATTCAGATTGAATATCTGTGTATACATGGATATTTATGCCATGATACCATTGTTATAAATACTAAGATAGCTACTGGGCAGAGTGTATTAATTAATTCATAGTTCAGTTTGCAGTATGTAAAGTGAAGATCATTTAGGTTTTAGTACAGGGGTCGGCAACCCTCGGCTCTGGAGCCACATGTGGTTCTTTCTGCTGCAGCTCCCTATCGCTTAAAATATGCATCACAACCAGCAATGTGCAACACCCACCAGCATGTGATTTATTAAATTTTTTGACCCATCGTTTTTTTTTCAGAGTTCGAAATCTTTTTGTTGCAAGCAGAAATAAAAATGTGTTTTCTCTGTAGCAGATCATTGATTTCATAAATGCAACACACTATCGGGTTTTTTTAGCCTAAAGATTTAAAAAAAACAATATATGCAGTGTTATCTTCATTTTAGATGTCAAAAGAGTTTTGTGGGCCCCGGCGTTTTCTTTTTTGTGGGAAACGGGTTCAAATGGCTCTTTGAGTGTTTAACGTTGCTGACCCCTGTTTTAGTAGAAAAAATGTAAGAAGCTAAATGTTCATTATTTAATAGGTGCCACCATCTTGATTTTTCCTTCTGTGCATGGGCAGAACAATTTTATTGCACTGCGCATGCGTGCATGAAGCACACACAAGTAAACCAGCAATAGTGCCTGCCGGAACTTACCCCTGCCCCCCATGTTTTATTTATTTTATTTATATAACATTATTTATATAACAAACAGTGTGTGATCGGATACAGTTATTTTTAAACAGTCATAATCCACATATTTGTTGTAGTATTCATCACAATAATATTGATAATCTAATAATCTAATAACAATAATACTAACATCTTCTTTAACAACTCTTCACATTAATATTTCTTTTTATGTCTCCTCCTTTCTAACTTCTGTTTCTGTTGTCTAGCCATTGATAAAATACATCCCATATCAAAAAGTATTCAATTTCTTCTTTAACCTTAATAGTGAATGTTAATCTATCCATTTATGCGCAGTCTAATATTTTCTTTAGTACATTCTCATCTGATGGAATCTTATCAGTTCTGTGCAAATACAGTTCTGGTTGCAGTTAATATATATAAAACCAGATATATAGTCCTTTTATCATATTTTTCCGGTATAAGGCCCAACAAAAATATCTCTGGTTTCAAGTCTATGTGTTGCTTTATCATTTTATCCAACCAAGTATGTATTTTCATGCAACGGATGCAGTATTCCAAGTGTGGCCCCACTAGTGTAGTATAAAACAGTAGTATCGTTGTTGGGATTTTGATGGTATCCCTCTGTTGATACAGCCTAGGTCTATATCAACTTTTTTGACTGCTACAGCATACTGCTGGCTCATATTGAAGTGGCAGTCCGCTAGGACACCTAGATTCCTCTCACAGTTGATCCAGGTACAATTTATTCTATACTTCTGCACTTGATTTTTCTTGCTTAGGTTGCAGGATCTTACTTTTCCCTTATGGCATCTTATTGGATAGGGCCCGATGCTCAGATTTGTCAAGATCCTTCTGAACCTTGAGTCTATCCTCCAAAGTGTTGGCCATTTCCCCCAAGGTGATGTCATCTGCAAATCTGATGAGCTTTCCTTCTATCCCATCATCTAGAAAATGTAGGAAGCTGTTGAAGAGCACTGGGCCTCAAGCCAGAACTTTGAGGTTCCATTGAAGACCACAGGTTGAGTGCAGTTGGTCAGCCAACTGAAAATCCATACCGGTAGTAAAAAAAAAGAAAAAAAGAATCCCACGCAGGGGTGAAATTCAGCAGGTTCTGACAGGTTCTGGAGAACCGGTAGCGAAAATTTTTAGTAGTTGGAGAACCGGCAAATGCCACCTCTGGCTGGCCCCAGGAATGGGGAGGGAATGGGGATTTTGCAGTATCCTTCCCCTGCTATGCCCTCCAAGCCACGCCGACAGAACCAGTAGTAAAAAAAATGAATTTCACCACTGATCCCACCCCAGGTAGAACATTATCTGACCTTAAAAGTTAAGCAAAAAGCAAGATTGCACACAGAAAAATGAATGCTACTGAGAAAAAGGGACTGGGTGAGCATTTACTTATCCCAGCTTCTGCTAATCTAGCAGTTTGAAAACACGTAAACAATGCAAGTAGAAAAATAGGGACCACCTTTGGTGGGAAGGTAACAGTGCTCTGTGCGCCTTCAGGGTTGAGTCATGCCGGCCACATGACCACAGAGATGTCTTCGGACAGCGCTGGCTCTTCGCCTTTGAAACTGAGATGAGCACTGCCCCCTAGAGTCGGGAACGACTAGCATATATGTGTGAGGGGAATCTTTCCCTTTATTGTCACATCATCTTTCTCCTATTGTTTTACTTTAGCTTAGGAATGGATTGGACAGGAATTATCCTGGACAGCAAGCTGACTGGCTCCAAAACGTCTTAATTTGCACTCCTGAGTGTAATAATTTTCATTTTTCTTCCGACATTTTGCCATCCAAAGCTACAAGCCATTTCAGTCTAAAGATGAATTATGGTTAAATTAAAAATGATAATATTTGCAATAATAGTTACAGTACCATAAATATTACTAATTATAATATAATCCCATGTCTGACTTAAATGAGGAAATTAAAGAATGACTCCCAGGTCAGCAAGTGACACAGCTGGGGGCAGTGGCTACTAATTTCAGAGGACAGAGGAAAGATTCAACAAGACCTAAGCAGGCTTGAAATTAATACGATGGAAATTAACCAGAAGAATTCTACAGTTCTATACCTGGGTAGGAAAAATGGAAAACACAAGTATAGGCTGGCCATGATTTGGCTGAAATGTATAAAGGAGCCAGTTGTCTTGGGGAAAAAACAAGTTAAATACTGGATAAGCCAGGAGTGTGAAGTGCAAAAAAAAGGCAAATTATATTCTAGAGTGCATTAACAAGTGCATAACAAGCCAGGTGACAGAAATAAATACCACTCCTCTCCAGACATATTAATTCTACTTAAAATACCATATTCTCAGGGGTGGGATTCTACCAATTCAGACCAGTTCAGGCAAACTGGTAACTCTGACTATCAGCTGGGAATGAACCGGTTCGCTCTGACTTTGAAATGGGCCCGCCCACCTGTTCCTGCGCTATACTCACTTATAATTCCTTTTCTGAAACCCAGCTGATCGGTGAGGCAGAGTGGATTGCCGTACCTCAGCTGTTTTCCTCGCCAGCAGTAATGCTGAAGGCGAGTTTTCAGTAAACTCTGCACATGCGCAAAGTGCGTCCTCAGCAAACCGGTTGTTAAACCAGAAGGATCCCACCCCTGCATATTCTTGCACCACACTTCAAAAAGGACAGTGACAAATTTGTGCAAGTTTAAAGAACGCCGGCAGGATGATGAGGGATCTGGAAACCTATCTTTATAAAGGATAAGTAAATTATTAGGGTATATTTAGCCTAACAAAGAGGCAACTGAGATATTACAGAAGTTTTTTAAACATCTGATGGGTTGCTACATGGAAAATAGAGTGGACTCATTCTTGATTGTCCTAGAAAACAGAAGTTAAAATTGCAAGGAAGGAGGTTCATCCACTATCCAAAAGATTGAGACAATAATCGGACCAAGGTAAATTGGATGAGGTGCCTAATTGGTGCTGAACTGTTTCCATCAGTTAAGGGACACCTGATCAGGCTCCCAGTAGAATATCAGTCAAACCACTCCACATCCTAAAACTACTATGTACCATATTTCCCCAAAACTAAGACAGGGTCTTATATTCTTTTGCCCCCCAAAATAAGTACTTGGCCTTATTTTCGGGGAGGCCTTGTTATTTTTGAGATGCAGGAGGCGGTGAGCATGCTCACCTCATGGCTGCTGCTGTGTTGCAATATTTTCGGGGAAGGCTTATTTTAGAGCATGCACTCAAAAGCCCTTTTGGGCTTATTATCCAGGACGGTCTTATTTTCAGGGAAACAGGGTACTAAGGGAGAAATGCAACTTTAAATAGTTAAGCACAATTTATGGTTGTTCCAACGATGGGCTGAAGAGTAGATGAAGGCAATGGTATGGAAGTAAAGCAGAAAAATAGATTATGGGTCATATTATATATACTGTTGTAGTTATTGTTAGTTGCAAAGTTGTGTCTGACGCATCCCGACCCCATGGATAATGTTCCTCCAGGTCTTCCTGTCCTCTACCATCCCCTGGAGTACATTTACTGTATTTTTCGGAGTATAAGATGCACCAGAGTATAAAACGCACCAAGATTTTGAAGAGCTAAATTTAAAAAAAAAAAGATTTTTGCACACTGCAGACCTCCCAAACCCTCTGCACGCCTCGTTTTTGTGAAAACCAGTGCATGCAGAGAGTTTGAGAGGCTTGCAAAGTGCTCCTGGGGGCTGGGGGGGCAAAACCAAGCAAAAAACAGCCTGCTTTTCATGAAAATGGCCTCATTTTTTGCCAAAAAAGGGCATGCATAGCCTTTAGGAGGCTTTCTAACTTTCACTTTTTAATGGCGTTGATGATTTCCCTTGGCTTTTCCACGCAGCTTATCACCTCCTCATTTGTGATTTTTTTCAACCCACCTTATACATAACAGCGGTCTGTAAATCCACATTTCAAATGCTTCTAGTTTCTTCAAGTGGTTTTCATTCATCCAGGGAACTAAAATTTGTATCCTTGAGATTTAGCTTTAGTAGAACTCTTGGATTTTGAACATTTTGAATCAGTGATCACAGCAAACAGCTTCCTCCCCTCCCTCTTTCCCCTTCCATGCAAGTGTTGGAGAAGGAGAAGGAGGAGGAGGCTGCAGGCTTGTTGTCAGCTTGTACTAATCAATATATAACATTGTCCATGGTCTTATTGTATTAGTTTACAGTATATAATGCAGTATTGATTATATCATATTGCAAAACCATACATAGCCAGGAAGATCAAAACAGAGTAGTAAAGTTGAGGGATATATGATCTGCATCCCGAGAATTTCCTTTGGTTGCAATAGAAAAAAAAAACAATCTGCTGCTTATAGGAGAAGATGGATATTGCCTTCATAATGCAATTAGCTTCTTCTATGTTTCAGGTTGAAGTCCAGACTTACTTTTAACTCTCTGGGCGTAGCAAGAATATGCTGTAGACCCGGGGTGTCAAAACTCGATTTCATTGAGGGCTGCATGAGGTTTGTGTTTGACCTCATGGGGGCGTGGTCAGGGGGCATGGCCAGTTCAACATCACTCCTTAGGGGGCGCCTGTGGTGGCCTGAGCACTCTACCAGTAAAAACGGGCTCCTGGGATTGGTTTTCAGCTGCCACCCCCTCCTGCAACCCTCTGCACTGGCAGAGTATTGCAGGAGGCCGCGGCAGCTGAAAACAGAGCTTGGTAGCCTGTTTTCACTGGCAGAAGCACCACGGTCCAGTCCTTCACTGTTTCCAGGGCAGCCCCGCAGACTACATCTAAGTACCCCCCGGCCTTGAGTTTCATACCCCTGCTGTAGACACTTAACATTTTAAATTGATTTTTATATTCACTATTAAGAGAATATGGAAGACTCTTCTCTTTTACATATGTGCCGTATTTTTCTGGTCAAAATGAGAAAACAGCAATACTTTTAGTTCAAGGCAAGAATAGTGCAAATTAGGTAGGATGTATGCTAAATAATTTCTCCCTCAGAAAGTTTTGCTTTGTGTAGCTAAAATGTTATCAAGAGGTCTTACACTTGGAATCTGTAACAAAAGGTACTATGGTGTTACATACACAGATCAGTCTACCTAGTGAGGCTGCACATGTACTCATATGGCATTAACAATGTTGATGAACCTTTTCGGCAATGAATGCCAAAACAGGAGCATACATACAAAGGAGAACACCGAAAACCGAAGATCAGCTCTCTAGCGCACACATGGGAGAGTGCCAGAAATTGGAAGAGCAGTTTCCTGGCATGCATGTGTGCACCGGGAAGCTGAGCTCCCAGTTTCCAGCATGCACATCAGTAACCTGATCATTTGGTTTCTGGCACACATGCGTGCACAAAGACCACTGGTTGGCATGCACATGCGCACCAGGGAGCTGCTCGTCCGGTTTCCAGCACTCCTGCATGCACGAAGACCAGCTGGCTAGCACACATGTGGTTGCTGGAACCCGGAAGAACAACAGGTGATGGCTGGCATGCCTGGAAATTGAATTGAATTGAATTTTATTATTTGTATGCCGCCCTTCTCCGGGAGGGACTCAGGGCGGCAAACAACTCAAAAGGGGAAAGGGGATACAAACACAATACATATAATTAAAATACACAAGAGTCATACGGCCATACAAGTCGAGAGGGGAGGGGAACTCATCAACCCCAGGCCTGCCGGCAAAGCCAGGTTTTGACGGCTTTTCGGAAGGCCTGGAGAGAGGTGAGGGTCCGAATCCCTGCGGGGAGTTCGTTCCAGAGGGCCGGAGCTGCCACAGAGAAGGCCCTCCCCCGGGTAGTAGCCAGGTGGCATTGGCTGGTAGACGGAACCCGGAGGAGGCCAGCCCTGTATGATCTAATGGGTCTTTGGGAGGTAATTCGCAGCAGGCGGTCTCTCAAGTACCCAGATCCAATACCATGAAGGGCTTTATAAGTTATGACTAGCACTTTGAAGCGTATCCGTAGACTAATCGGTAACCAGTGCAGCTCGCGGAGGATAGGTGTAACGTGGGTGTACCGAGGTGCACCCACAATCGCTCGCACGATTCTGGCACGCATGCCATAAGTTCGCCATGACAGCATATAAGAAAGATCGCATCTTGAGTTAACTCAATTTTTTCTGAATCACTCTGAATATGTCTTATCTTAGGTGATATGGTTTTTCAGCTGTTGCATAAGAGCTGCTCCTGTTGAAAAATGGAGGCATTTTTCTTTCAAAGAGCAATGAAAGCAATGGCACGGGAATGGTGTGAGAAATGTCAAGATGCTTTCTTTTCAAATGTACAAATTGTTTGCAATTCACATAAAAGTTTCTTTACGCCCCAGTTTTATTTATTTTCTTGCTTGTGCTGCCTATAGTAGATTTATTTTTTAACCCTGGCAACTTGTCAAACATTCACCACTAGGTTATAATTCCTTGCAGCCAAAGTATACCAATCGATGTAGAGGACAAACTCTAAGTTAAATATCTCAGCCGAAGATTAAATGTGGTTTTGAAACTAGTATATTTTCCCTAAGAAATAAAAGGATGCGATCTTTAAATAAATAAATAAATAAGTAAATGATTGAGATGACAGAAAGGGCAGACTAATTTCTAGATTTACAGGGATTGAAGGAGGCACTTGGATGTGGTAAGATAGAACAATGTGGGATAGTAAATACCACCACAACAGTGGTGAAATCCAGCAGGTTCTGACAGGTTCTGGAGAACCAGTAGTGGAAATTTTGAGTAGTTCAGAGAACCAGCAATTGCCACTTCTAGCTTTCCCCAGAGTGGGGTGGGAATGGAGATTTTGCAGTATCCTTCCCCTGGAGTGGGGAGGGAATAGAGATTTTGCAATATCCTTCCCTTTCCATGGCCAACAAGCCACGCCTAACAAGTCTCACCCAACAAGCCATGCCCACAGAACCAGTAGTAAAAAAAATGAATTTCATCTGCGCCACAAGATGGATTTGCACTTGACTAACCAACTGCATTCAGTGTGTGATTCTCAATGGAATTACTGTGTTTCCCTCAAAATAAGACATGTCCTAAATTAAGACCAAGCCCTTATCTCAGAGGTCAAAAGAAAATAAGACCGTGTCTTATTTTTGGGGAAACACAGTACATCTCCATGGAGAGAAGCATGCAGTGTGGTATCTGAAGGTTTTGTCTTGGGGCCAGTGTTCTTCAACATCTTTATAAATAACCTAGATGAGGGGATTGGAGGGGTACCCATCAAATTTGCAAATGACATCAAGCTGGTGGGAATTGCCAATGCTTTGGAAAATAAAATCTGCATTCAGAAGGATCTTGACAGACTTGAGCATTGAGCCCTATGCAGTTCAGTGGTGAGAAAAGTAAGGTATTGCACAGGCAAGAAACACCAAATGCAAAAGAAAAAGGGAAATAGAAACCTAGACAACACACTACCAGATGAAGGAGGGGGGAAATAGTAAGGTACTAATATCCAAATATGGGTTTAAAGAATGATGCATGTGTAACTATGAAAATGGAAAATAAATTGTGGAAGACGGAATTTAAGATTGTTATGTAAATACAGAACCAGGTTTGCTGGAACGCCATCCTGAAAATACGCCAGATTGAAGAGGAAAATATGTAAACACAACAACGGAAAGAGAGAATGGAGAGAGGAGTAGAGGGAAAGGCAGGAAGAGGAGAGGAGAAAGGAGAGAGAAAGAAGAAAGGGAAAAGGAGAGGAAGAAAGGGAGGAGAATTAAGAGTAGGAGAAAGGGTAGGAAGGGGAAGAAGAGGGGAGGAATGGGGGAGAGGAAGGGGAAGTAAAGAAGGGAAAGGAGAGGAGGAAAGAAGAAAGGAAAGAAGGAGAGATGAAGGGAGGGAAGGGAGGAAGAAGAAGTAGGGTTGTTGTAAAATAAAATGGGTGTATGGGATGGTAGAAAAGCAATCTCGATTAGATTTTTAACTTTAGAGGGAGGCAAAAATTGTTATAAATGTTACAAGATAACACATATTATGAAATTGTATATTTGTATGTATGAGAAATAAAAATGAAATACTTTTTTCAAAAAGAAAAACCAAATGCATAGCTGTAAAATAAGTGGTACCTGGCTGAACAATACTTGAGGAGCAGTCATAGAGATGAGGGCACAAGCCTATTCTCCAAATCCCCTGAGGGCAGGACAAGAAGCAATGGGTGGAAGATCATGAAAGAGATACCTGATTTGAAACTAAGGAGACATTTCCTGACAGTGAGAACGATTAACCAATAGAACAGTTTGCCTCCAGGAATTCTGAGTGCTCTATCGCTGGAGGTTTTCAAGTAAAGATTGGACTACCATTTGCCCATGATGGAACGAGTCTCCTGTTATGGACAGGGTGTTGGACTAGAAGCAGGGGTGAAATTCAGCAGGTTCTGACAGGTTCTGGAGAACTGCTAGCGGAAATTTTGAATAGTTCGGAGAACTGGCAAATACCACCTCTGGCTGGCCCCAGAGTGCAGAGGGAATTGGAATTTTGCAGTATCTTTCCCCCAGGAGTGGGGTGGGAATGGAGATTTTGCAGTATCCTTCCTCAAGGAGTGGGGTGGGAATGGAGATTTTGCACTATCCTTCCCCAGGAGTGTGGTGGGAATGGAGATTTTGCAGTATCCTTCCCCTGGAGTGGGGAGGGAATATATATTTTGCAGTATTCTTCCCCCAGGAGTGGGGTGGGAATGGAGATTTTGCAGTATCCTTCCCCTGGAGTGGGGAGGGAATGGAGATTTTGCAGTATCCTTCCCCAGGAGTGTGGTGGGAATGGAGATTTTGCAGTATCCTTCCCCAGGAGTGTGGTGGGAATGGAGATTTTGCAGTATCCTTCCCCAGGAGTGTGGTGGGAATGGAGATTTTGCAGTATCCTTCCCCAGGAGTGTGGTGGGAATGGAGATTTTGCAGTATCCTTCCCCTGGAGTGGGGAGGGAATATATATTTTGCAGTATTCTTCCCCCAGGAAGTGAGGAGGGTATGGGGATTTTGCAGTATCCTTCCCCTGCCACACCCACCAAGCCATGCCCACAGAACCAATAGTAAAAAAAAATGAATTTCACCACTGACTAGAAGATGTCCAAGGTCTCTTCCAGCCCTAAGATTCTATGATGTTTTGAGCAAATAAAAGCCACGCTAATGCCACACCTTATCTCTTCCTCTGTCTCACAGAAGTAACAGAAAGCTCGGTCCCCAATGGCGATTCCCAGAGCAGTGTGGATAGTTTGCGGAAGCATCTTCGTGCCGATACTTTCACACAACAGCAACTGGAAGCATTAGATCGCGTCTTTGAGCGGCCTTCTTACCCCGATGTCTTTCAGGCATCTGAGCACATCAAATCTGAGCAGGTGGGACCCATTTGGAGAAACAAACTTGATGGGAACCCTACAACTGCAACGGGTCACTGTTGATTCCCTTCTCTTACAAATTTTCATAATCGTCTTTCAGGGAAATAGCAGTTGAAGGGGGGAAATTCTTAAAATAAATCTTAAAATGAGTTACCATTCCAAGAACTGGGGTGGCAGCTATGGTGATTAAATTCCCATAGAGCCAATTTGTAATGTAAAATGCACTGTCTGTTGTACAAGTCTTGTGCAAAAGGTTGTCCACTTTTCTATGCCATACAACATATTTTTATTTGCAATTATGGCAGGTGCTGCTATAAGGAATTTTTTTTGTCAGTTTCTCATCATTCTGTAGTCTTCCTGGCTGGCTTTCACAGTATTTTCATTTTGACCGGGAGGCTCCTTGGAGGGAGTATTGCACAATGAAAGGCAGGACAATCACAAGGCTCCTTAGCACTTTATCACCTAGATAAGTACTAGTAGCGTCCAACCAAAAGCCTTTTGAATGGAGCCTGTTTTTTGTCCAGTTGAATAAAAATCCTTGATAAAAGATGGAGGAAATGTTTGGCTCAGCCGAGATTTAAACTTTACAAACTTTTGCAGAATACATCAACAGTTGACTACAATCCACATCTATTCTGACCCCCTCCTCCGTCCAGTAACGAAAGCTGAGACAAGCTTAATTAGAACGTCCTTTAATAGCAAGACCAGAATCTCGGTGGCTGAAAGCCAAGTAAACAAACAGATAAGGACCTTGGCAGCAAGTCCGACAAACCTTGGCAGAATTCAGACAAACCTTGGTAGCAATCCAGCCTGCCAAGTTAGTTTCTCTTTAGTCAATGCGTTGACTTCTGCAGAGGGGCGTGTCACAAGCAGTCTTTTTTATAGTCTGGAGAGGAGCCTAATGACCACCAGCTGAGCGCAATTACCTCCTGTAATTGCGTAATTGCTCCTGACGCCGAGTAGCTCTTCGATGGCGTGCATCCAGGAACAACTCACTGCTGATTTCTGGATCACTCTCCCTTGTCTCCTCCCCACTGGTCCAAGGCTCAGGCCCCACCTGGTGGCCAATCAGTCTCTTTGCGCCCTGCTCGGAGTCGGAACCCTGTCCAGGGTCCTCCACATCCTCCAGGGCCAACTCATAGGGCCTCTCGCTGTCGGAGTCTGGTGGCAGCTCCAACGGCTCCTGCTGGGCCACAACACACATCTACACAAATAACAGTATATACAGATACAGATACACATGTACAGATTTAAACCATTGTAGGCAAATACACCAACTCTCATATGCTACTAACATTGACATAGCATCCATGTCATTATTTAAGAATTTAAAAATATACCTGATATATCCTTAGAAATATGCCCCTGTATTCTTTATTTTACTGTAAATAATTATTTACAAGAGACACTACCATAGGTATCTGATTAAGTGGATCAAATTACATTGCTGCACCTACGAGAGGATGCAGTGGCTCAGTGGCTAAGACACTGAGCTTGTTGATCAGTAAGGTCAGCAGTTTGGCAGTTCAAATCCCTAGCACCATGTAATGGAGTGAGCTTTCGTTACTTGTCCCAGCTTCTGCCAACCTAGCAGTTCGAAAGCATTTTAAAATGCAAGTAGAAAAATAGGCATTCTCTGCGCCTTTGGTGTTTGGTCATGCTGGCCATATGACCATGGAGATGTCTTCGGACAGCGCCGGCTCTTCAGCTTTGAAACAGAAATGAGCACCACCCCCTATAGTTGGGAATGACTAGCACATATGTGCAAGGGGAACCTTTACCTTTTACCTACAAGACAATGTACTTGTTATTATATGGTCTCCCCATATAGATTGCACAATAGAGGCAATAAATTCCACAGTTGCATAGAACTTAAAAAAACAAGAACTTTCTCAGTGGCAGCCCTCTCTCTCTGGAGCAACTTGCCCCAAAGTCGGAAGTGCCTTCTTGTAAGATTCATATTTTTATGGTTAGTGTTAGCTTTGCATATTGTAAGCCTCTTAAAATCATGAGACCAGGCAGTGTACATATGGAAGGGAAGGAAAAGTTTGAAAATTGGTCCTTGAAAAAAAACTCAATACATTTACGCAGTGCTACTCCAAGAGTGTTTGTATAAAATGTGATAGTAAAGGAATATTTAATACATTAATATTTAATACTTCCTTTAGTCTATAATTTATCCTTTCTAAAATTTAAAAATTACTTTAGAACTGCATAATATACAGTTACCACGAGTTTTACTACTACTATTGTTCCAGTATAGAAGAGTAAACAATATGTCTAATTTATTTGAAATAAAACTTACCATAAAAGAAGAAACGAAGTTTAAACTTTGAACAGGAAGGATGCTGAAGCTGAACTGCATATATTAGTTTAACAAACCCTGTAGTTTACCCCCCCCCAAAAAAAATCTTCTGATTTTTCTACTGAAGTGTATTTTGTGCTGTCCCAAGTGGTTACATGTTGTACCCTTCTTTATAACAGAAAGGAATCCAGGGAGAAACTAGTCATAATACACTATATTATGCATTATACACAGTGGTGGGATTCAGCAAGTTCACACCTATTCAGGAGAACCGGTTGTTAACTTTCTAAGCAGTTCAGAGAACGAGCTGGTGGAAGAAATCTCATTTTGTTTTTTCTCACTTTACAGGGCTAATCCTATAAGAAAGGCAGGAAGGAAAACATTCTGGTGTTGTTTCTAGCCTAATCTTTATTGTCCTGCTTACAGAAACTGCCTCTCCGGTTAATCTTTATTACATTGTAACAGCTAAGGTGAAGCGCCCATCGACCTGAGTGACATTGAGTTAGCCACGCCCACCCAGTCACATGACCCTCGAACCCCACCTACCTAGTTGGTCATTAGGGCAGAGAACCAGTTGTTAAATTATTTGAATCCCATCACTGATTATACCTTTTACCCTTCCTTTTTCCCCCCTTCTGGTCAGCCCAAGCCATGGAAGCCTCATTCAGAAGGAAGCAGGTCTTTTCCCTTTGCTTGAAATTAAAACCCAAGCTCTGAAAAGGCCTCCTGCATTTCCTGTCTCCTGGATTTGCAATTTATCTCCAAGGTGATTTGTCTTCACACAAAAATCAAAGGCTTTAAATCCCACCTCAAGCAGTAAAACCAAACTACTAAAAGTTGGAGCCAGGTTTGGGTTTCTGCTATCCGGAGTCTCTGCGTTTATTACGATGAATAACCTTTATTTACTTTCATTAGACTATTAAATACCAGCCCAGTCATTCTTCCTCCAGAAACTCTGAATGGGGCCCATAAAACAAACCCAAAGCCTAATTGAGTTCATTTTAATTTCTCTCCAATCACAGCGAATTACTCCAGTGATAAATCAGGGCTAGCCTCACCCCCAACAGAAAGCCTAATTTGCAGCTAATTACAAAACTGATTTCTACAGAAAAATCAATACAAGAAGGAATTGGAAACGACTGGGCAATCGTGACCGGCCAGGGAGGGGGGGGGGCAGAAGAAAAGTAGCTCGTAAGGAACTAGCATGAGAAATAGGGGGGGGGGGGAACCCACCACAAAGCAAAGAGAGAGAGAGAAAAGAAAATCAGTTTTAATTTAAGGTAATATTAATCAGAAGAACTTTTCCTGCTTTTTTTTTTTTAATGTCTCTCTGGTCCCTGTGTCTGGTTTGGAGGCGACCACAATAAAAAGGCAATTACCAAATGCCTCTTGGACAGGGGGATCCTTTCAGATGCAATGAATTTTCCCCCTCCCATCCTTCTGTTAGCCATGTGGCCTGCCCCCACCCCAATTTCATACCCCAATGCACAAGGGTTGGGGAGAAAAGAAGAGAGGGGTGGGTTGTTTTTTTTTAAAGGATCCCAAGAGTGGATTGGAAAATGCTTTCCACAATGCAAACATCACAGAAAATCTTCCCTGTTCCGGCAAGAACTTAAACCCGCTGTAAGATGTCGCCTTTCCTTCTGTGGGGAGAATGATTATGATTTTCACATTTTCTTCAACTTATAAGCCAGTCTTCGAATCCGATCTCCCATGTTTTATCTAAGGTGGCTGCCTGCTGGGAATAAAGGCAGTCACCCTAGATAAATGGGGATGAATCTGTTGAGAGAACTTGTATTCATCAGGAAGTTGGCAGCTCTGGCCAAACCTTGCTCTTCATTTCCTTTTATTTATCTCCTCTTTGCTTCCATCTGTGCAGGGACTGCAATTGTGCCTCTTCCCAACCTTTACTCCCCTCCATCTGCCTGCTCTTCCCTTTCTTCTAATCCATCAGTTAGAGAGCTTTCTTTTCGTTTCTCCCTAGGGTAATGAGTATTCCCTCCCAGCTCTGACCCCTGGTCTTGATGAAGTCAAGTCAAGTCTATCCACCTCTGCTAACCCAGACCTGGGGAACAACGTGTCAGGACCCCAGACATACCCTGTAGTGACTGGTAAGTGATGGGCCCACTGATGAGAGACTATACTTTTGCTTTGTCATTATTCCCAGTTGCTTGATAGGTGTGTTACCCAAATACAAAGGGAGGGAGGGAGGGAGGGAGGATAAAAGAAAAGGAATAAAGGGAAGGGAGGAAAGGAGGGAGAGAGGGAGGAAGGAGAAGGAAGGAAAGGAAAGGAGGGAGGGAGGATAAAAGAAAAGGAAGAAAGGGAAGGGAGGGGAGGAAAGGAGGGAGAGAGGAAGGAGAAGGAAGGAAAGGAGGGAGGGAGGATAAAAGAAAAGAAAAGGAAGAAAGGGAAGGGAGGGGAGGAAAGGAGGGAGAAAGGAACGAAGGAAGGAAATGGAGGGAAAGAGGGAGGATAAAAGAAAAGGAAGAAAGGGGAAGGGAGGAAAGGAGGAGGGAGGGAGGAAGGAAGGAAGGAAAGAAGAGTAGGGAGTGGGTAGGCAAGATTGGAATCAATACTTTCCAGTTTTAAACTGGCAGCATAGCCCTTGGTCTGTTCTGAACCCATAGAAAGAACCTCCTAAGAAATGTTGTTTTAAAGTACTTGAATATTTCAAATATTGTTGATGCCATAATGAACCCTAAATGAAACCAACCTTAAATAAGATGTCAGCACAGAAACTTATTCAAGACATAATTTATTCCGAACAAAGTCTTAATAGGCATCAAAATATGATAATCCATGGAGCTAAAAAAAAAAAAAAAAACCACTTCCGTGGAGAAAAGAGCCAGGAATTACAACTGAAAAAGTGACACTCTGTAGAGTGACTAGTTTTGTTTCATATGGTAGAGTATTCGGATCCCTGCCTAATTTGATCTGTATAAAATTACCCCATTTCCCCCAAAAGAAGACCTCCCTGGATAATAAGCCCAATCAGACTTTTGAGTGCATGCTCTAAAATAAGCCCTCCCCCCAAAAAGCCCTCCCCTAAAATATTTACCACTAATATGATTTTTTTTAAAAAAGATAAATAGTATTTAGTGCAACCTAAATAATGCAAATAATTTTACTGTCGACCACCAAAATTTTCTCCGGACCACCAGTGGTCCGTAAACCACCGGTTGGTGACCACTGCACTAAAAGGCATGTAAGGAACAATATTTATGCAAACATAGTATGATTCCCCCTCCCTCTTTTTTTCAAGTAGATAGCAAAAGTATTGGATTTTAGCTAGGAGTAACATATTCTCATAGTTTCTAAACGAATGCATGGTCATCTGTATTGGTAAGTGCAGTACAGTATCTTTTCAAACATCTGGGAGGTGTAGCTGGAAATTACTTTTTTTTAAAGATATACTGTCTTTTATAATTCTTAGGTTAAATGACCTTTATTAAGATACTTAAAAGATATAAACTGCTTCTTGCTGATTTTTGTTGTTTTTAAACCACTTATGTTTTGACATGTGTGGGGTTTTCCATTGGGAAATTATTCTGCGTTATGTTATCTCTGAAGATATTAGTGTATTCATTGTGTAATCCCAGGTCTTGACTACATCATCATCCATCTCATTGACAAATATCCTAGATCAAGGGTGTCAAACACAAGGCCCGGGGGCCGGATGTGGCCTGAGGGCTGCTTAGATCTGGCCCATGGGCCGCTTAGGAAATATCAAAGGACCAGCCTGTGGTGTCTCTGCAAGCCAAAAACATGCTGGTGGGGGGGACGGGGGACTGTGTATGGCCCGTTTTCAGCCTCCACAGCCTCCTGCAGCACTGGGCGGGGCGGGGGGGGCGGTGGCTCGCACAATGTAATGAGTGGTTATATGGTAAGATGAATGATCTACCTTTTGAATGGTATCACCAACCCTTGCCATTTACTGCATTCCCTAAAGAAATTCATTATTCTTCATTGCTCCAGTGAGTTGTGAGAAGGCAGCCCGTGCACTCAAAACCGTCAAGAAAGGCTGAGTTAGAAGGACTAACTGGTGCCATAAGGAGGTTTAAAAAAAAGTAAAAACTGATTTTACTACAGTAAGGCCTTACCACTGCCCCCATGACATTTTATTACTTCTCTTAAGGAAAGGAATCTGAGGGTCTTTTAGAGTTGAACAATATTTGAGAGTGAAATGTAGCAGTTAACTATCCCAAACACAAAATCCTCTTTGGAATTTTTAAAAGATTATCATATTTTTTGGACTATAAGATGCACTTTTTTTGTCTCCCAAAAGGGGGTAAAAATGTCTGTGCATCTTATAGACCAAATATTGCTGAAGCCCCACCCACCCACTGGCTGTTTTTTGGGCTCTGCAGGGCCCTTTTTCAGGCCTTTGGGTGGGGGGGGCTTTTTCAGGCCTTTTTCAGCCCATTTTTTTGGCTTTTTTTCAGTCTGTTTTTTTCCTGAAAAAGAATTGGGCTTAAAAAGTCTCAAAAATGGGCCAAAAAACGCCTCAAAAACGGGCAGAAAAAAAGCTGGAAAATGGCAGAAATAGACCGCAAAAAAGGTCCAAAAATGGGGCACATGGAGGCATTTTATTGTTTTCCACTTCTAAATTTAGGCACGTCTTACAGTCAGGTGCATCTTATAGTCCGAAAAGTACGGTAGATAGAAAATCCAGGTAAGCATTCCCTTCACCTTCACCTAAAAATATGCCCAAACAGTTCTGTGCATCCAAGGGAAATGAATGTGTGCTACAACTCAAAAGTAATGGGAATCCCTGACTTACAACCATTCCAGTCGTGGGTTCCTACCAGTTGGACCAGTTTGGCTGGAACTGGCAGCAACCCAGGCCTGCCATGCCCCCAAACCAGTTTTCTGGGCGGCGCCATAGATGGCGCCATAGGCACTGCCATCATGCTTTTTGCTTCTGCACATGTGCAGAACAATTTTAATTGTACTATGCATGCATGCACAGGGTGCACATGTGGAACACCCACAAGCAAATTTGCAGTAGTGACTGCCGGAACCCACCCCTGAACCATTCTTTTAATGTCTGTTCCCAGTCACCATGGCTACACCCACTCCAGCCACGCCCCACCAGTGCCCTCGACCTCCGAGGTCAAACAAAACCCCTGATATGGCCCTCAATGCACTTGAGTTTGACACCACTTTCCTAGATCATGTCTACGGCAAACGTATTGCATCAAGATAAGAGGAAAAAGACTACTTTTAAATTGAGAAAGCGAAAGATTATTTTCAACTACATCTGTTGGAAGCTGGAAATAGGACAAAATAACATCATGAAGACATGTCATTTAACAATGGCTAGCAAGGCATAATTAAAGAAATGGAGAATGACCCCCAATTCTCTTTTCCTTCCATTGTTTGTCTTCCTCATGAGGATTGACTTTCTTTCCCCCTTTTATATATATATATATTTAAGGATGATATACTGTATAAAACTGACAGAAATAAAAATACAACAAATAAACAAGGAATTTTTGCCTTCATTCATATGGAATTTTAAAATGTTATAGAGGTCTCGGTTTTCCAGTATATCATTAATGATCAATAACTGAACTTGTTCTGTGGTTTTAAAAGATTAAAAATTGCTATTAAGCTCTAAGGCAGGGGTGTCAAACTCGGGTTGTCATGGCGTCGTCATGGCATCATCATGTGACATATTGGGACTTTCCCCCCATTCGCTAAACCGTGTGGGGGCGGGGCCAGCACACGACGCATCTGGACTGTGGGCCGTGAGTTTGACATCCCTGCTCTAAGGCAATCAGAAATATTAAGAAGCATAGTAAACACAGAATAAATCATCAAGTAAGATTATATGCTAGAGTGAATTCAATCCGTGTTACTAAGAATCTGTCATACTTCTTTCGGTACCTGAAAAAATAAAATATGGAATCTATGCATAGAGAAACTCAGATTTGGGATATGGTACAAATCCATGTACTAAGTTGTAGTTTAGGTATAGTTTTTAGTTTCAACTCGGTTCTATGTCTGATTGCTCTGATGAGTATAAATCTCCTGAAGTATTATAATCCTCTGGATTCACCACATAGGAGCATCCCTCAAATGAAAATAGCTCATCTATCACATTTTTCAATATTTATCAGCCTAAAAATAATTCCTGTATTGTTTATAGAAGATCAGCATGTCTACTGTAAAAATCACCATCGTGAAAAAATATAAAATTACCTTGATTTTTTTTATGAGTGTTACTCCCTGTAACATAGCTTACATATATGCTATGTATATTTCAGCCAAGAACGTAAACATAGACATGATAATTCAGGCCACACTTGCAAACTCTTCTCCATTATTTTCACTTTTGTTTCTTAAGGCACTAGTAGCAAAAAGGCTTATATTTCACCATTTTCCCTTCTTAGGCTCACAGGCTAGTCAAGAACAAATTCTTAATTTATATGAAAATTTGTTAGGGATTATCTCACCAAACTATCCTAGCAAATTCCGGACAATATTCCTGGATCATTTTTTCAATACCATTGTTCTGACCTAGGCTTCCCCAAAAAGCACAAGGCAGAATCCTGGTCCCGACAAAACCCCTTTTATTAAAAAAAATGTGAATTCCTCTCATTTGCGTTCAGCAAAGGCCTGGCAAACAGTCTTTCAAAGGAATATTTATGACTACAGACCTTATCTATCTTGAAAAGCTGCCATGTAAATATTTTCCAAATGAGGTACTGTGCAAGAAAATACTGGCACAGAGTCTGAGATTCACAGACAGATCTTCACACTCTTGAAATGAATCTAACGAACGAATTGTTTCCTGCAAAAGCCCACTCCCCTTTTGCTCCTCTTTTATTCCCTATGGGAGGGGCCATTTACTGCCCATCTGTGACTTTACTCCCAAGTCTACCCTGATTTCTGAGTTTCTCTTTTCTTCTGGCAGCTCTGTGCATGCGCACATTGGGAACAGGCTCCAGCTGTTCCTCTGCCTCACTGCTGTCTAGCTCCATAGGCACCTGATCTTTGTCAGATGGCCTCAGCTCCATCTCTGCCTCCGATGCAGAGCTCTCATCTGAGCCTTCCCCAGCCTCCAGGACTGGCCCATGTTCCTCCCCAACCTCCTCTGTCCAACTCTTATGCCAGCTCTGCTGGCCGCTGTTGGGCCACAACAACCGTAAGCTTGGTCCCTAGAATCTGGCTGCCTTATTTTTTTTTCTGGCAGTCTGCTTAAGCTGCAAGAAGCACTCATATAGTCACCCAAAATGAATAAAGACAGGGCCACAGGCCATCACTTGCAAGTGCGCAGCTCAACTCCTTCAGGTGGTACACTGTCGCAAACTTGCAGTCGAGCTATGTCTGTGCACACTGGCCCACCACTCTTTTGAGTCAATCCGCACACATGCGCTTGCACGCAGGGCCACCACTTGCATGGCCCAATTCTCCTCTCCCCACCCCCAACTGGGGCCACCAAGCTGCAAAGGTTGGGGACTGATGTCATAGAGTATCATAGAATATCAGTATAAAACCTCTTATCATCAGCATACCGATAGTGATGCATTCTGAATTTTTTAATTCTTTATTTAATCTAGAATATGTATTTTTTTCATTATTTGTCATGAGTGCAGCTGTGGCTTTCAGGCACAGAATGTGAGGCAACTGGCAGTTGGAACAGAGTTCTTTTCAGGTGGGGAGGGGGAGTAGAATGTCTAACTCCTTAGCATCAGAGCATGTTAATATAAGGCAACTGGCAGTTGGAACAGAGTTCTTTTTAGGTGGGGAGGGGGAGTAGAACTTTTTACCATCAGAGCGTGTTAATTACTGTATAAGAAATACTAGTAATATGTTGGTCATTTCAAAAAATCCTTTCTTAGCGAGCAGCTAGAAGCCAAGAGGAACATATGTGCTAAATTTCAAGTTTGTAGGCTTTATGGTCTGGAGATTTCGTGATGAGTGAGTGGTATTTGGCTTTTATACATAGAGAATATTATATCTAGCTGTAAGCCTCAGGAAGTAGAAGTCACACCCATTCAGAAAAAAATGGGTGTGACAAAGTGTCTGCAAGCATGCCAGACATATCTATTCTTATTTCCACATCAGTTGGGCAGAGTCTGCAGTAATGAGCAAGATAAAGTCATGTGCTTTTACCTGGGATTCATTTGATCTTATAGAGCCCAAGGAAGTGGATAGGATGCTGTATCATAGGAATCCAGCCACCAGTGGGCTGGATTCATATACCTCTTGCATCCTTTGGGCAGCCAGATGGGGAGGGTGTTGAGGTGCTGAGGTTGAGATAAGGGTTGCATGCCTTGAGACAGTAGTAGAGGTGGGTTTATACCAGTTCAGATTGGTTCGGCTGAACTGGTAGTAACTTGGTGGCCTGGGTCGCTGGAACCGGCAGCGACCCAGACCTGCCACACCCCTGAACCGGTTCTCTCGGTGGGGCCATAGGTGGCGCCATCTTGGTTTTGCCTTCTGCGCATGCACAGAGCCATTTTTGTTGTACTGCGCATACGCACAAAGCACACACCAAGTACGTGTGCACGCAGCGTGTCTCTGAGTAAACCGGCAGTAGCGGCATCCAGAACCCACCCCTGGACAGTAGTGTAACATCTCCTAAAAAGAAACCCTCCCTTGGTACAGCCAATTTTTCTACAACTTGCACCCATCTCCAATCTCTCTTTCTTGGTAATTCAGCTACAGGTCATCCAAGGTGAACTAGATTATCTGGATTCCTTCCAGTCAGAATTTAGTTAAGGTCATGGGACAAAAGCAGCATTAATTAGATAATGGCTGGACTATCTTTGCCCAGGACTCAATGTACCTCCCTTGCTAGTATTGTCTTTGTTATTATGGTATATTGCTGGACCATCTGTAGGAATTAGAAGTCAGGGTCACTTTATATGAGTTCTGTTGGACTTGTTCCAGTGCTTGACTCCATAATTGATCCAGTGCTTTTCCCTATGTATTTAACATCCATAAGAAGCCACTTGATGGAGGTCAAACATTATTTGCATTGAACTCTGCTGACAACATCCAGTTTTATCACTTTCCCAGGCAAAACTGCAAATGCTATGGAAAGATTGAACCAGAGATTCTTGGGCAGGGGTGAAATGCTACTGGTTCGGATTGGTTCTCCCGAACCAGTAGTAAAAAAAAATGCTACCAGTTCAGGCAAACCGGTAGCTCCAACAATCAGCTGTGTGACAACCAGCTGCACCAGGTGGCGCAGTGGTTAAAAGCAGCACTGCAGGCTACTGCTAGATCAGCAGGTCAGCGGTTCAAATCTCACCGGCTCAGGGTTGACTCAGCCTTCCATCCTTCCGAGGTGGGTAAAATGAGGACCCAGATTGTTGGGGGCAATATGCTGACTCTCTGTAAACCGCTTAGAGAGGCCTGAAAGGCCTATGAAGCGGTATATAAGTCTACTGCTATTGCTATTGCTATTGCCTTGTGATTTATATTTGCTAGAAAGCAGGAAAATTCTGCTTCCTAGTGAATCTAAATTGCGTGGCATAGCTGCCCCCTCCCCCCGCTGTTCTACTTACCTTTGCAGACTCAAAAAAGGCATCTTAATCCTCCTTTATCAGCACTGCGCAGTAGCGCCGTGAACCGGTAGCAAAGCGAACCAGTTGCAAGTGAATGAGTACTGAAGCAAACTGTTAGCAGACTTCAGAGTGTTTCACCCCTGCTCTAGGGGCACAACAAGTTCACATTAAAATCTACCAAGATCAATGTTGATTGTGGTAGTTACTCAAAACAGAGTTGTTCTACAGGCAAAGGAATTGTCTCAAGACTTGGCAATCTTCTAAACTTCACAGTTCCTGCTTAAAAATCAGGTGGCAGATTCTTAGAAAGTCTTAGAAAGTAAGAAAGTAAGCCAGTTGTGACTTTACCTGGAGCAGATGCCATGGCAAAGGTAACCAGCAGTGTGCAGCAGCTGCCAAAAAAGCCATCACAGTTCTAGGCTGCATCAACAGAGGGATAGAATCAAGATCACCTGAAGTGTTAATATCACTTTATAATGCTTTGGTAAGGCCACACTTGGAATACTGCATTCAATTTCGTGCCATGATATAGAAAAGATGTGGAGAATGTAGAAAGAGTGCAGAGAAGAGCAGCAAAGATGATTTTGGGACTAGAGGCTAAAACATATGAAGAATGGTTTGTCTAATTTAAGGAAAAGAAGGACTAGGGGAGACATGATAGCAGTGTTCCAATATCTCAGGGGTTGCCACAAAGAAGAAGGAGTCAAACTATTCTCCAAAGCACCTGAGGGCAGAACAAGAAGGACCCACAGCTGACTTTCGAACACCATTTGTCGGCTGTGACCAGGGGGGCATTTGCCCAGGTACGCCTGGTGCACCAGTTGCGGCCCTACCTGAACCAGGAGGCTCTCACAACAGTCACTCGTGCCCTTGTGACCTCTAGGCTGGAATACTGCAATGTGCTCTACATGGGGCTGCCCTTAAAGAGTATTCGGTGACTTCAGCTGGTCCAGAATGCGGCCGCACGAGCGATCGTGGGTGCACCTCGTTTCACCCACGTAACACCTATCCTCCGCGAGCTGCACTGGCTGCCTGTTGATCTCCAAGTGCGCTTCAAGGTGCTACTTGTCACCTACAAAGCCCTACATGGTATTGGATCTGGGTACTTGAGAGACCGCCTACTGCCAATAACCTCCACTAGGCCGATACGATCCCATAGATTAGGCCTCCTCCGAATTCCATCAGCCGGCCAATGTCAGCTGGCAACTACCCGGAGGAGAGCCTTCTCGGTGGCTGCTCCGACCCTCTGGAACGAACTCCCTGTGGAGATTTGTACCCTCACCACCCTCCAGACCTTCCGCGTAGCCCTTAAGTCCTAGCTGTCCCGACAGGCCTGGGGCTAAAGATTTCAACCCCACTCGAATTGCATGACTGTTGTGTTTTTAATGATGTATCGTCTTTCATGTTTGTGACTTGTTTGTCCTCCCTCCCCTTGAGTTGTGAGCCGCCCTGAGTCCCCCCAGGGAAAAGGGCGGCATACAAATAAAGCATCTCAATCTCTCTCTCTCTCTCAAGAAGTGATGGGTGGAAACCAATCAAGGAGAGAAGTAACTTAGAACTAAGGAGAAATTTCCAGATGGTTGGAACAATTAATCAGTGGAACAGTTTGCCTCCAGACGTTGTGAATGCTGCAACACTGAAAGTTTTTAAGAAGATAATGAATGGCCATCATTCATTATGGGGTGGTGTAGGGTTTCCTGCCTGGGCAAGGGGTTGGACTGGAAGGCCTCCAAAGTCCCTTCCAATTCTGTTTCTGTTTTATAATGTCTTGGTCACCATATCGCTGAGTTATTGCAACACACAATCTTGCAAGATGATTCCGAAGCTGCAATTGCTTCGGAATGCAATAACTGCTATCAGGGGAATCTTTACTATTGCAAGATAACAGCAACACTGAGATTTCTAATGGCACTAGTTACCCATACATTTCCAGGGCCAGTTCAAAGTGCTACAACATATTTTTGCGGAGCAGCACTAAGATACATTAGGTCTTGCCAAAATTGATTTTGCCTCTGGGCTCAAAAAAAAAAGAGTCATCTCACTGGCTTATCTTTCAGGAAAAGCTTCACAAGGCAGCAGAGAGTAGGAGAGCATCACATAAAATGTATCCCCTTCTTTCTCACCTAGCCAAGATTTAAATTTATCTTCACATGCTTTGGATTGGGGCAGGGGTGAAATTCAGCAGGTTCTGACAGGTTCTGGAGAACCAGTAGCGGAAATTTTGAGTAGTTTGGAGAACCAGCAAATACCACCTCTGGCTGGCCCCAAACTGGGGTGGGAATGGAGATTTTGCAATATCCTTCCCCCAGGAGTGGGAAGGGAATGGAGATTTTGCAATATCCCTCCCCCAGGAGTGGGGAGGGAATGGAGATTTTGCAGTATCCTTTCCCTGCCATGCCCACCAAGCCACACCCACAGAACCGGTAGTAAAAAAAAAAAGAATTTCACCACTGATCAGAGGTCTCCAACCTTGGCAACTTTAAGACTTGTGGATTTCTGGCTGAGGAATTCTGGGAGTTGAAGTCCACAAGTTGCCAAGGTTGGAGACCCTTGCTTTGGATTAATAAATAAGAAAATGTTTTCAGAAGTCAGATTAATGTCTGAATGGTTCGATGCATGCATGGTGAAAGGATTTACTGGTGATATTTCATCATTGCCTGGGTAATGCCCACTTGAAGGCTCCTTTCCTGTCCCCCTGAAGTTGCCCACTAAAGTGGTATCCATTGATCTACTTGCAGTTGCTCACTTTCAAACTGGCTGGGTTGAAAGGAGCGGGAGCATGTGATGGGAGCTCACCGCACCCTGTGGCAGCAATTGATCTCAAAAGCGAGCATCCCAGTCGGCACTCAGCGTCCTTACCGCATGAGCCACCGCACACCTATGCTTGAATGCTGTGTAGGCATGATACATACATGCAGTTACACATTCTAATTCTCCTAACTCAGGGGTGGGATTCAGCCAGTTCAGACTGGTTTGGGCGAACCGTCAGCTCCGACGATCAGCTGGGGAGCAAACCGGTTCGCTCCTATGATCGGATTGGCCCGGCCACCCACCCCTGCACTTCACTTACTTATATCCTCTCAGCTGATTCGCATGGCAAAGAGGATTGCTGTGGCTCAGCTGTGTTACTTCCCAGAAGTAACGTGGAAGGTAGGTTTTGTTAAAACTGCTGATACACATGAGTGTGCATGGAACGCACATGGTGCATGCAGAGCCCCCAGTCATTGAACTGGTTGTTAAAATGGCAAGATCCCACCAATGTCCTAACTTCATATTAGTCTCAGGAGTTATAGGGCCATGCCTATCCTGGAAAAGCTGTGGAATGATGAATAGCAGTGGTTGAAATACAGGTCAAAACCTCATGTGAATGAGTACTGGTTTCCCCTCGAAAACTGACATTGAAATTCTTCTCTTATACATCCCACTTTACTGCCCTAGCTGATCCCTTTGGTCTCATAAGGTTCCCCCTCCCTTTAAGTTCATTTCAGGCTCAGTTTGAGGGTCCCAAGTGGCAGTTTAACGCTAACATCTCAATCAGAGTGTGACTCATTCAATCAGGCACAGAGCAACAACAACAGCAACAACAAAAAAGCAATCATTAAGATTCAAAGTTGCATGCCAGCAGGAAAGAGAGGAAATGCAGGCAGAGTGATGTCAAGAATGCTTACAGAGAGGTGTGAGGAGAAGTGGGAAGGGAAAAGATAAGAGGATAATTGGTGGATTTCAATGGGAATCCAATATTGGTATTTGAGAAATACTACAAATACAAATATTCCACACCATGGCTTAAAACAAAGTGGCAGGTAATGTTCATTTTAAAAAAAATAGCCTAAATTTGTTGTTTATATGTAAAAAAATACATTTGTTACAGGCCAGTATTGATTTTATGAACTTCCAATTTGCATAGTTTATTGAAGATAGTACAGGATTAATGAAGGAAATGCCTATACTTCATTCGAGGAAATGATTGTTGATGCGACTACATCAATGGACTACATCAGTGGTGGGTTTACTACCGGTTTGGGCATGCTCACTCGCGTGCACAACATTTCTGCGCATGCACAGAAGAGTTCAGGTGGGTGGGCGGAGCCTACTACCACCGTTACTACTGGTTTGCCCGATCCCGGCCGAATCGGCAGCAACCCAGCTCTGGACTACTTAGTCAAAGCATTTTAAAGAGGGAGAAAAGAAGAATTTTAAGCAGAATGGCCTAGTCCTTTTTAGTTCTATTTATGAAAAGTTTTCTGGATCTTTTTTCTTTTCAGGTTGGTCCTGATAAACCTGATTACTCATGGTGGGGGGGTTCAAGGTCCATTTCTTTAATATTTCTCATTGGCAAGGTCATCTCTCCAAATGACAAAGGCGGTTTCTCTATCAAAACGAACCCAAATGAAGATTGAATTAATTTAGCTTCAGCCAAGGTGTTTGAATAGGGACACTGTGGCTCAGTGGCTAAGACGCTGAGCTTGTCGATCAGAAAGGTCGGCAGCTCGGCTGTTGGAATCCCTAGCATAATGGAGTGAGCTCCTGTTACTTGTCCCAGCTTCTGCCAACCTAGCAGCTTGAAAGCAGGTAAAAAAATGCAAGTAGAAAAATAGGAACCACCATTGGTGCGAAGGTAACAGTGTTCCGTGCGCCTTCGGCATTGCGTCATGCTGGCCACATGACCATGGAGACATCTTCGGATATCGCTGGCTCTTTGGCTTTGGAATGGAGATGAGCACTGCCCCCTAGAATCAGGAATGACTAGCATGTATGTGCGAGGGGAACCTTTACCTTTACCGAAGCTGCCTGAATTTTGACAGCAACCATTTGCTTCAATACCCTGTTGAGGAATAGAATATTTGCAAAAGGCCCATGATTATTCACTAGTTTTAGGACCAAGAAAGTCTTTGTTAAGAGAAGTCTTGATGACAGACTTTCAAAGAGGTTGATATTTCTGGCCAACAACTTTCTAATTAAGGAAGAATTAACCATCTCCTGGACCCAACTAGCCATCTTCTCCTTGCTAGATAGGATGGAACTCCATAGGTTTGTCAGTCTTATTTAAGGACCTTCTTTGCATCCACTGTCTCAACAACTGGAACTCCCCAAAACAATTGGATAAAACAATGATCTGGGTGTAACTGTGATAATTATGTGATCAAAGCCAAATGGACATGGTATTGTCTTCAAAGTATCATGCAAATTTATCACGATAGGCTGTTGAAGATATAATCTGATATCTTTCAAAATCCAGACCTAATTTAAAAGTCCCATTACTGCAAAAATACAATAGAGGAGAAAAAGGACTTCTGTATTTTTCAGACTATAAGACACACTTCCTACCCTGCTTCCTGAAAAAGTGGGTGGCCTCGAGCAATTTCAACCAAACTTGGTACAAAGGTGATTTACCCACTGGAAACAAATACCAGGAGAGAGAATACTGGATGTGTTTGTGTCTGTGTCTGTGTGTTCCAGCATAACTCTGGAATGCCTGGGCCATTAAGGAGAGTGAGTGCTGCGTCCTAGAGCAGCAATTGTTTGTGATGTCATGGGAGAGGAAAGGTAGAGGCTGGGTCATTAAGGAGATCGAGTGCAGCATCCTAGAGCGGCAATTATTTGTGATGTCAGTTCCTTCACAGCTTCCTCTGGAAAGCCAGCCATGAGGTTCGCCCTCCAGTGGACCAATGGGGAAGCGCCTGATGGATTTGGAGCAAAGTGCCAGGATTGTAGACAGGGCAGGAAAGAAGAGTGCATGGGAGGGGGAAGGGAGAGAGCAGGGATGATGGGCATGGGAGTGGAGGGAAGAAAGGCCCCTCTCAATGGCTCCCTATCAGACAAATGCTTCAATATCTATAAATACCCTGGCAATACCAGGTTACCAGCTAGTAAATCTATAAAGCATGGTTAACAAATCATAATGGCTAGGTTATGTATGTACTTCATGTAACATATACAGGTAGTCTCCGACTTATAATAATTTGTTTAGTGACTGTTTGAAGTTACAACAGCTTAGAAAAAAGTGACTTGTGACATTTTTCACACTTACAACCGTTGCAGCATCCCCATGGCCATCTGATAAAAATTCAGATGCTTGGCGACTCATATTTATCATATTTGCAGTGTCTTGGGATTATGTATGAGCTTCTGAAAGCAGATTCACATAACAACTATGTTACTAACTTAACAACTGCAGTGATTCACTTAAAAACTGTGGCAAGAAAGGTCACAAATGGTGTGACTACTGTTCCTGTCCTACTGTCCCATATACATTTATTTATTTTATTTATTTATTTATTAGACTTATATACCACTTCATAGGGCTTTCAGCCCTCTCTAAGCGGTTTACAAATTTTTTAGCAAATTGAGTCAGCAACTTGCCCCCACAGTCTGGGTCCTCATTTCACCCATCTCGGAAGGATGGAAGGCTGAGTCGACCTTGAGCCGGTGAGATTTGAACCACTGAACTGCAGATCACAGTCAGCTGAAGTGGCCTGCAGTACTGCACCCTAACCACTGTGCCACCTCGGCTCTGTATTCTGTACATGTACTCTTTTTATGGGTTTATGGCTATGTTTTGCTCATTTCTATCCATTTTTGTGCCATTTTCTATGTGTTTTCATACTTGTTTCCTTGCATTTGTTGACAAACAAACAAATAAATAAACAAGCAAACAAAATAACTAACTTAGAAAGAATCTTCAGGGATGTTGCCATTTCTTGATGCTCCAGCTATGAACTTCTGAAATTGGCCAAGGTCAGTTGAATAAAGTTTATCCTACCAACTGAAACCTCTGGTTACTGATGGCTGTGCATAAACAACAGTCTTCTTAGAGGGAGTGGATCTGTCACAGAAGCAGTTTGCGTGGAAAACACCCAAACCTGGGGGTTGAGGACACTGCAGCCTGCAGCGGGAATAGGGGAGCCTTCCACGCAGAGGTTGTATTCAGTCGGTTTGGATCGGTTCACCCGAACTGGTTGTGGAAATCACAAGTGGGCCCACCCATTCGCTCGTCCGCCCTGGCTCTATGGTGTCCTATTTAGGCATGTTTTCAAGCCGTGCGCATCTGTGCAAGCCGTGCATGTGATCAAAGCATATGCACAGAAGGCTGAGTGTATGTGTGGATGGTATGCACACTCACATTTGCGAACTGGTAAAGGAAGTAAGTGAATGCCATCCCTGCTTCCATGGGTTTCACTGAATTAGGAGGGTGCCTGTCCAGCCCTGTATTCTTTTGAGATGAGCTCAACAGTCTCATTTTTAGTCAGATAATTGACTAAAGGCAATTAAAGGCAAATAAAATATGTCTCTTTAAGAACGAATAAAAGATATGTTTTGTTTCAAATGCTTTGGAGTATTGTATAAATTATCAATAAAACAAGAACAATTTCTTATGCTGAATAAGGTGGTATAAGAAAAAAGTAGATAGTAAACAAAGTTCACCATTCATTACAAAAGGTTGTCAAGACTTTATTCCAACTTTAAAAAAAAAAACTTTGACCAAAACACTGAATAATTGGAAACTGTCACCAAATAAGATATTATGTACCCAATTATATTTCTATATAGCATTTGTAGTCTATTACACTTTTGATTGCTCCAAATATATTTAAATTTATCACCTTTTATTAAATTTGCAAAAACAGACAATTCTTTTAGTATCTGAAGGAACTAAAATACGTCATAGATTGAGAACTAAGAAGGAGAATGAGTAGTTTTTGGGTAGAGGTAACTTAGTAGGTTTCGAACCCGGAATTGACATATGTGTAGCCCTTTTAGTTAGCTCTCTTATCATACTCATGTATTGCTTTTCTTTCTCTTTGCTATGTAAGGCGGGGCATTTCAGGGCTCATCACATTTTTAAGGTGGTGGGGAACAAATAGATAATGAGGATTATTTTGGCTAGGCGGGAACAGAGGCTGCTCCTGCTAAGAACGGAAGGTGGAGTTTGATGTGTATTGAGTGTTTATTGGAGAATGTGACTTTTGAGGATGTTTCTAACTTACAATATTATTGTAAGTAATATGGTGTAATTCCAGTTTGTGTCAGATCCGGAATTACAACAGACTTTGCCAGTTTGATGTCTACCTAAATAAAAAGAAATTTGTTTTGGAAGATGGACTTTGCATGTTTTTTCTTTAGTTGTAAACCTTTCTTGAAAATTTAAAACATTAAGATACAAATACCTTTAAAAATAATTTTGTATAAGTTACAGTCCTTTTTGACAGTACTAACATAACCATTTGTTATTCAAATACATTTTTATACATTCCTAATTATTCCTATATCTATACATACATGTTTCTAAGCTGTACGTTTCATATTCCTCTTATTTATCCATTGATACCAGTTTTCCCAAACCGTATAATATTCTGAGTCTTCCTTGTCCCTTAACTTCAATGTGAGCTTATCCATCTCTGTGCAATCAAGAATCTTTTGGATTATCAAACAGTCTGTCGGCATGGTATCACTTTTCCAACATTGCGCGAGCACTATTCTGGTTGCTGTAATTATGTGCAAAATTAAATATTGTATCTCTTTCATATACTTTCCTTTAATAATCCCCAGAAGGAACAATTCTGCTTTGAGCTCTATTTGGGTGTTTGCAATTTCCTGTAACCATTTTTGTATTATAGCCCAATATTTTTTAGCTTTCGGGCATAGCCACCATGCATGAAAGAAGGTACCCTGCGCCTGTTTACACTTCCAACAGTTTGGATTTAAGTTCGGATACATTTTTGCCAATCTCTAAATGCCACCGATAAAACATTTTGTATTGGTTTTCTTTGTACCCAACAGATTTTATTATTGTGTAATTTTTATTCCAAATTCTTTCCCAATCTTCCAGCTGAATATTATGGCCAATTTTTTTAGCCCAATGCATGTTTCTTTTTTGAATGGGTTTCATCACTTGGAAACCTGACATTCAAAAAAGAAACATGAAAAGTTAAGAATGTGGCGAGCCCTACCCCCCCCCCCCCAAAAAAAAAACCCCTTACATAGTAAAGAGAGCGAGAAAGAATAAAGGAATATGATAGAGTGCTAAATAAAGTGAAATTTGTTTTGGATGATGGACTTTGCATGTTTCTTTCTTGAATGGATGTCATCGCTTGGAAGCCCTGCTTCAGACTCATCATCTCGAGCAACCACATTGAAATAAGTTCTCCCTCCTTTTTTCCTCCTAGGTCGTGACATGGCGAGCACAACTTTGCCTGGCTACCCACCACATGTTCCACCAACCGGACAAGGCAGTTACCCAACCTCAACTCTTGCAGGAATGGTGCCTGGTAAGGTTCCTTGCATCCCATTTCAGTTCAGTTCATTACATGGACACTACTAACTTCTGACATCACCCAGATATCATGGAGGCCATAGCAGCACAACTATAGTTGAATAACGTAGGGGGTCACCAAAGGTTAGTGGAGTAATGCCTGCTTGATAGCTCCACAAGAAGCAAAGTCTTGGTCCTGGCAAAACCCCTTTTATTTACACAACTATGAATGCCTTTCATTGACAGTCCACAAGGCTTAGCAAACAGTCTTTCAGAGGGCTGTTTATCAAATACGAACCTTATCTTGTTTGGCGAGCTGCCAAATAACTAGTTTCCAAATACAGGGCAAAGCAAAACTTGGCACAGAGTCTCTTATAGTTACAAACAGAACTTTTCCCTCCTGACATGACCAAATGAATATATTGTTTCCTGAAAAAGTTCAATCCCAGTTCGCTCCTCTTTTGTTTCCTATGGGAGGGGCCAATCACGTCCAAGGTCTGGCTTTACTCTTGAGTCGACCCTGCTTTCTTAATTGTTCTTGTCTTCTGGCAGCTCTGTGCATGCACACACTGGGAACAGGCTCCAGCTGTTCCTCTGCCTCACTGCTGCCTAGCTCCTTCTCTGCCTCTGACACAGAGCCCTTGTCTGAGCTTTCCTCAGCTACCAGGACTGGCCCATGTTCCTCCCCAACTTCCTCACTGTTCGACTTTGCTGCCAGCTCTGCAGGCCACAACAGGGTGCTCCATTGCTGGAGGTTTTTAAAACAGACTTGACAGACATTTTATTGGGTTGGTATAAGAAAGGAGTCCTGGACCCCTGGGCCACAGACCAGCACCAGTCCATGACCCACCTGGAACTGTGTCAGCAAGCAAACGAAGCCCCATCAACACACATACAGGATTCAGAAAGTGCGTGGAACCAGCCCCCGCCCCCCCCCCCCCAGTCTGGAGAAAAAGTGCAGTACACAGAACCAGTCCCTAGTGCCCCAAAAGTGGGGGCACGGATATAAGATCTCCTTGAGCAGGATGGTTAAACTAGAAGACTTCCAAAATTCCTTCCAGATGTATGATTCAGTGGTGGGATTAAATTTTTTTTTACTACTGATTCTGTGGGCATGTCTTGGTAGGTGTGGCAGGGGAAGGATAATGCAAAATCCCCATTCCCTCCCCACCCTACTAACCTGCTTTTCAGCTCCGTTCTCCTGTTCAGGACAAAAAAAGAAGATCAGCTGGAATTTTGAAATATGTTTACCACTAAAAAGAGGATGTCTGTAAAATTATAAATATGAAAGATGTTTATTGGAATGTAATTATCAATACTAGCAAATATTAAATGAAGTGTGCTCAGATGCTGAACTACACCATGCAAATTAATTGGAGAGAGTGGAAAGGAAAGGTAGAGGTAAGGAGAAAGAGAGGAGACAGGAGAGAGAGAAAAAGAAGGGAGAGGAGAAGTAGGAGTGGAAAAAGGAGTGGAAAGAGGAGAAATAGAAAGGAAGGGGAAGTAGAGAAGAGAGGGATGGCAGAGGGAAAAAAGGAGGTAGGGAGGAGGAGAGAGAGAGAGGACAGCATGATGGTGAAATAGGGCATAATATAGTGTAATGAAAGCAGAAGAGCAAATGACAGCGGTTCTGAATTGAGGGAATGATATAATCATTGACAATACAAAAAAAATGTTCAGATGTAATGGTGTACTGATGGTTATATAAAATAAAATAAAAAACTTTTTCAAAAAAAGTAGGTCAGCTGGGAGACAGCAGGGCCAGCCTATTTGCCAGTTCTCCAAACTACTCAAAATTTCAGATCCTAATTCTCCAGAATCTGTCAAGAATGGCTGAATACCACCTCTACTATGATTCTAAGTCTCTTGGCTTATAGATACCATATTTTTCAGAGTATAAGATGCACTGAAATATAAAATGCAACAAGATTTTGAAGAGATAAATTTAAAAAAAGTTTTTGCACTCTGCAGGCCTCTCAAACCCTCTGAATGCCTCATTTTTTTTGTGAAAAACAGGGCATGCAGAGAGTTTCAGAGGCCTGCAAAGTGTTCAGGGGGGAGCAAAAACGAGCAAAAAATGGGCCATTTTCCACAAAAATGGGCCCATTTTTTGCCGCAAAAGGGCATGCATAGCCTTCAGGAGGTTTGTAGAGTGCTCCTGGGGCTGGAGGGGGAAAAACAAGCGAAAAACTGCCCATTTTTCGCTCATTTTTGCCCTTCCCCACCCCCCAGGAGCGTTTTGCAGGCCTCCCAAACCCTCTGCAGTCCATTTTTGTGAAGGGGACGGAGTTTTGGGAGGCCAAAAATGCTGTATTCAGTGTATAAGATGCACTCAGATTTTCACCCTCTTTTTGGGCGGGGGAAAGGTACGTCTTAAACTCTGAAAAATATGGTTCTGGAATTCTTGTATAAAGCCTGTTTTTGCATTATTGCTAATGAGATTAGTGACTCAGTGAGCAGGCCTGCAATGTTCAGTTATCCTAGGGAAACTGGCCTTTCCTCATTTCTTCCTCTGGGGCATTATTTTTTCTGGAGCATTTTGAGCTTCAACTGAAAAGCTCTTAGGACTGCTGTGAACCGGTCACAGCTCTAGCCTTCTCCAAAGAGAGCAGTTAAACAGAATCTAGCATTGATGAGAAAATTACATGTTTCATTAGTGATCACAAAACGAGATAACTGGTTCCTCTCGGTCCGCAATTGAGCTCAAAAGCTCATTATCCTGCAGCTCGTTTCCTTTAACTCCTTGTCAATAAACATTGTGCACATATGGTGCTTCTGCCTTCTCTTGACTGGTCTGAGAGAGAGAGAGAGGAAGAGTGAGTGAGAAGTTCTTTACTTAACCGGCACTTCAGAATAAATGTAGAAACAAATTGAGTGACAATATAGAAAAATAAAGGAAACATTTAAGCCCCCTTTTATATAAACCGGCCTTGTAAAGAATCTTCCACCTGACCTTTATTGGGAAAAAGCCTGTTGCTTTCTTATTGGAAGTTCTACTTACATTCAACTACCTTGAAATGAGAAAGCTTTTGCAACTGCCCACTTTGCTGGCTGCAATTTGCCCCTAGATGTGCTGTGGTCTTTATTAGCAATCTTTCTTAGAGGATTCTTAACACAAATCCCAAAGGGAATTGCACCTGAAAACTCTTTGTTACATTAATGTGTTGGAAGAAATGTCCATCTAGATTCAGTTCCAAGTGGTAAGAAAGAAATTGGAAACACGGAGACTGCTTGGAAAGATGGTTTAATGGTGGACAGGGCAGGGGTGGGTTCTGGCAGTCACTACTGCTGGTTTGCTCATGGGCGTGCCATGCACGCATGAGCAGTGCAATACAAATTGTTCTGAGCATATGCAGAAGCAAAAAACAAGATGGTGTCTACAGCAATGCCCGGAGAACTGGTTTGGAGGTTCTCCGAGCATCGCTGTAGGCCGCCAAACCACTACCAGTTCGGCCAAACTGGCGCGAACCGGTAGGAACGCACCACTGGGACAGGACCACATGGTTTGAGATCCTGGGCAAAAAAGAGCACATGAGTGAGAGAGGGAGAGAGATTTATACCCTCTGTTGGGCTTTGAACTTGCTTCCTGTGGCAAGAAATGTATCCTGATTTGTTGTCAGACTCACATGGGGCCATGCAGTGGTGGGATTCAAATAATTTAACAACCGGTTCTCTGCCCTAACTACCAGCTGGGTAGGCAGGGCTTGATGGCCATGTGACTGGATGGGTGTGGCCAACTCAACGTTAATCGCGTCAATGGGCGCTTCACCTTAGCTGTTACAATGTAATAAGGGTTAACCAGAGAGGCAGTTTCTGTAAGCAGGGCAATAAAGGTTAGGCTAAAAACAACACCAGAATGTTTCCTTCCTGCCTTCCTTATAGGATTAGGCCTGTAAAGTAGAAAAAACAAAAGGAGATTTCTTCCAACAACCAGTTCTTTGAACTGCTTAGAAAGTTAACAACCAGTTCTCCCGAATAGGTGCGAACTGGCTGAATCCCACCACTGGGGCCGGGTAGGGGTAACTTTGTAGGTTGTCTTGAGTCCCAGGCTTGGTTGAAACTTGCTGGGTGATGTAACCATCTCAGGTGTCATGTAGTGAGATGGATAGAGGGCTAATCCTATTATGTCCTGAGAGTGAAGGTCTTTTGTGTTGTGTATAAGCTGGGCCAGCCTTTCTGGGGCTATTAACAAAGGTGGGGGCTATTTTCCAAGGACATATTTCTCTTTTTCTCATCCGGGGAGGTGTAATATTCTGCCTTTTTAAAATATTTCTTAGAATATGTCATTCTTCTAGGAGAGGGCTGGGTGCTAACTTTCTACAATGTATTAGACTAGACTTCATTTTTCCCAGTTTCCCGTTTTGTCTTCTTTGCCAATCGACTCTTAAGACTTTCCTGTTTGCTGCAATGTTTTCTTGGGACTTGTAGAATTGCATTACAAGATACCCAGCAGATTGTAGCCAGTAAAATGACTTTCTTCTACTCTTGTCAAGTGCTAATGCAATTTTGTTCTCTTTTCTCTCTGTCTGAATTATAGTATGAATGACACCCTTCTGTGTTTTATTTTTCCAGGGAGTGAATTCTCAGGCAATCCTTACAGCCACCCTCAGTACACAACCTACAATGAGGCTTGGAGGTTCAGCAATCCTGCATTACTAAGTGAGTATTCCCTAAGGTTCTCTCTACCCTTTGCCATCCCTTTCTGTTGACCTACTTGTTTCTTTGCTTTCTTATTCCTGCTTATTTCTATCTTACTGGGGATTCTAAAACTTTTACCACCATCCCAAAAAACTGAAAATGAACTAACTTTAGGCTTAACTCCTGTCACTGAATCCAGTATGCCCCTTTTCATCAAGATGTTTTATCTAAACAAAGTGTTTACATTTACATTTTGCCCATATTTTTTGGGGTGGTGGTGGTGAGAAGATAGTTGCTGTTTGTTCTGATCTAGGCTTCCCCAAAAAGCACGAGGGAGATTCCTGATCCCAACAAAACCCCTTTTATTAAATGAATGTGAATTACTCTCATTCACATTCAGCAAAGGCCTGGTAAGCAGTCTTTCAAAGATGAAGTTATGACCACAGGCCTTATCTATCTTGGAAAGCTGCCATGTAAATATTTTCCAAATGGAGTGCTGTGCAAGGAAAGACTTGGCACAGAGTCTCTGAGATTCATGGACAGATCTTCACACTCCTGAAATGAACTAACAAACAAACAAAGAAATTGTTTCTTGCAAAAGCCCACTCCTTTTCGCTCCTCTTTTATTTCCTATGGGAGGGGCCATTCACTGTCCACCTGTGGCTTTAATCCCAAGTCGACCCTAAATTCTGAGTTGTTCTTTTCTTCTGGCAAGACTGCTGTCTAGCTCTGAAGGCAGCTGAGAACTCCCAGATGGCCTTGGACCCACCTCTAGCTCTGATGCAGAGGCTTGTCCGAGCCTTCCCTAGCTTCCAGGACTGGCCCATGTTCCTCCCCAACCTCCCCACTGTCCAACTCTGCTGCCAGCTCCACTGGTCGTTGGCGGGCCACAACACTGTTTCCTCTAATTTTGAATTAGAACAGGTCATGCTGGAGCTGTCCTCTCCACTTCAGACAAGAGTCTATTCTGAATTCTTCTGAATTTGAGTTTCACACCAAGTTGGATAATATCCCTATAAAGTAATGGATATGGAGGGAAAATAATCCTATTTTCACTGGCATTGATTAAATCTTAGCTGATGTGAAATAAAACTGCTAACATTGTAATACCTTTATATAAAACCATTGAGCATTTGGAATATTTTTCTTTCTAAAAATTACTAAAAAGCTGGAGGGGGGAAACCCACGTAGAGCAAACCATAAACAAAATGTCAAGGAAGCTAGAACAATAGTGTCCTGTAAATGGAAAAATGGAAACATTTGGCCGATTTGTTTAAATACGTACCAAAACAAAAAACAGATACAGTTTTATAGATACATACCATATAGATACAGTTCACTATTTCTAACCTCAAAGTGGCCATCCTAAAGAAATATTTCATCCCAAAGCAATGAGATTCAACTTTATTTCTCCTTGACAGCAATAGCACTTAGACTTATATATGGCTTCACAGTGCTTTACAGCCCTCTCTAAGTGGTTTACAGAGTCAGCCTATTTTCCCCCAACAATCTGGGTCCTCATTTTACTCACCTTGGAAGGATAGAAGGCTGAGTCAACCGTGAGATTCGAACTGCCAAATTGCAGGCAGCCGACAGTCAGCAGAAGTAGCCTGCAGTACTGCACTCTAACCACTGCACCACCTCGACTCTGATTAAACAGAGATCAGGATATCTCAAATCACACTGCATGTAATAACTAGTTCATCAATGCAAAAATGTCACAACTAACTACTGTTTTGTTTATAGTCCATCCTAACCATCCCATCGACTTTTTTACCATCCCCCCCCAATACACCCTTCATTCATTTTTTAAGATGTCACAAAACCCATTCTTGTTTTTGCTGCAAGAATCTACAAAGCTACCCTTCTGGGATATATTAGCAAATACTTTATTTCCCAATTCGCCCATCTTTAAAACATTAATGTTAATGAGCTCCTTCACAGTGAAGAGGAGGTTGAGCTTGATAGTTTAAATGACCACTTCCAACTTAATGCATTAACGTAATGAATTAAGGATTACATATTTCTGAGTGGGAGCTGCCCAAATTTAAGCTTTGTATATGTTTTGAATAGATAAATATTTCTTAAAATTGATAATATGGAATTTTTATCAATCATATTTCTGTAGTAATTGCTAATGTATGACCATTATGTGCACACCCAAGAGTATAAACCACAAAGCATACTGTGTTTCCCCAAAAATAAGACAGGGTCTTATTTTCTTTTGACCCCTGAAATAAGTGCTTGGCCTTATTTTTGGGGAGGGAAGCCCCTTAACCACAACCCGCATCCCATGGATCAGCTGATCCAGAGAGGGCCAGAAGTTCTGTCTCTGTTTCTGGCATACTCTTGCCATCCCTAGCATCACTGGGCTTACCGCACTTTTTGTGGCCATCACTAAGAGAAAGGGCACAGTAACTAGTACTTGTGGGAGCAGCCTCCACAAGGCCATTCCTCATGGATGGCAAGTGCATGTGGGGCCCTCCCCCCCCAGAAATGGCAGTGACCAGCTTGCATGCATTTAAATATTTTAGGAGAGGGATTATTTTGGGGGCAGGGCTTATTTTAGCACATGCACTCAAAAGCCCAATTGGGCTTATTATGCAAGGAGGTCTTATTTTCAGGGAAACAGAGTAGATCTCTTGAAAATTATTGGGAATGTGTACACCTACTAATAAAATATGTGTCATATGGTCTGCTATTGCATTTAGTAATAATCTTGCTATTACATATGTGTAATCTTGTGAATTGTGTGCCTTAGTTTATTTAAAAACTTAAAGCTTCATAAAATCCAGTTCTTAGGATCAGCTACCAAAGTTCTTTGAATAATTTTTGACTCTTACACATTTATTCTTACACATCTTACACTTTATTCATAGATACCTTCAGTCCAATCAACAATTTTATTGCCTCTTTTTAAACTTGGTTTTCAGATCTGTTCTAAGCCTGACTTTGTTAAATATTTAACACAGAGAGAGAGTCAGTTCTCCACAGATCTGGTAGTTTTGTTTTATATTTAAAAAGTACTTTACTACTCCATGTACTTCCTCAGAAGTATTCCAAATAATGAAGATGCTTATATTTCTTGCATAGTTTTGCTAAGGTGGGCATTTCTGCTATTGGAATTAGAAAGATTAGAAAGTATTGTTAGATTCCCTCCTTCTTTTGCAAGCTTCTACATTTCTCCATGAGGACTGAGTATCATCCAGAATGGTTTTGGAGATTACCATGGAAATGAGAAGAATCAACAAAAATGTTCTATTTTTTATATTTTTTATATTTACTCACTTTTTAAGACCACCCACATTAATGACTTTTGCAGAAGGCTGACAAAGTAAAAAGAAATTTCCAGTATTAAAAAAAAACCAGCCACGCTGTCAAGAATAAATTAGATGTATTCAATTGTTGCAGGTAGTCAATAGGACCACAGCTGAATCTAAGTAGAGCTACCAAGTTCTTGTTTTCCTCTTCTTCTGTGTGGAATGCCTTGAATATAGCTGCGGTGGTGCAGTGGTTAGAGTACAGTACTGCAGGCTACTTCTGCTGACTGCCAGCTGCCTGTAATTTGGCAATTTGAATCTCACCAGGCTCCAAGTTGACTCAGCCTTCCATCCTTCTGAGGTCGGTAAAATGAGGAGCCAAATTGTTGGGGGAAATAGGCTGACTCTGTAAACTGCTTAGAGAGGGCTGTAAAAACTTTGTGAAGCGGTATAGAAGTCCTAAGTGCTATGGCTATTGCTAATAGGTCTCTGATAACAAGTACTAGATACTCCAAGTAACTTAGCTTTCCATGAATGATATGGTACACATATACTGTGTATATTGTTTCCCTATTTACATCAGGCCAGTGATGGCAAAACCTTTTTGCCTTGGGTGCCAAAAGCATGCGCTCTCCCCATAATTTAATGCTCCCTGCACCATGGCCACTGCACATGCATGTGTGACTCCCCCAGCTGCCCCGCACAAGTGCGCGTGGTTCTCCTGGAGCCTGTGGAGGGCGAAAACAGCCTCCCCCACCCCCCGGAGACTCTCCAGAGGCCTGAAATGGCCCATTTTCCGACTTCTGATGGGCCCGGTTTGTCTGTTTTTTGCCCTCCCCAAGCTCCAGAGGCTTTCTAGGAGCCTGGTGAGGGCATAAAATGGGCCATCATGCAAACTGGAAGTTTGTTCCCGAACTTCCAATTTGCATGTTGGATGGTTTTTTGCCCTCTGGAGGCTTTAGGGAAGCCTCCGGAGGGTGAAAATCAGCTGAAAATCAAGACCAAAAATCAGCTGGCCAGCGCATGCATACATGCTGGAGCTGGCAGGGTAACGCCTCACATGCCCTCAGAAATGGCTCTGCGTGCCACTTGTGGCATGCGTGTCATAGGTTCGCCATCATGGATCTAGGCCATAAAGAAATCCTTATTTCCAGATTTCTATTTCCAGTTCCTTTTAATATGCTTTCTTTCTTTTCTTCCTTTCTTTTTTTTTCTTATTTTATTTTACTGTATGTCCTTTCAATCAGTCCATTCTTCTCCTGTGTTAACTTTCAGGTTCCCCTTATTATTATAGTGCCACATCCCGGGGCTCCGCACCTCCCACTGCTGCCGCTGCCTATGACCGCCACTAACTACCATGGAAACCACATGAAACTGCAGGGTGACAGCCTAGGCCTCCATATCGTCCCTGTCTGATGGACATTCTGCGCCACCTGGAAGAAAATGGCATCCCTCCCCTCCACCTTCTATCCCTCAGTATTTTTTCAGATGGCAGAATTTACTGACATCCCAAGACAGAAAATGTCATATATCCCTTGCAAACTAGCCAAGCTACTCCACTGGGTAATGGCAAAACCAAGTTTGTGGCCAGTGGTTCTGCTGTCTTCTGTTGCTAACGCCACTGCAATATTTCAGACTCCATCTTGGTGAATTCTTCAATTTCTTCTACATGAGTCTTCTCTAACTGTAAGAAGAATGGAGAGTGACTATGGGCAGTCAGTAGCAGAGGAGAAGGTTACTTAGAATTCATTGTCCCCCCTCCCCTTAAAAATGATCGTCTATGAAAAAAGAACTCGGAATGATCAACAGTCAAATTTCCAGAAGCATGAGGGAAACACACGGCTCAGCCTAACGAAGGGGGAAAAGACGGTGCGTCATCTGCTGTATTTCACAAACATTTCCTTGTGTGGTACCTTCCCTCTCATTCCTATCTAGGTTGGTTGAAGTAATTAGGTCTTGCTTTCTTCTCATTTGAAGATTGACCATTTCCATCCTATTTGTCAAAACCTTTACAAAGCGGAAGGTGAACAAGCAATCACCCCCATAAATCATGTAGAGTCAAGTCCGAAAGAAGGATGGCGAGATGTCAACCAACCATCGAAATGAAGAACTATACAAGTGGATATATAACTATAACTGCTTTTAATGCTTTGTCCTGAAAAGTCTATTCAATGGAGGAGGAAAATAAATAATACCCCAGTTTTCTGAGAAAGTAAAGTCATGATAGAGTAAGCTGAAATACCACCCCAATTTCAATGATAGTCACATTTTCCTGGGTTTCATTCTTTTCCTTTTATGCACGTAGGAATATCCATGTATGGCAGAGAGGCGAGCGAGTACATTTTGTGTGCAGCCATTCTGTACAATATACAAATTTGGCAAAAATTCAGAAAAAAAATGAAAATCCATTCTTGATGCGAAACGTGCATTTGATTAGTTGCCAGCCAAAATATATTGCTTTTTGCTGGGCAATTTAATAGTTTGGGCAACTGACAACGAATCCAAATAATTTCATTTAGAGCAGAGATGATTATTTTGGTTCTCTACCTTTCAGTTTCTGCCATTCCTAGAGAAAACATCAGGATGGAATTAAAGAATGACAAATGATATATTGCAAAAGAAATATTGAAATAGAGAAAAAAAATTAGATTTCACTTCTAGAATGTTATGCCTTCTCTTCTTATTGAGAGTAACAAAAGAAAGGACAAATTGTTGACAAATTGGTTGCCACTTGATTTGAGAATGGGCAGATAAGCAATTGTGCCATTGCCAATTCATGCTAAATCTAGAATTTCAAACTCATTTTCAAATTGCCATCTAATGCCACAGACAATATATTGTTTAAAAAAAATCACACGCAAAGCCTATCACCCATCTCAGGGGTGTCAAACTCAGTTTCATTGAGGGCCACATCAGGGTTGTATTTGACTTTGGGGGGGGTAGAGTGGGTATGGCCAGGATGGGCATGGCCAGCTTGATTTCATTTGTGTCAGGGGCACTTGTGGTGGCCCAAGCACTCTGCCATGGGCTCCCGAGCTCCGTTTTTGGCTGTGACGGCCTCCTGCAACCCTCTGCCAGTAAAAACAGAGCTCGGGAGGGCCTCATGCAGCCCTCCCAACCTCCATTTTCACTGGCAGCGGTACCATGGGCCGGTCCTTTGCTGTTTCCATGGCAGCCCCAAGGGCCAGATCTAAGCACCCCATGGGCCAGATCTGGCCCTCGGGCCTTGGGTTTGACACCCCTTACCTATCTCGATCAATCTTATTACCTATCTTGTTTTGGGGTTGTTGTTTTTTTTTGCTATGCCATAATTCTCTCTCTCGCCAATTGCTCAAGCCAGCTATTCTGTGTGAAATAATTTGAAGGAAACCCCCCCCCCCACATTGACCATATGTTTTCTGTTTCCTTGTGGTTGCCCAAATCTGTTGGGGGCTTCGCTTGGGCCCATTGCATCTCAAATGCTAATATCATGGCCTTTCCTTCGGCTCTGCTTTCTTGCCTTCCTTCCCTTTTATTGAAATAAAAAGTTCTAAGATACATAATAAAAGAAATTTTAAAACTCGGATTTGTGAAAACTTGAATACGTCGAGTAGGGTCTTGTCCTCAGAGAAGGGAGAAGAACAACCTACTCCCCTTTTACCAGAGTGAGAATCGTGGAGAAATTCATTCCCATCCACAAAAGTGATAGCATAGGATGCCTCCTCTAGCAAAAGGTTTCATATCCAGAGCTGCTCTTATGTGTTCTAATTCCCATGTAATTCTCGCTTAAGCGAATGGCATGCAAACAAAGTGGACCTTTTCATCGTAACTATCTTACCTCTTCTTGCCATAACAATATCCCATTATTAAAATACCCTTCATGCAAATTTCCTGTCATAATGTAAGAATGCTGTAAATCATCTAAAAACGTGGAACATTATGCATGATCATGGTGGATTTTGGACTTATTAAAATCTAGCATTTCCTTCAGCGAGTTAGTGAAGTCTCTCAATATAATCCAGTCTAGGATGTCCTAATCTATACAGGGAAGTGGGAAGAAGAGGTCATCTTTGACAAGGTCCTTCTTTCCTGCACTCTTGAGCACTATCTCCCACGACATTGAAAAATATTTTTCCCTCCTAATCAAAGAGAGAGAAGAATTATTACTTCCCTTTTCTGCAAGTAGAGATTTTCTGTCAGATCTGGAGAAGAAAGGAGATATAATTTACCTAAATGACTGTAGGGAGCACAAGATGCTCATGTGTACCATATTATTCGGAGTATAAGATGCACCTTCCCCCCCCAAAAAAGAGGATGAAAATTTGGATGCATCTTACACACCAAATGTAGCCCCACCAACCCCCACCAGAGGCCAAAAATGTGAGGCATGTAGGCAGTGATGGTGTGTGGCAATCCCTGCAGCCTGGAACAGCTGATTGGGGGTATTCCAGCAGTCTGATCTACCCACCAATCAGCTGTGCTGAATCAGGCTGGAATAAGTGCTGAAGCTGACATGGCTGGTCAGAGTTTTCAGCAGCAATCACATTCAGAAAGCACAGTAACTGATTCAGCAGGATTCAAAATAATAATAATATACAATACATTACCAAAAGCAGGTTTTCCAAGGTAGCAGTAAATACAAGCAAAACACAAGCAAGCAGTTTCGCTTTCAGTTCTCGGCTAAGCCAGGCTCCTTCCTGTCTCCTCCTTGCTCACACAGTAAATTTCAGAGTCCAAATAGCCCTCATTGGCTGACTTAGTTGCTATGCCTATTCATTGGCTGACCATGTTACCATGTGTCAGCTGAATACCATGGATGCTGGTAGGCAGAGGCAGAATTTTTTTTTTTCTTATTTTCCTCCCCAAAAACTAAAGTGCGTCTTATACTCTGAAAAATATGGTATCTTGTGTATATCTAATGTTTAACCCTCTGAAGGGAAGCAAGGGCTTCTCATGAGGAGCTTTTGAGGCAAGAGAGGGGAGAAAGTGTTCATAGAGAACTAAATATACTTGCTGCCTCCCATTTGGTACATCTTGACTTCACCTGGAGGCACTTGATACACTTTCAGGCAAACTTAAAACAGGAGGCTTTGCAAATCAACTAATTTGTCACTATTGGGTTATAAGAAATGGTTGTATTTTGATTTATAGAGCCTTTCCATGAGACTATTACTCATGACCATTGCCATGAGCCAAAAACTCTTTCTGTTGTTGTCCATAATACCATTGAAATGTGTTGATATTGGATCACAAAAATCATCTACATTTTAGGCTGTTTTTTTTTAATTAATAAAAGATTTTTTATTGATAGCCCCAGATGAAAAGATCTGGAAATGCACTTATTCTTTTATACCTCCTACAGCCTGCTAATGATTTGCAATCCAAAATCATTTCAATGACACCTTTAACTATCTTATCCCAAAATAATTTTAAGATTAAGGGCAACAAAAACCAATTATCATTAACACAGAGAGTTAATAATCTGGTTATTGTAATATTTAAAATTGCCCACGCAATAGCATTAAATATGGATCCCCCAAAATATTGGGAATAGCTATTTGGGCCATTCTGAAAACTTTCCAACATATCCCTGAAGATCATGCGTGTATTCCCTCAACTTGATTATGCCAAAATGGAAGAATAATCTCATCTTTTAAAAAAACCTCAGACCCAGGAAATCATTAGGGAAAGAGTAACAGGAATAATCTGATCTGATATTCGTATTTTTTAAAAATAACATCGGTAGAAAAAAGGTGAGTGTCTCATTGTTCCTAACCTTTGGCTTAACTTCAGGCCATTAACACAGATAACATTACAAAAAAAATTGATTTTGTCAGGCATAATCACTAGAAGTTTAAGTTGAATTTGGAACTTCCTATTCAAAACCCAGGCTGTGACTTGGTCTATCTTCCAACTCTTTTCCAGAGCCGCTTGCGAACGTGTGCATAACATTTGCCAAAGAATTTCTATGTTGGACCCTTGGTTGTTTTGAATTCCATTTCAACATTGCATTGTAAAGCAGACTTAAAGTTACAATTAGGAACTGAAATGGGGATTTATGTGATGATATTATACAAAAAAAAAACAAAAAAAACGCCCTTCATTATTCATACAGATTCCATTGGAGTGGACTATTCAGGAAGCACAGAAAAAAAAATCTATCAATTATTTAATATTTTATTTGTCGGGGGGGAACGGAATTACTGCTTTGTAGAAAGATGATGTGTGTAATGTGAAGGCAATGCCTCTTGTATATAAGCCCATCCTACATCTTTATCGTGCTAGTGGTTGAAACTGGCTCATTCTCATCGTGTAAATAAGGAATGCATTGTCTGTACTGCTTGAATCTCATTGTGCTCACTGACGACAAAAACCCAGTGTTCAATAAAGCACAGCAGAAATTCAGAATCTGTGGGGACAACCCAACCTGTTAAGGCCTTTTGCCCAGGGGTGAAATTCAGCAGGTTCTGACATGTTCTGGAGAACCAGTAGTGGAAATTTTGAGTAGTTCGGAGAACTGGCAAATGCCACCTCTGGTTGGCCTCAAAGTGGTGTGGAAATGGAGATTTTGCAATATCTTTCCCCCAGGAGTGGGAAGGGAATAGGGATTTTGCAGTATCCTTCCCTTCCATGCCCACGAAGCCATGCCCACAGAATTGGTAGTAAAAAAAAAAAGAATTTCACCACTGCTTTTGCCCCCAAACCCCCAACATCTCCCAAAAGATGTTTGCCACTTCATCTTGTTAAGATAATACTAATATGAACCATGCAGGGAATAGAAAAACTGGGAAAATTGAACAGAAAAAACAATTCTATGCAAAAGGAAAAGATGAAGATTTGGGTATCTTTTGCCTCTGTCCATACATGCTGATTCTTCTGCTTTTGCTCCTATAGTTTTGTCTTCCTTTGTTCATTGTTTTTTTAATTGCTTTGGCTCCCCAAATCGGCAGGGTGTGGTTCATGGATGGATTTTTTTACTTTGACTTTCTATGGGCAAGGTAGGACACACACACACACACACACACACACACACACACACACACAAACAAACAAACACCCTTTTCCTCCCCCTCCAGCTGCACAGTAGGACTGGGAATTAAAACATACAGAAATCCAAGAAATACACAGAAATTTGCAGAATATCCTGATTCTTTCTTGTTCGTATTGGCTACCTATTTCAATATCTTTCCTGAGAAATCCTGATAAAGTTTTGTTGCTATTACTAATACTACAAATACTCTGTTTTCCTTCACTTGATAACTTGTCACTTTATTTGTTCCATTCTTCTCCTAGCATCTTCTGTTATGTTTCCTTCTAAAAAAAATAATTTGTTGCTAAAGTTCTGTAATTCATCTAAACCAGGGGTGTCAAACTCGCGGCCCACGGCCCAGATGCGTCACGTGCTGCCTCCGCCCCTACCCGGTTTACTGAAGGGGGGAAAGTCCTGATACATCACATGATGACACCCAGAGGTGGTATTTAGCAGGTTCTGATCAGTTTTGGAGAACCGGTAGCGGAAATTTTGAATAGTTCAGAAAACCGGTAAATACCACCTCTGACTGTCCCTGCCCCCATCTATTCTCTGCCTCCCAAGTCCCAGCTGATCAGGAGGAAATGGGAATTTTGCAGTATCCTTCCCCTAGAGTGGGGAGGGAATGGAGATTTTACAGTATCCTTCCCCTGCCATGCCCACCAAGCCATGCCCACCAAGCCATGTCTCGCCCACCAAGCCACGCCAACAGGACCGGTAGTAAAAATGTTTGAATCCCACTACTGCCGCCGCCGTGATGACATGAATTTGACACTCCTGATCTAAACAAGCAAAAGGCTACATTTACTTTTTCAGGAAAAGTAACTATAGCCTCACAAATTCATACCAATGGTATGGTTCAGAAACAACAGGAATTGTTTCCTTAATCATGTCTCTTTTAGCTAGTATATCTTTAAGGCTTCGTAACAAAAAGAAAAGAAAACATATAGCAAAAACATTTTTATGACAAGATCCATTGTGAACTGTAAAATTCTTTCAAAGTAGCATACTTAATAATCTTGAGCCTTAGGTTGAGCCAGTACCGTTGCATGATTTCTCACCCAGGCTTACAGTAGTAAAAATCAAAATGCAGCTAGAAAAGATTCTGAACTAATCACAAATTTACATGAAGATATTAAACAGCCAAAAAATGAGAAAAAATCTTTTCTGCAGTCTTCCTTTTGAAAACCTTTTTTTTCCTCTGTTGAACAGTCTAATATAGCAATACCACCCTAACATCCCTTTCTCCATATTCTGATAACTGGAGGAGGAAAATCAAATGTGAATTATATCACAGATTAAAAGCAACCTACATTGAGATTTCCATAAAGTTTCCATAAACTTCAGAGGACAATGCTGAAGCTTATGAAAATACTTGATCTTGTCCACTTCTATCATAAAAAGGAATGTAGCTTGTTTTTCCCTTTGTTTCATGCTTTATTTTTCTTTTGTTGGATTTTTAACACATTCACCTAAAAATGTTTGGGATAAGAAATTGTTAGATAGAATGACACCTATAATCCATTATATTCCAAATCTTGGACATTATCAATCAATTAATATCAAGGATTCAATGAAATGCAAAATTCTGTCCCTCGGCACAATTGTATATAAAACAAACAAACTACAAACAAAGGTGGCTCAGTGGTTAAGACACTGAACTTGTTGATCACAAAGGTCAGCAGTTCGACGGTTTGAATCCGGAGTGAGCTCCCATAACTTGTCCCAGCTTCTGCCAACCTAGCAGTTTGAAAGCATGTAAAAAAATGCAAGTAGAAAAATAGGGACCACTTTGGTAGGAAGGTAACAGTGTTCTGTGAACCTTCAGCATTTAGTCATGTCGGACACATGACCATGGAGACATCTTCAGACAGTGCTGGCTTTTCAGCTTTGAAATGGAGATGAGCACCCCCCCCCACTAGAGTTGGGAAAGATTAGCACATATGTGCAAGGGCAACCTTTATCTATTGACTAGCCCATCAAACCTTTGCCAAAAAAATTGTAAGTATAATTCAAAAGGCATACATAATAAGGTATGGGTAGGTTTGTGTATCTCTTCAAGTCAGTGTTGACTTCTCTCCTTAGCAAGAATTTCAGAAATGGGTTGCCCTTGCCTTCTTCTTCTTGGGGTTGAGCAGGGGAGACTGATCCAAAGCCACCCATCTGGCTTCATGCCCAAACTCACAACCTGTGATGTATTAGATGTTTTAATGGTCTGAAGATATCTGAAAAGATACTTTGTGTGCATTGTAGAAGAACATTTCAGCAAGAGGGAACAATACAGTAAGGTATTATCTGTCCAAAGTTAGGAAATGCAAGGAAGAGAAAACACAGAGTTAAAGATGAGAAATTGCAAGGTGGTTACTGACCGTGAGCCCTGACAAAGTTTAGGATAAGACAATGTGTAAATTCTGGAATTATTGTAAATCTGATTTGGTTTTAAAGGGTTTAAAGGAATGTATAGTTTTCATCCAATGTATTTATGCCAGCATGAGCATCTTCAAGATATTTTCTGCATTACAAGCCTAAAGGTTGAGATTCCGCCTACAATTTTCTAGTAAGTTTTATATTTGAGCTGACTGATTTGCTCAATCCTAGTCCAGCAGTTTTCCATGCTTACTGTTAGTTACAATTAAAATTTATTTAACTTTATATTTCTTGTTCATTGGTAAATATATGTGAATTTTTAACATTTAGGACTAGATAATTTTCTAAAACTTTTCTAAAACTCTAATCTTTGGCCGCCGAATGAGAAGGAAGAACTCACTGGAGAAGAGCCTAATGCTGGGAAAGACTGAATAAAGAGGAAGGGGACGACAGAGAATGAGGTGGCTGAATGGAGTCACTGAAGCAGCTGGTGTGAGCTTAAATGCACTCCGGAGGATGGTAGAAGACAGGAAGGAGTGGAGGAACATTGTCCATGGGGTCAAGATGGGTCGGACATGACTTCACAACTAACAACAACAATTTTTCTAAAAACAGAATGAATCATTATTAAAATCTGTTTTAAAATATACTCAGTCCTTACAACTTGGTTAAGTTAAAACATTTTCAAGCCTGGATATTGCAGGGGGTATAAGGAAGGCATCCAAACTTTGGAATCCATTATAAAAAATATAATCCCACTGTCTGCCAGCTCAGACATAGTTTGCACTTTTCAGCACATGGTTCTGATTAGCAGAGAATAATATGGCAGTGATGCTTCAGGGCTTCAAGGTAACAAGCAGGATACTAACTTTCATTCAAAAGCTTAACAGTAGCTTTTGAATTAAAAAAAAACATTTTGAATGAAATATACTAAAATAGACTCAAATATCCATTCAAAAAGAGTCATTAAACTATGATTGCTGCCACTTAAAGAAGTTTATAACTTTTCTGCTCTTTAGGGACATACATATATAAATCAATACATATTCCGAGATGTAAGCAATTAGTAGTAGCAGTATTATGCACTAAGCCCTATCTAACAGAGGACCATCTATCTTCTATTTTTCAAAAGAACAAAAGAGAACTCACCATTACATGTGGCAGCATGTTCCATTGCTTTGCATGTCATGCAGTTGGAAAATTCTGCCTAAAATCTGAACTGAATCTCCTTCTTGGTAATCTAACTTATTAGTTTTGGTCCTGCCTTCTGAAGAATACAACATAACATTTTATGTTTTCTATGGGACAACACTTGAGTTAAAATAGTCAGACTCCCTTACAAAGTAACTAAATTAGTGGACCAGCAAAATGCAGTGGGCATACTTGGATTTCAGTAAGACATTTGATAAAGTAGACTACAATCTACCGCTTGGTAAGTTTTTTTAAAAATGGGGTAGGCAGCATCACCACCAGATGAATTTGTAACTGGCTAACAAATTGCATTCTATGAGCAATCCTTAATGGAACTTGACCTACATGGAAGGAAGTATGCAATGGGGTACCCCAAAGTTCTGATTTAGGCACGGTACTCTTCAATATTTTCATAAAAGATTTAGATGAGGGAATAGAAGGGAAACTCATCAAATTTGCCAACAACACTAAACTGGTAAGGCTAATCAACACCATAGAAGATAGACTGACAAGCCAGATGGATTTTGACAGACATGAACACTGGGCCCTATCTAACAAAATGAAATTCAAAATAGAGAAAAGTAAGGTTTTATACTTAGGCAAAAAAACCAAAAACAAAACCCAAATGTATACCTACAGATTAGGTGAAACCTGGTTCAATACCAGTAACAGAGAGTGATCTTGGAGTCCCAGTGGACAATCATTTAAATATGAGTCAGTGGTGTACAACAGTAGTCAAAAATGCCTATACAATCCTAGGTTGCATTATCAGAGGGATAGAATCAATGACCCCAAGCGAAATAGATGAGCTCAGGAACTTTGTGGACAAAAATCTAGCTAGGGCTTCCTCCAACTGGCGAAATCCAGGATGGCAGCCCGGGTGCTCTTCAAAGAAAAGAATTGTTTGAGATTATGCATGGATTATCAAGGGATTAATGAGTCTGCAAGGAAAATATGTACCTCCTCCCACTTATGAAAGACATGCCAGGCTATCTGGCCAAGGGGAGGGTATTTACCAAACAAGGCTTGAGAGAAGCATACCTCTGAGTGAATGTTAAGGAGGAGGATGAATGGAAAACAGTTTTCAATTGCCCCTTAGGTTGTTACCAATTCTGGCTGATGCCTTTTGGGCTGCAGAGAGCACCTTCAGTGTTCATGCAGCTGATAAATGAAGTGCTGCATGAGCACCAGTATAAGGGGGTGTTGGTGTACCTAGATGACATCCTCATTTTTTTCTGAAATGATGGAAGTTCATGTAAAGTTAGTGCAGGAAGTGCTAAGGAAGCTATTGGAAGCCAAGCTCTATGCCAAACTATTCAAATGCAACTTCCACAAAACCAGTCTGGATTACTTGGGGTACTGCATGTCCAGTGAGGGAGTGGAGATGGACCCTGGAAAGGACCCTGAAAGCAATACTAGTGTGGGAAGCCCCCCAGAGCTTCTTGGGTTTCGCCAACTTTTACCACCAATTCAGCCCCCCAATGAATTAATTAGGTGGTTTTCACCTAATTAAAAGTAAAAGTCCCCCCCTTCTCAAACTATCAGCCACATGGTCCAATCAAGGTGCTGTCCAGTTGCTAGGAAGCTTCACTTCTCCTCTCTTCAGCCACCTGTGGGAATATCCTTGGTTCTCAGGGGAACTATTTTGTTTTGGCTACAAAGCCCAAGCTATCTCTATTTTCCCCTCCCTATCTCTCAGCACCATTGTGGCAACACTGAAGTTTCCAAAATGGCCTCAGTCAGGCCAACTTCAAGTACTGGACAGATTCTCTTGTATTCAATTTCCGAAAGTTATGATTTAAATGCCATGATTTTTCTTCATCCAGATAGAGTATGGAAAACATAACACCCTCCCTTTGGCGAGTAGGTGGCATTGTTAAATGCCTTGGTTCTGAGCTTTCCACCCCTTCATCCATTACCAAGAAGGCTGACATAATGCATATTGTAGCCAGGAGGAACATGAAAGATGTTAAGGAATTTGCTAGCCTTCTCTGTCATTCACCTCCTTGCCTCAGTGTGGTTTCTGGGTAGTTTACTGCTGCCACCCCCTAATTTTGGAGAGAGGCACCCTGATTGGCTCCTTCCCCTGAACATCAGCATGTGGGGCAGCTCACAGTTAGTGAAGTGAGATCAGTAATGAAGATATCAAATTAATTACAATAGTAGATGATGATGATGATGATGATGATGATGATGATGCCTCTGTATTATATTACTTCTTGGCCTGTGCTTCTGTGTAGCTTCAGATTTACAGGCAGAGAAAAATACCTACTCCCTCCCTTTCCCCCCCCTCAGGGGAAATAAAAGAAGAAAATATACATTATACATATGGTCAATCATTTAGCAAATGTTCAAAGTTACAGCAGTACTGAAAAAAATTGATTTCCAACTAGATCCTTGCACTTACAACTGTTGCGGCATCACCGAAGTCCAGTGGTGGGATTCAATTGGTGTAACAACCAGTTCACTGAGCGCACACAGTGAGTTTGAAAACTTAACTTCTATTGCAGCCTCAGTGCAAAACAGCTGAGGCACAGCAATCCTCTCTGCCACACCTATCAGCTGGGCTTTAGAAAAGGGAATACAGGTCAGTATAGTGCAGGGGTGGGCAGATGGGCCCAGCTGATTGTCAGGGCGAACCAGTTAGCAATAGCAATAGCAACAGCAGTTAGACTTATATACTGCTTCATAGGGCTTTCAGCCCTCTCTAAGTGGTTTACAGAGTCAGCATATTGCCCCCAACAATCCGGGTCCTCATTTTACCCACCTCAGAAGGATGGAAGGCTGAGTCAACCTTGAGCCGGTGAGATTTGAACAGCCGAACTGCAGAACTGCAGTCAGCTGAAGTAGCCTGCAGTGCTGCACTCTAACCACTGCGCCACCTCGGCTCCCAGCTGATTATTGGAGCTACCGGTTGGCCTGAAATGGTCTGATCCGGTAGAATCCCACCCCTCTCTAAGTCACATGATCAAAATTCAGCTGCTTGGCAACCAATATGTATTTACAACAGTTGCAATGACATGAAGTTGTGTGATCACCATTTGCAAACTTCCCAAACAGCTTCTAACAAGAAATGTCAATGGGGAAGCTGGATTTGCTTAATGATCATGTGATTCATTTAACAAAGGTTGTAAACTTGGGCATGCCTTATTTAACAATCACCTCACTTAGTGACAAAAGTTCTGGTCTCAATTGTGATCCTAAGTCAAAGATTACCTGTACTATACTTAAAAAAAATATTTTATTGAAATAGCAAAAAGGAAACTTCCTTTCAGTTTTTGTAGTCTAATGGCAAAAACAATTACAAGGGAATGAAATAAGGATTAAAGTATGTTGGAATACATGTTGTTGGAAAAAATATCCATCTGGGTTCAGTTCCAAGTGGGGAGAAAGAGACTAGAAACATGGAGGCTGATTGGAAAGATGGTTTACTGATGAACAGGACCACATGAGTTTGAAGTCCTGGTGCAGGTAAACACATGGAATGGAGAATGAGGATTATTTGTACCCTCTCTTAGTCCTTGTGTCAGGGCAGAGCTGCCATTCAGGGGAGAAGACTGGGCCAGCTGCCAAGACTCACCTTCCCACCTACACAAACTGAAGAAATTCATGCTAACAATCCATGATCAATTGATGGGTGGTTTCGCTCTGGGTCACAAGGTGATGGGTATGCGCACGCGCGGGGTGTAACTTATCTTAATTACCAATGTAGCTATAAAAGGTGGTGGGAAGCAGAGGGTGGCAGTTCTGACAACTTATTTATTGCCTTAGTGCTTTGTTGGTCAGTTCATGCTGAAGGAAGAATACAAACTGCATTTCAAACAGTTTCTGTGTTTGGCTGGTTTCATTATCCCTTTGGACACCTTGCCCTTGAGCTTCCTGTTCCTGTGGCAACAGCATGTATTCTATTGACTGTAGTCAGACTCCTATGTGGATTCATGTTTGTCTGAATCACGTTTGGTGGAACCTTGGGCTGATGTAATGTCCCCAGGTGATTTTGCAATGCAGTGAGCCTTGCTGTTAAATGAGTAGAGGGCTAATTCTATTATATCCTGAGGGGTCATGTCTTAATCCCATCACCCTGGAGCTGGAGGACTTTTGTCTTGTAAATAGGCTGGCCCAGTCTTAATGTGAACCAAATATCTGCTGCGGGCAGGGAGCTGCTTTGTCTTTAAAAACATGTTTCTCCTTTTCTCATCCAGGGAAATATAATATGCTACCTTTTTAATATTTCCTAGTATATTTCATTCTTCTAGGAGAGGGGTGGGTGCTAACTTTCTCCAATGTTTTCATGGCTTTTGTGCAACAACTACAGCCAGCCAGTAGATGGCAGTGTTTATAAGTTTGCATCTATGGTATATACTCCATATCTTTTTGTTCTGAGTAAAGTTTCCTGTTTCCTGTTACAGTTAAGCAGAAAGGCTTATGTGGATGGTGCACTTTGTTCTGTAGGGCTATTAATGCAGAATTTCTAACAGGTTATGGGCCAGCTATAGTACATAAGTGCAAGATACAGCAACAGAAAGAAGATTGCAAAAGAATGAAAGAAAGTGGCCAGTCAAACAGCTGCAACAAAGCTTTCATTTGCAAACCTGACAAACCAGTTTTAGAAATTCAAGATGAAGATGCTGCTAATAAAAGAAGGTATGTGGAAATGTATAAATGAACTTAGGCCAGAACACCCTTTAGATGAGTGCATAGAGAACGATCAGAAAGCTCTGAGCACGATCTGTCTTAGAATAGAAGATGATCAAATCATATACTGTATATACTATTGTTGCAGGCATGTAGGGCTGTGGCTGGGGCAGTTCTTCTGGGGCACTGGCTAGGACGGGTGGGTTTCGCTTGGGACACTTTGTGAGTGTAGCCCGCGCGTACATAAGCATGCACTGTTTATTTTTGCAGCCAGGCTGGGGGTCTTCTCAAGAGATTATACCACACGTCAATATAAGGGGCCTGATCCGGGTGTCCTAAGTAGGGATCGAACACTAATTGATGGACTCTCAGGGCTATGTTGGGATCTAAGGTGCCTTTATCGGGCCATCCAAACCCAAAGGTTGGCCATTCTGATTCGCAAAACTTTCTGAGATCATGTCTGCTCCACTCAATGCCATAGTCCTGGGTCCTGTACCCTGCCTTAAAGTTATTCAACATACATTGTAGGGGGGTGAGGGGAACGCTGCTGCCACCACCCATGGTCCTCCCAGGGCACCAGACAACAAAGAGAGTTAGCAGTTGCCCCACTCAGGCTCTGACCCAGGGTGCCAGGTAGACACGGCCACCGTAGGGAAATGCAGTAGCCCCCCTCAAGCACATATACTCACACACTAAACAATCCTCCCAAAAACTTCCACCTAGCGAGGGAGATCGGGCTTTGCCTCCGGCTCAACAAGGAGTCCGGGGCTAATGGGGTCCCCACAATACTTGTCTGGGGGCTTCCCTCCTGCGATGCTGGCCAGCCTCAGGGTCCTGGTCTCTGGTCCTTCTCCGGTGGTTCTTGGAATCGCCAACCGCTGCTGCCGGTGCCCTCCATCGCTGGGAAGTCCCTCAGATCAAGGGTCCGTTGGTGCCAGGGGGATTCCCCCTGATGGGATGAGCCCCGACACCGGGGTGGGAGCTCCAGAGGGTCCCAAGACCCCTCACAGTCCTGCCGCGGTCGCCAGGAAATGTTGCAGCAGATGGAGGCTTTTGTCCAATCTACTTACAAAAGGAGCAGGACTTGAGACCACAAAGGTGCAAGAGAGACAGGTTTATTGATGCATCGAGTTCAGCGTTTTCACACACCAAAATCTGAACTGTCCGGGCTATGCCCAGGGCAGTGATTTTATACCTTTAATCAAACTTCGTCAATCAGAAGGCGTGTAAAGAGGCGGATTCGTACAAAACGTAAAAGCCCCCTTTCAGAACAGGGAAGTACATTTTGGAAAAGTACAAAAGCAGAAATTCACACAAAAGTATCAAAAACAGGAAAGCAAAGTGCTGATTTCGTACCAACAGTTTTCTGTAACTTCTGTGTTCTAACATCTTACACCATGGTGATTTCCTGTGCCCATCCTTGTACAGTATCTTGCCACACACTTCCAGTAATAATACTTATGAGGAAGTAAAGAATCAAAGTGTATCAAGGTTAAATGCAAAGCTAATATGGAGTTATAGTAAGCATGTTATAGGTACCTGGCCTTCCTGGGGCTGGGTGGGTTTACTTGAGCAGCCCCCTCCTGCCTCACTATATTTAAATCAGTGGTGGGATTCCAAATCTTTTCCGACCAGTTCTATGAAAGAGTGCTTTGCCCGTGTGCGTGTGCAACACTCAAAAACCACCCTCAGTGTCAGCACTGGCGAGCTGAGCTGTTTTTTAGCTCAGCCTGAGGTGCAGCAATCCGCTCTGCCATGCAAATTAGCTGAGCTAAAAAAAGAAAGGAAATATAGGGTAGAGAAGGATGGGGTCAAGAGGGCAGGGCCAGCCAGAGGTGGTATTTGCTGGTTGTCTGAACTACTCAAAATTTCCGCTACCAGTTCACCTGAACCGGTCCAAACTGGCTGAATACCACCTCTGATTTAAATGTGAAACTGCTAAAGAAATGTGGGAATCAGGGATGAAATTCAGCAGGTTCTGGCAGGTTCTGGAGAACGGGTAGCACAAATTTTGAGTAGTTCAGAGAACTGACAAATACACCTCTGGCAGGCCCCAGAGTGGGGAGGGAATGGAGATTTTGCAGTTCCAGTATCCTTCCCCTGCCACACCCACCAAGCCACGCCCACAGAACTGGTAGTAAAAAAACCTCGAATTTCACAACTGGTGGGAAGGATTATAAAAGGTGCCTGGAAGAGCTAATCTCAGCAATAAATTGTATTTGATTACAAACCAGCACCATTTCTTAGTGATTTACCAAACGTTATGAAATACTTACCACAGCACTTAGTTCCCGTCTAGTTGATGAACTGACATTGGAATATGTTAAGGGCAAACTTATGGATGAATATAAGCATAAAACAGAAAGCATAAATTGGGACGGTGCTTCTGTAACAGAGTCTGTTTTAAAAATGAAAAATAGGAAGAAAAATAGTAACATGCAGCAAGAAACAAGGCCGTCACAAAGCAGATTGCAGAATCTAAAAAGCTAGAATGCAAAAACAAATTAATCTACAAAAAGGCCAAAAGTGTGAAGGAAGAAACTGGTTTTGCTTCAGATAATGAATACGTTTTTCAATCCAAAAATTGCAGCCTCATCTTTGCAAACATGTGGTGTTGACTCAGGAGCTATGAGTCACTTGACAAATGACAGAAATGTCTTTATTTGCCTTGACCAGAGTAAAACAGAAGAAACCACACAACCAATGAGCAAATAATGGAATCAGAAAGAATAGGAGATGGTTTTCTTTATTGGCCCATTTCCCACAATGTCGGCAGAAAGATAATTGTGAAAAATGTCCTGTATGTCCCTGATCTTGAAACTAATATTTTGCCAATGAAGAAGCTCACAAAACAATGCAATGTAGTGACCTTCCAAGGGAACAGTTGTGCCATCACAAAAGAGAATATCTTACTTCTTGTGCCATATCCATCATTGGATGTTGGTGATCATGTTGCCAATCCTATTTTTGTCAACAGCTCCATGAAAAGGTGCTACTGAATTTTGTCCAAACCAGCCCCTTAGGTTTTGAAGCTATGATGTTCTTCTGCCTTGACCTTGCTTGCCTTCAAATTTTAGGAGGATTACTGTATTTTTGGACTATAAGACGCACTGGAGTATAAGATGCACCAAGATTTTGAAGAGTTAAATAAAAACGTTTTTGCACTCTGCAGGCCTCCCAAACCCTCTGCATGCCTTATTTTTGTGAAAACAGGGCATGCAAAGAAGTTGAGAGGCCTGAAAAGTGCTCCTGGGGTCGGGGGGGGGGGGGGGGCAAAAGCAAGCAAAAATGGCCTGTTTTTCATGAAAACGGGCCCATTTTTTTTGCAAAAAAACAGGGCATGCATAGGCTTTGGGAGGCTTGTAGAGTGCTCCTGGGGGCTGGGGGGCAAAAACGAGCAAAAAGCAGTCTGTTTTTTACTCATTTTTGTCCTCCCCAGCTCCCAGGAGCACTTTGCAAGCCTCTCAAACCCTCTGCACGTCCATTTTTGTGAAGGGGAGGAGTTTTGGGAGGACAAAAATGCTACATACAGTGTATAAGGTACACCCAAATTTTCACCCTCTTTTGGGGGGAAAAAGGTGCATCTTATACTCCGAAAAATGCAGTAAGTGAAATACATCATATTTTTCTGGGTGTCATATCACATGTCCAAAATATTCCAACTTTTGCTTTTTAATGGTTTTGATGATTTCCCTTTAGTTTCCCAGGTGGCCTATCACCTCCTCATTTGTGATTTTGTCAACTCAGCTTATACGTAACAGCCATCTGTAAATCCACGTTTCAAATACTTCTAGTTTCTTCAAGTGGTTTTCTGTCAGAGACCAACTCTCTACTCTGTAGAGCAGGGTAGAAAAGATGTAACATCTGACAGGCCTGATTTCAAGTCTTAGGCTTATGTCTTACTTGCAAAGGTTAAAATCACAGATGAACTAGATCAGCTGAGCTGCAATGAGCTGGTTAATACTGCCAAGGAGGAAAAATATTCAAACTGCATTCACACAGATGACTTGGGCACAGAAGTCCTCACGTAATAAAAGAAATTAACTCAGAATGACTATGCAAGTGGAATAAAAATTAGTCCTTCTGATCAAACAATAAGCACCAGCTGCATAAAAGGAAAAGGGATAAGAAAAGCCTTTCCAAAGCAGAGTAAAAGCAGAGTTTAAAAAACCATCTGGACTTAATTCATTCAGAACTTTGCTGTCCAATGAAAACATTGACAGGTATTTCCTCACTTTTATAGATGACTAGCTGATAACTGGCGTTGCCCGAGTATTTATTTATAGGGGGGAAATGTCCGGATCAAATGTTATTTCTAATGATGGATTTTCCTCCTTATCAGAGGGATCTCCTTGTGGAGTACCGTGAAGCCATTACCATGGCAACTCCACTGCACTGTAAAGTAGAAGCCAGTTTGGCAGTACGGCACAACAGGCTGTATTTTAACACAACTGAAACCCTGAAGCGTGTTTGGGGTGTCTTACCCCCACAGTATTTTTCTCCAGACGGTAAGTCATCTGTGTACCAAGTTTGATTGAAATTGCTCAAGGCGTTCCAGAGTTATGCTAGAACACACACACACACACACACACACACACACACACACACACACACACACACAGGTTTTATATAGAGAGATTATTCCAGGTATACTACACTATATCTGTTACACAACAAAAATGAAGTTCCAGAGAAACGTGAACAGTATTTGGCTCAAGTAAGCAACAAATTTGGCAAAGACACTGCACACAGACAATGGAATTGAATATATAGGTGAAAACACACAGTTGATTCTCAGAAAACATGGCATATTTCAAACTACTGTACCTTACAGCCCAGAACAAAACAGGGTTGCAGAAAGAATGGACCATACTCTATGTGGAAAAGGAAGAACTGTGCTGTTTGATACAGTTATGCCAATCACATATTAGGAAGGGGAGGCAATTATGACAGCATCCTTTATCCAAAATTGACTACCAGGAAAATCAACTGACAAAACTCCATGTGAACTGTGGCATGAAAAAGCCCAGAATTTGTGTCATCTAAAAATTTCGCAAGCAAAGCCTATGTGCACATCTCAAAAGAAAAATGTACAAAATGGGACGCCTGTGCAAAGGAAGGTGTACTTGTGGGGTACAATGAATTTCATAAGGGATACAGAATTTTACACCAAGATGCAAACAAGGTAACCTTCAATAGAAATGTAATTGTCAATGAAACTTCAAAAAATTATGAACTAACACAAACACTTCAAACTGAGTAGAGGTGATATTCAGCCGGTTCGGACTGGTTCACCTGAACCAGTAGAACTGAACTGTAGGTGGGCCAGCCCACCCTCCCCGGCTCCAAAATGTCCTATGTAGTCTCGTTTTCAATGCCACGCACATGCGTGCATGCTGCCACATGAGCAAAGGGCATGCATGGAAGGCCACATGCATGTATGGAAGGCGACCGTGTGATGCGAGTGTGCACACACACTCACAGTTGTGAATTGGTGGTAAACCTAAGTGAATCCCACCACTGAAACGGAGGGGAATTTGCTCCACTAGAAGCAACAAAGGCATCCCAGCCAAATGTTGCTTGTGTATTATCAAACCAGGGCCAGATTTATGGGATGAGATGCAAAGACCTCCAACCCATGAGAAACAAAAGTGAATCAGAGCTGCTGATGAAGAGATGACATCTTTTAGTGAACTGCTAAAACAGGACAGCACCCCAGGAAAAAAACCTAGAGATGGGAAGGAGAAGCCAAAAGAGGTTGCAGCTGCTGCCCTGGTTCTCCAGCCCAGTCCAGCCTCAGTGCCAGCGTCTTGGGCAGTCACTGTGGACAGTCAGGACAGCAAGAAGTAGCATAAGAAACAGATTTTTAGCTGAGACAGGAGATGACGTCGCAACGACATGACGTGCAATCTCGGAGCTCCGAGATCACAGTTGATACTTTTGCCGCTGAATGGTCCATTTGGACCTAAACCCTCCCGAAGAGATGGTGACAGGGAAGAGTACGTCTTGCTCAGGGACACCACAAAGTCCCTGATTGATCAAAGAGAATCTTTTCTTGCCGGCGACAGAAGCGCAGCCAAAAGCTGCTGGAGTTGGGACAGCTCCGGAATGGGAGGAAAGCGGAAAGAGAAAGTGTGTCCATCTGGTGAGGAAATCTTATTGTTATAAAAGAGATTCCCCCCCCAAAAAAAATTAAAGCTAAATTAAATTTGAAAACAAAAGAAAATAAGCGGCGAAATTAAGCTACATTAGACAATGTGTTATCTTTTTTAAAATTTTATTTTATGAATGGAACTTTTGCAAATATTTCCTATTTTTTAAAGTGAACAGATTCGTTTTTCTTCTAGTACTTCTTTTTTTACCCATGGATTAAAATATTTTTCTTTATTTTTATAATACTGGTTTGGATGGTTGTTTTTTTCTATTTTGCTTCATTTAAGAATTTTGTTTCTTTTAAGCCTGGAATATAAAGGAGGACCTGGATTGTTGTTGGGGGCAATATGCTGACTCTGTAAACCGCTTAGAGAGGGCTGAAAGCCCTATGAAGCAGTATATAAGTCTAACTGCTATTGCTATTGCTATAAAGAAGATATAAAAGGAATACAAAGAGGGTTGTAATATCAGAGGGAAAGGAAGTAACACTGCCACTTGGACGCTGGAGGCTTGAGTCCTGGAAACATTGCCCTATTTTTCACTTTGATCATTTTGACTTTGCACTTCAAGGTTCTTCAGCTTGTTTATAGAGAGTGATAAGGAGAAGAGCAGAGTTGTTTATACAGGTGTTCTTTGGAAGCTTCATTGGCAGCTGAAGAAAAGTGAAAACAAAGCCTTGTTTTGAAAGATTATAAATGAACTTGCGTCAAATCTAATAAAAACTTTGAATGCTAGAGTGGCAGTGTCTACCAGTTGGAAGAATGGCACAACATCAAAAAGAAACCTTAACATTGCAAAAGATTATGTTTGAAATTCAAAAATTATTAGAAGTAACAGAGAAAATAGAGAAGAGATTGGAAAACATAGATTGTAAAACAGTAAAATTTGATGGAAAAATTGAAGATGTTCATCAAATGGAAAAAGTGGAGGTTAGAGTCCTAAAAACTGAAGGGAAAAATGAACAAAGAGACAAGATAATTGTTGATTCCAACAGTAAACTGAGCGTGGTTGGAAATGGAAAGAGTGGAATATGGAAAAGGGAGATAGATGGACAGGAGTTTACCCCAGATTTCAAGTTATAGAAGAAGAAAAAAGAGAAGAATTGATGGATCTAAGGAGAGAAATTTTGTCAAAAGCACTATTGATAACCAAAGATAAGCTGATTAAAGAAGCAGATGTAGGGTTTCGAGATTATATAAGGTATGCAACAAGCAACAAGTTGCGAAGAGAAGTCCATACAAATCTTATTAAGGAAACAACCGGAAGACTAATCCCACAAATGGCAAAAGACATAAGACTGCACTATTACTGGAAAGTCACAGGTTGATATATGAAAGCTTATAATAAAAAATTAGTCAAATTCAGTTAAATTTAGAGCATTATGTAAAAAAATGAAGTGATAATGGATATAGTTAGATAAATAATTGATAATGATAACAATGTATACATATATATTGGTTTGATAAGAGGAAATTTGATATAAATTGCAAATGGTGACTATAAAAGGAAGTTTAGAAATTCTGTTATGTATGAAAGCTTATAATAAAAAATTAAGTCAAATTTAGTTAAAAATAATGCATATATATGTACTGGTTTGATAAAAGGAAATTGGATATAAATTGTAAACAGTGATTAAGAAAGGAGGTCAAGAAACTTTGTTATTAAATATAATCAATTTTTTATTTAGAACATGTCATAAAGATGTAATGTTACCGGATGATAATGGAAACAGTTAACGGAATGCCATTATGTGGTTTTTCTTTAAATTTTGGAATATTTTATATAAAAGGACATAAAAACAATTATAGTCAAATGAAGGTTGATATATGATAATAGTAATATATATAAATATATTTGATTTAAAATATTTAACTTGATATGAATTATAGGTGATGACTGTGGAAGGAATGCATGAAAGTTTTTTGTAACTAATTGACACACTTTCTACAATTTGTAATGGAAGATGGTTTTGTGGTGGTTTTTTTGTGTTTTGTTTGTCTGTGTTTATTCAAAAATAAAAATAAAATCTTAAAAAAAAGAAAGAAATAGATTTCTAGAACTAAGATCCGAAATGGACTAACAGAAGGAGTTGAGTTGAGCTGAGGTGTTTTCATGTATTTTTTGTGTAACAACTACAGCCAATCACTAGATGGCAGTGTTTATAACTGCATCTGTGGGTACGCTCTATGTCTTTTTGTTTTGAGTAGTTTCCTGTTTCCTGTTCCAGTGAAGCAGAAAGACCCATGTGGATTTTTGTTCTGAAGGGCTATATACAGAATTTCTAACAAAGTGCTAATAAAATCATGAACTTTTGGTGAGGCAAAGGAAACAAACATTTGCATTTTTCTTCACACAGATTGCAGGGACATTACAGCCCCCCCAAAAGCAGCTGGATGTGAGGTGCAGACTGCCAAAATTCTCTCTGGAACAAAGGGAGATCTGGAGATTGTACATATGTCTTCTCAACAATTGATTTTGAACCCACTTGTGATCAGCTGGAAGTAATGGATTTTAAGCCTTTCATGGCTTAAAACCTCATCTTTTTAATCACTTTTGAGGTTTTTTTATTTTGTACTGCCTCGTTAAGATTCAAAAATCTTCAAACCTACAAGTTGCTGTGTGAGTTTTGCTTCAACCAATTTTTTTAAAAACCTATCTTTTCAGCTTTGTAAGATCTTTATTTTATTTTTTGTAATGGTAATGTAACTTCATCAATCATATGCTGATCCCAAGGCCGCATAAAGAGAGGGTTAGGGAAAGCAATGGTGAACTACTTTGTAAACATCTCCCCAGAATACTTTATGGCACATGAAGATATGGATATGGATACCAACAGCGGACCTTCCAGGCTGGATGGTAGCCTCCTAGTTACTGGGGAAGACATGGCTGCTCATGAGTTCGATGCCTGTCAGCAAATGATCAGCAAGCCGTTCCACCATCAGTTGAAGGTGGGTGAGCGCCAGCCTCTTCTTGGCCCCCCTGAATTGATGAGAGAATATGTTATAGCAGCATCCAAGGCTATGAAGAAGGGTGACTGGAAGACATGTCACCATTTCATTGTCAATGAGAAAATGAATGGGAAAGTCTGGGATCTGTTTCCCAAGGCTGACAAAGTGCGCAGCATGCTTGTCCAGAAGATCTAAGAGGAGTCTCTCCAATCCTATCTCTTTACCTACAGCAGTATTTATGATTCCATCAGGATGGAGATCCTGTCTGATATGTTTGAGCTGGACCTGAGCACTGTGCACAGCATCATTGGCAAGATGATCATCAATGAAGAGTTGATGGCCTCCTTAGATCAGCCAACCCAGAAAGTTGTGATGCATTGAACAGAGCCCATCACCACCCAACAAAACCTGACATTGCAGCTGGCTGAGAAGCTGGGAAGCCTTGTGGGAAACAATGAGAGGGTCTTTGACAAGAAGCAAGGCTGGTCAAAGGTGGCAACTTTCAGGACCAAAAGGATGGCTATTGTAAGAATGAAGGGGGCTACCTGTGCCCTGGAGGATATCGGCAGCAAGAACATCAGAGCAAATACTAAACTTGGAGCCACTTTTATTCAGTTAATTTGGAGAGAGAGAGGTTACCACCGATCATAATTCAAACATGTCCATTAAATAAAACTTGCTTTAAAAAAGTTACTGGGGAAGAGCAAAGACAAGCTTTTAGTAGTCTGAGTTTTTAGGAAATTAATTAATTAATTAATCAGCTAATTAATTAATTTGGCAACAAGTACAAGGAAACAAGTATGAAAACACATGAAGAAATGCACAAATAAATGGATACAAATAAGCAAATCATAGCCATAAACACATTAAAAGCGTACATATAAATGGGGAAACTTAGGGCAGGGAAGGTAGACATGCCGGTGTGCTTATGCACCCCCCCGCTTAGGGACCTCTTAAGAAATGCATAAGGTCCATGGTAGACAGCTTAAGGTAAAAGGTATGGGGCTTAGAGGAACTAACAACAGGATCAGGTAGGGTGTTCCACGCATTTACTCCTCTATGGCTGAAATCGTTTTTCCTGCAATCAAGATTAGAATGGATTACATTTAGTTTGTATCTATTGATAGCCCTTGTGTTATTGCAGTTGAAGTAAAGTAGTCATTAACAGGTAGGACGTCATGGCAGATTGTGCACTAAGCTCAGCTGTCAAGCATGGCTCCTTCAAAATCCAAGAAAGAAAACCCCCAACTTCATAGATTTAGAGAAAATGTACTTTTACTGGATATGAAATGAAAACAACAAAAGTGAAGGAAGATCTGAGGCAAAAAGGCACAAACTTGTACATATCAAAAGTTTACCCAAATTCCTCCCCCCCCCCAATTACCCTGGCCCAATGTCCAATCTCTAACCCCAAGGTTGTCATGTGGGATGCATCTTCAGGTGGCCTCATCCAGCTGGTATGCAGAGATGGTTGGCCTTGACCAAACCCAAACACGAGCCTTCACCATGCACAGAAGATGGTGAGAACAAAACTCCCTATTTTGAGATCTCTCCACCAGCACGATTCCCCTCCCAAATACCATGAACCCCCTCCCTCCCTGTTACTATGGTAGCCAATAGCAAGCAAAAGGTATAGAGGCTGGCAGAATGTAGACGGTATAGTTCAAGGTTATCCAGACCTAAAATTTCAAGCCTGGTAGTATAAGGAATTTTATTGCAAGCAGAGAAATTGAGTACTCTTCTTGTAAAATACTTCTGGACCCTCTCTAAGGTTTTAATGTCCGAAATGCAGTGTGGATTCCAGGCAGGTGTATTCAAGTATAGGTCTGGCAAAGATTTTGTTGGAGGAAAGCCTTCAGAAGCCCAACAACTGATGATTTCCATAATGAAAGAAATCACGTATGCTATCTACAAAGTTATGTCAAATTGGAACATGGAATGTTAGAGACATATCCCGTGGGAAACCCGAACTTGTAAAAAGAGAAATATTAGAGCTAATACAGACATCCTTGGCATCAGTGAGTTACACTGGATAGGCAGTACTTAATTCAAATAAGAAGATTTTATGGAGGGGGGGTTTCTGGAAACAATATCAGATGAAAAGGAGTTGTATTTTGAGTAAGTAAACAAGTGGCTAAATGATTGGGAATCACAGAGCATATAGTGATCATGTCAGAGTTCCAAGAAGTAGATCCATTGCAAGGGAAAACTCCAAGGCAGGTGAATTCCTCAAAGAATAGCTTTAATTTGTTAGGCTACGCAGCTCAGAATCTAAACAAAATCCCAATGAGACTCTGAACACGAGGCAACGGAAATTCAGCTTTATTTTTTTGAGCAAAAGCGAAAACTGGGCATCTTTAATCTCCTGCCTCAAACAGCAAGGCAGAGAGAGAAAAGGTAGGTCGCACACTAATTAAAACTTTTTTGTTTTTACAGTTTATGCACAACCTGTCATTGTGTAGGAAACATAATTTCTTATCCATTAGTTCATGCAAAGCTCATGATTTCCCAACACTTGGGAACAATAGGGAATGGAAGGATTTATATTCCTTGCAGACAGCTGGTCATTTGTATCTTTTTAGAGCAGGGGTGTCAAACTCAAGGCCTCCAAGAGGTGCTTAGTTCTGGCCCATGGGACCGGCCTGGAAATATCAAAGGACCGGCCCGGGGTGCAACTGCCAGCCAAAATGGGAGGCCCTCCTGTAGTCCATTTTTGGCCAGCAGAATGCTGCAAGATGGTGTGGAGGCTGAAGTGCTCCCCGAGCCCCATTTTGGTGGGCAGAGGCACCATGGCCCAGCCCTTTAATATTTCTAGGCTGGGCCAGAGGGCCAGATCTAAGCCCCCCGCAGGCCAGATGTGGCCCACGGGCCTTCAGTTTGACAATGAAGAGCCCTCAATGAAATTGATTTTGACACCTCTGTTTTAGAGGGTTGTTGAAGCACTTGGAGCTTTATCTGTGTCCTCAGGGTCACCTGAGTAGTGTCCTGGTTCAATTTTTGTCTGGAAATCCATTCATACTCCCACACCATTCAAAGGATGTTCGTCCCAAATTGTATAGCTAAACGTTATCCAGGTCATGGTTATTTTTTCAGGGGGCAACTTTCTTGCTTTTTTCTTTGAAGATGTTTTGCTTCTCATCCAAGCTTCTTGCATAATAGAGAAATATCAAAATCAGAATAGAGCTGGAAGGGACCTTGGCGGCCTTCCAGTCCAGCCCCCTGCTCAAGTAGAAAATCTGATACCATTTCAGACAAGTGACTGTTGCACTTTTTCCAAAGTCTCATGTATTTTTTGTAATGTGGAGACCAAAACTGGATGGTTTTGGTCTCCACATTACACCTATACCAGGTGTGGTCTTACTAAAGATTTATAAAGTGGTACTAATACTTCACGTGATTTTGATTCTATGCCTTTGACTAATGCAAACCAAGGGTTGTATTAGCTTTTTTGGCTGCTGCCACACACTGTTGGTTCATGTTTAAGTGATCATCCATTAGGACTCCAAGGTCCCTCGGAGTTATTTTTTTTCAAGCCAGGTTTTGCCTAATCTATACTTGTACCTTTGGTTATTTTCTGCCCAGATGTAAAACCTTGCTTTTCTCCACATTAAATTTCATTTTGTTGGTAGGGCCCATTGTTCAAGTATGTCAAGATCATTTTGGATCCTGAGCTTGTCTTCTTGAGCGTTGACTAGTCCTATCAGCTTGGTATCATCTGCAAATTTGATGCGTTCCCCTTCTATTCCCTCATCTAAGTCATTTATGAAGGCATTGAAAAGTACTGGGCCCAGGACAGAACCTTGTGGTACCCCATTGCTTAGTTCCTTCCATGTAGATGTAGTACCATTAAGGACTACTTGTTGAGTATGGTTTGTCAGCCAGTTACAAATCCATCTTGTGGTGATGCTGTCTATCCCACATTTTTCTAGATTACCAAGTAGGTTGTGGTCTACTTTGTCAAATGCCATGCTGAAGTCTAAATATACTATGTCCACAGACCACAAATAGTTTTCCATTGCTTTCTTCTAGGATTCAATCAGGATTTTTTACTAAGCAGGTTGGCTTTTTTCATGCCTGCAAAACCCCTCCTAGTATTGCCACCGCTGTGGATTAATTTCCATTCTATACATTCAATATTTCTTTCAAAAACTTTACTCTGTTACTTCTAACCCTAAGACCATTTTTTCCACTACTTCTTGCAAAAAGCTTGTAATGTTGCAAAACAGTGCACCTGAAATGAGAAACTCCAGCTGTCTCTTCCTTACATTTTGTCTATTATATCAGTAATGAAAACTTTACCAATGGAACTTTACTCATGCATTTGTTAAGAATATTGGCAGAACCCAATTCAGTTTATAATTCTCTACTGTGGATCCATTAAAAGTGAATGGGCCAAACTCTCAGCTTGATGTAATATACGACAAAGGCTGAGACTCTCAATCAGTAGGATTGCTTATTCATCCTACAGAGTCAACTTCCCCAGTGTGAATCCTAAATTGTTTATAAGTTTCTGTCAGATTTTTTTTGAAGAGGGGGCTTATCTGTAATGAGAAGAGCAGCCATTTCCAATCTGAAAGACCTGGGACTCTTTCAATTATCTAATTTTGCAGTTATTGAAAATAGTGCTGACATCAAATAGGACACCAATAAAAGTTGTATTCTGCCTATGTGAATATTTATTAAAACTATACTCACGCACTTTTTACTTGATTCTGCCCCAGATTCACTTTTATAATACATTTTATACAGTAGATTGGAAAAAGAGAAAATGGAAATGGAGTACCTAAAGTAATCACTAGCTAAGGTAATTGTTATATGTAAATTATGAGATTCAGTTATTTCACTTTGTCAAGCAGAAAAAATAATGACGATATTAAAGCTGTGCACCCATTACATTACTCTAATCTGAAGATCACTGAAAATGAATGCGTGTTGGCCAAATCTGATTTCTCTAGGAAAGGACACAGTTATTTTGAATCAGATTGAGTTAAGAAAAGGTGGGCTCCAAGATCACCGCAGATGGGGACTGCAGCCAAGAAGTTAAAAGACACTTGATCCTGGGGAGGAAAACTATGGCAAATCTAGACAGCATACTAAAAAGCAGAGACATCACCCTGCCAACAAAAGTGTGTATAGTCAAGGCTATGGTTTTCCCAATTGCAATGGATGGCTGTGAAGGTTGGCCCATAAGAAAGGCTGAGCGCCAAAGAATTGGGGCCTTTGAACTCTGGTGCTGGAGAAGACTCCTGCAAGTCCCTTGGACTGCAAGGCAGTCCAACTGGTCAGTCCTAGAGGAGATCAATCCTGACTGCTCTTTAGAAGACCAGATCCTGAAGATGATACTCAAGTACTTTGGCCACCTAATGAGAAGGAAGGACTCACTGGAGAAGAGCCTAATGCTGGGAAAGGTTGAGGGCAAAAGAAGAATAGGATGACAGAGAATGAGGTGGCTGGATGGAGCCACTGAAGCAGTAGGCGTGAGCTTAAACTCCAGAGGATGGTAGAGGACAAGAAGGGCTGGAGGAATATTGTCCATGGGGTTGTGATGGGTTGGACATGACTTCACAACTAACAACAACAAGAAAAGATACTCCTACTCTCATTATTGCCAGTTGTTCAGCTTTTCAGCTGTTCTAATCAATCTCAATCCTATTTTTGATATGGGAAACTTGAATTTATCCAAGTATTGGAATCTTCTAGGCTTCCTCTGTGGATTCCTTAGGGAATAGAATGAAATCAGTTTATAGCAGAAACCAGACTGGTGAAGTGGGTCTGAGGAGAACACAATTGACTTAGTAAGACAAATTTTCAGCACCTAACCTTCTGAGAGATTTTAAAAATCTAACATATAACTGGAATCTATTGGAGAGAGAATACCCTCTTCTGCTTAGCCTCTATAGATAGCAAGCATATACAGTATATATTTTACATTGTCTTATCATCATGCTCCAGTCCTCCTGTGACTGAACGCCTGGAAAGTTTGGAGCAGAGGGGATATTCAGCAGGTTCTGACCAGTTCTGGAGAACCAGTAGCAGAAATTTTGAGTAGTTCGGAGAACAGGTAAATAACACCTCTGACTGGCCCCACCCACATCTATTCTCTGCCTCCCAAGTCCCAGCTGATCGGGAGGGAATGGAGATTTTGCAGAATCCTTCCCCTGCCATGCCCACCAAGCCATGCCCACCAAGCCACGCCCACAGAATCGGTAGTAAAAAAAATTTGAATCCCACCACTGGATTGGAGCCACTGAAATTCATACTGATGATTAGTAGGATACTTTTGGAACCAGAAATGAATCTGAAACAGATATTGGTCCATCCACTTCAATAGTCTGAGAGTTTTAGCTCAATTGCCAATGGGTCTCTAGGGTCTGAATGAAAGGCAGGATTTTTCCAATGTTTTTACCTTAACATTTTAAAATTAGAGATGCTTTTTTAGAGACTGCAGGATATCTCCTCCCCAACCCATTTTCTGCTCCTCAAGGTTTATGTCTAAAGGGAGAAAAAAAATCTTTGCAGCAGCATCGTATATGCTGCATTTATTTATTTATTTATTGTTATTATCTCTTGAAAGTAGAGACTGTGTATCATCATTAACCACCCTAAACAGTGACAGTCGGAGAGGCAGGTACCAGTAAACGGAGCCATTAGCAGCTGAGCAAGCGAAGTATATTCAATCTGAAAGCTTTCTTTCTCAATCCATCTGTACTCATCACACAAAGTGCTGATCAGAGACATTTTACTTTCAATTACATTCATCAGGTTAATTCCAAGTTAAAGTCAACATTTTAATCAAGAAGCAGCAAACTCCGACAAAAAAAAAGAAGGCTGAGAAGAAAGAAGAGGAGGAAATTGCATAGAATTAATATTCTTGTGAGAATCTCTATCAACCGCAGGAATGTTTCAAGTTATACATTCCTCACCCCGTGCCAAATTCACTGTCATTTTTTTCAAGCACCTGATATTTGCAGTATTCAGCAATTCACTGAAGTAGTTTGCACCTTAAAAAAATATTTAAATCCAAAAAATTCTTGAATTCTCTGGGCCAGTTTTGAAGCAACATGGCGAGCATCTCAGTTTGAATGAAATAGACATTAAAAGCCTTTATTTATTTATTTATTTATTTGTTTGTTTGTTTGTTTATTTAACATACCAGTGGTGGGATTCAGGTTTTTTTTACTACCAGTTCTGTGGGTGTGGCTTTGTAGGTATAGCAGGGGAAGGATACTGCAAAATCCCCATTCTCTCCCCACTCTCAAAATTTCCACTACTGGCTATTTCTATTTCCACAGAATTGGCTGAATACCATCTCTGAAACATACCCATCCATTTACTAGAATGAGGTGGCTGGATGGAGTCACTGAAGCAGTAGGCCTCAGCTTAAATGGACTCTGGGGGATGGCAGAGGACAGGAAGGCCTGGAGGAAAATTGTCCATGGGGTCGCGATGGGTCGGACACAACTTTGCGACTAACAACAGCAGCACTTTAAAAAGTCAAAGGTTTGAGGTTCTGAAAAAATTCACATATATACCCCATAACAGAGGTGGGTTGCTCCTGGTTCAGCCTGGATCAGCTGAACTGGTAGTGGTGGTGACAGGAGGCTCCGCCCACCCACCCGGACGTTTCTGCACATGCGCAGAAGTGTCAAGCACATGCATGAGCATAAGTGAATCGGTAGCACTGGGATTTGAAACCCACCTCTGCCCTATACCAACTCCATGAATATCCTGATCCCAAGCCTTGAAAAAAAGCTGTGTATTCACAGCGCTCCCAAAGCTGAACAATGTCCATCTGTATCTCCAGGAGAAAGCTGTTACAAGGTGTCATGACAGAGATTGCATACTTCCAACCTTCCAAATGGGCAAGCTTCATTACACTGGATGATTTTCCTTCAATTCTTGGTGAAAATCATTTTATGGACTTTTAAAAAAATCTTATTTGGAAACAAACAGCAAAAGGGTGATTAGAGCATTGATACGATAATGTTTCAAATGCACTAAGAGAGATTTGAAGGATTTGAAATAAGATTTTGAAATTACCGGTAATTACCAGATACTTCCTGTAGGTTGCTTAGAATTTTATTAAAAAAAATATATGAAGACTTTGAAATTAAGCATAAGAAATCTTCCCATTGGGAAATGCTGATAATTTTAAAAAAAAACCAATATAAAATAGGACTTAAAGGTTGGGCATTAGAGAGAAGTAGAAAGAATTAAAAATTATCATCAAAGTAGAAGAGACCTACTAATAGAGAACTGAGCAAAATACTTTAACTTTGCATGAATTCAAGGATAATTTGGAACTATGCACTAAAAATTAAGATAATATAAAAATGAATTTAAAAAGAATGACAGAAGATTTTATATATATATAGAATCTCCAGAACTTTTATAATATATTGCTCACTTAGCTTTCGTTAGTCTCTGCTAACATTATCAGAGTGTAAAAACCATTAAAGAGATATCTGCCTTTATACACTATTAATCAATTTGGCCATTGCGCATGTGATAGGCCCATCCATCCATTTTAAAACTTCCAGAGATCTCAATGGAACTTGCATTTGTAGGATAATTCACGAGAGAGAGGGGGGGAGGGAGGGAGGGATGGAGAAGAGTGTGAGGGTTAGTTAGTTAGTTAGCTAGCTAGCTAGTTAGTATCTGGAAATTCTTAATGGATTTTTGCTGACCAGGATTAAATGAGTTTAAATATTTGTTTATAGATAAGAAGTGAGCTATAGAAAGAAGATATCTTTTGTGGTAGTATCACAGTAGGTATCCCAACTTGGTCAGTTAGAAAAGAAAAACATTACCAGGTGTACTGTACTACATATACTTTAACTAAAGCCAAATGGTTACAGAAGAAGCGAAGCTGGATCTGAGATTTTCCCATCCAAAATATATGGTTAAATTTTCCATGTCCCACTTCAACCCCCGCAGCCACCGCCACCCCAGTTATCCAGAAGTATCCAATTAGGTGCTAACAAATTGTTTTGGAAAACAGTCCCTGTCTGCAGCTGGCAATTCTTTCTTGTCCTAGAAGTAGCTGAAATAAAATTAAATTGCTCACTGGAAGCAGCAATAATGAAGTTAAAAGTTAAATATTTTTTGAAAAATAATGCAAAGAGGACAGACATTTGAAAAGACCCCGATGTTTCAAGAATCAAAAGCAACAGAAAAAAAAGATCAAGAAAAGTCATGATAGTTAGATGTATCATTGAGGATACAGTGTTTGCTTACAAAGACTAATTAATGACAGATAGTCCTGACAAAATGACATATTTGGCATCACAAAGAATTGGAAGAAACTAAATGACTGAACAGCAGTAGGGGAAAAAACCATTCAAAGGAATATATTGAAAATCCATTGGAAGCATATATTTAAAACAAAACCTAAGAGGTTGTGATAATGGAGACCTAAATGTCCCATATTGTCCACAGTCAAGGAAGAAGTCAACAGGAGGTCACAAAGAGCAATCATGTGACTGTGGAATGCTGTAACTGTGCAGGATTTGCCTAACAGCAACAACTGGGACTGCTGGAATTGCCATCATAAATCAACATGAAATCATGACATTGCACTTTATGACTCTGTTGCTTAGCAACAGACCTGGTTCCAATTAGTATGGTTAAGTGGGGATTACTATAACAAATTTCACACACACATTTAAGCTATAATTGGTTGTTGGTAGCCTATTTATACATCATATTTAAGAACTGCCCATCTCCCTCACAAAGGGAGTCTGGACAGAGTACAATAAAACATTAACAGGAGATATAGATAGATAGATAGATAGATAGATAGATAGATAGATAGATAGATAGATAGATAGATAGATAGATAGATAGATATAGATATAGATATAGATATAGATATAGATATAGATGATATAGATATAGATATAGATATAGATATAGATATAGATATAGATATAGATATAGATATAGATATAGATATAGATAGATATAGATATAGATAGATATAGATATAGATATAGATATAGATAGATATAGATATAGATGATATAGATATAGATATAGATATAGATATAGATATAGATATAGATATAGATATAGATATAGATATAGATATAGATATAGATATAGATATAGATATAGATATAGATATAGATAGATATAGATATAGATATAGATATAGATATAGATATAGATATAGATATAGATATAGATATAGATATAGATATAGATATAGATATAGATATAGATATAGATATAGATATAGATATAGATATAGATATAGATATAGATATAGATATATATATATATATATATATATATATATATATATATATATATATATATATATATATATATATATATATGATTTTTACAACCCCTGGTAAGCCCCAATTATGGGGAAAAAATCTAATAGATACCTTTCACCCTGGCTTCGCTGAAGAGCCTGTGGCCTAATGGCTAAGATCTCTGCCTAGTGTGCCTAGTATGCCATATAGCCCAGGTTCAAATCCCAGTAAGGGTATGGCTAGCTGATGAGAGCTAAATAGCTTGAAATAGATCTATATTAGTCTCCCTTTATTTATTTATCAGCACAAATAAAACACACACACACACACACACACACACACACACACACACATATATACATACATACATTTTAAAAGAGGCAAGAACTGTTAAAATTATGTGTGCTTATGCACATCGCCTTTAGGGACCTCTTAGGAATGGGGTGATGTCCACGGTAGACAGTTTAAGGTTGAAGCTGTGGGGCTTAGAGGATGTAACAACGGAGTCAGGTAGCGCATTCTAGGAGTTGACCACTCTGTTGCTGAAGTTGTATTTTCTGCAATCGAGTTTGGCGTGGTTAATCTTGAGTTTATATCTATTGTTTGCCCGTGTATTATTGAGGTTGAAGCTGAAGTAGTCGTTGACAGGTAGGATGTTGTAGCAGACAATTTTCTCTACTATGTTTATGTGTACATTATTTACTTGTGTACGTTATATATTTCCTTCCCAAACATTAGACAAAATCAATCAGCAAAAGCTCCTGAATAGATAAATTTACTCATAGAATCGTAGAGCTAGAAGAGAATTGGAGGTCTTCTCAAAATCTTCCTGAATCTTGAACCTATCCTCCAAAGTGTTAACAAGTCCCCCACAAGCTGACACCAGCTTGGAGTCATCTTCAAATTTAATGAGCTCCCCTCATCTAAATAATTTATGATGATGTTGTAGAATACTGGCCAAGACAGAATCTTGATATATCCAACTGCATGCTTTCTTCCATGTAGATGTAGTCCCATTCAGGACTGCACACTGAGTGCAGTTCAGGGATTTTACCAAGAAATAGGCTGTTGTCTACTTTGTCAAATGCCCTACTGAGTCTAAGTGTACTATATCCACAGCATTTCCATGGTCCACTAGTTTAGTTACTTTATCAAAGAATGCAATCAGACTTTTTTGACATGACTTGTTTTTAACAAAATTATGCTGGCTTTCCAGGTGGTCACAAATCTGTAGCTTGGTTTTCTTTTCTGGTTGATCTGTAGTTTTCTGGATCCATTTCTTTTTGTAGACCAGAACTACATCAGCTCTTTTCCAGTCCCCTGACAGTTCCTCTGTGCTCCAAGAGTTCTGAAAGAGCCTGTTCAGTACTTCCAAAATCTCGTTTGCCAGCTCCTTCAGAACACTGAGGTGTATTTTGTAATTCTGTAATTCTGGTCCTGGTGATTTGAATTCACTGGAGAAATTTGAACTGGGTGGAAGAATTTGAACTCATTTAGGGTGGGGATGCAGTGTCTCAGTGGCTAAGATGCTGAGCTTGTCAATAGAAAGGTCGGCAGTTCGGTGGTTCAAATCCCTAGTGCCACATAACGGGGTGAGCTCCTGTTACTTGTCCCAGCTTCTCCCAACCTAGCAGTTCGAAAGCATGTAAAAATGGTTTCGAGAAAAATAGTGACCACCTTTGATTGGAAAGTAAAAATGTTCCATGTGCCTTTGGTGTTTAGCCATGCTGGCCACATGACCACGGAGACGTCTTCAGAGATTAGCACTGCCCCCTAGAGTTGGGAACGACTAGCACATGTATGTGCGAGGGGAACGTTACCTTTACCTAGGTTGGAGAAGTGTTACTTTACCAATTTCTTACTTCTTTTGACCTTTATTCCTGCTCTGGGTCTCATGGAGCAAATTGAATGGAGCCGGGGGGGGGGGGGGGGACTAACCGTTGGGGTTTGAGCATTAATATAGCTCAAATAGCATTAATATACATACCAGATGCATACATCTTCCCACAGATGTATGCATCTGGTATGCAACAAATAAAATAAAAGCAGCATGAAAAAACTATTTAAAAAATTAACATTATGCTTATTGTAGACAAAAGAAACAAGATTGAAGGTAATATATTCTGCTGTGGTGTGGTGGTGCAGAGGTTAGAGTACAGTATTGCAGGCTGTTTCTGCTGACTTCCGGCTGCCTGCAATTTGGCAGTTTAAATCTCACCAGGCTCAACGTTGACTCGGCCTTCCATCCTTCTGAGGTCGGTAAAATGAAGATTGTTAGGGACAATAGGCTGACTCTATAAACCCCTTAGAGAGGGCTGTAGAGCACTGTAAAATGATATATGTCTAAGTGTGCTATTGTTATTGCTATTCTGGTTTGTTTGCATGGCATAGCGCAACAGATTCTGAATTCTGACATGTGATTCAGAAAAAAATGGAGCTAAAATCTTCCTGAGATAATTTCCCACATAGTGTTTTTTTTTAAGTGTCTGCTGAGAGACTTGTTTTTGTTCCATTGTTTAATAAGGAAAATATTTAAACTCAGATGAAGCTAGACCTTTTAACCACCAATCTATGAGCAGCTAACCATCTAAAATTTCTCAAAAACTGCAAAGATTTCCGACACATGTACAGGACTTGCTCCAAGTCTTAACAAGAAAGGTAGCATAGGCAGTCATTTCTACAGAGAAGTTACGTTATTCTTCCAAAGAAAGAATTCTACCACCCTTTCAAATAACAAGCATTTTTAAACTCATGATAAGCATCTCCACCCCACCCCATTTTTGCTGAGTTCTCAAAATTTAGCAAGCAGAAGTTGACCAAGACCTGCTTCTAGAGCAGGGGTCTCTAACCTTGGCAACTTTATAACATGCTGTCTGAGGAATTCTGGGAGTTGAAGTCCACAAATCATAAAGTTGCCAAGATTGGAGACCCCTGCTTTAGACCAGGGGTGTCAAACTTGATTTTATTAAGGGCCGCATCAGGGTTGTGTTTGACTTCAGGGAGCCAAGATGGGCATGGCAGGGGTGGACATAACCAGTTTGACATCACTTGTGTTGAGAGTGCCTGTGGCAGCCTGAGAGGTCTGCCAGCAAAAACAGGCTCCCAAGCTCCCTTTCCAGCTGCAACAGCATCCTGCAGCCCTCTGTCAGTGAAAACGGAGCTCGGGTGGGCAACATAAGGCCCTCACAGGCTCTGTTTTAGACTGTGATGGCCTCCTGCAACCCTCTGCCAGCAAAAACAGAGTCCATTCCTTCACTGTTTCCAGGGTAGCCCTGCAGGCTAGATCTAAGAACCCAATGGACCGAATCTGCCCCCCCCCCCGGGCCTTGACTTTGACACCCCTCCTCCAGACCATTCCCTCTTCAATTTTCTTGACAATCTTCTGTTCTGTCCAATAAGTACAGGAAGAACCCTATATTTCAAAACTTTGTCACACATCCAAATGAAATCCCTACACGAAACCCAAAATTCTTAGAAGATAAATCATTTTACTACCATATTTTTCGGAGTATAAGACGCACCTTTTCCCTCTCTAAAAGAGCATGGAAATGTGGGTGTATCTTATACACCGAATACAGCCAATTTTGGCCTCCCGAAGCCCCAACCCCGCATTCCATTTTTGCGCAAAACGGGCAAAACATAGGCCGTTTTTTGCAAAAATGAAGGCATTTTGCCTCCCTCCCCCCCCAGCTCTGCTGAAGCCTGCAGAGTGCTCCTGGGGCCCGGGGAGGACAAAACTTGTTTTCTTATTTACCTCTTTGAAATCTTGGTGCATCTTATACACCAGTGGTCTTATCATCCGAAAAATACAGTAAATCATCCATCGCTGTTTCAACAATCATTTTACCAAATTCGGTCATTTCAGTGTAGAAGTAGAAAAAGACTTCATTCTGAGCTTACTGATATTTTAAAAGGCTGACACACTCGACTTTCAGGCATACACTCTCTCCATTCACATATAACTCTAAAGTTGATGAGCAAGCAAACCTCTGCATCGCAATAGAAAGGTCACTACAACAAGCTGATGCCAAAAAGTCTTTCTTTGCCACCCTTCAAGCAGAACCCTGCAGCCGATGACACTTTCTAACTTTCATCCTCCAGCCAATTGGCCAGTTTAGACCCTTGAGCCCATCATTCTCTTCTCCCAAGTGAGAAAAGCAGGTGTTCTGATCCAGGCTTCCTTAACAAGCATGAAGCAGAGTCTGGGTCCTGGCAAAACCTCTTTTATTTGCATGACTGTGAATTCCTTTCATTCATAGTCAGCAAGACTAGGCAAACAGACTTTCAGAGGAATATTTATCAACACGAACCTTGTCTCGCTTGGCAAGCTGCCAGATAACTAGTTTCCAAATGCAGGGCAAAGCAACACTTGGCAGAGAGTCTCTTATAATCACGAACAGAACTTTCCTCTCTTGAAATGACTGAAGGAATGAATTGTTTCCAGGAAAAGCCCACTTCCCATTCACTCCTCTTTTGTTTCCTAGGGGAGGGGCCAATCACCTCCAAGGTGTGGCTTTACTCTTGTCAACCCTGCTTTCTTAGTTGTTCTTGCCTTCTGGCAGCTCTGCACATGGCACACTGGGAACAGGCTCCAGCTGTTCCTCAGCCTCGCTGCTGTCTACTCCCTCTCTGTCTCTGACACAGAGCGCTTGTCTGAGCTTTCCTCAGCCCCCAGGACTGGCCCATGTTCCTCCCCAACCTCCTCACTATCTGACTTGGTTGCCAACTCTGCAGGCTGCTGGCGGGCCACAACAACAGGGATACTAGAAACCTAAGTTGCTGGCAGCTCTTTCTGGCTTCATATTGGGACTCTAAATTTACCTCTTTCTAACCTAAAGAAAATAAATGCACTTTAGTCTAGAGTGATTTTAATGCACTCCCTCTATCTTTTATTGGGTAAAACTCTGACTCCATCAAAATCTATTTGCATAATGCCATTTTGCTTTATTCTTTTCTGCTGCAGTTTCTTGACCTCTGCAAGCCAATGTGTGATTAACTGAAAAATTCATGGCAATGCTACTTTAATAAAAGGGGACAGAGGTTATAGCAGCTCAATATTCATGATAACCAGCCTTTGATTCCCTGGGCTCAGTAGAGGGTGGCAAGCTGGCAATGAGCAGACTTATAATTGGACCTCCAGTGGGAAAATAATTCCCAATTAACCCCTTCAACAGGGGAGAAGTGAAGAAGAGTTACTTTCTCCATCCATAATGTCTCTAAATTCTAGCTCGTTGCCTAAATATATTGATTGATATTGCTGAATTATTCCATCAAGTTGGAACTTACGCTGTTCACCTAGTCCCCTCCATATGTCATTGTGTTGCAGAGATCTCAGTCAAGGGCTGCAATCAGTCATGTGAATCTTCAGAGTCAGCTGTAAGATCAATTTTAAAATCTGGCCTTAAAAGTAGATGAAATATTTCTAGATGATGTGAATAGTATTGAGGACAAAGAAACATGACTTCTGCTTAATCAAATAAGTCTCTTTCCCCCCAATTTTTTAAATAAATTTCTTAATCTTTTTTAAACAATTCCAACAATAATAATACAAATCAGTATGTATCGTCCTAATCTTCCAACTTCAACAATACTATTCCCTTTTCATAATCCTTTATCATGTTCCCATTAATTCATTTAAACATAAATACTGTGTTTCCCTGAAAAAAAGACAGGATCTTATTTTCTTTTGACCCCCCGAAATAAGCACTTGGCTTTATTTTCAGGGAGGTCCTATTATTTTTGAATTGCAGGAGGCGGCGAGCGTGGTCACCTCATGGCTGCTGCTGGGTTGCAATATTTTCAGGGGAGGGCTTATTTTAGCGCATGCACTCAAAAGCCCAATTGGTCATTATCCGGGGATGTCTTATTTTTAGGGAAACAGGGTAATATTTCTTTGCACCATGTATTTGTTATTCCCTACTAAATACTATTATACTAATATTATTAATTATACTAATATTATTATAATACTATAATATTATAATACTAATATTATTAATTAATATTTTAAGAATTACTCCTTATTCCACCATAACTTCAATATTCCAAATGTGTAGGATTACTAATAACGCCAAAAAGTCAAATAAGTCTTGAAATTAAATATTTAAAAATGTTTGTTTCATAATTCTTTCTAATTATCTGAGTTTTCTAGATGGATTACAGAGTTCTTTAAAACATCCAAAGTAAAAGCGAAATGCATGGATAAATATCCCAGGAAAAGATAAGGCAACTGCACATCAAAATGTAAAGACCTTCTTATTAAATAGTATGAGGAAGAAGCAAATGTAAACACAATAAACGGGAGAACATTTTGTTTATATAATTTTGTATTGCTATGTTTTTAATTCTAGGAAGGATAAAATGACTACAGAAATCTCTGTCTTGGTGCAGAAACATGGTTAGAAATTTGGAGTGTTAATTTTATCAGGTTGGAGTATCCAATACAACCTGATTTATGGGAAATATTTTCTAGTGTTTTGCTTCAAGCAGAAAATGTCTTTTGGATAAAGCCGAAAGTAGTATGTTTGGCACTAACAGGCTTTAGCTGAAACATAAACAAAACTCAGTTAAATAGTTTATTTCAGGGGTGGGTTTGAACCGGTTCGTGGCGGTCCCCGCAAACCGGTTGGTCGGCGAACCCGGAAGTAAGTAACTTCCGGGAACGGCGAAGGGCCCACCCGCCCGCCCGCGCTCCTTACCCGGTTTTGACGAGTTCTGCGCTTCCACACATGCGCAGGACGCATACAGCGCCTGCGCGATCCTCCAGGAGCAGCTGGAGCATCGCACAGACGCTAGTACGCATGCGTGCACTGCGCGCGTGCACGAGGACGCCGCTGGCCCCGTTCCAACCGAACTGGTTGGAAAGGGGCAAGAAACCCACCCCTGGTTTATTTCTATCCTGCCACTCTTCCCCCATGGAGCTCAAGATACCATTAATGGGATTTGGTTTTAGGCAGTCTGAATAGGAGCCGAGGTGGCGCAGTGGTTAGGGTGCAGTACTGCAGGCCACTTCAGCTGACTGTTATCGGCAGTTCAGTGGTTCTAATCTCACCAGCTCAAGGTTGACTCAGCCTTCCATCCTTCTGAGGTGGGTGAAATGAGGACCTGGATTGTTGGGGGCAATATGCTGACTCTGTAAACCGCTTAGAGAGGGCTGAAAGAGAAAAAAGTAGCATCATAGCACCTGATTTCAAAAGGTAAGTGGATCATTTACGTTGTTAACTATTGTTCTCAATGTTATTTTAAAATGAGGAAAACACTAATACTACAGTATTTCTTAAAATAGCAATAGCAATAGCAGTAGACTTATATACCGCTTCATAGGGCTTTCAGCCCTCTCTAAGCGGTTTACAGAGAGTCAGCATATTGCCCCCAACAATCTGGGTCCTCATTTTACCCACCTCAGAAGGATGGAAGGCTGAGTCAACCCTGAGCCGGTGGGATTTGAACCGCTGAACTGCTGATCTAGCAGTAGCCTGCAGTGCTGCATTTAACCACTGCGCCACCTTGGCTCTAAAATATATCAATTTGTGCCAATGTTTACTGGCCAGGGGTGTCCTTTAGGTAATATTTCCCTCATGTGTCACATGATGTTAAATAGAATAGAATAGAATAGAATAACAGAGTTGGAAGGACCTTAGAGGTCTTCTAGTCCAACCCCCTGCTTAGGCAGGAAACCTTACACCACTTCAGACAAATGGTTATCCAACATCTTCTTAAAAACTTCCAATATTGGAGCATTCACAACTTCTGGAGGCAAATTGTCCCACTGATGAATTGTTCTAACTGTCAGGAACTTTCTCCTTAGCTCTAAATTGCTTCTCTCCTTGATTAGTTTCCACCCATTGCTTCTTGTCCTGCCCTCAGGTGCTTTGGAGAATAGTTTTGACACCCTCTTCTTTGTGGCAGCCCCTGAGATATTGGAACACTGCTGTCATGTCTCCCCTAGTCCTTCTTTCTATTAAACTAGACATTCCCAGTTCCTGCAACCGTTCTTCATATGTTTTAGCCTCCAGTCCTCTAATCATCTTTGTTGCTCTTCTTTGTACTTTTTCTAGAGTCTCAACATCTTTTTTACATCGTGGCGACCAAAACTGGATGCAGTATTCCAAGTGTGGCCTTACCAAGGCATTATAAAGTAGTTTTAATACTTCATGTGATCTTGAGTCTATCCCTCTGTATATGCAGCCTAGAACTGTTCCCCAACTCATTCTGACATAACTTATTTCACACTATTATGTTGTTGTTTCTATATGTTTTTAAACTACACTATGGAAGCCATTCTAATCTCAGTACAAATTGCAGAACAAATTTTAATTGGGTATCTTCAAGCCTGATAAAATAACTTTCACTATTTTGACTATTTTTTTTCTTTTAAATCAGCTGACTGGATATACTTACATTTACCAAACATTAGCAATAGCAGTAGCAATAGCAGTTAGACTTATATACCGCTTCATAGGGCTTTCAGCCCTCTCTAAGCGGTTTACAGAGTCAGCATATTGCCCCCAACAACAATCCAGGTCCTCATTTTACCCACCTCGGAAGGATGGAAGGCTGAGTCAACCCTGAGCCGGTGAGATTTGAACAGCCGAATTGCAGAACTGCAGTCAGCTGAAGTAGCCTGCAGTGCTGCATTTAACCACTGCGCCACCTTATGTGGAATATGAAGAATATGAAGAGACTAGAAAGTCAAATTATAAACCATCTATGGCTGTGATGGCGAACCTATGGCATGTGTGGCACAGGTGGCACACAAAGCCATATTTGATGGCACATCAGTTGTCAGCTCCGGGGTGCATGCGTGCATCGGCTAGCTTATTTTTCACCCTTCGGAGGGCCAGAAGAAGCCATTTTCACCCTCCCCAGGCTTCAGGAAAGCCTCCAGAGGCTTGGGAGGGTGAAAAATGGCCCCAACGGGCCAATCGGAAGTTCGGAAGTGAACTGCGCATGTACAGGTGGGCAGGGAGATTGAGTGGGCGCACCGTAAGAAAGCGGTTCGCAATCCCTGGTCTTTCAAGTTTCTCCCTCAATTATAACTATGTCTCATTTTAAAGAAAAGTAACACTGTACTACAGGGGTGTCAAACTCGATTTCATTGAGGCTCGCACCAGCGTTGTATTTGACCTCGAGGGGAGGGTGTGGGTGTGGCCAATTTGACATCACAGTGGTGACCCGAGTGCCCTGCCAGTGAAAACGGATTCCCAAGCTCCGTTTTTGGCTGCAATGGCCTTCTGCAACCCTCTGCCAGTGAAAACAGAGCTTGGGAGGGCAGTCTGACACCCTCCCGAGCTCTGTTTTTGCTGGCAGAAGCACTGCAGGCCAGTCCTTTGCTGTTTCAAGGTTGGCCATGCGGGCCAGATCTAAGCACCTCATGGGCCAGATCCGGCCTCTGGGTCTTGAGTCTGACACCCCTGCTGTACTATATCGTAAAAAGAGTATTGCAGCAGGATGACCAATAGAAAAATAAATTCCATGTCAAAAATTTATTGGTTCAGAATATTACTTCCCATGGGGATCTATTTATAGGTTATAAAACCCTTCTGCCTGTAACATTTAAGTAAATGAAATGCAACAATATATCATATGGAGCAACATTTTTTTAAATCAAGATATCTCAACTAGGCTCACTTAAAGAATGTAGCCAAAATCCAATTACACTCCCAAGTAATTGAAACTTCCCTAGTAGAAGGGAAAATGGCAGATGAGTGGGTCCTCCTCTCTTTCCTTCCTCTCTCTGGCCCCTGCACCCAGTTGGCTGGTAGCAAGGCCGAGTGACAATTGCCTCTTTTGAAACCAAGGCCCATACCTGAAATCTCTCAATAGTGGTAAGTTTATTTTATTTAGCACATGGCAAATACATGGACTTGTAGTGGTTCAAATGCTAATGTCCAGTCCACCCAGCCATTCAAGGACCGGGTGTTCTCTGTTGAAAAAAAAATCAGACATTGGGCCGATGTAAGCTCTTTTTTTGAAGTTTTTTCATTTTTATTCTCTTACATACCATTGTAAGTATACATTTGCATAATTGTTGTTCTTCTTTACATTTGTCATTCTTATACATTTGTTATTCCATTTAGTAGGCTATAATATACAAGTTGGATTGCTTTATTTACCACCCCTTCCGCCTTTTGTAACACCACCTTATTTTCTCTTTCTTTTCTCCCATCCTCCCTTCTTTACTTCCTTCCTTCTGCCTCTCCTTCCCCTTTCTTCTTCCCTTACCTCTCCCCTACTCCTATTCTTCCTCTTCCCCTTCCTACTCTCTCTCCTTCTCTTTCTCTCCCTTCCACCCTCCTCTCCTTACCTCTGTCTTCCTTCCCTCCTCTTCCTCTCATTCTCTCCTCCTCTCTCCCTTTCTTTTTCTGTTGTTATAGAGGTCTCTTTCAAATCTCAGTTTATATTTTCTTGGGAAGGTATTTCCGCAAACCCAGATATAATTTAGCATCATTCCTTATTCCCTTACCTTCGCTAATCTATCCTATGTTTTTTTTGCCAGTGTAAGCTCTTGATGGACATTTGGACACAATGTGGTGGATATTTTGTCAAGAAACACCACAGTCATACTGAGGGGTATAGACAAGACTCAACTTAAACAATGAGTCCTAGCAGATACCATGTTGGGTACGGATCCTTTTCAGAGTTGACCAAAGCTGGGCAGGAAGGTCAAAACCTGGCACCTTTTGTGTAGGGTCATCTACATAATTTTCTGTATCTGGGCATCCAGCAGCCCATTTGGCTTTCCACTGTGTGTTGATGTCAAAGTTGTTAGGTAACTGTTGAGCGAGTGCCAGCAAGTGCCAAAGTGGTAAGTGATTGGGGAAGGATGCCTGCTGGCAAGGTAGGGTAGCTGGGAGATGTTGGCAATTAACCAGTGAGCCCTTTTTCTCCCTGGATGGGGTGGGCTCTGTGTGGAGTGGGATTGGGGAATTGATGAGCAATTTTCCTCACGGTCCTTTCCCCCCTCCCCCTTTCTCCCCAGTGAAGTAGCTGAAATTTCCACAGGTCAACCAAGAATGAGAAAGGGAAGAAAGCATCACTGGGGCTCTGCTGGAAGTCAGGAAGGGAAGGGGAATGGTGCTAGAATCAGTGGTGGGATTCAGCCAGTTCGCACCACTTTGGGAGAACTGGTTGTTAAGTTTCTGAGAAGTTTGGTGAACTGGTTGTTGGAAGAAATCATTAGGCCAGAGAACTGGTTGTTAAATTATCTGAATCCCACCACTGGCTAGAATATATTATATGTGGCAAGAAGGATGATCCATTGTATCTTAAGTTGTCTAGTAATACAATGTTTCTCATAATTAAGTGCTAGAATGGAATGGTATGAAATGGAATGGAATAGAATGGAAATGGAGTGGAGTGGAGTGGAACGGAACAGAACAGAACAGAACAGAACAGAACAGAATAGAATCTGGAAGGGACTGTTCTGACCCAGCCTTAGCAGAAACAAGAAACAGACTCCTTGTCCCGAAAACCCCCTCTTCATTTAGTTACTGTGAATTACTGGCATTCACACACCGAAAAGTCCAGGCAATAATCTTTCAAAGGGTTAACTGCAGTACAGACCTTATCAGTTCCTTGGGATAATTGCCAGGCCAGGACCTTCCAGCCGCACAGCTGTAAATTAAATTAAATCTGAGGCACGAACCACAATGAGCAAATCTTCAGAAATAAATCCGAACGGTTGTCTTCTACAACCACCACTCCCATTTATTCCACAGCCAGGGAGGGGCCATTCAACTTCCATGTGTGCCTTTCTTCCCGAGTCGGCTCATCCTTAGTTGTTCTACTCTCCTAACAGCTCTGTGCATACGCACATCTGGAGCAGGCCCCATCTGTTCTTCCTCACCACTTATCTCCAACTCTGAAGGCAGCTGGGAAATGTCGGGTGGCTCTGGCTCTATCTCTGTCTCCACCATAGAGCATCCATAAGAGCCATCCCCAGACTCCAGGACTAGCCCAAGTTCCTCCCCAACATCTTAACCATCCAAGTCTGCCGCCAGCTCTGCTGGCAGCTGGTGGGTCACAACAGGGACCACAAAGGCTTTCTAGTCCACCCCCCTATTCTGGCAGGAGACCCTATACCAGTGATCCCCAACCCCCGGTCCGCGGACCGGTGCCGGGCAGTGGAGTACCTGGCACCGGGCCGCGCAGTGGCCGGGGGCCATGATCGCTGCAGCGGCCGGGGACCATGATCGCTGCAGCGGCCGGGGGCCATGATCGCTGCAGCGGCCGGGGGCCATAGTTTCTTTCTGTATGCAAATTAGGGCTAACTGGCACAAGGGGTGTTACTGGACCGCTGGTGGCACTCTGACGTCACCAGCGGCCCACCGCCCCCCTGTGTCCAGCGCCGCCCTTCTCATTCCTTTTCAGCGCTTCAGCGCTGGCCGATTCCTGAAAAAAACCTAAGAGCGCCTGCGCAGCTACGTAGGGCTAGCGTAGACAGCGCTAGTAGCGTAGCCTTGCACTTTATATTTATGTAATTGTATTTTATTTTGTAAGGCATGTTTAAATACAATAAAATAAAAGTTGTTTAATCAAAACAATCTGATATATAAACAATCAATGTGTCATCGCGAACAACGCCCCCCCATCCCTGCACGCGCTCAGCGGGCCACGGTAAAATTATCAAAGGCTGACTGGCCCGCGGCGATAAAAAGGTTGGGGACCACTGCCCTATACCATTTCAGACAAGGAGCTGTCCAGTCTCTTTTTAAAAACCTCCAATGATGAAACACCCACAATTTCTGAAGGCAAGCTGTTCCACTGGTTAATTGTCCTTTTTTTTAATAAAGATTTTTATTGACAAACATGTAAAATACACACACAAAAAAGTTAGACAAACACCACATTTATACAATACAGTACGAACAGGAACTTCCTGTTTTTTATAATAGCAATCATCAATCGATACCGCTCACCTTATATTATTTCCCCTTCTATTATATTTCATTTAGATTTTACCATTCTTAATTGTCCTTAATGTTAGGAAGTTTCTCTTTAATTCCAGGTTGCTTCTCTCTGATCAGTTTCCAACCATTATTTCTTGTCCTGACTTCTGGTGCTTTGGAGAATAATTTGACCCTCTCTTCTTTGTGGCAACCCCTCAAATACTGAAATATTGCTTTCGTGTCACCCCTAATTCTTCTTTTTTTTAGACTAGCCAGACCCAAATCCTGCAGCCATTCTTCATATGATTTAATCTCCAGGCTTTTGATCATCTTAGTTGCTCTTCTCTGAACTTTTTCCAAAGTCTCAACATCTTTTTTCTACTATGGTAACCAAAACTGGATGCAGTATTCAAATGAATCTCAACAGATTTGAACGCTGGGCTCTATCTAACAAAAGAGCCGAGGTGGCGCAGTGGTTAGGGTGCAGTACTGCAGCCACTTCAGCTGACTGCTAGTTCTGCAGCTCGGCGGTTCAAATCTCACCGGCTCAGGATTGACTCAGCCTTCCATCCTTCCGAGGTGGGTAAAATGAGGACCCAGATTGTGGGGGCAATATGCCAACAGTGTAAACCGCTTAGAGAGGGCTGAAAGCCCTATGAAGCAGTATATAAGTCTAACTGCTATTGCTAAAATGAAATTCAATGTAGAGAAAAGTAAGGTTTTACACTCAGGTTAAAAAAGCCAAATGTACAGGTACAGATTAGGTGAAACATGGCTCAATAGCAACAACTGTGAGAGGGATCTTGGAGTCTAGTGGATAATCACTTAAATATGAGCCAACAGTGTTCAGCAGACTCCAAAAAGTCAATGCAATCCTATGCTGCATTAACTAGAATCAGAATCATGTGGAGTGTTACAACCACTTTATAATACCTTGGTAAGACCACAGTTGGAACATGGCATCCAGCTTTGGCCACCACAATATAAATAAGATGTGGAGACTCTAGAAAGAGTGCAGAGAAGAGCAACAAAGACAATTATTGGGCTAGAGGCTAAAACATATGAAAAATGGTTGCAGGAGTTGGGTTAGTCTAGTCTAGTGAAAAGAAGGATTAGGGATGACATGATAGCAATGTCCCAATATTTGAGGGATTGCCACAAAGAAGTGGGGTCAACCTATTACCCAAAGCACCCAAAGACAAGGCAAGAAGCAATGGATAGAAAGTGATCAAGTAGAGATCCAACCTAGAACTAAGGAGAAATTTTCTGACAGTGAGAACAATTAGCCAGTGAAACGGCTTTCCTTCAGAAATTCATCACTCAAAGCTTTGAAGAAGAGACTGGACAGCCATTTGTCTGAAATGGTATAAGGGCTCCTGCTTGAGCATGTGTTTGGACTAGAATTCCTCCAAGGTCCCTTATAACTCTGTTATTCAGAGATGATATCCTCCCGGTTCGGCCCGGTTCAACCCGGTTCAGCCACACTGGTAGGAACGATTATCATTGGTTCTGTGAACTGGTAGTAAAGAAAAAGCTTTTGAGGATCGCACAGCTCAGCTGTGAGCTGCACGATCGTTGGAAGCTTTTTTCCTCTGCTTCCCTGCCAGTTCGGGTGAATAGACAGTAAAAAATACTTTAAAAAGCAGGGAAAAAAGCTTCCGAGGATCATGCAGCTTAGCTGATCCATCGGAACACCCACACACACACACACACACACTCTTTTTAAAACATTTTTTTTCCTGTCTGGCAGTTTCCCCAAACTGGCAGGAAACAAAATGCTTTAAAAAGTGGAAAAAAAGTTGACCATACCCATCCAATCACATGACCACCACCACCCACCACCACGCCCACAGAACCAGTGGCCAAAAAAACCATAGATTTCACTACTGCTGTTATTCTGTTACTTAGAGCAACAGAATGAAGTCCCATGTTCTTTGCTCTGATCAGACACTACTGCATGTATTGTGCCCAGTTCTGGCACTGCTTTAAAGGGATTGGGGGAAATTGAAACAGATTCAGAAAAGAGCAACAAAGACACTGAGGAACTGAAAGGTTGTTAGAGGAATTGAATGCATTAAGTCAGTTCGTTTTGAGAGAAGATGAGAATATCCTAACTCTCCTCAATTATCTAAAAGGATGACCTAAAGAAAACACCCAGAAGGTCCAGATGTTTTTTCTCCCATTCCAGAATGCCAAAAGATTGGGTTTGAGTTACAGAAAGACAGTTGTTGGATACTATAATTATTATCACACAGGCAAGACAGATTTGACAGTGGAATCAGTCACCCTGAGAGTTAGTTGTCTCCCTTTTGTTGTAAGTGTTCAGGCAGACACTGGATACTTCAAATACTTTGGTGTCCTGCACTGATAAGGGCTTCCACCAATTGTCTTAAAACAGTGATGGCTAACCTTTTTGTGCTCACGTGCAAAAAGAGCATGTGTGAGTGCCCATAATACAATGCATGTGCGACCCCTGAGCGACCCCTCCATGCCCTGTTTTGGGCCTAGCAGGCCTCCCTGAAGCCTCCTGGGACCAAAAACGGGGCATGGATGCGCGCCGCACCTCTCCCAGGTGCTCCCCCGCCCACCGTGCATGCGCATGCAACCTCCCCACCCATCATGCATGGACATGTGTCTTCCACCTGCACAGCAGAGACCCGAAAATCAAGTGGCGGGAGGTGAGTGCGCATGCTCAATGGAGCTGAGCTCAGACGACGACTCGCGTGCCTGAAAAGATGGCTCTGTGTGGTACGTGTGCCATAGGTTCGCCATCACAGTCCTAAAAGGATGCTTCCAGTTAAGATTCTGCAATTCTATGAAATTCAGCACTTCACAAAAATCAGTAAAATTATGGAATATTTATTTTGTATTTATATTTTTTTATAAATAACTAATTTTGATAATTCTATAGTTATTGCACACACTTTTCTTTCCAATTTTCTTACATATCATATCAGTCAGATACAGATCACTGCTCTATCTCTAATTATTTATTCCAAAAGGAATAAGAAGGGATAAGTACATACGGATAGCTGCAACGCTAAAGACCAGAAGGCCTTCAAACTTTCCAGTTCGGTGCCATTGTAATCAGAAAGTTATGAGGCCATGCAAGGGGAAAGGTGTGAATGAAGGTTACTATTAGTTGTGAAGTTTCTATGAATTAGTATGATAATTTTCCTACAATCGATATATGAAGTTTAATATCATGGAACGGAGTTTTAGGAGTGAGCTTCAAAATTTTTTAGCAACGGGTTCTCTGCCCAGTTTCTGGATGGGCGTGGCCATGTTGGGTGTGGCCTAGTCAGAATCCTGCACCACAGTGGAAGGGGGGTGTTTTCACCCTCCTTCCTGAGGCTTTCCTCGAGTCTCCAGGAGGGTGAAAACGGCCTCCCCTGGGCTCCAGAGGCCTTCCACAAACTGGCTGCGTGGAGACTCCTGGGAAGGGAAGGATGGGGTGGGTGGTATGGGCGGGGCCAGCCAGGGTGGGATTTGCAGGTTGGCCGAACTGGGCAGATCCTTAGCTAGAGGATCACCCAAACCCATGCGAACCTGCAGCAGCTGGTTTTAGCAGTATCGTAAGAATTGGTATATGGTACCAACATTTAAATGACATCTTATAGTTCCCATGCAAGCAAGCGACTGTTCACACCACCACCCTTGTACATATTCATTAACTGGTCTCTGACCTTCCTCAGAATACATTTCTCTACATCCTGGGGGCAGGGAAGCCTCCTGATTCTTCCTACTGCTACCATTAAGATGGGTCTCGCATCATTGTGCATCTCACTACAGCAATACACACGCGGATCCTTGTTCCTTGAGGCACATCATTTCCAATTGGGAGCAAATACTGTTGGTTTTCATTAATCTGCCAGTTTCTTGACTTTCCTTTCTCCCTCCCCCCTCCCTCTTCTCTTTCCCTTTTCTGCTTCAAGGCAGGTGAGTGCATCAATTTTCTTCTCATCTATGGCAGTTAAATTAAATGGAATCGGCCTGATTGCTGAAAATCAAAGAGAAGGCTGATAAAGCAATTAAATCCCTCTAATTCCTTCTCTTGAAAAGGTGCAGCTTGGCTCACAAGCTAATTAACTTCATAATGAAAATCCTTCTTCGCCCTTTTAGGCTTTCTCTTTTTTCCTTTGTTTTTGATGGGGGCTTTCCACTGCCTGAGGAAAGAAGGGGACATTGGGTTAAGTAATGTCACAAGAACCCCAAATACACCAGTTGTTATGGCTACTTGTGGCATTATCAACTCCTTTCAGGATTTAGTAAAGAGCACTTACAGGTATACAAGCACATGAACACATACTTGGACATACGTATTATCTTGGGCAGTGATGGGATTCAAATAATTTAACAACCGGTTCTCTGCCCTAATGACCAGATGAGCAGGCGGGGCTCGGTGGTCATGTGACTGGGTGGGTGGGGCCAACTCAATGTCACTCATGTCGATGGAAGCTTCGCCTTAGCTGTTACAATGTAATAAGGGTTAACCGGAGAGGCAGTTTTTGTAAGCAGGGCGATAAAGTTTATGCAAGAAAACACCAGAATGTTTCCTTCCTGTTTTCCTTACAGGATTAGCCCTGTAAAGTGGAAAAAAACATAATTAGATTTTTTCTAACAACCACTTCTCTGAACTGCTTAGAAAGTGAACAACTTTAACAAGAGCCAAAGTTCTCTTGAATGGGGATCTAACAGGAAAAATAGAGATAAAGAAGGGAGTAAAACAAGGATGTCCCCTTTCTCCACTCCTATTTATATTAACATTAGAAACACTACTGAACAAAGTTAGAAAGGATCAGGAGATACCAGGACTAAAAATTAGAAAGGAAGAATATAAAATTCAAGCTTTTGCCGACGACCTAGTGTTCATTTTGGAAGACCCTTTGGAATCCGACCCCAAATTAATTTTAAAATTAGAGGAATTTGGAGAGGTAGCAGGTTTAAAGATTAATAAAAACAAAACAAAAATAATTACCAAAAACATGATGAAAAAAACAAGAGTGTTAATTGGTGATTATGACTAAAATGCAAATAACTAAAAAAGTTAAATATTTGGGAATCTGGGTGTTGGCAAAATACTCTTCAATTAAGGAGGACAATTATAATAAATTAATAACACAAATAAAAAAGTACAGAGAGCTGGAAAAACATACAACTGTCACTCATGAGATGCATAGTCACAATAAAGATGAATATACCCCCAAGAATTTTATTTTTATTCCAAGTAGCATCAATAAATTCAGGCAAATTATTTTTTCAAGAACTAAACAAATTAACTTCTAAAATTATATGGCAAGGAAAAAAGCCAAGGGTTAAATTAAAACCATTGCAGGATAGCAAGGAAAGAGGAGGCTTAGCACTCCCAGATTGGGGATTATATTTCCAGGCAGCATCACAAACATGGCTGAGGGAGTGGAATGGGAAGTTCTGATGTTATTTGTAAGTGTTGTGTATGTTTTTGTCAATGTACATAAGCGTTTACAATAAAAAAAAATTAAAAAAAGAAAGTTAACAACTGGTTCTCCCCGATAGGTACGAACTGGCTGAATCCCACCACTAATCTTGGACATTTTGCTTCGAATCACTTACCCTAAGAGTTTACTTTTATAATTCATTCCCCATTCCGGAAATGATAGGGATTTGTATGCAATGTGTGGTCTGGTGACTACTGTGGTTCACAAGATAACTGAAATTGGTTACTAGTGCTTCTGCACTTTTTAAAGAATTTACCAAGCCTCTTGAGATTATGAATTCCTACAAGATTTCAAATGGGGACACCATATCTCAGTTCCATGGTGCTCACAGGTTCTATATTGCTTTTGAGAACATAGGGCATCTTTTAGCTTAAAGAAAAGGCTGATAGAACATCTAGGAAGAGGAAAACACCTAATTCATTGCAGTGTTATATAAACTACCAAAAATTAAATTTTGTTATGAGACATGCTTTAAATATGGATTATCCCTAAAGCATCATTAAAAGTTGAGAGAGTATTTATGAGAAAGACAGCCAATGTACATTGGCAGAAAGTGGTGACTTTCAGTATTTGTTGTTGTTGTTGTTAGTTGTGAAGTCGTCTCTGACCCATCGTGACTCCATGGACAACATTCCTCCAGGCCTTCTTGTCCTCTACCATCCTCTGGAGTCCATTTAAGCTCATGCCGACTGCTTCAGTGACTCCATTCAGCTACCTCATTCTCTGTCATCCCCTTCAATCTTGCCTTCAATCTTTCCCGGCATTAGGCTCTTCTCCAGTGAGTCCTTCCTTCTCATTAGGTGGCCAAAGTACTTGAGTTTCATCTTCAGGATCTGGCTTTCTAAAGAGCAGTCAGGGTTGATCTCCTCTAGGACTGACCGGTTTGATTGCCTTGCAATCCAAGGGACTTGCAGGAGTTTTCTCCAGCACCAGAGTTCAAAGGCCTCCATTCTTTGCCACTTCAGTATTTAGTTTTAGATAATTTAGAATTGAAGTACTATCCAGTTTTGCAATATATAAATCTTGAGATTCATATAGAACCATATCTGATACACAAAAAACTTGTTTTTTACACATAAAACTTTTTTAAAAGGGATACTTATGCTGATAGTTTATTTATTTTATTTGTCAAAGAAAAATTACAAATTCATACAATAAGAAAATCAAAGTGTGACAGGGATGATTGGCACACCTCTTAAATATAAAATAGGCCCACAGAAGTTAAGTTGGAATTAAAACTGTGAAAGTTAATGACTGAGACAGCTGATTCAGGTAAAATATACCCTACTATGACAATTCTGTTACAAAACATGAATTTTTGAAATTGAGCTAAGAGCAGTTTACATTAAGTTTAAAGTGGTTGTTTGCACACAGTACATTACAATTAAAGCTTAAAAAGTCATTTACAGGTAAAGCGTTACTATGTACAATTTTGTATGCACTGCCCAGAGCTTATCTCTGAGAGAGATGGGTTGTGTGGAAATAAAAACATAAATAAACAATTAACATGGCTCCCCAAGCTTTACAGAAGCATAATTTCAAAATTCCAGGGTATTACAATAAGACTAGCAAACAATTTCACTTCAACTTACAACAATTCATTTAATGACTATTCGAAGTTACAACAGCACTGAAAAAAGTGAATTATGACCATGTTTCACACTTATGATGTTGCCGCATCCCCATGATCACATGATAAAAATTCAGACGCTTGGCAACTGACTCATATTTATGATAATTGCAGTGTCTCAATTGTCATTTATTTATTTAACAGCTGTGTTCCTAACTGAACAACTGCAGTGATTCACAACTCTGGCAAGAAAGATCATAAAATGGGAAAAATTCACTTAGCGACTGTCTCACTTAACAACAGAAATTTTGGACTCAACTGTGGTCTTAAGTTGAGGACTACCTGTATTTTTAACCTATAAATAAACCAATAAATAAAAATGTAATAGATCATTTTCCTCTCACAGTTTTGTTCATAAATACCGTATTTTTGGAGTATAAGACACACCTTTTTCGCCCCTAAAAGAGGGTGAAAATGTGAGTGCATCATAAGTATTCAGTATACACTGAATGTAGCCCCACCCCACATCAGCACCAACCCTTTGGCCTCTGCATCCCAGCAATTTACCTCTTTGCAGCAAACGGGGCTTGCGCAGGCTTCAATAGACTATAGCAGTGATGGTGAACCTTTTTCGCCTTGGGTGCCAAAAACACAAGCGCACGCTTCCCGAACTTCCGGTTTGCACTTTGGGTTGTTTTTCTCCTTCCAGAGGCTTCTGTGAGGGCGAAAAATGGCCAAAAATGAAGGCCGAAATCAGCTGGCCAGCGTGCACATGCGCCTGGAGCTGATGAGGCAGCGCCTCACATGCCCTAAGAAATGGCTTTGCATGCCACCTGTGTCACACGTGCCATAGGTTCCCATCACGAGACTATAGCAATCCCTACAGCCTGAAACAGCTGATGATCAGGAGAAATTAAAAGTGAAACTTGCTGTTTGCTGCATGGAGGCAAATTGCTGGGAGGCAGAGGCAGATTTTTTTTTCTTGTCTAATCAGGCTGTTTGCTGCAAGGAGGTAAGTCAACAACTATAAATGCCTATAGAATGTTCAAATTATTAGGCTTATTTTTTAAAAGACTGCTTTATTATTATTCTAGACTACTTAACAAAATGAAGGAGGTTTTTAAAATAAATGCTTGATCTGTAGAGGCCCAGTGCTATTGTTTTAAAAAGTGCTATTATTTTAAATAGCAGAGAATAACTAGTGCAGCTATGGCGAACCTTTTTTGGCTCACGTGCCATAAGTGGGGGAGCACAGGGGGGTCATGTGGGAGCGTGCCGCACCCATAATGCAATGCGTGACTACGCAGTGAGCATGCGCGCACTACAGGTGCAACCCCCCCATTTTTGCATGCTTTTTTCAACCCCCCAGACTCCAGAGGCTTTATAGGAGCCTGGGGAGGGCGAAAACAGCCTCCCCCACTCTCCGGAAACCCTCTGGAGGCTTCAGGGACCTTCAAGCAGTCAAAACGACCCTCCGAGCAAACCGGAAGTGACTTCTGGTTTGCTCAGAGGGTCGTTTTAAGCGCTCCGAAGGCTTCAAGGACCTTCAGGAGGCTTCCCTGAAGCCTCCGGACCAGTCAAAATGACCCTCCAAGCAAACAGGAAGTTTGTTCCCGAACTTCTGATTTGCCCATTGGGCCGTTTTTTTGCGCTCCTGAGGCTTCAGGGAAGCTCATGAAGCCTCCGGAGGGCCTCAGGGGGGGGGTAGGCTCTTTTTGCCCTCCCCAGACTCCTATAAAGCCTCTGGAGCCTGGGGAGGGCAAAAATGGCTTTTAAAAAGGGTGAACTCAGCTGGCCAGCGCACATGTGTGCTGGCCAGCTGACAGGGCAGCGCCTCGCGTGCCCTGACAAATGGCTCCGCGTGCCACCTGTGACACGCATGCCATAGGTTCGCCATCACTGAACTAGTGTATACTCTCTGTACTGTTTGTTGTTTGTTGCAAGGAGGGAAATTGTTGGGAGGCAGAGGCAAATATTATTCCCTTGTTTTCCTTCCCAAAAGCTAGGTGCATTTTATACTTTGGAGCAACTTATACTCCGAAAAATACGGTACTGTCACCACAATGAAAAATAAAAATGCACTTACACGATTAAAATTCTACTAGAAATGAACAGTAGGAAAATTAATAAAAATGGGAGAATTTTCATTATTGATTGCGTAATTGATGTCAATGGGCAAAGGGATGCCAAATATTTAACATTGACTCAAATTTCATTTTTAATTTAATTAAGAGTTCCTAAGTCTTATTCACATTTGGATGCCAAAAAGATATCATCTGCATACCTTAAATTATTAGTAGTTTTGGTTTCATATTTTGATTCCAGCTGTATTATCTTCCATTCCTGGTATTCTTGTAATTTATTTACAGTACCTTAAGCAGGTGTGGGTACATTATACATTATTTGTTTCCCTACTTTTTCTATTCTCAACTACTGTTTTACCAGATGCAGTTTTTGCATTAATTTCTTGTTTGTTGTAAAGGTTATGAATCTGAAAACAAAAATGATTATTTTTTACAAAAGATAATTTACTATATTTCCCAGAGGGTCATATTACTAATTTTACCATGCCTCTTTCACTTCCAGAATTTACAATAGTATTACATTAAATCTAAAATGGGACTCAGTGGCTCAGTGGCTAACATGCTGAGCTTATTGATCAGAAAGCTCGGCAGTTCGGCAATTCGAGTCCCTAGCACCACGTAACGGAGTGAGCTCCCATTGTCCCAGCTTCTGCCAACCTAGCAGTTCAAAAGCATGTAAAAACGCAAGTAGAAAAATAGGAAGCACCTTCAGTGGGAAGGTAACGTTATGTGCACCTTTGGTGTTTAGTCATGCCGCCCACATGACCACAGATACATCTTCAGACAGTGCTGGCTCTTTGGCTTTGTAACAGAGATGAGCACCGCCCCCTAGAGTTGGGAACAACTAGCACATATGTGTGAGGGGAACCTTTACCTTTACCATGGAGACATCTTTACATGCTTTCGAACTGCTAGGCTGCCAGAAGGTGGCACAAGTAACGGGACCTCACTCCATTACACAGCACTAGGGATTCGAACCACCGAACTGCTGACCTTTCTGATCAACAAGCTCAGCATCTTAGCCATAGAGCCACCACGTCCTTGCACCTTTACCTTACAATGGAGCTTTTCAGCCAAATCTCTGATTTTTAATTTTAATCAGATAAGCATCACAGAACCTAGCCATTATTGTATGTTCTAACCATGCACCTTCTTCCTCAAAAAATGTGGATGCTAAGAAACAGCTGTTGGATACTGGACATTAAAAGTAGCTATTTTAATACAGAGAGTATAGACTGTTCCAACTATAGAAGAGCCAACGCAGGCAAGATTAAGATGAGAGTGTCAGATTTCTGGTAATAATAGATTTTTAATTAGAATTTTCAGGAAGACTTCAATCAAAGAATGAATACTCAGATTGTGAACTGTTCTGACCCCCTCCTCTGTCCAGTAATGAATGCCGAGACAAGCTTAACTGGAATGTACTTTAATAGCAAGATACCAAGACCTCGGTGGCTTAAAGCCAAGCAGAACAAACAGATAAGGACCTTGGCAGCAACTCAGACAAACCCAGGCAGCAATAAACACAGATAAGGCTTGGCAGCAATCCAGCCTGCCAAACTCACAGTAATATCCTCCAACATTCAATCCTGCGTTGACTTCTGCAAAGAGGGGCGTGTGCACCAGTAGCTTTTTATAGTCTGGAGAGGAGCCTAATGACCACCAGCTGAGTACGATCACTCCTGTAATTGTGTAATTGTTCCTGATGCCTAGTAGCTCTTCGATGGCGTGCATCCAGGAACAACTCACTACTGGCCTCCGGCTCACTCTCCCTTGTCTCCTCCCCACTGGTCCAAGGCTCAGGTGACTCCTGGTGGCCAACCAGCCTCTCTGTGCCCTGCTCGGAGTCGGAACCCTGTCCAGGATCCTCCACATCCTCCAGAGCCAACTCAAAGGGCCCCTCGCTGTCGGAGTCTGGTGGCAGCTCCAACGGCACCTGCTGGGCCACAACAGTGAACATACCTAATATTCTCTCTTCCTATTTTCCCCAAAACAGCACATTATCAGTTGAGTTGGGCTGAGAGAGAGTGATTGGCCCAGGCACCCAGTTGGCTTTCATCATTAAGGTGGGATTAGAACTCAAGTCTCCTAGTTTCTAACCTGATGCCTTAACTAAACTACCACTATTGGTAGTGAGGTTTCAGTGTCAGCTTCAAGAACAGCCTCATGTAAAGTGAATTTCATTAATTCATATAGAAGATACAAGGGGCCTGAGTGAAGTACCTTCACTCTAGGCATGACTAAAATTGGCACACCATCTTTAATTGAATTATGGGTCTCTTTAACAATTTCCTGGATCTACTTCCTTACTCTCTTCCCTTATTACCTTAACTAGCTAAGTCCACAAAAGCCGAGGTAGCACAGTGGTTAGAGTGCAGCACTGCAGGCTACTTCAGCTGACTGCTAGCTGCAGTTCAGCAGTTCAAATCTCACCAACTCAAGGTTGACTCAGCCTTCTGTCCTTCCGAGGTGGGTAAAATGAGGAGCCAGATTGTTGGGGGCAATATGCTGACTCTGTAAACGGCTTAGAGAGGGCTGTAAAGCACTGTGAAGAAGTATATAAGTACTAAGTGCTAAATTTATAACAGATTTTTACATCAATTTTAACGTCTGGATTAGTGTCAATTTGGCATGAAAAAGGGGCCAAAATGCAATTTTCCAGAAATATTATATCACAATTTTTGAACAGATCTAAAAGTAAAGACTAAACTGATCCAAAATGGTGGCAATGGAGAAAGCATTGTTATATCTCATGGAGTAAAGTTGCTATTAAACTAAGATAAAATGGTAGGAGAGGGTACCTATTCTATTCTACTTCAGTGGTAGAAGCCTCAAATCACTGAAGTATATTTGATTTTGGGGTTTTAATTTTAAATTAGATTGTGAAAGAAGGATTTGAACAGTCCTTTTCAAAGGGCACGCATTAGAAGTTCCCACATGGGGCAAAGGGCTTGGGATTCACCTATAGTAGAAAGTTATTGTTGTGAGTTTCTTGTAGTCTTTGTGGTGCAGCGATCTTCATTCTACCTATCCTCACAAGCCAAGCCAAACCCAACCCACTTGACATCATTACAGAAGGAATAGATCAGACATTCAGGCCTTGCTCATCAATGGATACTGAGTGGAGCAAGTGGCCAGTTTTAAGTTTCACAGTGCTGTCATAGAAGAGGACCTGACCTGGGGTGCTCACATTGCAGCACTGATCAAAAGAGCCCAGCAGAGATTATACTACCTGAGACTTCTCAGGAAACAACAACTGAATGAAAAACTGTTAGCGACCTTCTACTGCTGCACCATAGGGAGTAGTTTAACTTACAGCACCTGTACAGTATATGGTTTGCCAATTGCACAGTGGCAGATAGGACAGTGCTCCGGAGGGTTAACGCCATTGCCCAGAGGATCACGGGTTGCCCTCTCCCCTCTTTGGAAGAGCTTTATAGCTCCCACTGCCTTAAGAAAGTTCAAAACATTCTTAAAGATCCATCTCATCCTGGGCATCCTTTTTTTTAACTATTACCATCTGGCAGACGGTACAGGACAATTAAAAACAAGGACAAATAGGCTGAAAAACAGCTTCTCTCCCAGAGCAAGAACTATATTGAACTCCACTCTATAGTGTAATATTAATGCAGTGTCAGGGGTTTTCAATTCAATTGTATAGAATGTGAAGTGTGTTTCTTTGTGTTTTATTTTTCATGTATAATGTACATTGAAGATGGCATTTAATTTCATTGTATGAGGTGCAATGACAATCAGGTAAACTTAAACAACTTAAATCCTGTACACAATCTTTGTCAGATGATGCTGAATTTTAATGTATGATTGGGTAATAAACTTGCAGAAAATGAATGGAAGTTGTAAATATTGAATCTATTTTATCCGAATGCAACTAGCTTCCCTGTATACTGCTCAGCCGCCTCCACTGCTTTCTTGCCAATTGAGCCCAACAATATCTGCTACCCTGACACATTTGCCATCTGCGTTCTTGGGCCATGCCCTCACCCAGGGCCTGGATCCCAGAGCAGCAGTGGGAGAGAAAAACAGTAGTCAGCTGGAGGCAGCAGAGTTAGGTAAGTGGTAGCAGAGAGTGCATAGAGGCCAAAAAGCTGTGATGGATGGGGAATGGGAAGACACAGAAAGATGGTGGAGTTGAAGTGCCCCCGCAGACCTGCATCACACCAATTGTTAAGCCCCTGAATTTTGATAAACGGAGGCACTGCAACAGCCATAACATCAAGGACCAGAGGTAACTACCATAGTCACTTTAGAATTTTGAAATGCAACAATCAATGGTGGGATTCAAATTTTTTTTACTACCGGTTCTGTGGGTATGGCTTGTTAGGTGTGGCAAGGGAAGGATACTGTAAAATCTCCATTCCCTCCTCACTCCAGGAAAAGGATATTGTAAAATCTACATTCCCTCCCCACTCCTGGGGGAAGGTTACTGCAAAATCCCCATTTCCTCCTGATCAGCTGGGACTCAGAAGGCAGAGGATAGATGGGGGCAGGGCCAGTCAGAGGTGGTACTACTCAAAATTTCCGCTACTGGTTCTCCAGAACTTGTCAGAACCTGCTGAATACCACCTCTGCCAACAATGATTTCCTGAAGTTATTCCTCCTCCTTCTAATCAAATCATTCAAGATTTAAATATGAACATTTAATAATATTTTTAGTGAAATGTTTTTTTAAAAAAGATAATTTTAAAAGGCTAACATTGGGGTTTGCAATTACGGAAGAGAGGGAAAATCAAATACGGTAGAAAGATCAATAACAGGAAGTGAAAGAACTTGAAGCTGTGCTAAAAATATGCCTGTCCATGTAATGTGCCCTGCCCTATATCGGAATTACATCCACAACTTATCGAAGCAATATTTTGAAAAAAAAGGACCTTTATTACCAATAAAGAAGAATATTTATGGTGACACAGTGGTTAGAATGTACTCTGTCCACAGCCAGCAGTTCAATCCTGACTGGCTCAAGGCTGACTCGGCTTTCCATCCTTCCGAGGTGGGTAAAATGAGGACCCAGATTGTTGGGGGCAAGAGGCTGACTTTGTAAACTGTTCAGAGAGAGCTGTATAATACTATGGAGTGGTATATAAGTCTAAGTGTTTTTGTTATTCCCATTGGTAGCTCAGGGTTGAAATAAGGGGTCCTTGGTCCTCTCTCAGCTTGGTTAAGTATTTGTTTGTTTTGTTTGTTTGTTTTTGTTTTTTGTTTGTTTATTTGCTTGTTTGCTTATTTATTTATTTATTTATTTATTTATTTATTTATTTATTTATTTATTTATTGTAATTTGTCAAATAGAAACAAAAACAGGAATAATATAAAAATACAATGACAGGGACTATAGGCACGTTAGTACGCTTATGCACACCCCCTCTATGTACCTCCTAAGTATGACGTGAGGTTCACAGTAGTCAATTTGTGACTAAAACTGTGAAAATTTGTAGCTGAGACAACTGAATCAGGTAGAGCATTCCAGATTGTGACAACTCTATTACAGAAATCTCTTTTTTTTTTCAGTCAAATTTAGAACATTCACATTGAGTTTAAAGTGATTGTTAGCTTGCATATTATTGCGATTAAAACAGAAAAAAGTCATTTACAGGCAAAACATTACTATGTACAACTTTGTATGTAATCCCTAAGTTTGACCGCAAGGGACGCAGTTCCAAGTTATTCCAAACCAAGACTTTCCAGCCTAGTAACATAGGGAGTTCTATTATGTACAGAAGAGTGCAAAACTTTTCTAGTAAAATACTTCTGAACCTGCTCGATTGTACTAATGTCAGATATATGGTAGGGATTCCAAACAGTTGAACAATACTCTAAGATTGGTCTAGTGTACGTTTTAGCAGCTCTAGTTAGCCATACAATGTTTCTCTGTTAAAAGTACCGTATTTTGCAGAGTATAAGATGCACCTTTCCCACCCCCCAAAGAGGGTGAAAATTTGGGTGCGTCTTATACACTGAATGTAGTCCCACCGGTTCACCGACAAAAGCGCGCCCAACTAAACCGCGGTGACAAAATCGCGAGTTCTAAAGCGTGCCGACGAATGAGCGCTGAAGCACGGCGACAACAGTGCGGCAACAGAAGCGCGCTGTAAACCTAACCCTAAACTTAAACCTAACCCTAAACCTATCCCTAAACCTAACCCTAAACCTAACCCTAACCCTAACCCTTACCTTAACTTAAATTGTGTTTCTGTCGGTGCATTGTTGTCGCCGCGTTGATGGCGTCGCGTTGATGACGTCATGGTTTTAGCACCGCAGTTTTGTCGGTGCGCTTTTGTCATGCGCGCATTTGTCAGTTCGCGGTCCCACCCACCCACCAGCCCCAATCCTTTGGCCTCTGCCTCCCAGCAATTTACCTCGTTGCAGCAAATGAGGGCTTGCGGAGGCTTCAATAAGCTAAAGCAATCCCTGCAGCCTGTAACAGCTGATGATCAGGAAAAATTGAAAGTGAAACTTGCTGTTTGCTCCATGAGGCAAATTGTTGGGAGGCAGATTTTTTTCCCCTTGTGCTAATCAGGCTGTTTGCTGCAAGGAGGTAAGTCAACAACTATAAATGCCTATAGAATGTTCAAATTATTAGTCTTATTTTTTAATGACTTCTTTATTATTATTCTAGACTACTTGACAAAATGAAGAAGCTTTTAAAAATAAATGCTTCATCTGAAGAGGCCCCGTGCTATTGTTTTAAAAAGTGCTATTCTTTTAAATAAGCAGAGAATAACTATACTTCCACAAAGCACATCTATTTTAACAGCCTCTGTACAAGTATAGTCTGAAATATAACACTACAAACAGTGTATATTGTCTGTACTGTTTGTTGCAAGGAGGCAAATTGCTGAGAGGCAGAGGCAGATATTTTTCCCTTGTTTTCCTCCCCCAAATCTAGGTGTGTCTTATACTTCGGAGCATCTTATACTCCGAAAAATACGGTAGATCTAACAGACAATACAGATATGTAAAGAAAGGGGGGAAAGTGAAAAAATTGATTTGGAGTAACATAGTGGTTACCCTTTTGTTCAGAGTCAGAGAAGTTAAGTCTTGTTAAAGGCAGTATCACAGTGCTCAAACAGGAGGCTTTGTGTTTTCCTACAAATGAGATTATTTCCTAAATTGTGCCATTTGTTCTGACAGGCAGGGTGGCTGGGAAAGCCGAAAACAGAACAGTAGGGGGGGCGACTATATGCACAGTGAGAATCTGGGAAAAGAAGAGGCAGAACAGTGTGAGATCCTGGACACAACCCAAGTGCCTGCCTCAACCTTCTGTCGCAGCAGCTCCAAAAAACGGGGAAGAGAACAGCTGGCTGTAGTGCTTCAGAACAAATGCTGAGAAGCACCTGCCCATCTTCCCAGCACACTTATTCCATGTTGACTGGAAGGTTGAGCAGACTTCTCCAGCACTGGATTTCAGGGAACATATACATCTGTCATTCAGGGATGGTTGCATAGGTGTTCTTTATATTTCTGCATAGGTAACATTCTGGCTAAGGGGACTCCAGTAGCGAAGCATAGAACAGGAAATCAGATCATCCCATCAGCAAGTAGACACACACCTCCTCACACAATGCAGTTGGGATTTGGAATATCTGCAGATCATCCCATCTGCAGCCATCTGCAATTTATGCTGAGCCATCAACTCTTTCACAGTGTAGATATGTGGCAACGGTGATGGGCAGTTGTGGACAGCTCTAAATTAGCCTTTAGCAGTGCTATTCTACCCGCATTAATCTAGAGTAGGGGTCACCCACCTTTTGGACCTCAGGGACCACTAAATTCATATTTTTTTCAAAGAATTTTTAAAATTGTTTTTATTCTCTTACATACCATTATAAGTATATATTCACATAATTGTTGACATTGTTTGGGTTGACAGAAATATCATCCCAAGGAAACATAAACTGAGTTTTGAAATATACACCAACAATAATAGAAAAAGAAAGGGAGAGAGGAGGAGAGAATGAAAGGATGACAGGGGAAAGAAGAAAGAGGTAAGGCGAGGAGGATGGAAGGGAGAGGAAGAGAAGGAGAGCGGATAGGAAGGGGAAGAGGAAGAGCAGGAGTAGGAGAAAGGTAAGGGAAGAAGGAAGGTGAAGGAGAGGAGGAAGAAAGAAAGTAGAGAAGGGAGGAAGAAACGAAAGGGAAAAGAAGGAGGTGTTACAAAAGGAGGAAGGGATGGTAAATAAAGCAACCCAAACTGTACATTATAATTTATTAAATAAAATAATAAATGTATAAGAATAATAAATGTAAAGATGAATAACAATTATGTGAATGTATACTTAAAGTGGTATGTAAGAGAATAAATTCTCTTACGGACCACTAATATGATCTGCCTAATGATCGGCTGGGTGGGCGTAGCTAGGTGATCATGTGACTGGATTGGCATGGCCAACTTGAGGTCACTCTTGTTGAAGGGTGCCTCGCCGATCTCTACTCACCCCTCCCTTCCCAGCTGCTCCTCACCTGCCTGCCTGGGCTCCTTTTTTTTAGTATTTTTTTTCTTTTTTTTTCATTTTCATATAATCACATGTATACTATTACATAGCCAGCATTGTTTTGTATTATTAAATGTTTACATGAATTCATCTTACCATCAACTCCCAAAACACAATTATTAGCTCTTCTGCTCTCCATACACCATATTTGTCCTTATCCATCACTTTCTTCTCCCTCTCTCCTCCCCTCCCTACCTCCTTTCTCTGTCATCCTTCCCTCCTCCCCCTTCCTCCCTCCTTCTCCTCTCTCCCCTTTCCACTCCTCATTTTCCTCCTCCTCTTCCCCACACCTTGCTGCCTGGGCTCCTTAGGGCCCCAACAGGAAGCAGTTGACGGAGCTAAGCATCCACCATGAAAAACAATTGGCTCAATTCAAATTGGATCTGACCAAGAAGGAGGCTCAGCAGAAGCACCTCACCGAGGACTACAAACATAGGCTTTTCAAGCAGAGGGAAGACCTGCGGGAGTGCAGGGCCAGGTACCCATGCCTGAAGGCTCAACGGGCTGAGATGGTCAGTCAGTTCGGGGCCATGATGCAGTCCCACTGAAACAGGGCCCTCCGGCTCTTATCCACGAGTGGCACTTCCCTCCAGCCTTCGCCCAAAGCGAAGCCTTCCATCCTTCCAAGGTGGGCAAAATGAGGACTCAGATTGTTGGGGGGCAAGAGGCTGACTCTGTAAACCGCTTAGAGAGGGCTGGAAAGCACTATGAAGTGGTATGTAAGTCTAAGTGCTATTATTGCCATAGGGAAGAAAAGGAAAATGCTTTCAAGTCCAGCTTGAGAGATTAAAACAGACAAATATAACAAAGAAGAGGAAATCAGCTACCTGGATTGATTTGATTGCTTTGACACTTGTTATTTTTTTCCTAAGTACTTAAGGAGAAGAAAGCAGCAAATTCCCCATGAGCAAAAATGGGTATGTCCAATCTCAGGCCCAGTGAAAAGGCAAAGATTCCACTCTAGAAGGACAATGGTGCAGAAGTATATCCCTTTCCTCTCAAAGCTAAGGTGATCTTAGCTCAGAAAAACATATGATACAGTCTTTCTTGGAAGGGACAGGGTAGCTCAGTGGCTAAGACACTGAGCTTGTTGATCGAAAGGTCGGCAGTTTGAATCCCTAGCACCATGTAATGGAGTGAGCTCCTGTTACTTGTCCCAGCTTCTGCCAACCTAACAGTTCGAAACCATGTAAAAGTACAAGTAGAAAAATAGGGACCACCTTTGGTGGGAAGATAACAGCGTTTCATGTGCCTGCGGTGTTTAGTCATGCTGGCCACATGACCACAGATATGTCTTCAGACAGCGCTGACTCTTCATCTTGAAATGGAGATGAGCACCTCCCCCTAGAGTCTGGAATGACTAGCACATATGTGCGAGGGAAACCTTTACCTTTATGATAACAACCATTCCATTTTAATACCCTAGGGCTTACCAAAGGAAATCAAGTTCCTTTTTAGAACACCCTTAATACACAAAAAGGAGGGTTTAATTGAAAGGGGAAGTGCTATAATCAATATTGAGACTTAAGCAATAGAATGAACATTTCCAGATGAAAAATGTAGAAAATCAATCTATGTCTGTGAGCAAGACTGGACTTCTATTAGTGGCTATTGCCACCATTTTTAAGTCTGTGGCAATGCAAAAATTAGCATTACAATTCTGGTGTTTGACATCACTTCTATACATCGGTAGGGAGTTAGCACCCAGCACTCTTCTAGAAAAATGAAATATTTTAGGAAATATTAAAAAGGCAGAATATTCTCCCTCCCTGGATGAGAAAAGGAGAAACATTCTGTGGGAAAGCAGCCCCCACCTTTGTTAATAGCTCCAGAAAGACTGGGCCATCCTATCTGCAAGACAAAAGGCCTTCAGCTCCAGGGTGATAGGATTAGCTCAGAGGTGGGTTCCTACCAGTTCGGACCGGTTCAGCTGAACAGATAGTAACTCGGGCAGACACGTGACTGTACTGGTTCTAGCCTGGGTGCCGCCATCTCTATTTTCTGTTCTGCACATGCGCAGAACAATCTTCATTGAAAGAATGTACTCCCTCCCCCTCTTTTTTAATGGTGTGCGCATGCCAGTCCCAGAACGGTCCCAGAGATGGGCCGTTTTTCATAAAAATGGGGGCATTTTTCCCTTTCCCCAGCCCTGCTGAAGCCTGCAGAGTGTTCCTGGGGGCTGGGGAAGACAAAAACCTTTTTTCTTACTGGGTAGTTTGCAGGCGCTCTCTTAGCTCCAGTGAGGCTGGACTCCCTCCCCCCCCATCAAAACTTTTTGCCACCATTTCGGTGGTTGTGGCTTGGTGAGGAGACCATGTAACTGAGTGAGTGACGTCAAGTTGGTCGTGTCATTCGGTCACATGCCCCCCATCTAGCCACGCCCACTGAACCGGTAGTAAAAATAATTGACACACACACACACATATCTCGGATTAGCTCTCACTCAAGATCCAAACCAGGACAAAGCCATTAAGCCATAATAGGAATTGCCCAACTTCTTTTCAGAACACAACCCTCTTCCTTACATCATCACCCAGCAAGATTCAACCAAGCTTGACTCAGAAAATCTATAATGATACTTATGACCCCTACAGCAGCCAATAGCTTGCCACAGGAATAGGAAGTTCAAATTCAAAGCCCAAGAGAGGGTATAAATCTCTCTCTCTGTCTCTCACCCATCTGCTCATTTTTCCCAGGACCTCAAAAAAACCACATGAGGTTCTGTCCACCATTAAACCACCTTTTCAAACAGCCTCCATGTTTCCAGTGTCTTTCTCCCTGCTTGGAACTGAACCCAGATGGACGATTCTTCCAACACATCCAACAGCAATAATGAGGTTTTTGCATGTAGAAATGAAACATGTATTCAGCATATTAGATCATTCAGAAAGAACATTCACTCCTAGAATGCTGTGAAATGCGATGCCATGAAGGGACATCCAGCTCCTTGGAGTATTAAGGTACACAAAGAGGATAACTATTATCAGTCACAGATATCCTTTTTTTTCCTATGAGGTTATGATATCAGTTTTATCTCAGTTCCATGCAGAAAGACTAACCATTCATTTGTGCCCTTCTCAGAGAAAGAGAAATAATAATGGATATGCCAGCCCTTGGCCTGATGGGGTTATCTTACATGCATACCTCTAATTGCCTTTTAATGCATTACAATGAATTTATCTATTGAAGATTGTCACCTTAAAAAAGTATCTTTTTTTCTTTACATGGATGAGAAATTCTCTCTCCTTAATAAAATTGGAAACCCGCCATCCTGGGCCCAACGTTTGGGAAGTCAGGCTCTGCCTGTCATAAGCCAGGACAAAGGGTGAGTGATGGAGGAGTAACACCTCCTTAAAAAACCTTGGTCCAGCTGGCCCCGCTGGTAGCACATCATAAGGGCCCCTTTCTAGGGTTACAGGAGAAGATGGTCAACAATTTTGAAGGCAAAAGAGGGCTCTACGCCCCAACAGCTGATAAAGCAGCAGAACCATCTTCTAGGAGAAGGGAAACTCTGATTACAAACCTCCACTGCCTTGTGGTTATATCCACTACTAGAAAAGGCGTCAGGAGTCAACCTCGAGGCAAAATCTGGAGTCCTGGAAGCAGTTCATCACTGTGTACACCACGTTCTAGTAACTCCTGTGACGCAGCTGGAACCCATCGTATTGGCTCTGCCGTTCCATTGGACTATTTCAGCGACGTGGAGAGGGGGGGGGATCTGCTGCTTGGGTAACAGTCTATCCTCCATATTAATCTACCCAGGCTTTGTGCTCTGGAGAGGACACTCCAGCTTTACCTCTTTCCAGAGCGTGATACCATAGTCTTCTGGGACTTATGGATACCAATGCCAATAAAATTGGAAACAGCTTCTAAAATGTTTCAAAGATTACAAAAGTAATGTATGTTTGAGTCTTTGGGGTCATTTTTAGAAAGCTATTGCGGGAATGTTTTTGCTCCAGTCAGATGCCATACAATGTTATTATTAAACATTTTGAAGAAATATGTACACCAGGAGAGATGTAAAAACATGTAAAAGGGATAAAAGAGACAAATACAAGTAGTAGAATATAAGTATAAACAAAGGATCCAACATGCCATTATAGTTTCCCAATGTATCATTAATTCAATTCAAAGTTTACACTGATCCAGGGGTATCAAACTCAAGGCCCAGGGGCCAGATCCAGCCCACAGGGGGTTAGATCAGGCCCATGCGGTTGCCCTGGAAACAGCAAAGAATGGCCTGCAGTGCCTCTGCCTGTGAAAAGAGAGCTCAGAGAAGCCACATAGCCCTGCCCAGGCTCCGTTTTTGGCTGTGACGTCCTCCTGTAGTCCTTTGCCATTGAAAATGGAGTTGGGGAGGAGGGGACGCCCATCGCCTGCCCAGGCTCCATTTTTGGCCATGACGACCTCTTGTAGCCCTCTGCCAGCAAAAACAGAGGCACAGGGAGACCATCTATTAGAATATTCATGACTGGGAAAGACATGGTAACAAGGTCAGCCAATGAATAGGCATGGCCAAGATCAGTCAATGGGAGCTGGAATCTGGGTGTGGCTTAGCTGAGAATTGAAACTGAAACTAGTCTGTAAGCTCTGAGTCTGCTGCTCTGAGAAGTAAACAGTTCTGAACTCTGAAATGAAACTAACTGTTCTCTCCTGTTTGTGTTCTGCTTGTAACTTCTACCAAGTTGAAATAATCTACTATTGACATTGTACATTTATTCATCTGTTATTATGTATATAAGGAAGTTGATGAATCTAGCTGAATCAGTTATCTCTGTGTGCTTTCTATAATTTGATTTTTCTGCAACAAACTGACCCCGGGTGCTCCATTTTTGCTGGCAGAGGGCTGCAGGAGGCCATTGCAGTTGGAAACAAAGCCTCAATGAGTGACATCAAGCTGACCATGCCCACCATGGCTACATCCTCCCCGCTGAAATCAAACACACCCCTGATGGGGACCTCAATGAAATCATGTTTGACACCCCTGCTGTGATCAAAGACAATTAACAAACTGCTTGGCAGAAAAAGAGGAAAGTCAAGTATATAATACAAGCTAAGAATGCAGAATATTTCAGTTGGTTTAATGTCCACTCGTTGGCGAACTGGTAATGGTGCCCCAAAAGTGGTACTTATGGCCACAACGTAAGCTGCTCTAAGTCACCTCAAACTGTGAGGTGAGCAGCATATAATTTTAATAGATAAATTCAAACAATAATGGCCAGTCCTTTATTTAATTGTCCTTTTTGACCCCCAGTTTATTAGAAAGCTCCATATTGGTTTTACCTAGGTAGCTATGGGGAACACAATAGAATGAACTAGCCCCAAATTTGGTTGCCAGGCTGATGTTTTTACTTTTTCATCATAGTCCTTAGATATGGTTTTCGGGTTCTTTATTATATTGTTTGGCCCAACATGAAAATGTAGACAGGGATAATAATCTGTGGGCTTGATTATTTTGATAAACCTCTCTGTCACAGCTTTCACCTTTGCACCTGGGAGGTAATATACCTCCCTTAAACAATTGTCAGGTCTACAAATTATGATTGTTCCTTTGAGAAGTAATCATCCCAAAAGTGTTTTTTTCAAGAGCAACTGGACTCTCTTTGTTTTTCCTTGAAAACGTTTTGCTTCTCATCCAAGAAGCTTCTTCAGTTTTGACTGAATGGCAGGGAATGGAAGGATTTATATTCCCTGCAGTCCTCTGGTTATTAATACTCTTTCTGAGAGTCATTGAGACCATTTGGAGGTTTATATGCGTTCAGTGGTGAAATTCATTTTTTTTCCTACCAGTTCTGTGGGCGTGGCTTGGTGGGCGTGCCAGGGGAAGGATACTGCAAAATCCCCATTCCCTCCCCACCCCCACTAACCTGCTTTCCAGCTCCGTTCTCCTGTGCAGGACAACAAAAGAAGAGTCAGGCTGGGAGGCAGCAATAGACTGACCATGCCAATCAGCTGGGAAGCAGGGCCAGCCTATTTGCCATTTTCCCAACGACTCAAAATTTCCGCTGCTGGTTCACCAGAACCGGTCTGAACTGGCTGAATACCACCTCAGTGGTGGGATTCAAATAATTTAACAACCGGTACTCTGCCCTAATGACTATCTGGGTAGGTGGAGCTCCGCGGTCATGTGACTGGGTGGGCTTGGCCAACTCAATGTCACTCAGGTCGATGGGCACTTCGCCTTAGCTGTTACAATGTAATAAGGATTAACCGGAGAGGCAGTTTCTATAAGCAGGTCAATAAAGATTAGGCTAGAAGCAACACCAGAATGTTTCCTTCCTGCCTTCCTTACAGGATCAGACCTGTAAAGTGGAAAAAAACAAAAGGAGATTTCTTCCAACAACCGGTTCTCTGAACTAGATTTAGATTTAGATTTTAGATTTAGAAGTTTATTTATATGCCGCCCTTTTCCCTGGGGGGACTCAGGGAGGCTCACAATCCAAAAAGGAAAGGGGGGAAAACAGACTTTTTACATATAAGACAATACATAATTAAAACACAACATTCATACCATTCGGGCAGCCAGTTCGCACCTATTCGGGAGAACCGGTTGGTAACTTAGAAAGTTACCAACCGGTTCTCCCGAATAGGTGCGAACTGGCTGAATCCCACCACTGTACTACCTCTGGATATGAACTCACAATGTGATGAGAAGTGTCTGCAGAGTCCATTGCAGAATTCCTCAAAATGACAAAAAAGTTGTTTAGATATTGCTCCATTCTTGCTCTAATATGGTAGTAACCTGCCAAGTTGAACTTAGAGAGGAAGAGTGTTTGTAGGCAGGATGAGCCACAATCTCTCTTTCTGACCCTTGGCCTGCTACCACACATCTTAGCTTCTGCGACAAGCAAGGCAGCCTGTTGTTGCCTCTTTGGATATAGTTACAGACTGTTTCATTGCAGTCCTCCAGAAAAATCCCTACTTTATGTTATTTATTAGATTTCCTCAAAAAAAAAATCCTTACTTTTTCCAATGCAGGCACTTTTTCATTGCAAATAGATGCCATCAATGGAAACTGTTGCCAATTAAAATAGGCCCCAGGCCTTGCTGTTATCTCTATTGTTTGTTCTCTTTATAGGAACTTTTCCCTTCAGGGTACTTGATACCGGAAGCTAGAAGTGCTGGATGACATGTTTGATTCAGACAGTTCCCTCTCTCTACTTGGCAAAGTATCGCTTCATCTTCCACATGTGGAGAAGCCAGTTGGCTGCTGTGTCTTTCCTCTCAATCTATTGCTGGCCTTCCCCAGAATACTTCAGCCATCTGGGCACAAGATGGCCGGTCATCAGTTGCCAACTACTGGCTGTTTAATTTTAGGGATACTTTACCCTTAGTGCTTATAATTCTGTGTTCTCTCCCCTGAGGAGGTGCCGGCATCAGAATTGTATAATGCTAGAAACCAGCACAAGGCTTACAACAACTGAATATAGGCAAAGTGGTTTAGGGCTGAAACTGCTTAACACATAAAGACACATACTTCCATATGGCCATTATGGGGTGGAGAAAATGGCACGTTTAAAAGAAGCCACAAACAATATATATATACATATTAAGTACATGGTAAAAAAAGTAATAATGACAATATGATTAGGCGAGGGAAAACTAAGTGAAATAATTAACTGATAGTCATTTTTTCTTTAAAATCAGAGAAAGAATAGAGTGGAGTGGAGTGGAACGGAACAGAACAACAGAACAGAACAGAATTCTTTATTGGCCAAGTGTGATTGGACACACAAGGAATTTGTCTTTGGTCCATATGCTATCAGTGTACATAACAATAATAAAATACATTCTTCAAGAATAAAAAAATATAACATTTAGTGATAGACACGGTTACTAATAAGCTATCAAATCGTACTAGGAACCAACAAAAACAATATAAATTGAAAGATACAATCAGCGTGGTAATAGTCATAAGTGGGAAAAGTGATACTAGGAAGGAAGAGAAGAATAATAGTAATACAGTCTTAGTAAATTATTTGACAGTGTTGTGGGAATTAGTTGTTAAACAGAGTGATGGCATTTGGGGAAAAAACTGTCCTTGTGTCTAGTTTTTCTGCTGTACAGTGCCCTATAGTGTCGTTTTTGAGGGCAGAAGTTGAAACAATTTATGTCCAGGATGTGAGGGGTCTGTAGATATTTTCAAGCCCTCTTTTTGACTCATGCAGTGTATAGGAACTCAATGGGTAGGAAAGGAGAGGTATGAAAGACAGCTAAATTGACTTCTAGGGTCCCTTCCAATCCTACGATTCTATGTCCTGTGCTCTAATGGGTCAAATGAAAATAGCAGAAAGGACAGTGAATTATTTATCCTTACTCGGAGTTATAAAAAAATAGCAATCATGAATTGTTGTGTTTTGCTTTGAAGTTACAGCTTGTACGAGGAAGTGCTATTCAAAACAGAGTGATTCCAGGCTGCTTACTACTATTAAAGTTTGTAACTCAAAGTTCTGTTCATCGCGGCCTGCCTGTATCTGAACTAGCTAATTCTCATCTTTATGTCCTTTTTAAAATAACAGACATGTATAGATCCATCCAAAGTCTTATCTAGTGAAGCTACTCATCCATTTTTGATTATTGATTATAGATGATCACACAGTCAGATGTTTAGACTGATTATGGCATTTTACCCACCTATTGGGTCCTTCCCAAGGACCTAGTATAGGCAGTTGTTGTTTGATGGTGTTAAAGGTATAAGCTGTTCCAAGTAAAACTGCCTTTTGCAATTGACTGATGGTGATTTTGTCAATGCCAAAGTTGTTCAAGTGATGCTTCAGATGTTTGTGGATTGCACCCAAGTTAGTTATCAGTATTGGTACTATCTTTGCTTTCTTTTGCCTTAGTTGTTCTATTTGTAGCTTCTTTTATTTTGTGATTCTCTCCAGTTCTTTCTCTTCTCTTCTGCCGCCTCCTTTCATTGCAACATCCACTATCCAGACTTTTTTTTAATGTTGCTTATCAAAAATTCTTAATCCTGGATTATTATCTGACAGATGGCCCATCTGTTTGAATTCTAAAGTCCCAGAGTACTTTAGTTTCTTCTGTCAGCCCTGCCTCAGCTTGCATTTCTAAGTAAAAATGATCCTGGGCTCCATTTGTTGCAAAAAATACTATTTATATTGATTGTTTCCTATTATGATTTGATTGCTTATTTTTACCCTATGACCATGGTGGGTTCCTACTGGTTTAGCAGCCTGGATCGCTGGAACTGGCAGTGACCCAGGCCTGCCACACCCCTGAACTGGTTCTCCCAGTGGCGTCGTAGTCGCTGCCATCTACATGGGGAAGCCCTTGAAGAGCATTCGGAGACTTCAACTCGTCCACAATGCAGCCGCGCGAGCGATCGTGGGTGCACCTCGGTACACCCACGTTACACCTATCCTCCGCGACCGATCAGTCTCCGGATACACTTCAAGGTGCTAGTCGTCACTTATAAAGCCCTTCATGGTATTGGACCTGGGTACTTGAGAGACCGCCTGCTGCCAATTACCTCCCAAAGACCCATTAGATCATACAGGGTTGGCCTCCTCCGGGTTCCGTCTACTAGCCAATGCCATCTGGCTACCACCCGGGGGAGGGCCTTCTCTGTGGCAGCTCCGGCCCTTTGGAACGAACTCCCCGCAGAGATTCGGACCCTCACCTCTCTCCAGGCCTTCCGAAAAGCCGTTAAAACCTGGCTGTGTCGGCAGGCCTGGGGTTGATGAGTTCCCTTCCCCCCTCGATCTGTGTGGCTGTTGGCTTTTTTAAATGCTTGTATTGTACCTTTGTGTTTCCCTTTTCCCCTTGGGTTGTTCACCGCCCTGAGTCCCGCAGGGAATAGGGCGGCATATAAATAAAACAAACTTCAACCTCATCTTGTTTTTTCCTTCTGTACATGCGCGCACAATGTGCATCAAGTGCATGCATGGGCCGTGCCCCCAAGCAAACCGGCAGTAATGATTGCTGGAACCCATCGCTGCCCTATGACTATCATTAAGTGTTGGAGCTTATGATTTGTGACGAATGTATTTTTTATGTACACTGAGAGCATATGCACCAAGACAAATTCCTTGTGTGTCCAATCACACTTGGCCAATAAAGCATTCTATTCTATTCTATTCTATTCTATTCTATCCTATTTTATTCTGTTCTATAAGCTACAGTTTTATTTGAAATCTAGTGCAGTAAAGCAAAGCCAGTACTGAAATTTGTGCACTAACTCCCCAAGTGAAAACCTTCCCCCCTTGGGCACGTCTCATTGCTGGATCCCCCATTGTCCAATCAATCTCCAAGAAAATGTTTTTGAAATGGCCACTTTGATTCTAGGCTGGCTCACACCTGCATTCTTCTCATCACAAGTAGACCTTGAAATGCTGTCTCAGAGAACCACCTTCACTTTTGTAACTTTCACTTCCCCCCCCCCCATGCACTCCCCCTCCCTCTCATTCTCCCCCTCCCGCTCAGGGTTCATGGCAGACTAGTACCAAATTGCAGGCATGGGTTGATAGTTCTGACATTCTATCCCCTCCCATTAGAAAGAAAAAGCTAGGCCTGAAGATGAGAGAGAAAAGGGTTATTAATGAGAGTTATTTAGTGGGGTTTGTAAGGGTTGTGATCATGAAATCTACACTATAGCTTCAAGGATTGCACTTGCTGGGCAGCCAATCATGCAACCTCAGAAGAAGGCAGTGCTTCCAGAGGATTAAGTACTGGAGTTTGCACCTATGGAGGCATGAGTCTAGGGTTTCCTTTAGTTCAAAATGTTCACCTTCAATGAGATCAGGAGATGGAGAAACTGCTGCAAGTGGCTGTATAGGGGAGCTTTTGGCTTGTTTTAAGTAGGCTACAATGAAATACAAGATGTATCCTCCTAAGGTTTTATGGTAGCTTTAGCTCGACAGTCACTGGATTAATAACTTTGTGATGGGGAAATATATTTCACTTTGAGAGTTGCCTGGAGTGTAGGTACTTGGTAGAAAGGAACTGTCAGATCTGCCATCACATCACTTCAGCCCTATTTGCTTAGATGGCAGCCTCCCATAAAATTTGGGGAGAGGGAAAGGGGAATTGTGGGGGGGGGACAAGAACCAGAAATGCCAACCAGAGACACTGGTTGAACATCCAAGGATACAGACATGGGGACAGAATGTGAATGCCTATTAAAGAGGCACCAAACTTTATTAGACACTAGTACAATGATTGGGGAGAGGGGACATCCGGTTGGCATCATGGTCATACAGATGTGGGTTAGTGGAGTTCCACGAAACCCAGCTGATTCCTGTCTGCCACAAGGTCCTATGAGGCTAAAGTCACCCTGGATGAAGATAGGAGGGACTTTTTGCTGATCAAAAGGAGACAGTGGTCCCCTCGCTAGATCTAAAGGCATATTTCTGTCTGACAAAAGAGAAGATAGCCATTACGGCCAGACTGAAGCTAGGACAACCGGGACATAGGAAGCATGAATTAACGACTTGAGAGCAGTGTACCAGAACTGGGTGAGAACTCTCTAATTTATAGAGATTATTCACCCCCTCAAAAAAAGATTATTCCCCTCAAAAAAGAAAGTTTTGAAAATTGGGACTCCATAGGGAAGGGAGGGAGTTTTTTCCCCTCCGCAAAAAAAGTGGCGAGTGAGATTTTGAGCCAATGACAGATTCCCCCCCCCCCCCAAAAAAAAGAAAGAAAATTTAATGGGAAGCAAATAAACTAAAAAAAGGGAAAGACCAGACTGGACATTATAATAAAATAAAAACTGTCTAAGAAATGGGGAAAGACTTTCTTTCTCTTTTTTATTTAGAACAGATAAACTTTTGAGGAATGAATTTTTAAACTCTTAAACTTTGCTACATAAATGGGAAGAGAAGGTTAGGGTGATATCTACTAGCTGGAAAAGACATTATGCAAGTGGAAATAAATGCTGGGAAATAAGAGGAAGAAGACATGCAAACTGACTGACATAGATAAGAGAAGAGAGACAAGGGAAAAGCTGCAGAGTTATTTTGCTGGTTGCTTACAAATTCTTTTGATAGGGTGGAACAGTGGAAGAACTTAGAATTGTTTTGAGATTTAGGGAAGAGATTTTTTTTTTTTGGTTTACCAGATAATTGGATTACTGAATCTGTCAGGTTTCAAAGGGTTAAGGAAAGACAGTTTGAAAATGCAGTTTATCTTCCACTGGCATGAACTCACCAACAAAGCACTAAGGCAATGAATAAATTGTCAGAGCTCACATCTGGTGCTCTCCACCACTTTTTATACTTTATTTGGTATTTAGGCTAAACTCCACCCCCCATGCACGCACACACCCATCACCTTGTGACCCAGAGTGAAGGCTCCACAGGTGCCCGCCATTTTCTCGATCTCCTTCTCCATCTTCCCTGAGTCTTCCCACTGCCCGGGTAGGTCGGGTAAGTGGCTGGGGCTCTGGACCCTGGATAGCAGCTCCAGCTGGAGCATGACGTTTTAGCAGAGTTGGTTTAATGTCAGGGTTCCAAGTAACATGCCCATAGCAAGCAAAACTCTGATGCAGGCAGATTCCTCAAAGAATACGTTTACTGGATATGTCATATTGGCACAAACTGGTGAAAACTGACTATGAACATTCCCGTGGTTTTCAACTAATTAAAAATAGAAGTTTGTCACTTTCCCAAAACAACAGGTCACATAATCCAATCAGGATACAGTCCAATTGCTAGGTGACCTTAATCCCCTCCTTCCGAACACCTACAGGAATGTCCTTGGTTCCCAAGAGAAAGTATTTTGTTTTGACTATAATACCCCAACTATCTCTACTCCCGCTCCCTATCCTTCAGCTCCAGCGTGTCAGCACTGAAGTCTTGAAATGGCTTCAGTCAGGCCAGCTTCAGGGTTGACAGGCTAATCCTGTAGGGTAATTTGCAGGCTCAGGTACCTTGGGTGCAGAGGGGCCGTGTCAACAGAGGTGCAGCTTTGTTTGGAGCCTTTTTGTTCATAGCCTTGAGGTTTGTTACTGGCTTGTAGTGGTGCTGTGTAGCATTCTGCTTGCTTACCACCCGGAGGAGGGCCTTCTCTGTGGCTGCTCCGGCCCTCTGGAACGATCTCCCCGTGGAGATTCAGACCCTCGCCACCCTTCAGGCTTTCCGTAAAGCCTTTAAGACCTGGCTGTTCCAGCAGGCCTGGGGCTGTTGAGTTCCACCCCTACTCAAATTGGTTGTGTTTGTTGTGACTTTTTAAATTGTTTTGTATTGTTGTTTTGTTTCTGTTTTACTCTTTTGTATTTGTTCCCCTTCCCTCCTGGTTTGTCAGCCGCCCTAAGTCCCTTTGGGAATAGGGCGGCATACAAGTCGAATAAACCACAGAAACCAACCAACCACAGAAACCGCTTCTTGAAGGCTGTCTTTTCTATCTAGGTGAGCATTTCTGCTTGGCCTGGAGTATTGATAGACATACTTTGAGGTGTGTTGCAGAGGATCTTGGAGTTCAGCTTCCGGCTCAAGCATGTTGCTGCATTTGCTGCATTCATCGTCAGGATATACAGCTTTTTCTATGGCTTCGACTTCAGCTTACCAAGCCACTCTAGATTCACTTATAACAGAGCTTTCTGCAATTCTTTCAGCCTCTAATCATGCTGAATTCATGCTGAATTAATCATGCTGAATCTCCTTTTTCATTTCCATTTCTTGTTCAGCAAAGGATGCTCATGCTTTTGCTGCTTCAGCCTTTGCACTAGCAATGGCAAGTGCTTTACTTGCTGATGACTGTTTGAAAGATCTAGAGATATTGCCTTTGTTCTGACCTAGGCATCCTGAGAAAGCATAAATCCCAATCTTGGTCCCCAAAACCCTCTTTTATTTATACGGCTGTGAATTATGGTCGTTCACAGCCCACAAGGCTTCACAAACAGTCTGTGAAGATTCTGACAGATGTCTGCTCGAGTTGCCACTGTCTTTCAGGAGAATGTTGATACACACCCACCTTATCTCCCTTGAAATGCTGCCAGAGACCTAACTGCCAAATTAGTTTTGCAAGGCCAAACTTAGCACAGAGCCAAACAAAACTTTTCAAATCTTGAACCAACCAGATGAACTAATTGTTTCCTGCAAAGATTCACATCCCATTCACTCCTCTTTAATGTCTTATGGGAGGGGACAATCATCTCCAAGTCTTATCCTGAGTCAACCCTGTTTTCTTAATTGTCCTTGCCTTCTGGCAGCTCTGTGCATGCCCACACTGGGAACAGGCTCCTGCTGTTCTTCTGCCCCGCTGATGTTAGACTCCAGAAGCTTCGGAGACAGCAAATAACTACCAGATGGCCTTGGCCCCCTCTCTGCCTCCGACACAGAGCCCTCATCTGAGCCTTCCCCAGACTCCAGGACTGGCCCATGTTCCTCCCCAACTTCCTCACTGTCCGACTCTGCTGTCAGCTCCACAGGCTGCTGGCAGACCAAAACAGTCTTGTATGAAGATGCCCAACTCTGTGACATGGTGTCTTCTGGAGGTGCTCGATTCTGTTGAGACTGCTGTACAGCCATATGCAGGTAACTGCATTGGCAGAATAGTAGACCTCTGTGTAGTCAGTATCCTGAGTCCCGCTTGCTGGGAAGCTGCTACTTCATGGTTCTGTTCTCGCTATACGTTACTCTGTGCAGCTTGACATGCAGCTAAATCCACCTATCCCCCAATAAAACAGACAGTGTGCATAGATCTGGATGCTTTTTTAAAGGAACAAAATGGGTAAAACTGGGAAAAATTGAAATACATACAATAAGAACCCAAATACTAAATAAGCAGTGTTGAGTTGCTGGTGAGCATAACAATTAACAAATACAGATAAATCTAAATCTCACCAGTGATGCTGTGTTTGTGTGTGATGTGGATTTTTGTCCCCAGATGGACATGTGCCACGGATTAGGCCAGATTCTTCTTGGTGCTTCTGTTTCTTCCAAGTGCTAAAGGAAATGGAATCTGGCTTCCCAGAATGCACTTGTTTTGAAGTGAAGGCTGCTGGGAAGATGACGCCTAAATGACTGGGTCTCAATGAAGATTCTAGTTTGGCCACAAGGTGGAGCTCAAGATATATTAAAGAACAACAACAGCAATAAAAATACATAATTATATATATATAAAAACCTTTTTGCTAGAAGCATTACACCTTCTGTCTCTTTCTTCAAATTTCTTGCACTAGCCATTCCCAGGGCGTGTTGTTCACTGCTTTGCCTGCTATTTTTTAATATACTAGTCGATTAATATTTCAAGGGCATTGAAATTGCCCGAACCTTGGGCAAGAGTGACCACATCATATTGGAAATCAAATGAAAACATAAGCAATAGAATATAATGATACAAATACTGAGCCGAGGTGGCGCAGTGGTTAGAGTGCTGTACTGCAGCCACTTCAGCTGACTGTTATCTGCAGTTCGGCTGTTCAAATCTCACCGGCTCAGGGTTGACTCAGCCTTCCATCCTTCCGAGGTGGGTGAAATGAGGACCCAGACTGTGGGGGCGATATGCTGACTCTGTAAACCGCTTAGAGAGGGCTGAAAGCCCTATGAAGCGGTATATAAGTCTAACTGCTATTGCTATTGCTAAAATGAATCTTAAATTTTTAAAGAGTTGATTTTAACAAACTCAGACAGAGACTAAACAAAATTTCATGGATAAAAATCCTAAAGGGGAAAATAAGATGTGTGGGAAACACTGAAAAATATGTTCATAAAAGCCAATCCAACAAAATACCACTGAAAAAGAAAAACAAGAAATTCAAGAAGAGACCAGCATGGTTGCACAAAGATCTCTGTGATAAACAGAAAGACAAAAAGGATAGCTACAAGAAATGGGAAGAGGGACACATAACTAAGGTAGAATATCACCAGCTAGCCAGACTATGAAGTCAGGAAAGCAAAGGCTCAGAATGTACAGACTTGCAAAAAAAAAAAAAAAATCAAAGATAATTTAAAAAGTTTCTTTCAACAAATAAATAACAAGAAAAAAGTCAAAGAAACAATCAGTCCACTAAAGAGAGAAGATGGAAAGGAAGTAACAGGCAGTAGAGAGAAAATAGAGCTGCTTAACTCATTCTTTGCATCAGTCTTCACGCAAAAAGAAACTATAGTCCATCCTATAAAAAATATAACTGTAAAAGGCAGACTAGAAATTAAAATTAAAATAAGCAAGAAAATGGTAAGAGAACACCTGTCTGCCCTTGATGAATATAAATCACCAGGACCTGATGTCACAGGTGGCACAGTGGTTAGAGTACAGAACTGCAGGCTACTTCTGCTGACTGCTTGCTGCCTGCAATCCCACTAGGCTCAAGGTTGACTCGGCCTTCCATCCTTCCGAGGTGGGTAAAATGAGGACCCAGATTGTTGGGGGCAAGAGGCTGACTCTGTAAACCACTTAGAGAGCACTGTAAAGTGGTATATAAGTCTAAGTGCTATTGCTATTGCTACATCTGAAAGAGCTGGCAGATGGTATCTCAGAACCATTGCACCATATCATTAAAAAATCCTGGAGCACCGGAGAACTACCAGAGGATTGGAAAAAATGTTCCCATCTTCAAAAAAGGGGGGAAACAATCAGACCCAGGAAACTATAGACTGATCAGCCTAACATCAATGCCTGAGAAGACACTGGAAAAAATAATTAAAAAACCAGATCTGTGAACATCTAGAAACAGGTAAAGTAATAACTAGCAGTCAGCACCTTCAAATCTATTTCAGCCTATGTCTTCCTTGGAATATTCTAACTCCTCCTTTCTCACATAAGGAGTGTTACAATTGTTCTACTTCTAACTATCCCGACCTTCTTTTCCATCCTAAAATCCTTCAGCTGACTTTTCCTGTCCGTTCATCCTTATTTTTAAAAACAATTGCAGGTTTACATTTAGAGATCTCCAACATCATTTAGTTTAGTTTACTTGTCATTGCACATGGTACAACAAAATTAAGTACATTATAACTATAAAAATAAAAACACAAATGCACATTCTTCACATTCTATATAACTAAAATTGAAAAACTGATATTGCATTAATATTGCACTATGCTGTAGAATTCAATATAGTTACTGCCCTGGGATAGAAGCTGTTTTTCAGTCTATTTGTCCTTGTTTTTAATTGTCCTGTACTGTCTGCCAGATGGTAATAGTTAAAAAAAAGAGTGCCTGGGATGAGATGAATCTTTAAGAATGTTTTGAACTTGATTAAGGCAACAGGAGCTATAAAGCTCTTCCAAACAGGGGAGAGGGCAACCAGTGATCCTCTGGGCAATGACGTTAACTCTCCGGAGCACTGTCCTATCTGCCCCTGGGCAATTGGCAAACCATACACAGGTGCAGTAAGTTAAAATACTCTCTATGGTGCAGCGGTAGAAGGTCACCAGCCTTGTTTCATTCAGTTGTTGTTTCCTGAGAAGTCTCAGGTAGTATAATCTCTGCTGGGCCCTTTTGACCAGTACTAATATTTGTTCTCTGTGATAAGCAGCTGCTTCGAGTTTTAAGATGCCTCCGAGCTCCTACCTACTTTTCCGTTCCTATTCCCCCATTACCATGTTTGCACACAAATACACATGCATGCACATATGTGCACACACCACCCACCAGGGGTGGATTGTCCCCGGCATTATTGCCAGTTTGCTGCATGCAAAAAATTTGCACACGCATGGTTGCTTTGTTCGCTCACACACCAAATATGCATTATGTGCATTTGCACAAAAATAGGTCTGTGCGTGCGTAAAATGTTAAAGAAAGAAAATAAATAAATTTCTGCAATTACAATTGTTTTGCGCATGTGCAGAACTAAAAATCTCTGTAGGAGAACCAGTTTGGGGGCATGGCAGGCCTGGGTCACTGCCGGTTCCAGCGATCCAGGCCGCCAAACCGCTACCGGTTCGGCTGAACCGGTCCGAACTGGTAGCAACCCACCTCTGCACCCACCGCCTTTGTTCCATGATTTTGCTTATCCAGCTTCCAGCTGCATCTCCTATCCTGGATTCTTCCCCAAGTTTCTGTAATGAAAGTACCAGATTGGAGTTGCTTTGTTATAAGTGTTTATTTGCCATTTGCTACCATATGGGCCCAAAAGCAAAATTGTCAGCTAGTCAATTAAAACAAGTATGTTGAACAAAATGTTATGAACTGACATTATGGGTATATGTTTTTTTATATGCCATTTGTTGCCATCTGTTTATCTAAACAGTTCTGTTCCCCCCCCCCCAAATACATACAAATATCTGCCACATGGAAACTTCAAGCACAGCAGCCTTTGCCCTCAGCTCTGCCTTTTGCCCTCTTTTTTTCATGTTCTTGCCTATCACCAAGGAGCAGGGGGGAAAAAAGGATTATTTGTCTTATAAAGGAAATAGGGAAGGGGCTCTTTCAAAGGGTAGTAGAAGAGAATCTTTTTAAATTTCCCACTTTTGCCTCTATATTAACGGGAAGATAACAGGATGTCCTGAAATATAATATTAAATATATACTGCTTATATTGGATATTGGATAAAAAGAACCCATTTGGTCTGTATAAAGAATCCATCCTATTTAGCACTATCCTGAAAGCTGTAAAAGTACATAGTCTGTCTATGTTCAAAATAAATAATTCGGGAGAACATTTATATTAGTATATCGTATAGTATACAGAGCCGAGGTGGCGCAGTGGTTAGAGTGCAGCACTGCAGGCTACTTCAGCTGACTGCAGTTCAGCAGTTCGGCTGTTCAAATCTCACCGGCTGAGGGTTGACTCAGCCTTCCATCCTTCCGAGGTGGGTAAAATGAGGACCCGGATTGTTGGGGGCGATATGCTGACTCTGTAAACCGCTTAGAGAGGGCTGAAAGCCCTATGAAGCGGTATATAAGTCTAACTGCTATTGCTATTGCTACTATCACATTCTCGGTGACTGCCTAGACTGGTTCGGCAATTGCATGTTTTGCACGCTGTGCACACCTGCACAGTTTTACCAAAACTTACCTTCCACATTACTTCTCGGGGAGTAACGCAGCTGAGGCGTGGCAATCCACTCTGCTGCACAAATCAGCTGAGACGATATAGGTAAGAAAAACACAAGGGCAGGCTGATGGGGCCAACTTGAGTGTCAGAGCGAACCGGTTCATCTGAACCGGTTCAAACCGGCTGAAGCTCACCCCTTATTGAGATGGTGTGTCTGGTCCAAGGCCATCCATCTAGCTTTGTGCCTAAGGCATGACAAGAACTAGGTGCTTTAATAGTTCATCAACACAGTATACAATAGCATAAGATCCAAGTACAAGATGACATTAGAGTCTCAGCATCATATTTTCACTGTACTTGTAACCGCTATGAAAAATATTGGAAGCTGTTTTTGTATCTTTTTTATTTTCTAATGTTTTCTTGTCTTGCATTTTCTGTTTTCTGTTTTCCCTTACTTTATATTAGTTTGTATTAGTTTTTTTTAATCTTCTTTTAAAATATTTTTTAATAAAATTATGTATAAAAATATTCTCATCATGTTTTCTAGCAGTTTTTCCCCTGAATTACATTTGACATGTGTTTATATTTTTCTGCTTTGTTTTTGCACAGGTGTTACAAAAAATTAAAACGATCCAAAACATAATAGCAATAGCACTTAGACTTACATACCACTTTACAGTGCTTTACAGCCCTCTCTAAGTGGTTTACAGAGTCAGCCTATTTGCCCCCAACAATTTGGGTCCTCATTTTACCCACCTCGGAGGGATGGAATAGCAATAGCAATAGCAGTAGACTTATATACCGCTTCATAGGCCTTCAGGCCTCTCTAAGCGGTTTACAGAGAGTCAGCATATTGCCCCCAACAATCTGGGTCCTCATTTTACCCACCTCGGAAGGATGGAAGGCTGAGTCAACCCTGAGCCGGTGAGATTTGAACCGCTGACCTGCTGATCTAGCAGTAGCCTGCAGTGCTGCATTTTAACCACTGCGCCACCTTGGCTCTTGGCTCAGGAAGGCTGAGTCAACCTCGAGCCTGGTGAGATTCAATCTGCCAAACTGCTGGCAGCCAGTGATCAGCAGAAGTAGCCTGAAGTACTACACTCTAACCACTGCACATTGGTAATCTATTCATAGCTTTCGTAATTGCTATAATTTCAGTCATGCCTCTTAGAGGTACTTGTCTAGCATCAGGTGTGGTACCTCAAAGTTCTGCCTTGGGTGCTGTGTTCTTTCAACATCTTCATAAATGATCTAACGAAACTGTATGATGAACAGCTAATTGAACTAGGTATGTCTAGCCTATCAAAGAGAAGGATTAGATGTGACATAACAGTTGTCTTCCAATATTTGACGGGCAGTCATAGAGACAAGGGACTTGACTTGTTCTCCAAAGTACCTGAGGGTAGGACAAGAAGCAATGGGTAGAAGCATGTTAAAGAATGATCCTGACAGTGAGAGCAAGTAATCAAAGGACCAGCTTTCCTCCTGGAGTTGTGGGTGCTACATCACTGGAGGTTTTCAAGACAAGATTGGATATTCATTTGTCCAGGATGGTATCAGGACTTCTGCCATAGGCGGTGGGGTAGGTGGATGTTGAACTAGAAGATCTCCAATATCTCTTCCAGCCCTATGAGTCTATAATATTCTGGATTTATTTTAATAGAATCTTAGATTCATAGAGTGAGAAGTTGACCTGCAGCGAGTTGGCCATAGCAAGTTGGCCATGGCAAGTTCTGTGAACCCAACTGAGCAAACATAATTGGGATGATCCAATCTCTTTAGGCAAAGCTTTGTTGAAAACATTATTTCAGCACATTGTATCAGGGTTCCAAGTAACATCCCCAACAAAAGAAAACTCCAAGGCTTGAGGTCCCTCAAAGTTTCATTTTATCAGAGATGTCATATTGGCACATTTGGGAAAACCTGAATCTGAAAGCTTCCAGGTTTTCCCCACCCAAATGAAAGTCCAAGCCCTTGCCCAGCACCCACATGTCCATCACATGGTCCAATCAGGCACCATCCCAACTGGAGATACCTCCAAGTCACACCATCACAGCTGCAGGGCAAGATGACCTTAACTCTCCAAGAAAGAATGTTATTTGGACTATATATCTCCCATACTCCGTATAATCCCCCCTCCTATTTTCCCACAGTAGAAAATGTGGCAGGCCTGAAGGCCCAAAGGTAAAAGTTGACTTCCAGGTCTGACACATTGTCCAATTAAATGCATCCAATTTGTAATGAGAAAGTACTTCTGAGGATCTTAGCCATCTGCTGAAGAATCCTTGATTCCTACAGGTTTCTCTCCTGATGTCTGGAGCCTACATTCCAATTTCCCCCTCTCCTCTCCCTTACTTTGTTGGTAAGCTGAGAGGTGATAAGTGCACTTCGAAGCTTGACAAATGCATCAATAACAAGTGTATTTCCTTGAATGGCACCTGCAGAACCCCACTTATAGGTTGGCACTCTGTTTTTAAGGATGTCTCAGTGATCCATCAATGTTGCACAAATGACATCAGCATCATTGACAGTGAGTCAGTACTGACAGAAATATATATTCTAAGCATGAAGATGACTACTTGGTTGCAGAAGCAGCTGACATAGAAGAGAGAAAAGGAAATAGGATATCAAATGCCACTTTTTTGGGGGGGACCAAAATTTTAAAAGTGGCTCAAAGAAATAATGGGGAATCATATAGACTGGAAACTGGAAGTATTTTTATTAGGCATAACCACAAAAAAGTACAGCAGAGAAACACTACATCTAATTTTACACATTATGTAAAAGCCAGAATAACATATGCCCAAAATTGGAAAAATAATGTAGCACCAAAGGAAGAAGAGGTGATAAGAAAGATCTTAGAGGTAAAAGCATTTTGGATAAAAATATGGTGGATTATGCAAAATCCACCTACAAAGCCCTTCATGGTAGTGGATCTGGATACTTGAGAGACCGCCTACTGCCAATTACCTCCACTCGACCAATTAGATTGCATAGATTAGGCCTCCTCCGAGTTCCATCTGCCGGTCAATGTCGACTGGCAACCACGCGGAGGAGAGCCTTCTCGGTGGCAGCTCCGACCCTGTGGAACGATCTCCCCATGGAGATTCATACCCTCACCACCCTCCAGACCTTCCGCACAGCCCTTAAAACCTGGCTGTCCCGTCAGGCCTGGGGTTAAAGACCCCAACCCACCCGAATTGTATGAATGTTGTGCTTTTAATGATGTACTGTCTTATGTGTTAATTTGTTTGTCCTCCCTTCCTTCCGAATTGTGAGCCGCCCTGAGTCCCCCCAGGGAAAAGGGCGGCATATAAATAAACTACTCATACTCATACTCATTCTTTAAAGAGGATAAAGTTTACCCCTGTTTTTCTTGTTAGGTATAACAACTGATTGTCCTGTTATAGAGACTAACTTGATTTTGCATTTAACAACCGCAGCAAGACTGTTGGTGGCGCAAGACTGGAAGAAGGAAGATCTGCCTACTATTCAAGAATGGACATTAAAAGTAACAAATTTAGCAGAGATGGCTAAAATATCAGCATATCTCAAGGATCACTCAAATGAGAGATATAAACTGGAGTGGAGAAGATGGATTGACTATACTCAAAATAAATATGGGACTAAGAAATTCCAGATAGTTTATGACTGAAGAAACAAGGAATGATATCATCTGTTTAGAGTTAGCCTAGCAAAGAGGAATTAAAGCTCAAATGAAAGATGATACTAACTTTCTAAAGTTTATTTTAGAATATCTTTTTAAAAGATTTATACCCTGTATTGGTTCTGGGAAGACGGTGGATGGGTGGGGAGGGTAAGGGGGGGAGGTAAACATTTGTAAAAGTTTTTTTTTCCAAAAATTTTCAATAAAAAAAATAAAAAAGAAAGATCTTAGAATGTTCGGAGATGGACAAATTGACGAAGGAAATACAAGGAAAGGAGGAATCAGAATACTATTTAATTTGGGGAAAATGGTATAAATGGTTAGATGACAGAAATAAAAAACAGGGAAATATAAAATAATGATGTAGTTGTCAGGCCTGCAGCTGGTTCCTTTTGGGATCTTTGGCCTGCCACACTAATATTCTATCCTACTATCCTGTTTCATTAGTGGGGAATTGAGAGGGGGAATAGTAAGGAGTAGAATGTGATGTTGTCAAAATAAAACATTCCTTTCTAGAATTCAAGGCCATCCTTTGTCTCTGCACCTCTGCACCTGACCGGAACTGGATGGGTGGAACTGCCAACATGGCAGTGGAAGATTGAACCATGTGATGGACTTGTGAGTGTAGGAGCAAGATCATGAACTCTCAACTGGGTGGGGAAAACCGAGAAGCTTTCAGATTCGGGTTTTCCCAGATGTGCCAACATGGCTCTCTTAATAAATTAGACTTTTGACAATACTTTGCCTTGGACTCTGATTTAATTTTGGATGTTATTTGGAACCCTGACAATAGTAGGATGTTAGGACATAATGATAAGATAGGAGATAGTAAAGATATGTTAAAATATAGTAATTAAATGACAGTCTAATATACAGTTCAAATGATAGTAAAGATATAAATAGTTAAGTATAAATAAGTTTGGAATTGTACATAAAAATGAGTAATGAATAAGGGGACCACGAATGTAACAAATAAACATATAGGAGGGAAGATACCAGAGGGATTCAGCCAGTTCGCACCTATTCGGGAGAACCGGTTGTTAACTTTCTAAGTAGTTCAGAGAACCGATTGTTGGAAGAAATCTCCTTTTGTTTTTTTCCCCACTTTACAGGGCTAATCCTGTAAGGAAGGCAGGAAGGAAACATTCTAGTGTTGTTTCTAGCCTAATCTAGAGGGCAAACAACAGGCCTACTGGAAGTTTCTGGCCTCCAGATAGTCTCTGGAGCCGTTTTCGCCCTCCCGGAGGCTCGACAAAAACCTCCAGAGCTGGGGGAGGGCAAAAACGCTCCTTCCCTCCGCCAAGGTGGCGCAGTGGTTAAATGCAGCACTGCAGGCTACTGCTAGATCAGCAGGTCAGCGGTTCAAATCTCACCGGCTCAGGGTTGACTCAGCCTTCCATCCTTCCGAGGTGGGTAAAATGAGGACCCAGATTGTTGGGGGCAATATGCTGACTCTTTGTAAACCGCTTAGAGAGGGCTGAAAGGCATATGAAGTGGTATATAAGTCTACTGCTATTGCTATTGCTATGGTGCAGGAGACTGACTAGGCCACGCCCACCATGGCCATGCCCACCCAGCAACAAGGCAGAGAACTCCTCGCTAAAAGTTTTGAAGCCCACCCTTGTATAAAAGCATATGTTTCCTGGTTTGTTCTGTGTTCTGTCTGGTTGCGTGTTTTTTTTTTCTTACCGAAATCATACATTTCTGCCCCTTCTGTTTGTAACGAGACAAACAGGCAATCTTTTTGGAGAGATCTCCTGCAACCTTTAGCCACTTCCTCACTGCTGTCTCAGTCTCCAGGGAGTGAGCATTGTAAGCATTTTCATGCTGTACTTGAAATGAGATTATAGACTGGTCCACTCAGCTGACTTAATGGATTTTAAAAGACTAGATCCTATTAATGCAGTCAGTGCCCCAGGATATCTCTACTACTGAAGACAAGATAATCTGCCATGAAAATTAAATCCTGCCTCAAAACACGAGGTCTGCTTAATGTGATCCATTACACAGTTTACTTGTTTATATCTAATATTGTAACAGGAATAGGTTTCTGAGCAGCAGGACACAACTAAAAAGAAAAGTAAATTACCAGGAAAATGAGTTTTACTGCCTCCTCTCTCTCTCTCTCTCTCTCTCTCTCTCTCTCTCCCTCTCCCCCCCTCTCTCTCTCTTGTTTTCTCTTTTTGTCTTCCTTTGTTTTTCTTCTCTTTCTTAGCCTTCTTGCACAGAGGGAAACAAGCAGGGGGGGAAATTTAAATATATAATCAGTGGCAAGCTGATTTCAGTTATTTCACTGAATAAGGAATACGAGAGGTGAAAGGTGCAGTGCTAGAGATGTGCAAAGAACCACAATTATTTCCTCACCAATTCAGGAACGGAATCATTAAACTGGGGGCAGATTAATGAAGCATAGTCATCCCATTCTGGATGTTTCTGAATGAGTTTGCCACCGCTGTAGAATCACTGAATGTCACGCTGTTGTTAATGTTAGCAAGTTTCCCCTAACATTCAGCTGGAATTTCCCATTCTGTAATTTAAATTCATTATTCTGTATCCTGCACTCTGGCGTGATAGAGAATAGGTCTTCACCAATCCTATAGCTGACTTATTTTCAGGAACTTGGAGAATGCCAACATTTTCCAACCTCACTTTTCTCTTTTTAAGACTAAACATTCTTAATTCCTTCGCTTTTCCTTCACATGATTTATTTTCTAGTCCTCATCGCCTTTTTCTGAAACTGTTCTAAATAGTTGAAATACTTCTTAAAGTGCACCTCCCAAAACTTTACATAATACTTATGGAAGAATCTAATCAACAAATAGTAAAATGGAACTTTTTCCCCCCTTCCTGACATAGTAACACAGTTTTCACTTTTATCAGATCAACAAATGTTAATCCTGTGGAAAGTTTGCACCCACCCCTCTCCTAGAAAAATGGAATATTTTAGGAAATATTAAAAAGACAGAATATTTCCCCAAAAAGGGAGGCAGAAACTTAAACCCACCCACCCCTTTGTCAATGGGGCATTAAGGCCTGAGCCAGTCTATTCTACATAACAAAGATCTACCTCCTTCAGGCAGAGCCATAATAGGAATCCCAAAGTCCTTTCATTACATCATCACCCAGAAAGAGTCAAGCAAGCTTGGGACTCAGGACAGCCTACAGAGTTGTCCCTGCATGGCCCCATGGGAGTCTGACAACCAATCAGAATACAAGCTCAAATTCAAAAGCCCAGATAGGGCGTAAAACCCAGCCACTCTCAGCATCTCTGTCCTTTTTTCCCTTCGCCCAAGGCATGTGATCCTGTCCATCAATAAACCTTCTTTCCAAGCAACTTCCATGAATCCAGTGTCTTTTTCCCCACTTGGAACTGAACCCAGATGGAAATTTCTTCCAACCATCCATAGGTTGAAACAGGCATTGAAATAGGAATTAAGTGATGTCATAAACTGTGACAGAATGACTGGTCCAAAGTCACCGAGCTACCTTTCATGCCTAAGGCCGGACTAGAACTAATTGTCCCCTAATTTCTAGCTTGATGCCTTAACCACTAGACCAAACTGGCTCATAGTGGAACTGTTTTTGTTTTTGTTTTAATGTGGGAATTAAATATATGACTATATTTGCTTTTTTCCTTTCATCTACCACACATTCCTGATAATGTAAAGTAATAGTATTTCTTTTTAAAAAATGGCTTGGTAGTTGATTGCAAACTAAGGCAGCAGTGTGATATGGACCCACACCACACTCAGAATCAGAATAGATCTGGAAGGGACGTTGGAGGTCTCCTAGTCCAGCCTCCTGCTCAAGCAGGAGATCCTATATCATTTCAGACAAGTGACTGTCCAGTCTCTTCTTAAAAACTTCCAGTGATGAAGCGCCTACAACTTCTGAAGGCAAACTCTTCTACTGGTTAATTGTCCTCAGTGTTAGGAAGTTTATCCTTAAAAAGTTTATCCCAGTCTGTGCTGAGCTTGAGGAAAGGATAACAGGCAGGAAAATCCCCCTCCCCATTTTCCTGCCGTTCACAAAAAAGGCTCCTGTCAGTCATCTTTTCTTTTGGATCTTTGGCCTGCCACACTTTCTATTATTCTATTTTGCATTTTTAATAATTTTTATTGAATGTTTTAATCTTTAAAAACAGAAAGAAAAACACAACAAGAAAAAACAAAACACAAAACTTACATAACAATATAAAGTAATTATAAAGCCTTCTGTATCGCCTTTCAAGTTTAGCCTTTATAGTTCTCCATTCTGCATTGCCTTCCTATTGCTTTTACCTTGTCCTATAATATAACAACAGTTGTACTAACTTATAATAATATTAATTATTTATATCACCATATATTTACATTCTCTATTTTCTATTGTGGGAAAATGAGAGGGGGGATTGTACAGAGTGAGATGGTATGTAGCCATAACAAAGTTCTTTCTAGAAAGCCAAGGTCATCCTTTGTCTTTGCACCTCGGTAGAACCGGTTCGTCAAATCTACTGAACCGGTTAGAAGAGGTTCCACTAGAAAGCAGGCCACACCTACAGAAGAGGTTCCAAAGTTTTTGAAACCCACCATTGACACACACACACACACACAGAGAGAGAGAGACTCACACAGAGAGAGAAAGAGAAAGAGAAAGGAAGAAAGAAAGAAAGAAAGAAAGAAAAAGTGAGAGAGAGATGAAAGAAAAAAAGGAAAAAGGGACAGAGAGACAAAAGGAAGGAAAGAGAGAGAGAGAGAGAGAGAGAACACATGGCTTGCAAGCCACTCCCATCAGGTCACATGGCCGGCAAGCCACTCCCACAAAGGAGGCCACACCCACAGAGTAGTTTCGAAAAAATTTTGAAACCCACCACTGCTCTGCACCTGATGGGAACTGGATGGGTGGAAGCTGCCAGTGTGGCAGGGAAAGAATGGAGCATGTGATCAACTTGTGGGTGTGGGGGCAAGATCTTGAACTTTCAAATGGGTGCCAACATGGCTGTCTTAATAAATTGGAACTTTGAGCAATACTTCGTCTTGAACTCTGATTTACTTTTGGATGCTATTTGGACCCCTGAGAGCTCCATTCTGAGCCTTCAGCGTATCCCAGGATTGCAATGCTGAAAGCTCAAAATGGAGCCTTTTTTTGGAAATGAGAGGAAAATGGGGGGGGATTTTCCTGCCATTCGTCAAAAAGGCTCCATTCCAAGTGTTAGGCCTTGTCATCCTGTGGTATGCGGCCTTTTCCCAAGCGACATTTGATCACTTGAAAAGGACAGGCTGCACCCGGAGAGAAGGAATGAGAGGCAGCTCCTGGGCCTCGCTGGCTCAGCTGATCCATGGGCACCAATTAAGAGGCCGAACAGCCATGAGGTGATGGGGGAAAGGCTGCATCCTGTGCCACACCCACCTCCTTCACTGGGGCTTTATTTTTGGGGTAGGGCATATATTAGGCGCCACAAAAAAATTAGGCTTGGGTTTATTTTCGGGATGGGTCATATTTTCAAGGAAACATGGTACTAAATGTACATAGATCTGTTTTTTAAATTATTTTTTCCAGTATTTTCACAGATATTGATGTTACAATGATTGCAGAGGTGGGTTGCTGCCAGAATTCTGGCCTGGGTCGCTGCTGGTTCTGCCATGCCCCAAAACCAGTTCCCTCACCACCACTGGGCCACCACCATTTTTCTTCATAGTGATTGCGTGTGCACAAAGGCACGCACTGTTCAATTTACATTGAACAGCGGGCGGGCGCATTGCACATGGGTTGCAAACAAGTAGTAAAACCGGCAGCAACCCACCCCTGGCTGATTGGTCTGTAGGTTCCTGGATCTGATTTTTTCCCCCTTTTTTGAAGATGGGAACCATACCTTTTCCAATCCTCTGGTAGTTCCCCGGTGCTCCAAGATATGAGATAACATCGGCCAGCTCCTTCAGCACTCTGGGAAGAAATCCATCAGGTCCTGGTGATTTATATTCATCAGGTGTTCTCTTACCATTTTCTTGCTTGTTTTAATTTTTATTTCTAGTCTGCCTTTTACAGTTACGTTTTTGGTAGGATGGACTATAGGTTCATTATGTGTGAAAACTGATGCGAAGAATGAGTTAAGCAGCTCTGCTTTCTCTCTACTGCCTGTTACTTCCTTGCCATCTTCTCTCTTAAATAGACTTAAATGTCAATGTTTCCTTGACATTTTTCTTATTATTTAAAACCCAAGTTACAAATATTTTCTATTATTTAAAAACTTTTTTTATTATCTTTGACTTTTGTTGCAAGTACTTTGTTCATTCTGAGCTTTTGCTTTCCTGACCTCATTTTTGCAGATTTGGACTGTCTGCTGATACTTTGCCTTAGTTATGTGTCCGTTTCATTTTTTTGTACTTATCCTTTTTGTCTTTCAGTTTATCAGAGATCTTTGTGCAACCATGCTGGTTTCTTGGATTTACTGCTTTTCATTTTCAGTGATATTGTGCTGGAGTGAGCTTTTATGATCATAGTTTTCAGAGTTTCCCATGATTCTTGAGTTGTTTTCATCCATGGCATTTTTCTTAGGCTCTCTCTCAGTTTGTTAAAATCAGCTTTTTAAAAGTTTAAGATAATGTCTGGATTATGTTCTATTGCTTGTGTTTGCATTATATTGAATTCCAATATGACATGGTCACTCTCACTCAACGTTCTGGCAACTTCAACTTCCTCCATCACTTCTTCTCTATGTAGGAATTAGGTGCAATATAATTTTTCCTCTAGTTCCTTCCTCTACCTTGGATGACAAAGTTTCAGCTAAGATGGTTAGGAATCTATTCGATCTCCCACTTGCTGCAGACTTTGTCTCCCAATTGATATCAGGGTAGTTAAAGTCTGTCATTACTACTGTGGTATGTTTACTACATACATTTGTTAGTTGTTTAACAAAAAGGTCATCTATTTCTTCTGCCTGGTTGGGTGGCCTGTAGTACATGCCTATAGCAATGTCATTCTTTTTTCCCTTTTGTATTGACCCACATGGATTCTAGGAAGTTTTCATCCTTGGTTTTGTGGATTTCTGTAGAGATATAGTGATGTTTTATATATAATGCAACTGCACCTCTTTTGTTATTTCTTTTAAATAGTTTGTATCCTTCTATCAGTACATTCCAATTATTAGTTTCGTCCCACCAAGTTTCAGTAACGGCATCTATATTTTATCAGTCTTCATGTACTAATTCTTCAAGTTCACCCTGTTGTTCCCTAAACTTTGGGTGTTAGTGTATAGGCATTTGAGTCTTTTATGGGTCTTCGGTATGTTTCTTATATCTTCTACTTTGTAACAGGAATATCCATCCTTTCCATCATTCTCTATGTCATTATGGTTTTTTATTATTTTTTTTTCTCTTTACTCCTTTCCACCTTATGTGATTGTTTATCTAGTGGTTTTTGCTTGCAATTAGATTCTAAAGGTCAAACAGACTATGGTCTAGGAATCTGAAGTACTGATGACGACACCAGTTTTTAAGCCAATGGTTAATTTGTAAAATCCTTTGCTCTCTCGTTGGATGTTGGCCTTTTGTTGGAAGTATAGATGAAAACACCACTTGTGCTCCTAATTCTTTAACTTTCTGCCCTAGCTGTTTATAATCTCTTGTTATTGTTTTCAGATTCACTGTTGTGTCATTGGTCCCCACATGTAGGAGAAGAAGGGAGTAGTAATCCATGGAGTTGATTAGTTTCGTAAGGTACTCAGTTACATCTTTGATTTTTGCTCCAAGGAGACTATACACCTCCCTAGATTGACTGCCTGGTTTGCAGACTATAATTTCTGTTCCCCTAACCATTGAATCTCCTATCACCTATATTCACCTTTTCTCCCCTAGGGAAGTCTGAGATACTTTTCTTTCTGTAGCAGGAACGTGTCTCTTTTTAAGGATAAATGCATTTTTGATAAATGCTCTTTTGGGTGTGTCTGCATATTTTCTTCCAGAGGGAGGCTATGAAAGCAATTGTTCAGTTCCAGAGTGGCTTCATTAGGGTTGACCAGGATAGATACTAGACACTTTGTTCTTGGTTGTTGTTCTCTTCTAAAAGTGACATGTTTCCATCAGTCTTGCTCTTTAGGTACCTATGTAGCCTCATTTTCTATGGAAACTGTTTGTTCTCTGTTGTTCTCAATTTGGGTGTATCACTTTTCTTCTGTATGTGTGTGTGTGTGTGTGTTTGTGTGTATATATATATATATACACATTCATGCACACACATATACATATATATATATGTGTGTGTGTGTGTGTGTGTGTGTATGTATATGTGTGTGTATGAATGTATGTACATATGTATGTATGCACACACACACACACACACACACACACACACACACACACACACACACACACACACACACACATATATATATATATATATATATATATATATATATATATATATATATATATATATATATATCCCATGTATGCTGGTCTTGTTGTATTCGGGTCTTTTCCCATGTAAGATTGAGATTGTCTTGGCAATATTTCAGCAAGGTCTCACTCACCATCTTCAGGCTGGGTTTGGGGCTTAAAGTGTGATCGGAGCAGCCGTCTTTCTATAAATCTTGGTGGGGCCCAGGCCGTTACAACATAAAACAACAATAGACACATAGCCAGCACCAATCAACACCAATCTACCAATCATGATACAACCACACTACCAATCATTCCACTTACTGAAACAAAGCCAGCACTCCGCACACCCCCAAGATATATACATACACCCACCCACACATATATACATGTGTGTGTGCGCGCGCATGCGTGTGGGGTGTGTGTGTGTATTTGTTTCAACATAACTCTGGAGTGCCTCAAGCAATTTCAACAAAGCTGGAAACAAATACTGGGGGGGGGGGGGATAAGATACTGGAAGCAAATACTGTCTCTGTGTCTGTGTGTTCCAGCATAACTCTGGAATGCCTGGCCCATTAATGAAAGCGAGTGTGGCATCTTAGAGCAGCAATTGTTTGTGATGTCAGTTCCTTCGCAGCTTCTTCTGGAAAGCCAGCCATGATGTTCACCCTCCAGTGGACCAATGGGGAAGCGCCTGATAATTTGGGGGCAAAGTGCCAGGATCATAGACAGGGCGGGAAACAGGAGTGCATGAGAGGGGGAAGGGAGAGGGCAGGGATGATGGGCATAGGAGTAGGGGGAAGAAAGACCCCTCTCAATGGCTCCCTGTCAGATAAACGCTTCAATGTCTATAAATACCTGGGAAATGTCGGGTTATGAGATAGTAAAAAATAAAAACAACTTCCTCAAAGCAAAACAATCAACAATCAAACCATTTAAATAGAGAGATGGTGGGTATACACAGAAGCTAAGCAACCATCTGTCAGGGATGCTTTAATTTGGAACTAATTTGCACCAAATGCATTCAAGATAGTTATCATCATTGTTGTGCTTTATTTCTGTAGAGATGTAGTTATTTCTTATATATAGTGCAACTCCACCTCCTCTTTTATATGGTCTATTTCTTTTAAATAATTTAAATCCTTCTAGCTGTAAGTTCCATTTGTGGGTTTCATCCCACCAAGTTTCTGTAATGGCAACAATATCATATTTGACCTTCCAAATACTGTTTAGAGTTCCTGAAGGAAACATAGAGTGCTCCCAAAATATGACCGACAGTGTAAAACAAATGGGGACTTTTTCCCAGAACAGGCAAAAAATCTCAGATCCCAAGATGTCCTCGATCTTCACATTACTCTGCTCTTGTTCTTGCCAACCTGGTCTGTTCAGTCCTTATGGATTTGTGAAGAATATAGAATAACAGAGTTTGGAAGGGACCTTGAAGGTCTTCTAGTCTAACCCCTAGGCAGGAAACCCTACACCACTTCAGACAAATGGTTATCCAACATCTTCTTAAAAACTTCCAGTGTTGGAGCATTCACAACTTCTGGAGGCAGATAGGGTTAGGGTTAGGGTTAGGGTTAGGGTTAGGTTAAGGGTTAGGGTTAGGGTTAGGGTTAGGTTTAGGGTTAGGTTAAGGGTTAGGGTTAGGGTTAGGGTTAGGTTAAGGGTTAGGATTAGGTTTAGCGTTAGGTTAAGGGTTAGGGTTAGGGTTAGGGTTAGGGTTAGGTTAAGGGTTAGGTTTAGGGTTAGGTTTAGGTTTAGGATTAGGTTTAGGGGGGTTAGGTTTAGGTTTAGGGGTTAATTTTAGGTTTAGCATTTACAGCGTGCTTTTTTCTCTGCGCTGTTGTCGCGCTGTGATGACGTCAGCTACGCGGTTTTGTCGAGCGCCCTTTAGTCGAACGCGGTTTTGTGGTGGAACTGGTGTGGACTGCTTTGTGGGAGTGGCTTGGCGGCCATGTGACCGGGTGGGAGTGGCCAACTTGTAAAATGTGGTGAAACTCACTTAACAACGCTCTTGCTCAGCAACCAAAATGTTGGCTCAGAAACTCTGGCATTTGAAGCACGCAAGTCTTAAAGCTGTCAAGTTACAAGACCCTCCCACACCTAAACTTTTGCTCAAACTTGACAGCTTTCAGACTTGTGGACTTCAACTCCCAGAATTGCTTCTCTTGCTCTTCATCTTGATAATGTGTGGATGGGCGGTGGGAGGGAGCTCGAACCAGTTCTAAATGGCACTGTAGATTTGTGGAACCTCTTCTATAGAAGAGGTTAGAACTGACAGGAACCCACCCCGGCTGGGGTGGTATAAAGATTCATGCCTTGGGCAGAGAGTTAGACTAGGAGATCTCCAAGGTCCCTTCCAGCTCTGTAAGTCTATGATTTAAATAGGAACTGAGGCATTGTAGACAATAGTATATGATATGTCTTCGAATTATGGCACCTCTGCATTGTAAGCAGGCAAAATGGTTACATAAGTTTATAAATCAATACTGAATTAGAAGCATAATTTACTGCTATCAATAAAATGATATGCATTCCAACAGCATTTCTTTCATATGTACCAGCACAAAAAGTGGTAATTTGGAATGAGCAGAGATATTTTCCAATCAGCATCCTTCTTTTTTTTTTTTCTTCTTCTTCTTCCTGCATGGTTTGAAACCTCAAAAGCTTAGCATCTTCCAGATTATTTTGGTAAGACATTTTCAATAAGATTGAAATACCCCTTTGCCTCATTTACTTTCCCCTCCACAAAATTCCTGTTCTTTGCAAGAAGTGTCAAAAATTTCTCTCCCCCCCACTTCATATATTTGCTTATTACATTTAATTAGTAATGATGTTATATAAGAATTGTGGCAAACCCTTTGCACTGCTTATTCCTTTCCCTTTTAGTATTGAACCTATAACGGACCACACAGTTTATTGATTGCAACTGTAGTATAGTCAGACTGTGACCCGTCAAAACCGCGGTCCACAAAAGCGCGATCGACGAAAGCGCGCATTTGACGTCATCACAGCGCAACGAAAAAAATTAAAAATTGAAATAAAAATTAAATTAAACCAAGCCGATTCACATAATAGCAATAGCAATAGCAGTAGACTTATATACCGCTTCATAGGCCTTTCAGGCCTCTCTAAGCGGTTTACAGAGAGTCAACATATTGCCCCCAACAATCTGGGTCCTCATTTTACCCACCTCGGAAGGATGGAAGGCTGAGTCAACCCTGAGCCGGTGAGATTTGAACCGCTGACCTGCTGATCTAGCAGTAGCCTGCAGTGCTGCATTTAACCACTGCGCCACCTTGGCTCTTGGGAAATATGTACAGTATTTTTGAGGTTTGATGGCTATAAACACCACTTTTTTTTAGTAGTGCCATAAAATTATATATCAATGGAAAGATAGTTTAATCAAGAATGTAATGTTGTAACTTTTATGAAGGATTTGCTATTAGAATAGCAGTTATAAAGAAGAAAAGTAGAAAAAATGAGATATACAAAAATTATCACCATGTCAATTAATACTTAGTTGGGTTACCTTTAGCGTGAATTACACCTTACAACATCTTCCCATGGAATGAATCAAGTCTTTTAGCAGCTGTTATAATATGAAGAAAATGAGGGAAAATCTACCTGATATCAACCTAAGCAAGTTGTGCTTTCTTTTCTGGTTATTTGGATATAACTTTTCATAGAATAAAGATAACTAAACAAACATTGTTGCATTACATTCTTGATTAAATTGTCTTTCCATTGATATATAATTTTATGGTACTACTTCAAAAAACAAGTGGTGGTGTTATTACCCATCAAACTTCAAAAATACACTTTTCCCAAAAGGTTTCCACAATTTTGGCCATTACTGTATATACTGTGTTTTTATTTGTTCTGGTCTCTAGTCTAAGACTGTAATAAAAATAAATAAATTTAATTTAATTAGTATCTTAATCTCAGCAGGAAGAAAGGATCCGAGAAAAGCAAGAATACCGAAAGGAGTGAGGCAACAGAAGTCGCAAGGTGGGTTCATCTGCAAGAAACACACACACAAAATTGACTTCTTTGGTTCCTTTTATGTCACGCTTGTATTTAATGGAGGCAGCTGCAGTTTGTTCTGTCCTTTCAACTACTCTATGGGACCTTGGCAGGATGCAGATGGAACTACAAAGCGGCCCTTGTTGTTGGTAATCCAAGTCACATGTCAGATCCTTATTTGCTGTCAGTGGCATTATTAAAGTCTACAGTTTCAAGCCCTCAATCCTTGCCTATTGTGTCTCTCAGCCCCACAGCTCGTCTTAGAGAAAGCTAGTAATTATCAGCTCCCAAATGAGCACAGGGAATACAGGCCCGGGATGCATTTCATATCCTGTATGACGAGACCAAAGAAACGGAGAGTGCTCAGCAATGCCCTGGGAGACGAAATGGATGGAGTCTAAATCCAGATTTAATTCAGGAAGGTGGACAAGTCAGGGCCATTCAGAATTAAAGAGTATTATTACTCACTGTTTATGTTGCATTTCTGAAGTTATCACTCTTTCTGTGATTTGCCATTTGGGTTGGCCAGGGGTGGGTTTCAACCGGTTTGCGGCGGTCCCCGCGAACCGGTTGGTCGGCAAACCCGGAAGTAAATAACTTCCGGGAACGGCGAAGGGCCCACCCACACGCCCACGTTCCTTACCCGGTTTTGATGAGTTCTGCACTTCCACGCATGCGCAGGACGCATACAGCGCCTGCACGATCCTCCAGGAACAGCTGGAGCATCGCACAGATGCTAGTACGCATGCGTGCACTGCGCACGTGCACGAGGACGCCGCCGGCCCCGTTCCAACCGAACCGGTTGGAACGGGGCGAGAAACCCACCCCTGGAGTTGGCACAGATAAAATCTAGAGAGGAAGCCTAAAAACAAGAAGTGATGCTGTTTGGATGAGATGCTCAGAAGTGGTTCTCAGGGTGCCATAGTAGCTTATTTTGTGACAGAAATTATTTTGGATATCATTTCAGAAAATTACTGATTTTGTGGATAATTAAATTATTTTGAATTATATACCAAATATTTCAAAATTAATACTGTATGGTGGCCAGCACAACTGGATTTTTATTTTTATTTTTTTGCAAAGAGATTGATACTCCAATGCTGGAAGGTTATTCTTCTGTGTCAGTTATATACCAATCTGGGAATCTTACTTCTCTTGTTACAACTCAAAACGACGCTATAGAGCACTGCACACCAAGACAACTAGACACAAGAACAGTTTTTTCCTGAACGCCATCACTCTATTAAACAAATAATTCCCTCACCACTGTCAAACTATTCACGAAGGCTGCATTACTATTACTATTAGTCTTCTCATCGTTCCTATCACCCATCTCCTCCCACTTAAGATTGCAGGACTGTAACTTTGTTGTTTGTATCCTTACAATTTATAGTGATATAGATTGTTTCCTGATTGCTTATTTGTACCCTATGACTATTATTAAGTGTTGCACCTTATGATTCTTGACAAATGTATCTTGTCTTTTTATGTACACTGAGAGCTTAGGCACCAAAGACAAATTCCTTGTGTCACACTTGACCAATAAGAATTCTATTCTATTCTATTCTATTCTATTCTATTCTATTCTATTCTATTCTATTCTATTCTATTCTATTCTATTCTATTCTATTCTATTCTGAACAAATAACCAATCACCAAAGTCTTTTCTGAAAGTTCATTGCAAGGGGTTTAAAAATTGTACTCACCAGAAGACATAGAAATATGACATTATTTTACTTACCATATTTTTCAGAATATAAGACATTCCTTTCCCCCCCCCAAAAAAAGAGGGTGAAAATCTGGGTGCATCTAATACACTGAATACAGCATTTTTGGCCTCCTGAAACCCCATCCCCACGCATCCCATTTTTTTGCAAATATCGGTGCACAGAGGGTTTGGGAGGCCTGCAAAGTGCTTCTGGGGGCTGGGGAGGGGGAAAACGAGGAAAAAATGGCAGATTTTTTAGCTTGTTTCTCTCCCCCCCCCCAGCCTCCAGGAGCACTTTGCAGGCCTCTCAAACTCTCTGCATGCCACATTTTTTCACAAAAAACAGGGAGGGTTTGGAAGGCCTGCAGAGTGCAAAAGCTTTTTTTAAAATTTACCTTTTCAAAATCTTGGTGCATCTTATATTCCAGTGCTTCTTATAGTCTGAAAAATAAGGGAGTTGAAAATCAAGGTGTCATGGTTGACTCACTAGGCAACCCTATTTGCAACCAGAGAACAGAAATGGGAGAGGAGAGGGGAGGCATTGGAGTGTAAGGTTTTTTTTAGAAGGAACTCTGGAATGCAAGTGGAATGCCACCTGGAAGCATGAGACAGATCCAACCCCAAGGTCATCGTCTGGCAGACAGACCATTTCCAAAATAAAGCAAGTGTAACTGATTGGTGGACAATGGACAGTGGGAGGTCCAATGGGGGGAAGCGGGGAGGAAAAGTTCTCCTAGGCTGTTTGTGCATGGAAGCTTCAGAACCGGCTTTTCTACTTCTGTACCCATATGGCTTTTCAGTAAAACTATCTTTTGGGGAGAGGAGTTTCTTTTTCTGTTTAAAGCAGTGGGGTGGTTGACATTAAGCCAGTTCTCACAGCCTACCTGGATTCCACCAGGAGGTCAACCTCAAGATGTTGGCTATGGCCAAAGACACAGAAGAAGAAAAAGAAGCCAGGAGAGATCCCAGCTTGGGAAGACCAGGCACTGCCTCAAGCCGGACCCGGAGTGCAAGTCACCAGTGTATGCTTGAGACCAAGACCTGAGAAGTCCAAGCAACCATCCACAGCCACAAGGGAGGGACAGATGCCCTGGACCAGGGACCAAAACACCTGCTGGGTAATGAACATGGGCAAGGCAGCAGAGGCTGGAGATCCCTTTCTCCCTGCTGAAGTCCATATGGTCCGAGGCAGCAGATGGAGAGTGAAGTTGAATGGGATGACTCTGCTGAGTGGAAGATCCTGATTGCTGGTTGCAGCCCATCCATGGAGCTGCTGAGAGAGCAATTTGAAGAGATGGAGATCAGTGGTGGGATTCAAATTTTTTTACTACCAGTTCGGTGGGTGTGGCTTAGTGTGCGTGGCAGGGGAAGGTTACTGCAAGATCCCCATTCCCTCCCAATCAGCTGGGTCTCGGGAGGCCACGAAAAGATGGGCGTGGGGCCAGTCAGAGGTGGTATTTGCCGGTTCTCCGAACTACTCAAAATTTCTGCTACCGGTTCTCCAGAATTGGTCAGAACCAGCCCTTGGTCATGATCCACAGCCATGCCCACCTTGATTTTTTTCATCTGGGAGATGTCCCTCCTCCTGAAACGCATGTTTGATTTTGGGTGCGCACTGGCTCGTTGCACCCCAATGTGGATTCCTAGCATTCAAATCCAGAAAAAGTCCTGGCAATAAATCTTTCAAAGTTTAATTGCAACAACAGACCTTATCAGTCCTTGGAGAGTTGCCAGGCCAAGAGCTTTTAGTTCCAACACTGTACAATGAAATACCTGGCAAATAGTCTTTGTGAGGCACGAACTCAGATAAGGAAATCTTCACAATAATAAATGAACAAATTGCCTCCTGCAAACACCATTCCCCTTTTGCTCTTATTTATTCCCTATGGAAGGGGCCATTCAGCATCCACTTGTGCCTTTACCCACAAGTTGACCCCTGTTCCTTAGTTGTTCCCTTCTCCTGACAGCTCTGCACATGTGCACATTGGGAACAGGCTCCAGCTGTTCTTCTGACCCACTGACCTCCGACTCTGAAAGTAGCTGATAATTATCGGACGGCCCTGGCCCCATCTCTGCCTATGATGCAGAGCACCCATCAGAGCTTTCCCCAGACTCCAGGACTGGCCCATGTCCCTCCCCAACCTCCTCACTCTCTGAGTCTGCCGGCAGCTCCGCGGGTGGGCCACAACACTTATTTTGGCCTGAGTGGGTGCCAGCAATTTCTATGAGAACCGGCTTGATGTTGATTATCCCACTGGATTAAACAGCAAAAGAAACTCCTGGTGCATTAAGGTAGGTGGGCTGCTTTGCAAGACCACAACCAGCAGCCAAGAGGAGGTAATGATCTGTGTGTGATGTGCAGAGCCTAGTGCTCAGACAAGGTGCACACATGGAAATGTGTAATGAGCTGAATGGGACAGACCCAATGTCAGCCTCCCAAGTAGACCAACCAAAAATATGAGCACAACAAAACGAGCTGATTATATTTTATTGTAAGGCTACATTAACAGAAACTTGCACGTTTCAAAGTACACATTTCCCACCTTCTCTTTTTATTGCCTGATTAATAAGGGCAGGTCCTTTCCAAGTTTCTTTCTTTGCCCATTGAAGGCTCCTTCCCTGCTTATCTGATCATTCCCAAGACAGCACCTTTCGTCCCCATCTTCCAAGATTTTTCTCACATTCCATTTTAAGCTGGGGAGCTGGCAGTGAGTTCATGCCAACAGAGCCCCTGCAAGGAGGAGGAGGAGAAAGAAGAACAGAATAAAAATCAGCTTGGGACCGACAAAGGCAGCAGCAGAAGAATATAATGTCCTCTTCATCTTAGCCATGTTGTACAGGGCAATCGAAAGGGCATACAGTAGTGGCCAAAATTGTGGAAACTTTTGGGGAAAAGTGTATTTACTAAAACTAGCTAATAACACCACTTTTTTGGGGGGGGGAGTAGTGCCTAAAATTATATATCAATGGAAAAATAATTTAATCAAGAATGTAATGCAATAACTTTTTTGAAGGATTTGCTATTAAAATAGCAGTTATAAAGAAGAAAAGTGAAATGAGATATACAAAAATTATCACCATAGAAAAAATGAGACATACAAAAATTATCACCATGTCAGTTAATTCTTAGTTGGGTAATCTTTAGCATGAAATACAATGTCTTCCCATGGAGTGAACCAAGTTTTTCAGCTCTGCAGCTGTGATAACGTAAAACCAAGATGGAATGATTTTGGGTTTTATTGCTGAGTTCTTCTGACTAACAAGTTTCTTTAGTTGACTCCATAGATTTTCAGTTGGGTTAAGGTCTGGGCTATTACCAGGCCATTCCAGCAGTGGAATATAATTACCTTGAAACTCCCCCCAAAAATGGTGTTATTAGCCATCAAACCTCAAAATACATTTTCCCAAAAGGTTTCCACAATTTTGGCCACTACTGTAGACTGAAGATAGGAGGAGGAGATATATAGGGAGGAAATGCAAGTGGAGGAAGATTACAAATGCAGAAAAATATGACTATGAAACAATGTGACAAGTGTCAATGTGAGCCAGTCCCCGAGCACCTGAATATTGATTACATGACTGGACAGTGAAACAATTCTTAAGCGCTAGGATCAGTTATAAGTTCATTTTTTTCAGTGCTGTTGTAACTTTGGACAGTTGTTGGATGAATGGTCATTAAGGGAGGACAATCAGAATTAGAGAGATACTGTTTGTTTAAAAGAAATGTAAGCAACGGAAAGGGAGCACTATTTTATTAAGGTTTTATTTTTATTACATAAAACACAAAGAAGAGAAGAAATCATAGGAAATTAAGGGAGGGAAAGGGAGTGGGGAAAAAGGAGTGAGAGATACAAGGGGAAAGAGAGAAAGAAAGAAATGGGGCATTGATTTCCAACAAGATAAACACACTCCAACCTCAATTTTTTACTTTTACACATTAACATATAACTAGCCATTCCTATTACACCAAATCTTTCTCATCAACAAAACCAATGTTTCATTTTTTTCCCTCACAAGTGATATCCAATTAAGAACATATTTTCCTATTTAAATTAAATAATTTAACCATACCTACTTTATTTCTTTTGCTATGGAAATAATGTGTATTTCTATTTTCAGCTAATATTCTTTGTGACCTGTCACCATTTTTATTTACAAAATTCATTGTATTCTTTCACATTTTTTGACCTTGCTGAAAAATACATCTTTTCCCCTGACTTTTTAACATACAAGCTTTAAACTTTAGTATTACATTTAGTTCCTTTCTCCAAATTGCCTTATAGAATAATATTTTTTATAGGCATCCTTTTTAACAGAGAGTTTTTCTTTAAACTGGTACATCATTTTCTTTAACTTTTCACAACTTTTATTCTCAAATACATTTTCAATCTCTTTTGCCTACTTTAAGAAATTATATATATAAGATTTTTACAACCCCTGGTAAGCCCCAATTATGGGAGGAAGCTAACTGCTTCCATCATCTGTCAATCGGCTCGTCACAAGAGTCCATCACGACAGAAACCCAATATTTTTACTGTTGCCTTTGTTATATTTGTGATTTTTTATTTGTGCTGATAAATAAATAAAGGGAGACTAGTATAGATCTATTTCAAGCTATTTAGCTCTCATCAGCTAGCCATACCCTTACTGGGATTTGAACCTGGGCTCTATATACATACATACATACATACATACACACACACACACACACACACACACACACACACACACACACACAAACCTATATATCTGTTTAGAGTTACAACCCCCGGTATGCCCAAATATGGGAGGAAGCACAGGTTCGAATCCCAGTAAGGGTATGGCTAGTTGATGAGAGCTAAATAGCTTGAAATAGATCTATACTAGTCTCCCTTTATTTATTTATCAGCACTAATACAACATATATACATATACATATACATATACATATACATATACATATACATATACATATACATATACATATACATACACACACACACACACACACACACACACACACACACACACACACACATTTTCAAATTTGGGGTTAAATGTTTCTTTTAGTTGTACGTATCAAGCAGGAAAATCCATCCTAATTCCAGTTAACTCATTAAGTTTAAGTCACTCCTTCCAGCTTGTCTTCATGGAGTAAAATATTTTTCTTCTCTGCAAATTTTATTAAAGTTTTATAGGCCTTTCTTTTTATCATGAGATCCTCAACCTTGTTAATGTCCTTAAAGAGAAAGTCCCAAATTTGTCTTTTTTCTGGACGCTCTTCTTTCAGTTCTATTGAAAGGCTTACATTTGAACCATAGTAGTGAAAGTTAATATCAGGTTCTTCCAAAACTGCAATAAATTCCTCTGCATTTTCAGCTACTTATGAAATTGCCTCGGCAGTTTGATAACATTTTCCACATGTTTGTATCTCAGAAGTAATTTGAAGGGATTTTTTTATCATCAGAGAACAGCTGGTCAACAAATTGGCGTATTTTATTTAGAGACCTTTTAAATATATCTCTAATACTTAGCTCCACCATCTTGGCTTCCTCTTTTAATCAGAATCAGATTTTATCCACCTGAAGTTAAGAAGATCAAGTTACCAGTTATTGCAATAATAAACTAAAATCACAGGTTTCAATCTTTATCTTTTTCTGTCAGCTTTTTTTTTCTTCCTTATTTGGCTTGCCTTAGCTGCTTTCTTCCTTGTTCTTTGAGTCAAAAAGAAATCCCTAAAATGGCGCAAGTCTTCAAAAAGGCATAGCAGGCTGTAGCTAGAGAAAGCCTCTTTTTAAGTTGACTTTAAAAATATTAAAAGTTGCTGAAGATGATTAAGAAGAGACTCTCTCTTACTCTCTCTTTGAAAGGTGAATTTCAAAATGGTGGCTTCTTCAACCCCAAATAGATTGCCAGCCGTCCCCTCCCAGCTTTTGGCACGCAGATAGCTTCGGAGTTCAACTCCAGAAGCTGTTTGCCGGCTTACAGCTACATTGGAGGGTTCAGAGGGGAAGTTTTTCAACACACCCTGGCCAGGTGTGTCATGAAAACTGATGGGATGCCAGTGCCACTAAGAGTCTTTGCACAGCTATAGAAAACATCTGAGTGAAAGCATTTGGAAGAACCAATGGAAGCAGTGGTGGGTTATAGGCGGTACGCCCCGGTACGGGCATACTGGAGCCAGCCCAGATCACATGATACTGTTCTGGTATGGTGCGCCGGAGGGCCCACCTGCCCGCCTCAGCTCCTTACTGGCGTTTAAAGGTTTCTGTGCTTCCATACAGGTGCATGGCACATAAAGCACCTGTGCGATGCTCTGTGGAGCAGCTGGTGTTGTGGAGCGTCGTGGAGGCGCTAAGACACACGTGGACCGCGCGCATGTGCGTACGTCCATGAGGACGCTGCCGGCCCTGTTCCAACCCTACCGGAGTGAAACCGGTTGGAACGGGATTTGAAACCCACCACTGAACGGAATCAGCAATATTATTGATTTCTCCAAAAGAAGATGGAGGTGATGCCTTTCAAAACCAAACTCCATCAACTGTGGATGATACTATCCCAAAGGAAAGCCCATGTCATTCAAAGGGGTGATATAATGACTGTCTTCTGGTACTTGAGGGGCTATTACAGAGAAGAGGGGATTGACTTATTGTCCGAAGTGTCAAAGGGCAGGAGAAGAAGATTTTTTTAAAGTAAGAGCCAACCTAGAATTAAAGAGAAATGTTCAGAGAGTGAAAATAATTAATCACTAGAACAGCTTGCTTCCCAAAGTTGTGGATGCTCCATCACTGGAGGTTTCCCAAAATAGACCGGATTTGATCAGGGTGGTATAAATGTTCCTGCCGTGAACAGTGACTTGGACTTAAAGACCTCTGAGGACTCTTTCAGCCCTATGATTCTATGTTCTGTGTTTTAAGGTTAAAGTAACAGTCTGGGTGGGGGGGGGGGTCTCCCAACTTCTGTTGGGAGGCAAATTCTGTCAGGCATTCTATCTCTTCCTGAGTCCTTATGCTTTCCGATTTCTTTTTCTTTCAAAATAAAGAAGACACAGAAGGATTTTTGCATAGATATTGATCAAGTTGAGGATGTAAATTTGACAGGAACATTATAGGGAAGTGACTGTGTACTTCTGGAATTCCATAAATTTTGAATTTACTAAATTTAAATAAAATCAGAAGATAATTTTGAAGGTGCTAAAGAAGCTGATAGAGGGAAATGCTCAAGAATTTCTTAAAAATGACAATGGAAGGCAAATTTGCAATCTTTTTTGGAGAGAAAAAGAAAATGGACAAGATAATAGATCAAGCACAACCCTGAAGTCTTTGGAGATGGAAATTTTGTGCTCATTAAGAAATCCAGGCCAGCCTATTCATAAACAAAACGCTTTCAGCCTAACTCCCCCAGGTTGGAGTTTATGGGTTTAATATTTTACACCATCACCACAAAGGACAGGACAGGATCTTTAGGGTTAGGGCTGGGATTAACCCATCACCATTGAAATAGTAAAAGACACAAGGCTCACTACATTACACAACCCCCTGGAGCATCTCAATCACCAAACCCTATAAAAATCCATACAGACATTCCAGAAACATGCTGCTGTCACTGAAGCATCTGGAAACCAAATAAATAGAGAGCTTCTTTTCTTTATTCCCAGCATTTTTCTTTCGGCTTGCAACCAATCTGCATTTTTTTTCCAAAACAGGGAAGAACAGACCCTCTAAAATATTTGCTTTTATTAATTTAAAGACAGGGTTGTTTTTTTTACTTTTTGTTTGCACTTAGGTTACGATTTTAAACTAATAACTAATTTTTAAATGATTGGAACTTAAGAATTAACAAATCAACTAATTATTCTCAAATCAACTATTCTCTGAAAGTTCATATAAATCAGAGTGGATTCCATTTAAATCAAGTCGATTTGTATCACGATTTAAATCATGTTTTAAATCCCTAGGAAAAAGGCTTGATTTAAATCAACTTGGTTTAAATCATAATTTTTAAAGAGCAGCTGTCATCTCCATCCTGCAGCGGCTCCTCCGCTGACCTGCTGGTGACTCACCGACTGTCCCAATATTGCAGAATATACAGCCTCATGCTACAAAACGAAACTCCATTCGTGCTGAATAAACTAAATTATGAATGCATCTTAAATAGAACACTATCTTTATATATAGATGTTTACTTCAAAAGCATTTTATTAAAATAAATTGAATGAAAATAAAAAAAGGTTTAAATTTTTAAAAAATCCAATTTAAATTTAAAAAACTGATTTTTTTTTTAAAAAAACATTGATTTTAGCCACCTTTTGATCAATAATGAAGTGAAGCTCTTGCCTTCTAGATGCACCATCTCTACTAAACTGTCTTTGCCTTAAATCACCTGACTGTAAGTGTGGCTGCTGACCTCTCTTAGAAGTACAGTTTAGTGATGCCAGACAAGGACAGGATGGCCTCACTGTATTTCGAACACACACTCAGCACCATTCTCATCTTTTCTTCTGCTGAAGCAAGTAGAGCTGAACTAAAACAAGGGCGCTCCCTACTGGCCAATAAAGTTTATCACAAGGAAGAAAGAGGAAAGGAGAGGAAGGGACAGAAAGAGAAGGAGAGAGGATTGGAGGAGGAAGAGAAAGAGAGGAGTCGGGGAGAGGCAAGGGAAGAAGGAAAGGGAAAGGAGAGGAGGAAGGGAGGGAGGGAGGGAGGGTGAAAAGAAGGAAAAATAAGGGGGTGATAACATAAAACTAGGTGTATGGGATGGCAAGCAAAGCAACCCAGAATGTATATTTTAACCTTTTATAAGGAAAAAATAAATATGTAAAAGTGATAAAGGTAAATACGAATAGTAACTAGGTGAATGTATACCTGTATGTAAGAGAATAAAAATTAAAAACTCTTTATAAAAAGGGTGTATTACATGCATAGTAAATCACCTGGGATTTCTGGTCAGTTTACTTTCATGAAATTCTCTTCTTGTTTACAGCAAAAACAAAAAGTCTCTCTGGCATTTGTCAGTCCCTGGATATCCACTTCACTCTCTCAGGTTTCAATAGTTGGTAGAAATGCTGCTCATTTGGTGACAGAAGGATCGGGCTTATGCAAATCTCACAGGGAAATCTTTTCCAAAACAAAAACAGTAATTTGCAAGACAAAGAGAGACGTAAGATAGTTAAGAACGATAGAAAGGAAGGGGGGGAGCAGTTGGCAAGTGTGTTGGCAGAGCTGGACGCAGTCAGACCAGCAGCAATGGTTGTGTTGATTCAGCAGCTGAACTGTCAAATGTTTCCTTTCCCACAATTGTGTTACTGTTGATGCAAGGATCAGACATAACAAATCTGGGTGCAAAAATCCAAATGACTAGAAGATACAGAACATTCTAAACTATTGCTTCCACCTAGTGGCCATCTGTAGTTTTGCAGCCAGATCTTATGCTCTTAAGAGCAATTTGCTTGGTTTCAGGAATGTTCGCTTGTTAGTTTGTATCTTTGTTGCAGTGGTGAAATCCAATTCCCTCCCCCAACGGTTCTATGGGCGTGGCTTGGTGGGGGGTGTCATGTGACTGGGTGGGCATGGCCAACTTTTTTTTCACTTTCAACTATTTTTTTAAAGCTTTTTAAAGCATTTTCCCCTCCCTGTTTGCCCAAACCTGCAGGAAAAAAATGCTTTAAAAAGCAGATAAAAAGCTTCCAACGATCACAGCTGAGTCGCGCAATCCTCAGAAGCTTATTTTTTACTACCAGTTCGCAGAACCAAGGACAATCATCCCTACTGGTTTGGCTGAACTGGGCCAAACCGGAAGGATTTTACCCCTGATCTGAAGTATTAGTACTGCTTTATAAAGCCTTAGTAAGACCACACCTGTAATCCTGCATCCAGTTTTGGTCACGGCATTACAAAAAAGATGTGGAGACTTTGGGAAAAGTGCAGAGATGAACAAGTAAGATGATTAAAGGCCTGGAGACTAAAATATATGCAGGATTTGAGTTTGGCTACTGTATTCCAGGTTGGCAGTTCTGTGGTTGGAATCCCTAGCACCGCATAATGAAGGGAGCTCTTGCTACTTGTCCCAGCTTCTGCCAACCTAGTAGTTCGAAAGCATGTAAAAATGTGAGTAGGAAAAATAGGAACCACCTTTGGTAGGAAGGTAACAGTGTTCCATGCAGTTCCACCACAAAACAGCGTTCGACTAAAGCGTGCTCGACGAAACCGCGTAGCTGACGTCATCACAGCGCGACAACAGCGCGGAGAAAAAAGCACGCTGTAAACGCTAAAGCTAAAATTAACCCCTAAACCTAAACCTAACCCCCCTAAACCTAATCCTAAACCTAACCCTAAACCTAACCCTTAACCTAACCCTAAACCTAACCCTAAACCTAACGCTAAACCTAACGCTAAACCTAATCCTAACCCTTAACCTAACCCTAACCCTAACCCTAACCCTAACCCTAACCCTTAACCTAACCCTAAACCTAACCCTAAACCTAACTCTAAACCTAACCCTTACCTTAACTTGAATCGGCTTGCTTTCAAAGCACTATTTAAAGTGCCCTTTTTTCTCCGTGGTCGCTGTTGTCACCCTGCTGATGACGTCAGCGACGCGGTTTAATCGGGCGCGCTTTAGTGGAGCGCGGTTTTGTCATGCCACGGTCCCATGCAGCTTCGCCATTTAGTCATGCTGGCCACATGACCACAGAGACATCTTCGGACAGCGCTGGCTCTTCAGCTTTGAAACGGAGATGACTACTGCCCTCCTAGAGTCGGGAACGACTAGCACATATATGCAAGGGGAACCTTTACCTTTCAGTATATTCAAGTATTTGAGGGATTGCTAGAAAGAGGATGGGGACAACTTATTTTTCAATGGATCAGAAGGCAGGACATGAAACAATGGTTGGAAACTCATCAAGGAGAGAAGCAACCTGGAATTAAGGAGAAACTTTTAAACAGTGAGGACAATGAACCACTGGAAGAGCTTGCCTTCAGAAGGTGTGAGTGCTTCATCACTGGAGATTTTTAGAAGACAGTCATATCTGAAATGGTGTTGGGTCTCCTTCATGAACAGGGACTGGGACTAGAAGATCTCCAAGGTCCTGATTGATTGAGTTATTAAGGCTAAGAGTTATATACATGTTTGCCAATCAACATCCCGAAACCACGTTGATTCTTTTCTGGCGGTTCTGTCAAAACTTTGGTTGATTTAAGAGGCACTTGACATTATGAACTATTGCAGGCGCCAGGACATCTTGTCCCATACACACCCCATCCAAATAAACAGCTCTTTGTCTCCTCTGAGCACGTAAGAGCTCTTGCTTCTACAAAGGAGAATATCTTCAATTGCCCAAGAGCTCTCAAAACACACTGCTAAAATCACAATTCTTTTTCATTTGCTGAATGCAAAGGATTCACGGCACAAGAAACCTTCTTACCAGTCATTTTCTCCGTTTCGGATTACTGCTACCCATTTTTTGTCACTTGCCTCCATTCTTCAAGCCTATATATTGAATATATTTCCAAAAGTATATAACACTCCTTTTTCTTGCCTCGTGCAATATACCTGCTTATGCTGCATTTTGCATCATTTATTTTAATACAATTACATATTTTCTTTAAAGGTAAAGAAAGTAAAGGTAATCCACAATGTTTTTCTTTCTTGATTATATCTTCTTAAAAACTATGGGGTAGGTTAAACTAAGGTAATGGATAGCCAGTATAATTCAGTGAGTTCTACCACTGAACAGGAATTTAAACTGTTATTTAAATCCTCATTCTAGCTTGAATGATCTAGTTCTCTTTTTTCCCAAGCATTTTTCCAGATAGCTTTCTCAAGTATTTGCATGATTCTAAAACTATGCCAGCATTTTAGCCTAATGTTAATTAGCAATAGCAATAGCCCTTAGACTTATATACCACTTCAGTGCTTTACAGCCCTCTCTAATCAGTTTACAGAGTCAGCCTATTTCCCCCTACAATCTGGGTCCTCATTTGACTGACCTCGGAAGGATGGAAGGCTGAGTCAACCTTGAGCCTGATGAGATTTGAACTTCCAAATTGCAGGCAGCCAGCAGCCAGCAGAACCCTGCAGTACTGCACTCTAACCACGGCACCACCATGGCTCATTACAGCTATGTTATAATTTATGTATAATAATATTTACAGGGGGGAAATGTCCAGACCAAATGTAATTTCTAATGTTGGATTTTTCCCCTTGTGAAAAAGGAGCCCCCTTGTGGAGTACTGTGAAGCCATTACCATGGCAATTCCACTGCGCTATACAGTAGAAGCCATTTTAAGGCACAACAGGCTGTATCTTAATAGAACACACACCCTGAGCAGTGTTAGGGGGTCTTACCCCCACAGTATTTTTCTCCAGGGAGTAAGTCATCTGTGTATCAAGTGTGGTTGAAATTGCTTGAGAGGTTCCAGTGTTATGCTGGAATACAGAGAGAGAGGGGGGGGGGAGAGGGAGAGAGAGAGGGGGAGAGAGAGAGAGAGAGAGAGAGAGGGAGAGAGAGAGAGAGAGAGAGAGAGATTTATAGACAGACAGACAAAGAGACAAGTTAGATTAGATTAGATTGTGCTCAAAGTGAAGTAACTTTTATTTTGACAAACCTATTTTTTAATGTCATATCTCTTGCTGTGAAAATCTGTTACTAGGACTTAAACCTCAATGAAAAAACAGACCTGACAGATATTTTACACACCTGGCTGAGAGAAGAGGGCACAGCTCCTTTTCCCCAATGTTATCTATTGGGTTATTATTGTAGCAGGCCAGGTTAGAATAGAAAATTAAAATCCATAGGAATTCCATCTTTGGAATGATCTTTCCGAAACTGCCATTGGGTTTTGTTGCATTTCTATTTAACCACTCACTACTTGAGATTTTGTTTTTGTTTTTTAAGATAACCCAAACACGGGACATGGTAAACAGAGGTGGTATTTAGCCGGTTCGGACCAATTCAGGCGAATCATGAACTCCAATGATCAGCTGGCCCTGCCCACCCACCCCCACCCTATCCTGTCTTTTATTTCCTGCTTTCTAGCTCATCTCAATCACGTGGCACAGCTGATCCCCCCCCCGCGCTGTTCTACTTACCGTTGCTGACTTGGAAGGTAAGCAGCTGAGCTTCTAAATGCGCCACTTTCAGCACTGTGCGCAAGGGCTTTAGGTGCACACTCACCGAACCGGTTGTTAAACTGGCAACATCCCACCACTGATGGTAAAGACGTGACATGTGACCAAATGGCGACATCATAGCCATCTTCCAGTACCTGAAGGGCTGTCACAGGGAAGAGGGCGGGTCAATTTATTCCCTAAAGCACCTGAGGGCAGGATAAGAAGCAATGGATGGAAGCTCATTGAGAGAAGATCCAATTGGGAACTAAGGAGAAACTTCCTGAAAGGGAAAGCAATTAGTTAATGTAAAAGCTGGCTTCCTGGAGTTGGGGATGTTCCATCACTGGTGGTTTTCAAGAAAATATTTGTCCGAAATGGAATAAGGCCTCCTGCCCTGAGTGGGACTAGAAGACCTCCAGGGTTGATTCTGTGTAGTTGTTCTGTGGAAGCAATAGAGTCCTTCTGTGAGAATGTTCAGCTCCAGCAATGATTCAAACTATTTTGGAACCATTTAAGAGTTCTTCATTTTAATGTGACCTGGATTGTCTTTTCCCTTTAAAAAGTTGGCTCATATTCTACTTGTACCATCTTCTGCAACCCAACAAGACAGACACAGACTTCAGAGGATAATCAGAACTGCAGAAAAAACAATTACTGCCAACCTGACTTCCATTGAGAACCTGTACACTGTATGACTCAAAAAGCGGGCTGTGGAAATATCTACAGACCCCTCACATCCTGGACATAAATTGTTTCAACTTCTACCCTCAAAATGATGCTATAGAGCAGTGTTTCCCAACCTTGGCAACTTGAAGATGTCCGGACTTCAACTCCCAGAATTCCCCAGCCAGCATTCGAATTCTGGGAGTTGAAGTCCGAACATCTTCAAGTTGCTAAGGTTGAGAAACACTGCTATAGAGCACTGCACACCAAGACAACTAGACACAAGGACAGTTTTGTCCCAAACACCATCACTCTGCTAAACAAATAATTCCCTCACCACTGTCAAACTCTTTACTAAAGCTGCATTACTATTACTATTAGTCTACTCATCGTTCCTATCACCCATCTCCTCCCACTTATGTCTGCAGGACTTTAACTTTGTTGCTTGTATCCTTACGATTTATAGTGATATTGATTGTTCCCTGATTGCTTATTTGTACTCTATGACTATCATTAAGTGTTGTACCTTATGATTCTTGACAAATGTATCTTGTCTTTTTATGTACACTGAGAGCCTATGCACCAAGGACAAATTCCTTGTGTGTCCAATCACACTTGGCCAATAAAGGATTCTATTCTATTCTAGTCTATTGTTGTATTACTTGAAGTCATTTGCTGGTAAACTATAGAATCCCCCAATCTATTCTTAGGGGATAGTTCTCATATTCTTCCCTATGCTTCCTTTCAACTTTCGCCATTTTAGGAATTATACTGGAAACACAACTCAAACATTTACTGATTATTTCAACAATTGTCAATGGTGGGGATTATTCCTAATTAGCCAACGGACAAAAGAACAAGGAGGGGGGACCCAAAAAATCCTGGGGGTTTGGCCACTGCTGGTCATGTTGATATGCTACTACTTCATCAATTCATTCAAGGCTGACCCCGCCTATCCTCATAAACCAGAGTCCCGCCACCCCTGCAACTTCCCACTTTTTCTGGCCTGTGGATTTTATGAATGAAACTTTCTGACAGTCATGGATTTGGCAGGATCCTATTCATCGCATCGGGGAATGTGTGACCATCAGTGTTCATTAGTGACTTCTCCTCCTCATCTGAGAGCTCATTAACCTAAAGTGGCTCTTGTTTTAAAACCTCTGAGATAGTGGTTGAGGGGCGCAGAGGAGAGAGGGGGCCTGGGGGACCATTGTTCCATATGCCATTGCCCCCTGTGAGATTAAGTGCCCTTAGAAGCATGTGAGAGAAGCTAAAACAACTTTAATTAGTTATTTTGAAAAAAAAATTTTCTCCCCCCCCTTCCCCCCCCCCTTTGGTACATATCAGCAAGGGCATTCATTCTGTGATGTTTTCTGCATGAAGGCACTTCTTGTTATTAAGTTTAAATCTGGGTCTTTAGCCTTTGTTTCCCATCCCACAATAGAATGAGTTGGTGAAAAGCTGCTTCCTAAACTCCTGGAGATCTACAGAAAAGGAAAGCCAGAAGGGTGGAGAACTACTTGGGGGGGTGGTGGATAAGTATGTCTGTGTGTGTGTGTGCGTGTGTGTGTGTGTGTGTACATAAGAAGAAGAAGAGAGAGAGAGAGAGAAGAGAAGAGAAGAGAAGAGAAGAGAAGAGAAGAGAAGAGAAGAGAAGAGAAGAGAAGAGAAGAGTAAAAACAGAGGATTATATGTTGGTTTGAGTACTGGTAGCTATGGTAATTATGGAAACAAGAGAGGTGAGATTGCACACAATTAAAGTGCGAACAACCACTTTAAACTCAATGTAAATCGCTGTAAACTTGACTGTAAAAAAATTACAGATTTCTGTAATAAGAGTTATCAAAGTCTAGAATGCCCCACTTGATTCAGTTGTCTCAGCTACAAATTTTCACAGTTTTAGTCACAAATTGACTTCCGTCAGTGGTGGGATTCAAATTTTTTTTATTACTGGTTCTGTGGGCATGGTGTGGTGGGCGTGGCATGGCTTGGTGGGCGTGGCAGGGGAAGGATACCATAAAATCCCCATTTCCTCCCGATCAGCTGGGATTCAGGAGGCAGAGAATAGATGGGAGTGGGTGTTATTTATCAGTTCTCTGAACTACTCAAAATTTCGGCTACCGGTTCTCCAGAACTGGTCAGAACCTGCTGAATACCACCTCTGATTTCCATCTTATTTCATACTTAAGTGAACAGTACAGGGGGCGTGCATAAGTGCATTAATGTGCCTATCATTCCTGTCATTGTGTTTTTATTCTCTTATTCTTGTTCTCGTTTTAGACAAATTCCAACAAATAAAATAAAATAAATACATAAGGCAGTGAATCTAAAAATGGACTATTAAGAGGATGTTTTCCCAGCCTGCAGCTTACTTGGGAATCCCAAATGATGCTGATGCTAAGTTGTCCATCTTTCCTTGCCAGCTGAGTGACCAAAGGATGCAATGAAAGTCATATTCTATTCCTGATATGAATAATTTCAGGACTTGCTCTCTTTTACCAAATCAACTCTGATAAATGAGCCCAGTTACTGTTTTATTCCTTCTCTTGTGAGAACAGGAAAGTAAAGCCTCTTAAAGCTGAATAGTCATTTCATGGACAATTTCTATACAGTTTTCGTGGCAGTGATAGGGAATTTATTCTGAATTGTAGTTCCCTGCATTATTCAGAGAACGGATGAGATAGGAGATACATATATGATTATCTGAAGAAAAAAACACACAGCAGGAAAGTTTCCCCACACCGAAAAGCATTCAGAGCATATTTAATTCTTTTTTCTCATACTTTTATTTTTTTAAAACAGGCCCTGAATTATTGCTGTTTTCTTGCTGAAAGTGTTAAGAGATCTTCACTGAATAGCAGCAGTAATGAGAAAAGAAGTATTAGTATTTATTAGTTTGTCAAACACATACAAGATAAGAGGTATAAGTATAAACATGGACATGAACAAAGGAAATGAATACAAATAAATGGGGACAGTAGGACAGGGACGGTAGGCACACTGGTGCGCTTATGCACGACCCCTTTACAGATGTCTAATGAATGGGGTGAGGTCCAGAGTAGACAGTTTAAGGTTGAAGCTGTGAGGGTTTGAGGCTGTAACAATGGAGTCAGGTAGAGCATTCCAGGCGTTGACCACTCTGTTGCTGAAGTTGTATTTTCTGCAATTGAGTTTGGAGTGGTTTACCTTGCGTTTGCGTTGATTGTTTGCCCGTGTATTATTGAGGTTGAAGCTGAAGTAGTCCTTGACAGCGAGGACGTTGTAGCAGACAATTTTGTGGACTGTGCTTAGAACATACCGCAGGCGGCACAGTTCCAGATTGTCCAAGCCTAAAATTTCAAGTCTGGTGGCATAAGGGATTCTGTTGTGAATAGAGAAGTGGAGTCCTCTTCTCATGAAATACTTCTAGACCCGCTCAATCGTATTAATGTCCGATGTATTGTGTGGATTCCAGGCAGATGAGTTGTATTCGAGAATTGGTCTGACACAAGTCAGCTTGTGTCCTGCACTATAAAACTGCCTTGAAGCTCTTGACTTTCTGACAGCAAGAATGGTCCCCGGTTTAGATACCAGCAGTTATAAATATGGGTAGAAATGGACAGGTAAAGAACATGAGCTAAATAATTTCCCTGTCTTTATCATTTAGAAAAATACCATATTATAGATAGGTGTTGTGGCCCAGCAGAAGCTGTTGGAGCTGCCCCCAGACTCCGACAGCGAGGGGCCCTATGAGTTGGCCCTGGAGGATGTGGAGGACCCTGGACAGGGTTCCGATTCTGAGCAGGGTGCAAAGAGACTGGTTGGCCACCAGGTGGCACCTGAGCCTTGGACCAGTGGGGAGGAGATAAGGGAGAGTGATCCAGAAACCAGCAGTGAGCTGTTCCTGGATGCACGCCATCGAAGAGCTACTCGGCATCAAGAACAATTATGCAATTACAGGAGGTAATTGCGCTCAGCTGGTGGTCATTAGGCTCCTCTCCAGACTATAAAAAAGACTGCTTGTGACACGCCACTCTTGCAGAAGTAAACGCATTGACTAAAGAGAACTTAACTAACTTGGCAGGCTGGATTGCTGCCAAGGTTTGTCTGAATTGCTGCCAAGGTTTGTCGGACTTGCTGCCAAGGTCCTTATCTATTTGTTTGCTTGGCTTTCAGCCCTGAGATTCTGGTCTTGTTATTAAAGGACATTCTAATTAAGCTTGTCTCAGCTTTCGTTACCGGACAGAGGAGGGGGTCAGAACAGATAGGTAAGGGTAAATTGAGTCAGTTGGTTCAGTCAGCAATATATGCAGGAACTTGTAAAACTGTAAATGGATATATATATATCCATTTACAGTTTTACAAGTTCCTGCATATATTGCTGACTGAACCAACTGACTCAATTTACCCTTACCTATCTATATATATTGGGTTTCTGCCTGGATGGTCTCTTGTGACGAGTCAAAGGACAGAGAATGGAAGTAGTGATCTTCCTCCCATATTTGGGCATACCGGAGGTTGTAAACGAAATCTAATAGATACCTTTCACCCTGGCTTCGCTGATAACGGATAAGAGCCTGTGGCCTAATGGCTAAGAAGTCTGCCTAGTATGTAATATAGCCCAGGTTCAAATCCCAGTAAGGGTATGGCTAGCTGATGAGAGCTAAATAGCTTGAAATAGATCTATACTAGTCTCCCTTTATTTATTTATCAGCACAAATACAACAAAATGTAACAAAAAGGCAACAGTAAAAATATTGGGTTTCTGCCTGGATGGTCTCTTGTGATGAGCCAAAGGACAGAGAATGGAAGTAGTGATCTGCCTCCCATATTTGGGCATACCGGGGGTCAAAGTTGACTCAGCCTTCCATCCTTCCGTGGTGGGTAAAATGAGGACCCAAATTGTTGGGGGCAAGAAGCTGACTCTGGAAACTGCTTAGAGAGGGCTGTAAAGCACTGTGAAGCGGTATATAAGTCTAAGTGCTATTGCCATTGCTAAAGTTGCTGAGAAAAAATAATAACAATAGCAGATGCAAGATACTTAACAAGGACAAAGAAATTCCTGCCGAAGGTGAAAGGTAAAAGTGAAGTTGACCTATGTAATATTAAAAGTCTAAAAATGTCTCTTACAGTGGTAGTAGCCATACTCTTAAAACAATAAAATAACATTTTAATGTAGATGAGCATATTCTTGAAAGAGATTAACATTTTGCTGATCAGCTAAAGAAGGTATGCAGGCAGAGGGGGGGTTCCTACCAATTCGCACCTATTCGGTAGAACCGGTTCGTCAAATCTACCGAACCGGTTAGAAGAGGTTCCACCAGTGGACCCGGAAAGCAGGCCACACCTACAGAAGAGGTTCCAACATTTTTTGAAACCCACCACTGGTCCTTGGATATGATTCTTCTACACTATCATGCTCATATTTATAAAACTCAGTGCCTCTGTGAAAGGTAAGGATGACTACTGCATTTGCAGTGCAATCAGAACATTGCGTGTGTTGAAGTTGTTTTAACGCAAACCAAAGATGCCTTTTAAAAAACAAGTTTACATCATATTCTTATGCATGCCAGTGCTGTGTGTGAGGTAATTTAAGGTGGTTCTGACAAGTGTCGTCGGCATCGTCATATCCGGTCACATGGGCGGCAAGCCACTCCCATCCGGTCACATGGGTGGTGAGCCACTCCCACAAAGGAGGCCACACCCACAGAGCAGGTTTGAACAATTTTTGAAACCCACCACTTTATGCAGGAAACACACTAGTGTCGTAATGAGGGAGTGGAACTAGGCTGACATCAACTGAGGCACAAACTGCACAGGTATTTGAGGGGCTGTCAAAGAGAAGGAGGAGGTTCACTTATTTACCAAAGCACCTGAATGCAGGGCAAGAAGCAATGGGTGAAGGCTTGTAAGAGAAAGACCTTTTTCCTTGAAGCTTGTTAAAGACAGATCCATTTCTTTGATTCATTAGTAACTGAATTTAAATATGCTTGGAATAAACACATGTCCATCATCCAACAAAAATTAAAATAAAAAAATAAAAACACTAACTGTAAAATAATAAATAAATTAAAAAGAAAACAAACAAATAAACTCAGAGCAGACTCAGTGGATCCCTAGGCCTTTTTTTTTTTTTTTTGCTGTCAGTTTTCTACATTTCGATGTTTCTATTCAACCTGAAAATAAGGCGAAACTTCCTGACAACGAGAATGAAAACAACACTGATTAAAATGGACAGCTTGTCTCCCAGAATTGTGGGTGCTCCATTAATTGGACAACCACTTGTCCAGTGGTTTCCTGCCTTGGGTAGGGGTTGGACTAGAAAGCCTCTGAGGTCTTTTCCAGGCCTATGGTTCTATTCTATCAACGCCAGTGCCAACCTAATGCAAATAAGCTGGGTTCATAAAACACAGTAAGCCACACTCCTCCAAAAAAAAAACCCAGTGAATTAAAGCTTAACACTAAGCAAGTTTAGCACGGCTATGCAAGCCCTTTTGATGGCTCCTTGGATTAAATCAGTTTGTATGATTACACAGCCTTTGTGTGGATGTCTTCAAACATTTGAGCCCATTATCTGTGGTCAGTAGTCACAGATCTTGTCCCCTTTTAGAGACCTGGAGACTAAAACATATTTGGAGGGTGCAGGAATTGGGTATGTCTAGATTGATGAAAAGAAGGACTAGGGGGGACATGGTACCAGTGTTCTAATATTTGAGGGCTGCCACAGAGAGGAGGGAGTTGAGCTATTCTCCAAAGCACCAGAAGGCAGGACAAGAAGCAACGGATGGAAACTCATCAAGGAGAGAAGCAACCTAGAACTAAGGATAAGTTTTCTCGGCAGTTAGAACAATTAATCAATGGAACAACTTGCCTGCAGAAATTGTAAATGCTCCAACACTGGAAGTTTTTAAGGAGAGATTGAACAGCCTGAAATGATATAAGGTTTCCTGCTTGAGAAGGGGGTTGGACTACAAGACCTCCAAGGTCCCTTCCAGCTCTGTTATTCTATTACTCTGTTAAGCAGAAATGAGATTAAAATAATAGCAGGTTTTATCTTCTTGGACTTAATATCCACAGGAATAGTAACAAAGCCAAGAGATAAAGTGATATTTGCCACTTAGAAGGAAGACTATGACAAATATTAAAGCTCAGAGATAGTACATTGACGACAAAGCAGGGGTGAAATCAAGCAGTTTCTGACAGGTTCTGAAGAACCAGTAGCAGTAACCAAGTTTGAGTAGTTCGGAAAACCGGTAAATGCCACCTCTGGCTGGCCCGAGTGGAGTTTGAATGGAGATTTTGCGGTATCCTTCCCCTGCCACGCCTGCCAAGACACGCCCACCAAGCCACACCACACCCACCAAGCCATGCCCACAGAACCCGTAGTACAATTTTTTGAATTTCACCACTGGTGGTTAGTGATCAAGCTAGGTGGAAATTGGAAGTGGTTCTTGTCCCAGTGCTTTTTTGCCTTGGTTAACCTGTTTCTTTGGTTAGATAAGGAAAACGTCTCTGAAATAACCACCCAATGGGTTAGACGTTATGTAGTTAAAAAAATGAAAATATATTTCTGTAGGCAGCAGGAAAAAGAAAATTCACAGACTGCAAAATTAAGGTTATATTGGACACAACCTATTTTACATATGATAAATGTATGTCCTGCACCACCTTAAGAAGCGTTTTAATTCTCCCCTCCAAGTCAAAAAAGTTTTACAATTTTGAGCTATATCATCAAATCTTGCACCACATCTTTACAAGTCACTGGGAATATGATACCCAATGTGATGCATCACTTAACTGAAGTACAGGTGATAATAGTCAAATGATTAAACACGTCTACTGCATTCTGTACCAAATGTTCCATGTCTGGGACATTTATTTCAATTCCTATTAATGTAGAAGATCTCAAAATAGTTGTGGGTTGGGGTTTTTTTGTATAATTGTATTTAAGTTTTTAAAAAAATCTAAATATATAGATTTATTTATTTAATAAAGTGTACTTTAGATGACTCCACCTTCCCTCTACATTTCCAGCAGAGTGTTGGACTAGAACACTTCCAAAGTCCCTTCCAACTCTGTTATACTATGATGATGATGATGAGTTTGCTTTTTACCCATCTTTGTTTCATTTCACTGAAAACTTGTTAAAATGACTTTCTGTGCTGTATTTTAAAATAGTTATATTGGAGGTCCCCTTCCTTTTAAACCAGAACGGAAGGTTTTTAAAATGCTACTGAGCTCAAATCAAAAAGTGAATCCTAAACTTTCATTCCCTGCTTGTTCAAGGGAATAATGTCTCTGCATATACCAATTCTTTTGCTGTTAACGTATGAATTCATCCCATGGCTGATTGACAAGCTGAGTGGGCTTTGCTACTAAACTACATGGCCTAGGGAGACATCCAGTGTTCAAAAACAGCAGTGTCCATCCTTGGAGCTTATTGGTTGGAGACAATAATACTACAGGGTATTATTCATATTAAATGAACTTTTTAAGTCACGTTCCCCATCTGCCTCACTCTCAAATATACGCATATACAATTGATGTCATTAACATTTGTTCACACGATCTATAAAAGGTGTGTATATATTGCACACACGCACACATATATCATAGCTTTCTCTGTCTTCTTTCCCTCTCTCTCTTTCTGTCTCGTCTCTTTCCCTCCCTCCATGTCTCGTCTCTTTCCCTCCGCCTCCCTCTCTCTGTCTCGTCTCTGTCTCTTTTCCTCCCTCTCTCCGTGTCTCATCTCTCTTTCCCTCCCTTCCCCCCCCCGTCTCTTGTCTCTTTCCCTTCCCCCTCCCTCTCTCTTTCCCTCCCTCTCTTGCCTCATGTAATTACAGCATTCCTGGAAGATAACTGTTTCCTTTTGAGGAGTTGTTCCAGTCTGGCTGTTTTACTGCTCAACAACCCTTTCTATCTCCTTTTGGATTCAGATTCAGTCTTCTTTAATAACAGAATTGGGAGGGACTTTGGCATCTTCTAGTCCAACCCCTTGCTCAATCAAGAGACCCTATACCATTCTAAATGGCTGCTTAAATGTTTTTCTTAAAAACCACCAGTGATGGTGCACCTGCAATTTTGGGAGGAAAAGCTGTTCCACCGACTAATTGTTCTCATTGTCAGGTAATTTCTTAGTTTTAAGTTAACTTCTTGACAAGTTTCCGTTATTTCTTGTGCTGCCCTCAGGTGCTTTGGAAAATAGGTTGATACCCTTTTCTCTATGACAGCCCCTCAAATATTGGAAGAGTGTTATTATGCCACCTCTACTCCTTCTTTTCATTGTTGTTAGTTGCAAAGTCGTTCCAACCCATTGCGACCTCATGGACAACATTCCTCCAGGCCTTCCTGTCCTCTAACGTCCTCTGGAGTCCATTTAAGCTCACGCCTACTGCTTCAGTGACTCATCCAGCCACCTCATTCTCTGTCGTCCCCTTCTTCTTTTGCCCTCCATCTTTCCCAGCATTGGGCTCTTCTCCAGGGAGTCCTTCTCATTAGGTAGCCAAAGTATTTGAGTTTCATCTTCAAGATTTGGCCTTCTAAAGAGCGGTCAGGGTTGATCTCCTCTAGGACTGACCGGCTTGATCACCTCGCAGTCCAAGGGACTCACAGAAACACCACAGGCATTGAGAAATTTGCCATCAATCAATTACAGAAGGCGACTTTACTTAGAACTGCTTCCATCTTGCGATGATATCTGTAAAACTGTCAAACATCCAATTTGCCTATTCAAGGTCCTTGATAAGGACTCAATAGACAAAAATGCCAAACCCAGTCTGAACATCTGGCTGACTGTGCAAATAAAATAATAATAATGAGGAGGAGGAGGAGGAGGAGGAGGAGGAGGAGGAGGAGGAGGAGGAGGAGGAGAAGGAGAAGAAGAAGGAGGAGGAGGAGGAGGAGGTGGTGGTGGTGGTAACAGTGATACCCATTGTCATAGGGCACTTGGCACCATGTCCAAGAATTTTACAAGATACATCAACAATAACACCAGTGGAATTGCAAAAAAGTGCGCTACTCAGAACATATCTTAACAAGGTACTTGGTTGATACCTAGGACGCTGGAAGCAAACTGTATGAACCATTAGCACCAGTCACTGATATTTGTAATGCATTTTTGAATAAACCTCTGGAAAACGAAGCTTATAGCTAATGGAGAAGTACTGGGTGAAGTTGAAATTAAACGAGGCATTTTCCAGGGCAATTCCCTTTCACCCCTACTTTTTATACTCTCAATGCTACCACTGACAATCATTTTGAAGAAGATGAACTATAGATACGAACTTGCAAAGAAAGGACTGAAAATTTCGCACTTGGTGTACATGGATGATTTGAAGCTGTTTGGTAAAACAAAAGCTGAACTGAATTTATTAATTGAAAGCACAAAAGAATTTAGCCAAGACATTGGTATGCAGTTTGGAATTGACAAATGTGCAACAATGGCAACCAAAGCAGGCAAGGCCATAGAAGATGATGGAATAGAACTTGAGAATGAAGAAATGATAAAGGCAGTAAAACCAGAAGAAGGCTACAAGTACTTGGGGATTTTAGAAGCCTCTGACTTAATGCATAATAAAGTCAAGGAATTAACTTTAGCCAAGTACATTCGACGAATTCGCAAGATATTAAAGTCCAAACTGAGTGGAGGAAACATCATAAAAGCCATAAATACCTGGGCTATACCTGTGATTCGATACTCTGCAGGAATAATTGACTGGACCCAGATGGAGTTGGACAATTTGGACAGCAAACAAGGAAGCTTATGACAATGAATCATGCTTTGCACCCTAAAAGTGATGTTGACCGATTATATCTACCAAGAGCAGAGGGTGGACGAGGACTCCTACAAGTAAAACGGACTGCGGAAGAAGAAAAACACAGCTTGAATGATTACATCCAGAAAAGTGAAGAACCAATGATTAAGGAAGTAAATAAAGGAGGCCTTTTAAAGACAACTAAGTCAAAAGCTGAATATAAGAAAGAAGTAATTGAGAAGCGAGCTGAAAATTGGAAAAACAAAGCTATGCATAGCCAATACTTGAAAAGTATTGAAGGCAAAGCTGACCAAAAGTTAACTTGGAACTGGTTAAGATCAGGAGCACTGAAAAAAGAAACAGAAAGGCTTTATTTTGGCAGCTCAAGAACAAGCCTTAGTCACATTTCTGCATGAAAGACAAAAATTCAACATGTTACCACCAACAGCAAATGTTGCCTCTGTAATGAAAAAGACGAGACAGTCAACCACTTGATCAGTGGGTGCAGCAAAATTTCACAAACTGACTACCTACAACGCCATGACCACATTGCTAAGATCATTCACTGGAAATTGTGCCAAAAGTTTGGATTTGAGTACAGCAAAAACCACTGGGAACATCAGGTTGAGAAGGTTTTAGAGAATGTCAAGATCTTGTGGGACTTCAGAATCAAGACTGTCAGGCACTTGGCCCACAACACACCTGACATAATAGTTGAAAAGAAAAAAGTATGGTTCATTGACATTGCAATACCTGGAGATGCACGAATTGAAGATAAACAACAGGAAAAAATCACAAAGTACCAGGACTTGCAAATTGAAGTTGAGCGACTGTGGAAAAAGAAATTGTGTGTTTGATTGTAATTGGAGCCCTTGGAGCAATACCCAAAGGGCTACCTCGCTATTTGGAAATTTTAAATTTATCAGATTGATTCTACAAAAAACCACCCTACTTGGAACAGCTTATATCCTCCGACATTACCTTAACAGTTCCTAGGTCCTTGGTTAGGACTCGAGCTGTTGAGCTACCAACCAGCCCCAAAGGCTGTGAATCTCACCAAAGATTAACATGATGATGATGATGATGATGATGATGATGATGATGACGACAATAATAATAATAATAATAATAATAATAATAATAATAATAAACTATAGCAAAAAAATCCTTCAAAAGTAGACAAAATACACTAAATCGGATTTATTACGCAAGTATATTGGAATAAATTATAATTGTAGCTCTGGCTCTGCCAGCAGAGGATCCATAATAGCATTGCATTTTACTGGGTCTTTTCATTTCTACCAACAACACAACTTCATTAGACATTTCTATTTCATAATGAATTCTCCTAAGCAGCAAGATCAATCAGTACCATATGTACATTTGATTTAAAACAAAAGTTTGTTTTCTAATAATGTCTTAAATTTCATGATTCAATTCAGTCTTTCAAATATCATTGATAGTGTGGGGAAAATAGAAGTCTTTAAAAGGTAAATATAAAGGTTCCCCAGCACATGAGTGCTAGTCATTTCTGGCTCTAGGGGCAGTGCTCATCTCCCGTTTCAAAGCCGAAGAGCCAGCTCTGTCTGAAGACCTCTCCGTGGTAATGTGGCCATCATGACTAAATGCCAAAGGTGCCAAGGTTACCTTCCCACCAAAGGTGGTTCCTATTTTTCTACTTGGATTTTTTACGTGCTTTCAAACTGCTAGGTTGGCAGAAGCTGGGACAAGTAATGGGAGCTCACTACGTTACATAGCACTAGGAATTTGAACCGCCAAACTTTCTGAATGACAAGCTCAGCGTCTTAACCACTAAGCCACTTTAGTATCTCCCCCCCCCAAAAAATCGGATCTAACATACTCCAACTTGTCCAATTTCACTTTCATGAATTGTTATCCATGATCACCAACCTGAGACTTATAACAGCAAAGAAGGTAACATTAAGCAACATCCATGTGCAATTTAACAAGCTGCAACTAGCTGACAAAAAATCCTTCTTCATAGCGTAATATATCCTTATCTAAAGAGTGTGCAATTCTCCTTTAATAAGTCTCTTTTTATAGAACTTTTATAATATCCATTAAATAAAAAGCAGCAGTGCATCTACATTGAGTCAGATAGTGCAGGTTTGAGGCAATGACATAGGTGTATTCTATTAGTTCCCAATTTTTTGAGAATTGAAATATATACTATTTTCTGCACAGTATTTAAATTGGAAGCACACCTCATGCATGTTTGAATTACACAACTGTATACCACAGTACTGACTCTATGCCTCTTGTTAAGGGGAGAGAAATAAAATTTGCTTTCAATTGACAGGTTCAGTAACTCTTACTAGAAAAAATATTCTTACAAATTTCCCAAGAATAATATAAGTCAGCCATCTTAACATAGACAATATACATAGTTTGAGATTTATTATAATCAGCCCTTTATGGTTATAATCCACAAAATTCGTGATAATTTACTGAGAAACCGGTTAATTTAAAAGAAGGATGTTAAAAATAAAAATAAAAAGAGGGATGTAACATAGATCAGTATTGAGCCAGACAAGAATAGCAAGCTACAGTGAATTATTTGACTTAGCCCTGTGTATTCTCAAGGAAGTACTTGATTTATTAGTTATTGGCCAAGAAGTGAGACAGTAAACTCCTTACTTATCTAAGATATTAGGATTTCCTTAGTTTATATATACAATCTTTAAAACCTATCTTTGCACACAGAAGACCTACAATTGCTAACAGAGTACATTTGCTGATCTACAAGGCTTTGGGTATAACTTAATCATATTCACGTAAATTACTATGAAATATGTTTTCTTTCAGACATGAACTTTCCAATGGTTTTTCAGCCATTTGAATATTAGTTATAGTAATTTTTTTTCTCTGTACATAATTACCATCTTTGTCTTTCAAAGGAGACAGTTTTATGGATGCCAGTATTATAATCCATTGGTTCGGTAATTCTGACCATGTTTAGGCTCAGAAATTAAGCAAGGATATATAGAACATTTTGAACTGAACTGTCTTGGCAAAACAGAATCACACGTGGAACCAGTGGTGCAATTCAGCCGATTCTACCCAGTTCAGGTGAACTGGTAGCAGTGGGAGGCTTCACCCACCCACCTGGATTTCATCCTGTCCCATTTTTGATGCTCTGCACATGTGCGCACGCTCACATTTGCGAACTGGTAGCGAAGGTAAGTTGATTTCACCCCTGCATGGAACACAACTGTTTTGAGCTTGAAACACTTCCAAATTACTCAGATTAGGTGTTTCTCATTCAAGACAATCGATATGTACAGCATGTGGCAGGCCTGGGGCTGTTGACCCTAAAACACGGTCCAGCTCCATTTAGAACGGAGTGTATGGGGTGTTGTTTTTTATCTTTTCTTTTTCCTTGTATTTTATTTTTTTGATTTTATTTCTGTATTATAAGCCGCACGGAGTCCTACGGGATTGGGCGGCATATAAATGTTATTAAACTCGAAACTCGATGTTTTTTTTTTTAAAGTCAAACCAATTGGATTTTTTTTATTTAAATCAGATTTTTAATTTTTTAAATCAAATTTATCTTAAAATGCTTTTGGAGTAAAAATCTATCTAAAGATAGTTTTCTATTTAAGATACATTAATAATTTGGTTTACTCAGCATGAAACGGCACTTACCGTATTTTTCAGAGTATAAGACGCACCTTTTTCCCTCAAAAAAGAAGGTGAAGATCTGGGTGTGTCTTATACACTGAATACAGCATTTTTCACCGCCTGAAACCCTAACTCTAACTCCCCTCCCACAAACACTCTACAAGCCTCCTAAGGGCTATTCATGCCCTTTTTTAAAAAGAAATGGGCCTGTTTTCACGAAAAACAGGCCGTTTTTGGGAGATTTGCATTGTGCAAACACTTTAATTTGCTTCTTCAAAACCTTAGTGCATCTTATACTCCGAAAATACAGTAGTTACGTAGCATGAGGCTCTATATTCTGCAATATCGGGACTGTCGGTGAGTCAACTGCAGGTCAGAGAAGGAGAGATGACAGTTGCTCTTTAAAAATTATGATATAAGTTGACTTGATTTAAATCAAGCCTTTTTATTAGTGATTTAAATCGTGATTTAAATCAAATCCACCATGGTTCAAACATGTTTCAAATGACGAACAATTTCTGCAGGAAATGTTTTGCACAATTCTACTACCAAAATTGAGTCTGATTAATACTTGAATCACCATTAGGACTATAGATATGACTGGAAGGTCAAAATGTCCCAAAAGACAATGGCAATCCACCACAATACTTATATACTAAAACTGTGTGGCTGTGTCGACACAATCACCAAGACTTCAAGCTAGATTTAAAAGTGTCTTTCCTTTAACCCTAAAAAGAACTGCAAAACTAAAAAAATAATAGCAACTCTAAATAGATGCAGTATTTCTCAAGCATTCCATTCAAAACAACAGAAAATTACAGTGTTGTTGTTTATCTCTTGGCCTCCAGAAAGCTTTTTAATCTTCCCACAGTATTTCCATGCTGATTTGTCACGTTCCATATGAAAAAGTCACTGGATAACAGATTCAACAATGCCATAGATTGGAGCTACTTTACAGTTCAAATCAATCTCTAGAATATCTTTAATAATAGACAGGTAGAGCAATGAATGAGAAGCAGCAATAAATGGGAGCTGGAAATTATACTTTTCATGCAAATGCATAGTGTTGTGGCCTGGCAGCAGAGTCAGACGGTGAGGAGGTTGGGGAGGAACATGGGCCAGTCCTGGAGTCTGGGGAAGGCTCTGATGAGGGCTCTGTGTTGGAGGCAGAGAGGGGGCCAGGGCCGTCTGACAGTTATCAGCTGCCTTTAGAATCAGACATCAGTGAGGCAGATGAACAGCTGGAGCCTGTTCCCAGTGTGCGCAGAATTGCCAGATGAAGGGAACAGCTAAAGAGCAGGGGTTGACTTGGGAGTAAGGTCACAGGTGAACAATGAAGGCCCCCTCCCAGAGGAAATAAAAGAGGAGCGAAAGGGGAGTGGAGTTTGCAGGAGGCAATTAGTCCGCTTAATTGGTTCATGACTCTCCGAGACTCCTTGTCAAGTTTTGCAGATATCGGCCTGGCAGCTCTCCAAGCCAGAGAAGGTCTGTGACTGTAAATCCTCCCTTGAAAGACTTTGCTGGATGTGAATGAGCAGAATTCACAGTAAATTAATAAAAGGGTTTTTTGTTGGGACAAGGAATTTGCTTCATGCTCTTGGGAAGCCTCGTCAGAACACACAGTTTGTTTTTTTCAACACAAACTTCCACATGAGGAATTAATGGCTCAAAACAGGCCCAGTTCATAATGAAAAAGATGGAAGCTTAAACTTCTAAACTTTGTGGGATTACCCGGAAACAGATTCCAGTATTTTCATTAGATCTGAAGATTAATGAATGGGGCAAAGCCCACGACATCCTGTAAGAGAACTAGGGCACGCTGAAATGGAGGTTCAACATCCAACTCCACTCCACGACTACGCAATACACTCAGGCTGGATTCCGCCACATCGTGACAGTGCTTCACCTTCAAGGCACGAAGCTTAGGGCAGTACTCAGCCAAGGTCCTATCAAGAGAGAAGGCACAAAACATCAAGATCACAGTCATCTACCAGGAATGAGTCTATTTGAAAACGAAGTGTTACACTTGGAGATCAATGAAGTTGAATCATTTGTCTATAACAGAGGTTCCCAATCTTTTTTTTTTATAATTCTAGATTTTTTTATTTTTTAATACAAATTATACATATTATAGGAACAAAGTGTTGTCTGGGTATTTTTTTTATCTATCTATCTATCTATCTATCTATCTATCTATCTATCTATCTATCTATCTATCTATCTATCATCTATCTATCTATCTATCTATCTATCATCTATCTATCTATCTATCTATCTATCTATCAGATAGATATCTATCTATTAATCTATCTATCTATCTATTATTTATTTATTTATTTATTAGACTTATATACCGCTTCATAGGGCTTTCAGCCCTCTCTAAGCAGTTTACAGATTTTTAGCAAATTGAGTCAGCAAATTGCCCCCACAGTCTGGGTCCTCACTTCACCCACCTCGGAAGGATGGAAGGCTGAGTCAACCTTGAGCCGGTGAGATTAGAACCGCTGAACCTCTCATTTACATAGTCCTATTTACATCATAGTTTTGTTTTCAGTCAAATTATTCTCTTCTGTTGTTTTCATCTTACTACTTATTTTTCTTAATACATAAACAATGCCCCTTCAAAATTACACCAAATTTTCATTTCTTATTTTCTTCATTTATATATTTTATTATAAATAACATACTACTAGTTCAATTTAAACATAGAGAGCATTTCTTACAATTAACAATATACTATAATTTCTTTATTTTCTTAAAACCATTTTCTCTTTGGCTCTCAAAAATTCCACTTTTAATTCTTTTTCTTCTTCTCCCCCTTTCTCCAACCTCTTTTTGGTCATGTCCCACGTAAGCAAAGAAACACGGTGGCTCAGTGGCTAAGATGCTGAGCTTGTCGATCAGAAAGAGTCAGCAGTTTGAATCTCTAGAGCCGCATAACAGAGTCAGCTCCCGTTACTTGTCCCAGCTTCTGCCAACCTAGCAGTTCGAAAGCATGTAAAAATGCTCGAAAAATAGGAACCTCTTTGATGGGAAGGTAACAGCGTTCAGTGCGCCTTTGGCATTTAGTCATGCTGACCAGATGACCACAGAGACGTCTGTGGACATCGCTGGCTCTTCGGCTTTGAAACAAAGATGAGCACCGCCCCCTAGAATCGGGAACAACTAGCACATATGTCCAAGGGGAACCTTTACCTTTACACCTAAGCATCTCTAAAATCCTGATCCCCCCCCGGAGACCTCCCCCCAAAAAACCATTTTTTATATTTAAAAAAAGGGCATGCATAGACTTTAGGAGCCTTATAGAGGGGGCTAGGAGGAAAAAATAAGCCAAAAAAGGGCCCATTTTTTGCTCATTTTTGCCCTCTCCAGCCCCCAGGAGCACTCTGGAAGCCTCCCAATCCCTCCGCACAGCTATTTTTGCAAAGAGGGGGGGGGGGGTTTCCAGAGGCCAAAAATGCTGTATTCAGTGTATAAGACACACTCAGATTTTCACCCTCTTTTTTAAGGAAAAAAGGTGTGTCTTATACTCCGAAAAATACGGTAATTCTTACTACTCAAAAAGTTAACTCCTACTCACATGGAGAAAGCCTAAAAGGCCATTAACTTGGTTTAAACAAGGTTCCAAAGATCATGGCATCCATGAAAGTGAAAAACAAAAGATCAAACTTGGGTCCTGGTTCTGTAGTCTCACTGCCGGGCTTCCCCCAGCAGCCATCCACGCTGTCTCCCCTCAGAGGAGCTCTCCCTGCAACCACCCAGAAGCAAAACCTACAGGAAAGAGAGACTCTGCCAGTCCCATGATCCTTAGTGGGAACACATCTGATTGGCTGGCAGTTGCTCCCCCCAGCTGGGATATCCTTTTCAGACCAGGGCCTAGGACCGTGATGCCGAACCTATGACATGTGTGCCATAGGTGGCACACAGGACCCTCTCTATGGGCATGAGCACCATCGCAAGCTGCTCTTCTGGTTTCTGGCACGCACATGCGAGCTGGCCAGCTGGTCTTCACGAGTGTTGAAGCGCTAGAAAATGGCCTGAAAAACAGCCCAAAACAGGGAGTTTAGTGGGGCATTTTCACACCATTTTTCGGACTGCTTTGGGGCCAAAAACAGCAGACAAACGACCTGAAAATGGCCCCAAAAACAGATATATGTGCACCAGCCAGCTGGTCTTCGGGTTTCCGGTGCTCCAGCACGCACATGCACATGCACACATGTACATTCCGGTTTGGGCACTCGGTGCCGAAAAGTTTCACCATCACTGATCTAGGAAATGCACTTTAACAAAGACAACAATAGGTAAATGAAACACAGCTGTTTCATCACAAATATATAAGAACACTTAGCGGGCTTTCAAAAATTCAGTTAATAGCTCATTTTCGAATTGCCTCCATTAAAAATCAAATTGCCCTCCTGTGGAGCGTGGGGCCCACATTGGGAATCACTGGCCTATAATGTACTTAATAAAAATGTTATAACACTGAACAATTTTGAAAGGTGATTTGTTATGGAAGGAAAATTTAAGTCTGGATTGCCTTTCTGGATGGCTTTTTATCTGCTTAAGCATTCCCAAGCCTTATATTCCTACAAAGTATATGCACTATATGTCAGTCCAGCAGCCATATTTGCTTGTGGATCTCAGGCCTATTCTATTATTCTACTATGCATTTTGTATTGTGGGAAAATGGGAAGGGGATTGTATGGAGTTAGATGCTATGTAACCATAACAAAATTCTTTCTAGAAAGCCAAGGTCATCCTTTGTCTCTGCACCTGACCAGAACTGGATAGATGGAAGCTACCAGCATGGCAGTGGAAGAGTGAACCATGTGATGGACTTGTGGGTGTGAGGGCACAATCTTGAACTTTAAATTGGGTGGGGAAAACCAGGAAGCTTTCAGATTAGGGTTTTCCCAGATGTGCCAACATGGCTCTCTTAATAAATTGGAACTTTGAGCAATACTTTGCCTTGGACTCTGATTTAATTTTGGATGCTATTTGGAACCTGACACTATATATAATAGCTACCGAGATACTTTATGCCTTTTTACTGAAAATCATACATAATCCATTCTTTAGAAGGGCAGACCACTTTGTGCGAATATGCCTCAATGTCAAAAATAACTTCATATTGGAAAAAACACGTCTGATACAGAATTTAAATAATTTATGGATATTAATTCTGCATACCTATCACATCTAAAATTTGGATTATTCTTAATGAAGGATTTTAAAAATAGGTCTTATCTGTCATGTCATAAGTATAGATTTGGAACAGGGCCCTCCGGCTCTTCGCCCAAAGCACCAGGAGGCTGAAGCAGACCCCAAGTTGGAATTTCTGCCCCCCCCTCTCGACTCGCACAAAAAGACCCCGAAGGGGGAGACTCTCTGCATCAACATAAACGTTCATTGCATGTATCCAGCCCAGGGGCCGTAGTTTGAGGACCCCTGATTTAGTGCAATATAAAAAAAATGCAAATAATTTTTCTGCGGACCCCCAAAATTTTCTCGCGGACAACTGTGGTCCACGGATCACCAGTTGGTGACTGCTGGCCTAAAACTAAAAAGATCAAGTCTCCTTCTTCATTCAGCCAGGATACCGTAACAATCTACCAGCCTAGAGCCTACTTCATTAGACTGTTGAGAGGACAAATCTTGCCTGCCATCCTGAGGCCTTTGAAGAAAAGATGAAACATAAACGTACTGCAAAAAAAGAAAGAAAGATATTTTTACTCTACTTATGCACAAATTACCTGATGGAGTTATTCTTAACTCGCAGGCAGCCTGTGAGGTCCAAATGCTCCAGATCAGAACAGGCTTTGGCAACTTCTTCTACGGCCGTATCACCAACATTTGCATTAACAGCCAGCGAAAGGGATTTTAATTTGTGGCATCTTTGAGCGAGGTAGGAAATGGCCTCGTCTTTCAGCTGCCGGCAGGCTGTGAGATCCAGAGATTCAAGCTCTTTGCAGTGGTCAGCGAGACTCCGCAAGGAAAGTCCATCCACCCACTCGCAATGGGCCAAAGAAAGTTGCCGTAAATTGGGGCAGCCCAAAGAGATGGCCACCAAAGCGTGGCGGCTCAGCTGTAGGCAGCCGTTCAATTCAATCTGTTGCAACTGGTGGTTTTGACCAATCACAGGAAGCAGTTCCTTGTCGGATAACCAATCAGAGCAGTTTTGCAAGGCTAGTTGCTGCAGCACTTTATTGTCTTTTAATAGGACACAAAATGCAGGTTTTGGGATATGAGGCCCAACCTAATTATAGGCAAGAAAACAAACCGTTATATCCTGTACTATATGCCTTTTGAAGTCTTACAGTAGTGGCCAAAATTGTGGAAACCTTTTGGGAAAAGTGCATTTTCTAAAACTAGCTAATAATATCACTTTTTTTGGAGTAATGCCATAAAACATCAATGGAAAGATAATTTAATCAAGAATGTAATGCAGTAACTTTTATGAAGGATTTGCTATTAGAATAGCAGTTATAAAGAAGAAAAGTGAAATGAGATATACAAAAATTATCACCATAGAAAAAAACGAGATATACAAAAATTATCACCACGTCAGTTAATTCTTAGTTGGGTAACCTTTAGCATGAATTATGGCTTACCATGACTTCCCATGGAGTGAACCAAGTCTTTTAGCTCTGCAGCTGTTATAACGTGAAACCAAGATTGAATGGTTGCTTCTATTAACTGGGTTTTATTGCTGGGTCGCTTCTGACTAACAAGTTTCTTTAGTCGGTTCCATAGATTTTCAATTTGGTAGTTAAGGTTTGGGCTATTCCCAGGCCATTCCAGCAGTGGAATCTGATTATTTTGAAACTCCCCCAAAAAAGTGGTGCTATTAGCCATCAAACTTCAAAAATACACATTTCCCAAAAGGTTTCCACAATTTTGGCCACTGAAGTTTAGCAATGTAAGAAAATAAAGGAGTACATCAAAATCATCTCAGCATTACCAATCTATGTCGAAGATATTATTAAATAAAGAAAAGGCTATGAACTTTAGAAAAATAGAACAAAAACAAATGTTATCCAGACTTTATCAATAATAAACTGAGTCATGTAAATTCTAACTAGAGAAGCCTAAACGCTATTCGGGTTAAGACATAGCTTATTTTCAACCTATGTTTCAACTAAAAAATTATTTTCAATCTGTTTCAACTAAAAAATTCAACAGAAACAAAGATGATCTGATTTATTTTTCTTAACGAAATCATTTACTTTGCATCTGTGTTTTTATTTTTCTAATAAAATCACCACTAGATTTTAAAAGGCTTAGCAATCGGAGACGTTAATTTAGCCAGTAAATTATATCTCATTCTGTTTTGTCATTTCTGACATTAATCTGAAAATCCCCTCTTTGAAATTTGAGCAGTCGCTAAAATTCGACCTCTAATCTTACGTCCAGAGAATCTGTAATGAGAGAACTTTTTAAAAATTTCTAATACCTGACTAGAATCAAAACATCGGAGGTTGGTAAGGTAAAGCTGGATTAGATTCCGGAAACACTTGCTGACTCTTTGCAGGCTCAAGAGCTGTCGCAGAGGGAGATGTGAAAGAATATGAGGGAATAAGATGTCTTCCCAAGGCAAATCCAAGAAATGTTTCCTGGAATAAAAAGGAGAAAAGAAACAAGCAAGAAAGAAATCTGTTTACACCAAGCAACCTAGAACTAAGGAGAAATTTCCTGACAGTTAGAACAATTAATCAATGGAGCAACTTGCCTCCAGAAGTTGTGAATGCTCCAACACTGGGCGCTTTTAAGAAGAGATTGGATAACCATTTTTTCTGAAGTGGTGTAGGGTTTCCTGCCTAAGCAGGGGGTTGGACCAAGATCCCTTCCAATTATCCTATTCCTATTCCATTCCATTCTCCTCTTCTCTTCTATTCATTTCCTATTCCTATTCCTATCCCTATTTTGTATTCGTTCTGTTCTATTCTATTCTAATTTTCTATCCCTACCCCTCTTCTCTTCTCTATTCTATTCTATATATCTATCCCCATCCTATATTCTATATTCTATTCTATCCCTATCCCTCTCTTCTGTCTTCTATTCTATATATTCTATCCCTATCCCCATCCCCATCCCATATTCTATATTCTATTCTTATTGACCACATGACCACAGAGACATCCCTATGTTCTATTCTATTCTATTCTATTCTCTATTCTCTATCCCTATCTCTATCCTTCTCTTCTCTCCTCTTCTCTCTACTCTCTATTCTATCCCTTTCCCATCACATTCCATTCTATGTTCAATGTTCTATATTCTACTCCAATTTCTATTTCTATTCTATTCGATAGAGCGGAGGTTATACCCTGCTTTCAAAACGTCACAAAGTCCCTATCATCTTTTAGCCCCGAAAACCAAGCCATATCTGCAGCGTGCAAGTCGGCCACCCGGTTACGCTCATCCTCCCCCCGTTTTTTTGCAACAAGCATTTAAATCCTGCAGGGCAGAAGGCAAAAATGCACCCTCTTCTCCGGGGGCGCAGGAGAGGCGAGAGAAGCACCCCTTCCCAAACCTCTCACTCTGCGCCTCCTCCATTCAGGGTGGCCGGCATTCAACCGAGCCGGTGACTCGGGCGGGAGAGACCCATGGCGGTACAAGGCCGCAGAAAGAACCTGGAAACCGCCGTGGGCGCAGAATCCACTCCGACAAAACGACACCAATATCATCATCGCCGCCCTGCGCCAACCTCCCGCTATCCAGCCCAGCCCTCCCCGACTCTGCCTTCGCCAACCTCGCCGATGCCGAAAGGGCAGCCATCCTCCAACACCCGCCGCCGCCGCCACACCTTCCGCGGAAATTACGTTGGGCAGAGGGACGGAAACGGCAACGAGCAGAAGGAGTTCGTAGAGATAAGGCGTGGGGAATGGGAAATGCCGGCAAAACAGCCCCAGCGAAGTTGTGTGAAACCGGTTTTGGGGAGGGTGAAAGAAAACAACCTGCAGCATTGGGCCCGGAAGTCAGATCGAGCTTCGAAATATGGCTGGGAAGGAAGCAAAAGGGTTCCCTTGTAAAAGGACAAGCTTTGAGTCGCCAAAAAACTGGATCAAAGACCGTGGAATGAAGCCAAAAAAAAATCCTAATAAAACGGACTCTTGCTGATTTATTACTTGGAATCAGCTTGAAAACGCCAACAAATATTAAATTTGTGGGCCAGCGCAGATATAACATATATATAGTATGTATTATATACTATAACACACATACACACACACACACACACACACATATACATATACATACATACATACACTGTGTGTGTATATACACATACACGTGTCTGTGTGTGTGTGTGTGTGTGTGTGTGTATTATAATATACACTATATTGCCAAAAGTATTTGCTCACCCATCCACATAATCAGACTCAGTTGTGAGCGAATACTTTTGGCAATATAGTGTATATTATAATGCCTTGGTAAAGCCACACTTGGATTACTGCATTTGGTTTTGGTCGCCACCATGTAAAAAAAGATGTTGAGACTCTAGAAAGAGTGCAGAGAAAGAGCAACGAGGATGATTAGGGGACTGGAGGCTAAAACATATGAAGAACGATTGATGGAACTGCGTATGGCTAGTGTAATGAAAAGAAGGACTAGGTGAGACATGATAGCAGTGTTCCAATATATCAAGGGGTTGTCACAAAGAAGAGGGAGTCAAGCTATTCTCCAAAGCACCTGAGGGTAGGACAAAAGCGATAGGTGGAAATTAATCAAGGAGCTAAGAAATTTAGAACTAAGGAGAAATTTCCTGACAGTTAGAACAATTAATAAATGGAACAACTTGCCTCCAGAAGTTGTGGATGCACCAACAATGGAAGTTTTTAAGAAGATGTTGGATAACCATTTGTTTGAAGTGGTGTAGGGTTTCCTGGGTAAGCTGGGGGCTGGACTAGAAGACTTCCAAGATCCCTTCCAACTCTTGTTCTATTCTAAGCACAAAATTATACTGGTTAGTGCTTTTTCATTTTGCCTTTGCCTCTTCTTATTGAGATCTGCAGAAGGATTGCTAATTATGAGAGGGATCTAGATGTCCTAGTGGACCACTACTTATATATGAACCAGAAGTGTGTGCAGCTGCCAAAAAAACCAATGTAATCCGAGGATGTATCAACAGAGAGATAGCATCAAAATCATATTTGACTTTTGTAAGGGAATTGCGCAGCTGGTGTCCAAATGGAGTCAGAGATGCTGACATGAACTTATAAAAAGATAAAGGTAAAGGTTCCCCTTGCACGTACGTGCTAGTCGTTCCTGACTCTAGGTGGCGGTGTTCATCTCTGTTTCAAAGCTGAAGAGCCAGCCCTGTCCAAAGGTGTCTGTGGTCATGTGGTTGACATGACTAAACGCCGAAGGTGCGTGGAATGCTGTTACCTTCCAACCAAAGGTGGTCCCTATTTTTCTACTTGCATTTTTTACCTGCTTTCGAACTGCTAGGTTGGCAGAAGCTGGGACAAGTAACAGGAGCTCACTCTGTTACATGGCACTAGGGATTTGAACCGGCGAACTGCCAACCTTTCTGATCGACAAGCTCAGTGTCTTAGCCACTGTGCCACCACGTCCCTCCTACACGAACTTATTTAGTTTTATATAAATAAATATATTTTACAACTATATATACACCAAACAAGATAGGCAAACAGGAGAATCATGAGATAAATCACAGGGCACACAGAAGAAAAAGGCGGCAGGGAGAGGGAAACTCCCCCTCCACACCTATAGCAATCAATCACAGTGTGGATTGCCTCACTCTGGTACCCATCAACTACAACTGTGTGTTCTGGCTTACTGCACAACACCACTGCTCCAGCCACTAAATTTAAATATCTTCACACTCCTCCAATTTATAGCTGGACAGCATTTAAACCAAATTGTTTCACAATATCCTTGTATTTCTGTAGACTCAATGGCTTTGTCATGAAGTCAGCCAAATTATCTTCCAGTGGGCAATACATTAGGTCTATTACATTTTCTTTCACTGCTTCTCTGACATTACAATATTTTACATCAACATGTTTGCTTCCGGCCTTTACTCTCTCACCTGTTGCCATTTGTATACATGTTGTGTTATCTTCCAATACTGGTGTATCTCCTTTCACTTCACTCTCCAAAGCCTTTAACAATTTGTATATCGTGTTATCTCTGAACACAACTCTGACAATGCTATGAATTCTGATTCAGGTGTGGAAATGGCAACTGAAGTCTGTTTTCTAGATTTCTGACCAACTAGTGTGTTGGCAAACATTACAACAAATCCTAACATTGACTATCTATTAGCATCATTAGGCTAATCACTGTCCACAAAAAATTTGAATTTCTATTCACTGGATGTTCCCTTTAAAAAACTGAACCAAAGACCATGGAATAAAGCCAAAATCCAAATAAAATGATGCCCTGGAAACAAACATGTTCGACTGATTTATCACAAATATTACAAATATTAAATTTGTAGGCCCACACAGAATATACATTATATAATTGTGGATCAACTATGTAGGCAGACCGTGGGTTCAAAACTCAGGTCCTTCTGATTTTGCGGGTTTTTACATGATAGCATATCAAACATCCACATTGCACGTTGCAAACCATCAAACCGCATTGCAAATCATCAAACCACATTGCACATATTGAAACACATTTGTGTTTGCACATAATAGAAACACAAAATGTGTTTCTTTATGTGCAATGTGCCATGCAACTGTCACAGTAACAGACTCAATAATTTTGATCTCGCTTGAGTTTGTTTAAATTAAAGGTAAAGATTCCCCTCCCACATATGTGAAAGTCATTCCCGAATCTAGGGGGCGGTGTTCATCTCCATTTCAAAGCCGAAGAGCCAGCGCTGTCCAAAGACTTCTCCATGGTCATGTGGCTGGCATGACTATAAACGCCGAAGGTCCATGGAACATTGTTACCTTCTCACCAAAGTGGTTCCTATTTTTCTACTTGCATTTTTACCTGCTTTCAAACTGCTAGGTTGGCAGAACCTGGGACAAGTAAAGGGAGCTCCCTCCATTATGTGGCGTTAGGGATTTGAACAGTGGTGGGTTTCAAAAAAATTTGGAACCTCTTCTGTAGGTGTGGCCTGCTTTCTGGGTCCACTGGTTGAACCTCTTCTAACTGGTTCGGTAGATTTGATGAACCGGTTCTACCGAACTGGTGTGAACTGGTAGGAACCCACCTCTGGATTTGAACCACTAAACTGCTGACCTTCTGATTGACAAGTTCAGCATTTTAGCCACTGAGCCACTGCATCCCCTTTATTAGCTTTCTCTTAATGCTCTCCTAAACTGCAGTTACCTCATTCCCAGGGTCATAGCAGTCAGCCATTTTGTCCCCGTGGTGCTTTTTGAAAAGGCAAGTGGACTTTCTTTGGGGTAGGGGTTTGGTTTTTTTTTTTTAAGATAGTTTGCTTCTTATCCAAAAAGCATCCTCAGTTCTGACTAAATGCTGGGGAATGGAAAGATTTATATTCCTTGTAGTCATCTGGTTGTTAGTACTTTGAGGTCATTAGTTCTCTGAAAGCCATTGAAGCCCCTTGGAGGTTTATCTGTGTCCTCAGGGTCATCTCAATCAGCATGCAAATGGGTGTGGAATCTTCTTGGAACTGCTGAAAGGACAGGAGATAGTTGGTGAAAGAGGGCTGTTCAATTTTAACAGACGTCCTCTTTTATCTGTCTTTCAAACCAGTGGTCTTCTCTATCCAGAATGTGGACACTGCTGTCTTCGCCTAGATGGGCATGGCTGGGTGGGTGTAGCTGCTCACTGCATGCAGTTGACTTGGGACTGTGGAAACAGGACAGAATAAGTCTCAACAGCTGTAACTCGTCATGGGGACAATTTGGTGCCCCACAAGCTCCTTGCCTACCCAAACTGCTGGTAGCCAAGCACATGCATTCAGGCACACACACACCCTGAATTCCAAGTTTGGGGACTTTTATCCACAGACAAGAGGGCCTTCTCCCCAAGTCCAGGCATGACTGCAACAGCTCAGCTGTGGATAAAAGTCTCCAAGCTTGGAATGATGTGTGTATTTGTAGTTGACATACACGGAGATTATACCTCCTCTCTACAAATATTACCCACTGCTTAAATTGTTGAAGCACTTCTGTTTTTAGTAAGTAACAAAACCCATATCTTGAGAAATCATCAACAATTACCAAGGCAAACTTAGCCCCTCCCATTGATGGAGATAGAGGGCCAATTAAATCAGCATGCACTAACTGAAAAATTCTTTCAGATTTTCTCTCGCTTCTTTTTCTGGCAGAATATACATTCGATTTGGCCTCTTTGCAAATAGCACAATCCAAATAGTTGTCACAATCTTTTACATTAAAATTGAAAACAGGTCAGGTATTTTCTGTGAGACTTTAAATCTTGCATGACCCAGCCTTTTTTGTAATAAATGTGTACACTCATTATGCTTTGGTTAATTAGAAATGATTGTCTGCACCAGTGGTGGGTTTCAATTTTTTTTTAGAACCTCTTCTGTAGGTGTGGCCTGCTTTGTGGGAGTGACTTACCGGTCATGTGACTGGGTGGGAGTGGCTTGTCAGTCATGTGACTGAGCGGGAGTGGCTTGTCAATCATGTGACTAGATGGGCATGGCCAACTTGTAAAATGTGGTGAAACATACTTAACAATGCTCTTGCTTAGCAACCAAAATGTTAGCTCAGGAACTCTGGCATTAAAGTGTGCAAGTCTTAAAGCTGTCAAGTTACAAGACCCTCGCACCCCTAACCCTCTAGAAAAAAAACCCCAGGGATGTTCAAACTTGGCAGCTTTAAGACTTTAAGGTTTAGATAGGACTCTTAGAGGTGGGCGGGGCGATTGGTGAGCCCGCCAATCAGTGAGCGGTGGGCGGGGCAAGCATGCGGGTGGGGGGAGGGAGCTGGAACAGGTTCTAAACAGCACAGTAGATTTGTGGAAACTCTTCTATAGAAGAGGTTAGAACTGGTAGGAACCCACCCCTGGTCTGCACACTACTTTGTGGTTCAAAACATACAAACTGTTCAGTTTCAAACCTTGGGCACACAACCTGTTTATTGTCTAAGCGAGACAGACTCAGCAAATAGTGATCTAAATCTGGTACACAGAAACCTTATAAAATGACCTTCATATACATGGTACATATACTGTTCCTTGCCCCTGTACAAACCTTTAAACTTTAATTGCTTTAAACTCAACGTAAATCATTCTAAACTTGATTGTAAAAAATATGATTTCTATAATAGAGTTGTCAAAATCTGGAATGCTCTACCTGATCCAGTTGTCTCAGTTACAAATTTTCACAGTTTCAGTCGCAAATGGACTTCTGTGGATCTTACTTCAGACTTAAGTGGTCAGTAGAGGGGCGTGCATGAATGCACTAATGTGCCTATCGTCCCTGTCATTGTATTTTTTTCTTTTATTCCTGTTCTCATTTTTGTTTGACAAATTCTCTGACAAATACACACACACACACACACACACACACACCAATGATTATTTGTCTGGCTTACATATTCCTGGACAGCTGGTCGCAGACTGGAAAAAAGCTTTGGCTTATTTACAATATGCTCACTTGCTCCGCTGTCCAACAACCAAATGTTTTCAGTATCTTTGCTAGTTGCTGTCACTACAGAAATCTGTGTGTCTTCTTTCTTCCATTGTTGAGCTGACTCTCTCCTGCTTGTATCCTTTAATTTTGTGCTGCTGCAATGATAATAAGGAAAAATGGTTAAGGGATGAACAATCCTTATTTGTATTAATACTTTGCTTAGTTATTTACTAACAATTTTATGGAGCTTATATTTTATTATATACTTTTATTCTATTAGTTTTATCAGTGTTGGGGATGGGGAGACAGGGTATTGTTTGGATGGAGTATTTGGAGTGTACCATTTTTGATTTATTTTGTAGTTTCTGGTATGTAGCTTACACCTGCTTCTCTTTCTTGATCCTGGTTGTGTTTTCTGTGTTTTATCGTTCATTTTGTTGTTTGATGTTACTGGTCATTGACTAAATAAATAAATTTTATATTATAACTATAAATTAACTAAAAGAAGCAAAAGTAACCAGAACAGTGTGCGAAACGTGTATCGACCGAGTGCCCAAACTGCGCACACATACATGCGCAAACAGAAAGGTGTCGGCCAGGGGTGGGTTGCTCCCAGCATTACTACTGGTTTGATGCATGCAAAAATGTTGCTCTGCGCGTGTGTGCATTTGCACAAAAATAGGTCTGTGCCTGCGCAAAATGTTAAAAAAAAAGAAAACAAATTAAATTTGTGCAATTACAATTGTTCTATGCATACGCAGAACCGAAAATCAAGATGGCAGCCCCATAGGAGAACCAGTTCGGGGGTGTGGCAGGCCTGGATTGTTGCCAGTTCCAGCGACCCTGGCTGCCAAACCACTATTGGTTTGGCTGAACTGGTCCGAACCAATAAGAACCCACTTCTGGTGTGTGTGTGCATGCATGGACATGTACATGCGCATGCGCAGCAGAGACCCAAAGACCAGCTGGCTGGTGGGAGGCAGAGCATCCCAACACCAGCAGCGTGGAAAAAAGTAGGATATTTTTCTTTCATAAGCTTCCATTTCGCAGTTTGCAGGGAAACAAAAGTTCATGAAAGAAACACCATGGAGATCCGACCTGGGGTGATGGCATGCATGCCAGCAGAGAGGGCTCTGCATGCCTCTGCCACGCATGTCATAGTTCACCATTGTGGAGCTATAACATTTGCCTTAAAACAGAACACGTGCTGATGTCTTTCCTCTACCCCCAAACCACATTATGGAAATTCAGTAGCAAGGCATCAAGACTGCACTATATTGCCCAAAGTATTCACTCACCCATCCAAATAATCAGAATCAGGTGTTCCAATCACTTCCATGGCCACAGGTGTATAAAATCAAGTACCTAGGCATGCAGACTGTTGTTACAAACATTTGTGAAAGAATGGGTCGCTCTCGGGAGCTCATTGAATTCCCGTGTGGAACTGTGAGAGGATGCCACCTGTGCAACAAATCCAGTTGTGAAATTTCCTCGCTCCTAAATATTCCACAGTCAACTGTCAGCTGTATTATAAGAATGTGGAAGTGTTTGGGAATGACAGCAACTCAGCCACGAAGAGGTAGGCCACGTAAACTCGTCCAATGTCAGTGTGTGACCTCACAAATGCGCTTCTGGAAGAATGGTCAAAAATTCCCATAAACACACTCCTGAACCTTGTGGACAGCCTTCCCAGAAGAGTTGAAGCTGTTATAGCTGTAAAGGGTGGACCGACGTCATATTGAACCCTATGGATTAGGAATGGGATGTCACTTACAGTAAGTTCATATGTGAGTAAAGGCAGGTGAGTGAATACTTTTGGCAATATAGTATATCTTTGGCAATCCATAGAAGTACGAACTAACCAGATGCATAACACATGGTATTGAATGTAGCAGTTTTTTTTTATTAATTTATGGTAGTGTGGTGTATGATTCCAGGAAATTGGTCTGAATAAAGCATAGGTAAAGCATTTCCAAAGCTTAGCATCCCTCAACATGTGATATACAGGTGGTCCACAGCTTTCAACCACAATTGAGCCCAAAATTTATGTTACTAAGTGAAAAATTTGTTAAGTGAGTTTTGCCCCATTTTATGCCTTTTTTGCCACAGTTGTTAAGTGAATCACTGCAGTTGTTAAATTAGTAACTCAGTTGTTAAGTGAATCTTGCTTCCCCATTGACTTTGCTTGTCAGAAGGTTGCAAAAGGTGATCATAGGATTCAGCAACACTGCAATTGTCATAAATGTGAGTCAGTTGTCAAGGATCTAAATTTAAATTACATGGCCATGGGGATGCTGCAACAGTCATAAGTTTGCAAAATTGTCATGTCACTTTTTTTCAGTGCTATTGTAACTTAAAATTATCACTAAGTGAATTGTTGTAAATCAAGGACTACCTGTACAAGATAATAGAATTTTCCCTGAAGTTTATAGTAGAACAAAGATTTACAAGAACAGTTTTTCCTAAATGCCATCACTCTGCTAAACAAATAACTCCCTCAATGTTGTCAAGCTATTTACTAAGGCTGCATTACTATTAATCTTCTCATTGTTCCTATCACCCATCTCCTCCCACTTATGACTGTATGACGTATGACTGTAACTTTGTGGCCTGTAACCTTATGATTTATATTGATGGTTTCCTAGTATGATTTGATTGCTTATTTGTACCCTATGACTATCATTAAGTTTTGTACCTTATGATTTGTTCTTTTCTTTTATGTACAGTAAGAGCATATGCACCAAAGAAAAATTCCTTTTTTGTCCAATCACACTTGGCCAATAAATAATTCTATTCTGTTCTATTCTACTCTATTCTATTCTAAATGTTTTTAAAATGTCAAATATGGAGATGTGAAAGTGATTCTTCAGCCATCTACTATGTTAGTAAAGGGGTATTTTTTGTGTTCTTGCAATAATATGCAATTACATTCCAAAACAATATGAAAAGAGCAGAGAGAAATCATGTTTTAATACTAGGGAAATATTGTCAGAAGGAGGAAGGGAGGGAGACAGAAGGAGGAAGGCAGAAGAAGGAAGGACAGGGAAGATAGGGCTGTTTAAGACTGCCTCTAAACACACGTTTATTAGGAAGTAGTGGAGCTGTTCCTTCAGCACCACGTTACAATCCCAAGGCTGGTTCTTTGCTTTCCCTTATATATTTAGGGTAAGTATATACCGTAAGTTGTTCACTTCTTTAATGAAACTGCCATTGATGCAACTGAATCTACTTTACCCTCTCACTAATAGGCTGCTAAAAACCTGTCTGTTTATTTGAAAGGTAAACATGCTAATTTTGCATAATATCCATCTAAACCAGAAAGCAACTACCTTAATCTCTGGCAGTAATTCATATATTTGTGTATTCTTACATCAGAAATAAAAAAAAACAATCCATCAGATACTGACAATGCACATAGATAGAAGTATATAGAATAGAATAGAATAGAATAGAATAGAATAGAATAGAATTCTTTATTGGCCAAATGTGATTAGACACACAAGGAATTTGTCTTGGGTGCTTATGCTCCCAGTATACATAAAGAAAAATAAAATATAATACATTCATCAAGAATCATAAGGTACAACACTTAGTGATAGTCATAGGTTACTAATAAGCAATCAAATCGTACTAGGAAACTAATAAACCAATACAAATTATAAAGATACAAGCAACACGATTATAAGTGGGAAGGAATATCGAGGAAAGGCAGGTGAGTTTGCTGGGGCTTCACCTCTAATGCGAAACATGTTACGAGCAAACGCTGCAGGGTTTTTATAGTATCAATGATAAAACATGAACATCTCAATTAAATAAGCTGTATATACACGGAGGCGGCGATCCGTACCCCACGCGGGGCCCGAGTGCCAATCCTGCGGCTAGGACTGCCGGTGGCTTCATCCATCACCTCGCACGCCGAGAACGAAGCGCAGGACTCCCCGCGGGAGCCTCTACGGATCTGGCCGGGGTGACGCCCGCCGCGTCACCTGGCTGCGAGGGTCCCAAGCCGGTACATCCTCCCCCGCGCCCCATCTTGTCCCGCCGCCGCTCCCCTTGGGCCTTGCCGAAAGGATCGCGACGCGACGTGGTGCCCTCGGCCTCCCTTCGTCCGCCACGGGGAACCTCCAGCCGTTGGGGTCAAACCCGGCATGAGAGTGCGGGGATGCCTGCCGCAATCTGAGCGCGGCGTGAGCGGCTGCTCGGCAGCTGCTCGGTTGGGGCGGGGTGGGGGCGGAGCAGCTGCTCGGGGCTAGGCTGGAGAAGGAAGGAGGAGGCGGCCGGGTTGCGGCGTCCCCGGGTGAGTAAAGCCAGCTCGAGCTTGGCAAAGGCAGTGCCAAAAGCGGGGGGGGGGCTTCTCCATTGAGGTGGGGGTCCAGAGCCAGTGCACGGGAGGAGGGCGGTTCCCAGCTGAGAGAGGTTAATTTAAGCTATCTGTCGGGCCAGACTTTCCCTGCTTGGGGGGGAGGGGGGAAGAGAGAAAGAGAGAGAGTGAGAGAGATGAGAGACATAAAGACAGAGAGATATAGACAGATAGATAGACAGACAGAGAGAAATGAAATAGATAGATATGAAAGACAGAAAAAGAGAGAGACAGAGATGGAGAGACAGACAGAAAGAGACATGGGTCGCCAGGTAGTTGGTTTGGAAGGTTTCCAGTGAATGCAATGCAAGGGGTGAAAATGAGGCCTTCTGCCTTTCCTTTGTTAGAAGGTGCTGAAAAACATGAAAAGGAAAAAAAAACATGTTTTTTACAATAAGGCATGAAAATACATTGAATTCAATGCATTCTCCTGCAGTGCTTTTAGCAATCAAGGTAGCCTATTTGACAAATGCAGCACAGGATAAGGCGAACAGCAAGTGGACATCTAATGTGCTGATCAGTAAAGATTAGTATGTATTCTGAGGAGGGAGAGAGAGAGAGAGAGATAAGCCCTCTAAGTTGGAATATAAGAACACGGACAAACACAGTGGCTGATTCCCCCTTATTAACGTCAGGTGCACCTTGAGTGAGTCCAGAAGGAAGAGAGGCATTTCCACTGTTCACCCTTTACTCTGTGTAGTGGATTGGACTGTATGTGTATTCATGAATTTCCATCTTTAGAAATGCTGAAGGCAGAACTGAAAAAGACAGTTGTGAAGACAAGTCTTGCTGATGATTTAATAGCTATACAAGGTCCTAATGAGCTCAGATGTTACCTACAAGAATTAGTGATGTCATTCTTTCCCAACCTAAAATTGACCAAAAAATCAGTTCATTAGAAGCAGCATAAGCTTCCTGCTTTTACTAGAACTTGTTTACTGTATTTGATCTTCCAGGAAACTGTTTCCTTGCTGATCCAGATGGATGTCATATCTGTTAAGAGCTGATCCATTGTGAGGATTATCTGATTTTACTCTAATAGGCAGGAGGGGGGGGGAGGGTAAGAACTGAAAATATAGTTATGACTGTACTAAGAGTGAAACTAGAAAACTAGGCAATAAGACAGGAAAAAAGGCTACGGGAACTATATTCTGTCTTTTTCTTGGTTTGCCCTAGTCAATGAAATCATGAAATTTTGTTTTATCATGACAGTATCAGTACATTCCAGCCAATTGGTGAGATATGGCATGTGGGTTTGCAACGTAATCTCTAGGTTAGACAAGTTAGCTTGCATATAATGTGAGCATGGCTGGCTATTGGTTGCATTTGTGGCACACTGCCTAAATAGGATTGATGTTATGCCCTTAACATTAAAGAGAAATGCTGCATGTTGCCTAGGTACTGAAGATAGTCACCTTGTGTATGCTAAACTTACTAAAAAGCATTATGTGAAAACCTCATTTGACAATGCCATGATTGACAGACTGGTTTTGATTGAAGTAGACAACTGTTTTGGGAATCAATAAACTATGCTAACCAAAGAGCCTGCAAGCAGGATGAATGAAATAAAACTAAAATGGGGAATTTTGGAGGAGGAATTTCAGGGATTTGAATGTGAATAATGACATCTTAACCAATAGAAAACAGAATAGAAAATAGAACAAAGAATAGAATGGAATGGAATGGAATGGAATGGAATGGAACGGGGACGGGATGGGATGGGATTCTTTATTGACCAAGTGTGATTGGACACACAAGGAATTTGTCTTTGGTGCATAAGCTCTCAGCATATAAAATTAATTAATGTATAAAAATACATTAATCAAGAATCATAAGTTACAACACTTAGCGATAGTCATAGGATACTAAATAAGCAATCAAATCATAATAGGAAACTAAATAAAACTATATAAATTGTAAAGATACAAGCAACAAGGTTATAGTTATAAGTGGGAGGAGATAGGTAATAGGAAGGATGAGAAGAATAATAGTAACACGGTCTTAATAAATAATTTGACAGTGTTGTGGGAATTACCGGTAGTTGTTTAGCAGAGTGATGGCATTGGGGGCGGGGATGTCTTTGTGTCTAATTGTTCTGATGTGCTGTGCCATACAGCATTATTTTGAGGGTAGAAGTTTAAACAATTTATGTCCAGGTTGTGAAGGGTCTGTAGATATTTTCAGAAGAATTGAAATTGATGATATGAATATAAATGCCAGTTTTTTAGACTAATAAAATGGAAATCATATATTCTGAGAATGTTAAAAAAATGATAACGCTGCGGGTAAATAGAGATTTAAAAAAAAATAAAGATTATGGTTGCTTATGGAGTGGCACTGATATTTCTTTATCATATATGCACATTACATTTGCCCTGACAATTAGAACAATGCAGTAACATTTTCCATGTGCAAAGAGAGAAACAATAGTCCAATATGATTATTAAGTGTACCTGTGAAAATAATTTGGCAGAATTCTAGTATAAGCAAAACTGCTGTGCTGTCTTTAATGTTCTTGTGGGACCTTGTGTGTGTCAACATTTCAGAGACATTTCTTTACCAGATTCCTCAATGCCTTCAAGAGTGACACAATAAAACACTAGGACAATTCTGAGCCACGGTGGTGCATTGTTAGTGTGCAGTACTGCAGGCTACTTCTGCTGCCTGCTGCCTGTCTGTAATTTGGCAGTTTGAACCTCACCAGGCTCAAGGTTGACTCAGCCTTCCATCCTTCCGAGGTGGGTAAAATGAGAATCCAGATTGTTGGGGGCATTAGGCTGACTCTGTAAACTGCTTAGAGAGGGCTGTAAAGCACTGCAAAGCGGTACATAAGTCTAAGTGCTATTGCTATTGCTAAATATTGAGGGATGTATCTACCTTGAAAATAGCTCATGTTGAATTGTATAATATAATCAAACACCACTACAGGAGATGTTTTAAGACATTTTATATTACATCATAGGCTGTGGTAATGTTTATGTCATCAAATGTTCTATAAAATTTGTCAAATTTCAATTCCTTGGGAATCATATAGGGTCTCTTGCTTGAGCAGGGGGTTGCACTAGAAGGTCACCAAAGCCCCAACTCTTGTTATTCTGTTTTGTTCTGTGATCTTAGATCCTTCTCACATGTGTGCATTTGGTTTTTCTTGCCTAAGAACTTGTTTTTCTCACCACTAAATTACATTTGTTGGATAAGGCTCAATGTTCAAATTTGTCAAGCTATTTCTAGCTCTTGAGAAATGGGAGAGTGCTGCAGGAATTCAGTGTTCAGCAGAGTGATGGCATGAGGAGAAAATATCTTTATGTCTGGTTTTTTTGGTATGCAATGCTCTATAGCAGCGCCTGAGGGGAGAAATTGAAATAGATTATGTCCAGGAAGTTAGGGGGCTGCTGTTATTTTTTCAGACCTCTTTCTCTTTTGTGCAAGTACACAGATCCTCAATGGAAGGAAAGGCTGGTTGCAATTGTTTTTTCTGCAGTCCTAATTATCTGTTGAAGTCTGGACTTGTCCTGTTAGGTTGCTGTGCCAAACCAGACAGTTATTGAAGTAGAAATGACAGACTCAATAATTCCTCTGTAGAACTGTATCAACAGATCCTTGGGAAGTTTGAGCTTTCGGAGTTGATGCAAGAGGAACATTCTTTGCTGTGCTTTTTTTATGATAGTTCTGATATTAGATGTCCATTTCAAGGTGTGGGATTTGAAATAAACCAGATTTTTTTTTCCATTTCCACAATATTGATGTCAGGCGTGCTGTGGGCCAGATGTCTGTCTCTTTGGATCCAAAAGTTCCACAGGATCTTGACCTGTTCATTTTCAAGAAAATTTGTCAACTTGATGTTCCAATGGTTTTTACTGTATTTGAACTCAAACTTCGGGCAAAGTTTCCAGTGTATGATTTTGGCAACTCAATCATGATTATTGTAGATAGTCTGTGAAATTTTGCTGCAGTCACTGATAAGGTGATCTACTGTTTCATCGTTCTCATTGCATAACTGACATTTGATGTTGTTACTGACATGTTGAATTTTTGCTTTCATGGAATTAGTCTGCAAAGCTTGTTCTTCAGCAGTCAAAATGAAACCTTCAGTTCCTTTCTTTAGCATTCTTGATCTAAACCAGCTGTGTTAATTTTGTATCTGCCTTTCCTTTAATGTCCTTCAGGTATTGACTATGCATAGGTTAGAGGGACGTGGTGGCTCAGAGGCTAAGATGCTGAGCTTCTTGGTCAGAAGGTTGGCAGTTCAGCAGTTTGAATCCCTAGCACCATGTAATGGAGTGAGCTCCCGTTACTTGTCCCAGCTTCTGCCAACCTAGCAGTTCAAAAGCATGTAAAAATGCAAGTAGAAAAATAGGAACCACCTCTGGTAGGAAGGTAACAGTATTCCGTGCTCCTTTGGTGTTTAGTCATGCCAGCCACATGACTACAGAGACGTCTTCAGACAGTGCTGGCTCTTCAGCTTTGTAACGGAGATGAGCACCAGCCCCTAGATTCAGGAACGACTAGCACCGATGTCCGAGGGGAACCTCTACCTAAGATTAGGATTTAGGATTTATTTCATTTATATGCCGCCCTTTTCCCCGAAGGGGACTCAGGGCGGCTCACAACTCAGTCAAGGGAAACGAGGTACAAACGGGATAAAAGACAAACAAACAATACACAATTTAAAAACACACAACAACCATACCATTCGAGAAGGGGGGGGCAGAAGCTCTTTAGCCCCAGGCCTGCTGGAATAGCCAGGTTTTGAGGGCTTTGCGGAAGGCCTGGAGGGTGGTGAGGGTCCGAATCTCCACAGGGAGCTCGTTCCAGAGGGTCGGAGCAGCCACAGAGAAGGCTCTCCTCTGGGTAGTCACCAGTCGGCATTGGCCGGCGGATGGAATTCGGAGGAGGCCTAATCTGTGGGATCTAATCGGTCTATTGGAGGTAATTGGCAGCAGGCGGTCTCTCAAGTACCCAGGTCCAATGCCATGAAGGTTTCTTTTTCCAGTTAGAAACTCAATGCTCAATTGTTTCCATTTGATATTTTGCTTTCAAACTTGTTGTTTACAAGAGGTTTCCTTTGTTCACATCCTTCAGCAAAGGCTCTTTTGCTTTTTTGTGTGTTGTCATTTAAAACTTGTTTTTCCTCTTCTACATCTTTATTTCACCTGTAAGAGTCCTCTGCCAACCTGAGATCTTGGCAAGTACAATAGATCAATATCACTTTTTGGGTGCAGAGCATGGTGCATTGTCATTTGTTTTCTTCTCTTTTGATCCAAGTTCTTGAAAAAGTCTTTGGTAATTTCTGGATGTAGCTGCTAGTTTCAAAAATGTATAAGCATTTCTCAATCCAGCTTTGTGGAACAGAATCAAATGTTTTCTTATAATTAATCAAGGCCATGAACAGATTTGTTTGTCTTTAAATTCTTCAAAATCAGTTTATCTTTTCAGTTGGTCTTTTGTTCCTCTTGAGTTTTTGCAACACCATTTCTGTTCTACAGGTAACAAATCCTTGTTTCATTCATAAATTATGTTTGCAATAATGCCTCCAAGTAATTTGTATTCTGTTGGCAGGCAAGTCATTGGCCTGTAATTTTCAGATCTATTTCCCTTTTCCGCACCATTCTGAATCAAAAAAGTTCTTCCAGTTGTTAGCCATTTTTCATTTTCCAGTGTTTCCAGAACCTGATTCATCTGGTTTGCTAATCTTGCATGCAAACCAGGGGTGAAATGCTACCAATTCGGACCAGTTCACCCAAAGTGGTAGTAAAAATGCTACCTGTTCCCCTGAACCAGTAGTAAAAAAATGCGAGGGGGGGGATCTGCTGTGGCACACGGTTTATATTAGGTAGAAAGCAGGATCTCCTGTTACCTAGCTAATCTAAATTGCGTAGCACAGTGAATTCTCCCCCTTGCTGTTTACTTACCTTTGCAGGCGCTCTTACATTGCTATCGAACCGGTAGCAAAGTGGATTTCACCCCTGATGCAAACATGTTAATGATTTTAACCAGAATCCATGCAGCTCATCTAAATCATGGACACTCCAGTTCTTGACCTTTTTTTGCACCATTTTTTTTTGCTATGTGAACATCTTCTATTCTAGTCACTTTTACAGAACTTTCAACCTGCTTGATCCACTTTGCATTCCCATTGTGCTTCTTGTTGTTTTCCCACATGTGCTTCCACAATTTCAGGGTATTTTCTTAGGTTTTTCACTTGTGGCAGCACCATATCCACTTTCAAGGGTCTTAGAGAAATAATGCTGGTTCACTTGAAATTGTGAATTTTTAAATTTTATTTAGTTTGTCAAACATGTACAAGATAACAGTTATAAGTATAAAGATGAACATTAACACAGGAAATGGGTACAAATAAATGGGGACAGTAGGACAGGGATGGAAGGCAAACTGGTGGGCTTATGCACGCCCCCTTTACAGATCTCTTAGGAATGGGTTGAGGTCCACAGTAGACAGTTGAAGGTTGAAGCTATGTGGGTTTGAGGATGTAACAACTGAGTCAGGTGGAGCATTCCAGGCATTGATCGTTCTGTTGCTGAACTTTCATTGTCAACCTGTATCTTTCTAGTAACAAAACAGTCTTATCTCTCTTGCCAATTGTGGTGTCAGTCTTCTTTTTATCTCCTTTATAAGGTTTTTATAGATTTCTCTCCGCACTTTGTTGCTTGAAGGATCTCTCAGGTAATCTCGTTGCCCATCAGCTGCTACTAAAATTAGCTTGTCTTTGGTTGTCAATCTTGCTTCTGAAAAAAATTCTCTTCTTAAGTCCATCATCATTACTATTTTTTTTCTTCTGTGTCCTAGAATCTGGGGTAGAGATCCAATTCGTCGAATTCCCTTTTCCATATTCCCTTCTTTCCACTTTCACCCACATTTGCTCCATTAATAAATTCATCTATTGTCTTATCTTTATCTTCTATATCTTCATTCTCCCCTTTAATTTTGGGGGCTCCAACCCCATCATCTTTTGCTGTGAGGAAGACTAGTCTTTCCAACTTCTTCTCAATTCTCTCATATCCTTCCAATAGATTTTGAATTCCAGCCAAGATATTTTGGAATTTTAAGGTTTCCTCATCTGAATATTGATCCATGTTTCCAAAACAAAAGAAAGAAAGAATAAAAACTAATAGCCACTGCCATTCTAGCCTTCCAGGCCTCTTCTATTTTTTATTTTAGATTGACTTGAACACAAGTTCTTTTATGCTCTTCAAAGAAGAAGGGTTCTGTTCCCCCCCTCTTTCTTTCCCCTGCCAACAGAGTTCTCAAAGGCACCTGTGAAAACAATTCGTGACCTTGGCTCTTTATCAGTTTCTGTAAACAAGTTGCAAACCCTTCAGCTACAAAATCAGTGAAGTCAAAGAAGGAAAGAAAAGAGATACATTGTTTCAAAAACCCCAGGCTCTGATCTCCAAGTGGCAGTGTGCTACTTTTCACTTTCTAATATTTATTTCTGGCTTATAGAAAACAAAGTTCTTTAGATTTATTTTAGTGAAATTTAATAACAAGTAATAGGAAGAATTGTTAAAATAAGAAGGAAGGTTTTAATCCAGAAGTCAAAAAATAAAGCAACAAAAAGCAGAAGAAGAAAAAATAAATCTGTTCACTTTAAGAGGAGAAATAAGAAACGTTGCGAGCACTTCACAAAGAATAGTTACAAAGAAAAAAAACTTTTCACAGCAATCCAATTAGGGTTAATTTCGCTGCTCAGTTCTTTTGCTTAAGGATCTAATTTGGCTTTAAAGAAAATTTTCTTTGGGCAGTCTTTCGCAAAATAGAAAAAGTACCTCACCAGATGGACTCACTTTCTCTTTTCACTTCCTTCCTTCCAGAGCATCCCGATTTCATTAGCCTGGGGACTGCCTGTTTACTGCTGGCTTGAAGCGCTTCCCTTGGGTCAATCAGGGACTTTGCGATGTCCCTGAGACCAGCAAGGCTTTGTCTTCCTGATCACTGTCTCTATGGAATGGTTTAGGTCTCAATGGAGCATCCAGCGGCAAAAGTGGATTTTCCCCTTTGTTTTTCCCTTCTTCATTGCTTTATTCTTTCCAATTTTCAAGCCCAATTCTTCAGTAGTAACATAAGCTGCTGTTTACATTTAGCTGATTTGTTTTTGCTCATGTTTCTGTTGGAATAGTCTGCACAGCTTTTATTTATTTATTTATTTATTTACTTGGGGTTTTTATATGCCGCCCAATCCCAAAGGATTCTGGGCGGCTTACAAGAAATATAAAAACATAATGACAAAACAATTTAAAAACAACAGACACCCCTCATACATTCATTCTAGTTGGGGCTGGACCTCCACAGTGAGGTCAACAGCTCCAGGCCTGCCGGAACAGCCAAGTTTTTACGGCTTTCCTGAAGGCCATGAGAGTGGGTATGGTCCGGATTTCCGGGGGGAGCTGGTTCCAAAGAGTCGGAGCAGCCACAGAGAAGGCTCTCCTCCGAGGGCCCGCCAGCCGACATTGTTTGGCCGACGGCATCTGAGGGAGGCTCAATCTGTGGGATCTTACTGGCCTCTGGGAGGTATGTGTCAGTAGGCGGTCTCGAAGGTATCCTGGCCCTAAGCCAGGGCTTTAAAGGTAATAACCAACACCTTGAATTGAGTCCGGAGACCAATTGGTAGCCAGTGCAGCTCACGGAGGATAGGTGTAACATGGGTGTACCTCGGCACACCCAATATCGCCCGCGCAGCCGCATTCTGAACTAACTGCAGTCTGAACGCTTTTCAAGGGTAGCCCCATGTAGAGCGCGTTACAATAATCCAGACTCGAGGTGACAAGGGCATGAGTGACCGTTAGAAGCGCATCCCGGTCCAAATAGGGCCACAATTGGTGCACCAGACGAACTTGGGCAAAGGCCCCCCTGGTCACAGCCGACAGATGATGTTCCAATTTCAGCTGCGAATCCAGGAGGACTCCCAAATTGCGAGCCCTCTCTGAGGGGCATAAATTTTCACCCCCCAGGGTTAAGGATGGACTGTCCAAGCAGTCCTTCGGGGGCAACATCCAAAGCCACTCAGTCATACTGTTCAAGAGCTTCTACTTCAAAAATTACATGCCCCTGGTTCATAAGTTTTTCTTCATTGATTTCCATATCTGAGTGATTCACCTTCCAAATCTTGAACATGTGTTTTTGAAATCCACATTTTATTGGCTCAGATCAATAATAAGGTAAAGGTAAAGGTAAAGGTTTCCCTCACAGATAAGTGCTGGTCGTTCCTGATTCTAGGGGGTGGTGCTCATCTCTGTTTCAAAGCCGAAGAGCCAGCACTGTCTGAAGACATCTCCGTGGTCATGTGGCCGGCATGACTAAATGCTGAAGGTGCACCGAATGCTGTTACCTTCCTACCAAAGGTGGTTCCTGTTTTTCTACTTTCATTTTTATGTGCTTTCGAACTGCTAGGTTGGCAGAAGCTGGGACAAGTAACAGGAGCTCACTCCACTATGCAGCACTAGGGATTTGAACCACTGAACTGCTGACCTCACTGATTGTCAAGCTCAGCATCTTAGCCACTGAGCCACCGTGTCCCTAGATCAATAATAAGCTTCCATAATTGAGTAATTGTCTTCCTTTGTCCAGAGTTTTAATTTTTTTGTTCATCTTCCAGTTGCCTGTCAACTCCATGCCCTGGTTGCCTAGCAGAGGGAGCTGAGCCCTGTGGCATATTTTTCACTGAAAACTCAAGAGCCATAGTATTCAATGTGAGTCTTGTTGATCCAGGCAATATTCAATCCAGCATAGAATTCCCTTGACTTGTTTTCACCATAGATTAAATGGGTTTGGAGCAAGCTTATTTTGACTCTTCAACTGAGCACAGAAGCCCCCCCCCCTCCCAACAAGGTAAAATTCCTTTGGGGTTGCATTTGTATTATTATTATTATATATTTTATTCATTAAACATGAAACTCAATCAACTGAACATTTAAAAATGCATCACAAATACCATTGACTGGTGCTAATGGTTGATACAGGTTTCTGCCAGCATCCAAGGTATCAACCATGTACCTTCTTAAAATATAAGATGTTCCGAGCAGCACAGTTTTTTGCAGTTTCGCAAAAATTGCAGGAAGCTTCCTAGCTGCAATTTTTTATTGCAAATTGCAGGAAGCTGCAATTGCAGGAAGCTTCCTAGCTGCAATTTTTTATTGCAAATTGCAGGAAGCTGCAATTTGTTGATATATAAAATTCTTGGGCATGGTACCAAGTGCCCCGATGACAATGAATATCACTTTTACATGTTTCATCCATAATCAGGTAGTTTCGATGGCCAGGTCATGGTATTTCATGATTTTTTCCCGTTCCTTTTCTTCGACTCTCTTCGACGCAGTATCTCCTGGTACTGCGATGTCAATAAATTGTACGTTTCGGCCCTCTACAACTATGATATCTGGCATGTTGAGTTCCAAATGATGATCTATCTGTATTCAAAAGTCCCACAAGGTCTTCACTTTCTCATTATTATTATCATCATTATCATCATCATCTTCATCATCTTCACAGTCAGCCATAATTCAGTTTGGGTTTGGCATTTTTGTCTACCTAGTGAGTCCTTAGCAAGGACCTGGGATAGGCAGATCTGGATGTTTGATGGTGTTACAGATCTCATTGCAGGATGGAAACTGTCCAAGTAAAGCCACCTTCTGCAATTGACTGGTAAATTTGTCAATGCCTATGGTGTTCAAGTGGTGCTTCAGTTGTTTTGGGGTTATTATCATTATCTTGTATTCATTAAACATGAAACTCAGTCAACTGAACATTTTAAAATGTATCACAATACCATTGACTAGTGCTGATGGTTGATACAGATTGCCGCCAGCATCCTGGGCATCAACTAAGTACCTTCTTAAAATATACAATGTTTTGAGTAGCGCGTTTTTTTGCAATAACACCAGTGGAAACTGCAATTTCTTGATGTATTTTGGAAAATTCTTGGACATGGTACCAAGTACCCCGGTGACAATGGGTATCACTGAGGGTGTGCCTGACTATGCTTACTTCCTGCTCAAGGCTGCTGCTGCTGTACTCACTCTCCTTGGCCAGAAAGAGCAAAGTCCATGGGTGAGAGGGAGGCCTCTGCAGGACCTGAATCCATAGGGTTTTAGGAATGTACAGCTTGTCTCCTTTCCAAGCTAGTGTCAACTTTGAACCAAACCTGGCAGAAGCCATTTTACTGCTCCTCAGTTGCCACACAGAAGGGGAAGGGGGGGAGGAGGTTGGAATACCTTGCTTGACACAACAGAGAGCTTTCTCGTGAGAACCAAGGTCATCTCCATGGGGAATGGATAAGGTCGGGGAAGGAGTGCCTGGAGGGGCCCACCACTTGACCTAATTGGCCAATGTGACTGGGGACACTTGGGGATGGGTTTATTTCCTCTTTTAATTATACTGAAACAATGGGAATTATTTAGAGTTGGTTTTCCTATGAAGCAGTGTTGATATGATGTACTCAATCAAGAAGTCCTTTGAGGTGGATTCAAGTCTCAGAGTTCTGATTTGTTTGGGTTCATTAGTCAGAACCTTGACATTAAACCAACTCTCTTAAATCTGCCCCCAAAAAGGGGCAACCTTCCAGGGTCTTGAGCCCCAGCTACCCACACAACAGCACTGGGAGGACAGCAATGACTCAGGGAAGAATTGGAGATGGAAAAGATAGGGAAGATGACTACCAACTCCAGCACAACCCTGGCCGGGGCTGCGCCATCAGGGAGTCAATCCTCCCACTGACAACTAGACTGAAGATTCATTTGGAGAGGATCAAAGGGCCAGCAAAGCATGAGGATGCCCTAGCCACAGAGCACCTCTACTGAGAGGAGAGGGAGGCCTGATGCAGGGGGGTGCTGAAGGTGGCCGAAACAGAGTTCCCCCTGAGATCGCCTCGAGATGGGCAGAGGGAATGGAAGTACCTAACCACCCTTCACAGACCATCGGTCAAGCAGCTGAGGGAGAGGATCAACCATATGGAGGTCTGAGGAATGGAGCCAATGCACCGACCAGGCCCACCTGTGGGGACAGCGGCTTGGGCAACTCAACCACTCTTAGCCTGCTGAAGCCCAAGCCCAACCTCGCTAGCCCAAGTGGCCAGTCGCACTCCCTGACTACAAGCAGCAGGGAGTCCAGCCCAAAGGTGAAACCGCCCACGATACCAGTGAACAACGAGTCCAGCGGGCCAACTTCAACTCCCCTCCAGATGGCACTATGTCCCTGCCTACCCATTGGACATAGTGATGGTGAATGCCATAGCTGCAAACCTGGAGGGAGACTCCATGGTGTAAGTGACACAACTACATGATGAAGATGCACCAGAGCTGGGGAACATCGATGCATTCCTAGAGGACCTGAGAACTAGATTTGAAGATGACTCACAAGCCTTAAAAGTTGAAGCAGAAATCCGAGACCTGAAGCAGAGGGGGCAGCCCGTGAAAGAATATGTTCAGGAGTTCCACAGGGTAACTGGCAAAATGAGGCAGTGGTCGGGCTGACTGTTGGTCTACCACTTTAAAGAAGGTTTGGACCAAGAGCTACTGCGGGCCTGCCTTTGCTGGGGAGTCCCCGAACGAACCCATGAGTGGTACCAGATGGCTGCAGCACTATACCTCAAACTGAAGCAGTGCAAGAAGCACAGCACACCTGAACCAAAACCCAAGAGAAACCAAGAAAGCCACTGGTTTGGTCGATGAATTACTCCACCCACCAGCCCTCCCTCTACCCTGCTCAGAGCCCCCATTAAATGCTTCAGGGGCAGCCAGCAAGGCCATAGAGCTACTGAATGCCTGGCACTCGCCCCAGACAAAAGCAACCCCTGCCACATTGACCAGACCAAAAAAGCTGCTGCAGAAAGCCTGGGAAAAGTCAAGCTTGACATGCCAGGCCGTTGAGGTCTCCTCTCCCTCAAGTGAGAGAGAGGGAACTCCGACTGAAAAGGATTAGCATCCTGCTCTTACGACAGTGAAGATGAGTGCAAAAGTGACCTGATGGTAAGTGAAGCCATCCACCCCTTTGCCATCCCCGCTAAAATTGTGGTGCCAAAGAGAGGAATTCGGGGAGAGGTGGATGCCCTAATAGACTCAGGCTGCACCTGATGCCTAAATTAACCTATCCATGGTGCTGAAGCTAGGAATCCAAGCAAAAAAACCTGCCTAAAGCCATGAGGTTCGAGCAGGTTGATGGAGCAATGATAGGAAGGTCCCCTGCAACTTACCAGTGTGGCTAGGGTTGGGCCAACATTGGGAGACTATCCAATTTGTAGATAGTTCCGAAAATGACTGAAATAGTAATCCTGGGGCTGCCTTGGCTAGACAAATGGGGCCCGATGATCTGGTGGAAAGTGGGGAAACAGGAAGAACCACTTTTACTACCTAGGCCCGTGATGGCGAACCTATGGCACACGTGCCAGAGGTGGCATGCAGAGCCCTCGCTGTGAGCGCACTGTCGCCAGCTGCTCTTTTGGTTTCCACCACGTACATGCATGCCAGCCAGCTGGTCTTTGCTGGAGCGCCAGAAAACATCCTGAAAATGGCTCAAAAAACAGCCTGAAGTGGTCAAAAAACAGGCCATTTTCCAGACCATTTTCCAGGCTGTTTTGAGGCCATTTTTTGGAAATGGAGCACCTGAAAACAACCCCAAAATAGCTTGAAAATGACCACAAATCAGGCATGTGTGCGCCAGCCAGTTGGTCTTTGCCAGAGTGCTAGAAAACAGCCTGAAAATGGCCGGAAATAGCCAAAAAACAGGCCATTTTCCATGCCATTTTGGGGGAATTTGGGGGGCTCTTTTTTGGCCATTTTTAAAAACAGCTTGAAAACATCCAAAAAACAGGCATGTGCGCACTGGCCAGCTGGTCTTTGGATTTTCAGCACTCACACTTACACTGGAAAAGGTTTGCCATCACTGATCTAGGCTATTGAGTGAGAGGGAGGATTTGGACCCTGGAAAAGTAAAAGCCACCCTGGAATGGCAACCCTCTTGAACCTGTAAATTCTGATATCTCCTTGGTAACCTCTTCTACTCTCTAGCCAGTACCTGTTGGGATGACCTTGGTTCCCATGAGATAGTAAGTTGTTGATGTCTGGTCTGACATTCCATAGCTCCCCCCCCCAAAAAAAAGTGTGCCAGAAATTGAGAAAAATGGCTGTGACGGGCCTGATCCATTTCAAAGTTGACATATAGATTCCATGGAGTCCCAGAAGGCATCATATCAGACCACAGAGTTCAATTCACTTCACAGTTTGCTGGGGGGGGGGGAGTGAAGGCGCAAATGGGATCCTGGAGCACTAGGCTTTCTGAGATAGTAAAAATCACTCACTTAGTCCCCCAAACCCCTTTTTTATTTAAACAGCTGTGAATTATGTTAATTCACAGTCCGTAAAGATTCACAAACAGTTTGTGAGGAGTCCGACGAAAGTCTGCCACAGTCTTTCAGGGTAAGGTTGATAAGGATCCACCTTTATCTCCCTTGAAATGCTTTCCAATTAGTTTTGCAAGGCCAAATGGAGCACAGAGTCAAAACGGAGTTTCAGAGTTCAAACTGACCAGAATGAACAAAATTGCTTCCTGAAAAGGCTCACATCATTTTGGTTCTCCTTTATGTCCCATGTTCATCTCTAAGCCTTACTCCTGAGTTGCCCCTTTTGTCTTAACTGTTCTTGCCTTCTGGCAGCTCTGCGCATGCATACACTGGGAACAGGCTCCTTCTGCTCCTCTGCCTCGCTGATGTCAGACTCCAGAGGCTCTGGAGGGAGCACATAACTCCCAGCCCCTCTCTGCCTCTGATGCAGAGCATCGTCTGAGCCTTCCCCAGACTCCAGAACTGGTCCATGTTCCTCCCCAACCTCCTCACTGTCTGACTCTGCTGCCAGCTCCGCAGGCCACCGGCAGACCACAACACAGTAGCTAAGATGCAACATTAGCTACCAACAAGACAATTGGGTTGACTTCTCCCCTTTCTCAGATGCAACCTGCAATAATTTAGTGCATTGCACCACTAGTTTCACCCCTTTTAAAATTTCATCTGGGCAGGACTTCGTAGCTATGCCCAAAATGTCTCAAATCAAACCATAAATGTCATCACTAGCTGAATGGGTCACCCAACTATAGAGCACCTGGCCAGTGGTTTGCAAAGTGCCAGAAGAGGTGCAGGAAATATATTAAAAAATGGATAAAAATGTTCCAGACACAAAGACTTTAATGTAGGTGACAGTCTACCATTCCACTATATAGTTGCAGTGCAGGCAGAAATCGAAAAAATGGGTCCCAACTACATTGGTCCTTTCCCTATCACCAAGATTATTAACCCAGTCACCATTCAATTAGACCTACTGAAATCTCTTAGATGCGTCCACCCAACTACAGTTTTCCACTGTAGCCTTTTGAAGCCAGCAATCACTTCTCCCCTAAGTCTGGCAACAAAACCACCACCCTCTCCCCATTTTAATCATGGGCGAACCACGCTTTGAAATTAAAGAAATATTGGACTCTCACAAACAGAGGAAAAATCCAATGGAATGGAATTGCATGGAAACACTTTCTCCCATCAGAGATAGAGTGGGTGAACCAGAGGTGGTATTCTCCAAGTTTGCATCGGTTCGGGCGAACCGGTAGCGGTGGTGGTGCGAGGCTCCACCCCACTCACCCAGATGTCATCACAGACCTTCTGCGCATGTGCAGAAGGTTCTGCGCATGCCCAGATGTGTTGCGCGTGAGCTTAGCGAGCTCTCCCACTACCGAACCGGTAGTGAAGAAACCATTAGTGTGGTGAACACACAGCATGTCCAAGCCCCAAACGTCTTCACAGATTGCGCAGCAAATATCCAAACAAGTCCCATTGAAACCAAACTAATTATTCCCTTCATGTTTTGTCTCTGTTTCTTTTCTTGCAGGACTAACGCCCCTGTCAAGGGGAGGGGGAATGTCAGATCTGCCATCTTCAGCTGTTTTGCTTTGCTTCATTGGCATCCTGCCATAAAAGGAAGAAGGGAAGGGAAAGGATTTGGGAAAACCTTGGCTGGAGAGAAGGAGACAGATGAAGGGAGCAACAAGCTGAAAGGAACCAGAGGTGTGAAACTGGAATAAACCAGCCTCCAAGGATACGTGGTCTAGGAACGGAATGTGAAACCATTTTGAGAAGTGCCCAACTTGAAAGCAGTTCCCAAAACATCAAACCAGGATGCTACTGGACACTGTTGAACTGGTCAAGAGGGGAGGGCCATGGAAAGGGGGGAAATGTAACCCCTTGCATGGAAATATTCAGATCTAGCTTTTCTTTCATTGCAACCACTGATGTTTAGTAAAAGAACTTGTCACTTGAACCAAATTGAGTTGAGGGTCTTTCTTTCCTAGGGATTTAACTGGGGCAGGTCTGACAAGGGCATAGCGGCATCTTGTTTGCAATTTATGAGTCCGCCATCCCATCTCGCATTCCTTTTGTCATCTTCCATTGGGCGAAACAATATCTCATAGGACACCAATTTTTGAATCAAGGTACTTCAAATGGACTAATTTAAAGAAGGCATCCAAAATCTAGAATCTTTTAATTCCATAGGATTGAAATCTCAAGTTTCCTCACAGCAATTGTACTGGCAAAGTTGTGGTTGTTGCAGTGCCGTCCCGTAGTACTGTCACAATCACCATTTGTTCTGTTAAGATACACCCTGTTGTGCTGTTAAATGGCTTCTACTGTACTGCAGTAAAATGGATTCTACTGTAGAGCACAGTGGAGTTGCCATAGTAACGGCTTCACAGAACTCAGATCTGCCATCTTCAGCTGTTTTGCTTTGCTTCATTGGCATCCTGCCATAAAAGGAAGAAGGGAAAGGAAAGGATTTGGGAAAACCTTGGCTGGAGAGAAGGAGACAGATGAAGGGAGCAACAAGCTGACAGGAACCAGAGGTGTGAAACTGGAATAAACTCCACAAGGTGGCTCCCTCTGGTAAGGGGGAATATCCAACATTAGACATTACATTTGGTCCAGACATTTTTCCCCTATAAATAAAGACTCAGGCAGTCAGTAATAAAAACACTTCTAATTCTTCTCAGACTTTAAATGAGTCAAGTACGAAGTCTCAACCAAAAGAAAAATTGTTAGAAGCAATTAAACTGTCACATGGAGATGCTCTCACTTCTCCTATTCACTAGCTCAGGTGAACTCACTTGCTGAAATCTAGCTGCCATATATTTCTGAGCCTGTCCATCATTTATTTTCAAGGTTGCATTTCTAGAGACAAATTACAATATTCCAGTTTAACATTTTTACTGAGTTTTACAAAATGTTGTAAAATACAAAAGTAAATAGAAAAGCAGTGGGGGGGGAGCGGGAACAGAAGTGAGGAGAGATAAGGAAAAAAAGGGAAAAAAAGAAGCATTGACTTCCGAATTTCTCTGTTATAGTAAAATAAGGCATTAGCGTCAAATCACAACTTTTTGTTTTTCATAATAAAGTATCAAGCCTTTTCTATAAAGATCTATCAATCTACTTGGTAAAACTCCAAATCAGAATTTCATTCTTTTCCACATCAGGCAAGAAGTTCAGAAGCGGTTTCCACATGGAAACAAAAGTACTTATGTTCTTTTCTTTAATCAAAGTGGTCAGTTTTGCCATTTCAGCCAACTCCGTCAAATTCTTCCATAGTAGGAATCGAAGTGTCCTTCCATTTTTGTGCATACAATACAGTGGTGAAATTCAATTTTTTTACTACTGGTTCTGTGGGTGTGGCTTGGTGAGTGTAGTGTGGTTTGGTGGGCATGGCTTGGTGGGCATGGCAGGGAAAGGATACTGTAAAATCTCCATTCCCACCCCACTCTGCGGACAGCCAAAGGTGGCATTTGCCGGTTCTCTGAACTACTCAAAATTTCCGCTACCAGTTTTCCAGAATCTGTGAGAACTGCTGGATTTCACCTCCGATACAATAGTCTTGCTTCTGTCAACATATATAATATCGAAGTTCCACATTTTTTCTCCTGTTCTTTTTCCATTAGGCCCAAAAGGGAAAGTTCTGGTTTCATTTTTATCTCCATTTTGAAAATTTTCTGTATTAAAATATGAATTATACTCCAGTTTTTTTGGTTTTATCACATGTTCATCATAGATGATAAAGTCCCTTCTTTACTTTTACACTTCCAGCATTCATTTGATATACCTTTATACATCTTAGATAACTTAGCTGGTGTTAAATACTAATGATATATCATCTTATAGAAATTTTCTTTTAGATTATAATTTAGTGTAAATTTTAAACCCTTCGTCCACATATTTTCTCATTGTTCAAGCACCACATTATATCCAAAATTCCTTGCCCACTGAATAATGCAATGTTCATTTTCCAAATTCAATTTCAATACCATTTTATAGATCTTAGCAATAATAGATTCATCATTGCCACATAATGAAATTTCCAATTCACTTTTAACAAAGTCAAATCTTCCTTTCAGTTAAGTAAACCAGATAAGTAAACCAATGACAAACATAACCTTCTGATTCAAGATCTTCCCTCAACTTTAATATTGGGTCACCAGAGTTGAGAGATAAAATTTTACCATACGTCAACCAGGCTGGCTTTGCCACCATTTCTTTTCTTTAAAAAAACTTCCTATGGGGATGTTCTGACTGAGGCTTCCCAAGAGCATGAGGCAAACTCCTTGTCCTGACCCCCCCCCCCAAAAAACACTTTTATTAATTTACTATGAATTCTGCTCATAGCCAGCAAAATCTTTCAAGGGAGGATTTACTGTCACAGACCTTATCTGGCTTGGAGAGCTGACAGGCCAACATCTGCAAAACTTGACAAGGAGTGTCAGAGAGTTACGAACCAATTAAGCGAACTAATTGCCTCCTGAAAACTCCACTCCCCTTTCCCTCCTCTTTTATTTCCTCTGGGAGGGGCCATTCATCTTCCACCTGTGCCCTTATTTCCAAGTCAACCCCTGCTCTTTAGCTGTTCCCTTAATCTGGCAACTCTGCACATGCGCACACTGGGAACAGGCTCCAGCTGTTCATCTGCCTCACTGACATCTGCCTCTGAAGGCAGCTGATAACTGGCATATGGCTCTGGCCTCCTCTCTGCCTCTGACACAGAGCCCACATCAGAGCCTTCCCCAGACTCCATGACTGGCCCATGTTCCTCCCCAACCTCCTCACTGTCCAAATCTGCTACCAGCTCTGCTTGCCACGGGCAGGCCACAACAGGTGACACCCAAAGGGGCAGCTTTGTAGAAGCCTTGTTTTATATTTATTCCAAACTCTTAGTATGGCACATAAAACAAAATAGTTATTAAAATCAATATTAATTTTGCATTTATCATACAATAAGTAGCCGTGCCATCCAAACCTTTATTCATGTCCCTCTAATTCAAGTAAACTCTTATTCTGGAGGCTCACCCATTCTTTTATCCAGGTCAAACAGCATGCATCAAAGTACAATTTCATATCTGGTAGACCCAACCCTCCACTTTCCTTAGTATCTTGCAGTAGCTTATATTTAATTCTTGGGTTTTTTTCCCTTGCCATATGAACTTAGGTTTATCCTTCTACCGTTGTTTAAATGGATTATCAGTTGTAAACATTAGTAACATCTGAAATAAAAAAAGTATCTTTGGTAAAATATTCATCTGGATTACAGAGATTCTACCCAATAGTGATAAATGTAATTTATCCTATCTTTGTAAAACCTGTTTAATATCTCTCCAAAGTAGGACATAGTTGTTTTGAAACAGTTTTATATTTGTATTTGTCAACATAACCCCAAAGTATTTTACCTTTTTCTCAACCCTAAACCCCCCCTTTTTTGTTCAATATATCACTATCCTGAGAAGGCATATTCTTGATCAGCATTGTTGTTTTCTGCTTATTTACAATATTGTAGGTAGAAAGATAGTATCACTCCATCTGAAATTCTCACTGTTGTTGCATGAATGTTAAAAAAAATTCCCTTTAGAACAGGGGTGTCAAAGTTGTGCCAAAGTCCGGAGGGCCAGATATGGCCCGTGGGGTGCTTAGATACGGCCTGCGGGGCCACCCTGAAACAGTGAAGGACTGCCCCTCAGTGCAATGGCGAAATTCAATCTGTTCTGTGGGCGTGGCTTGGTGGGCATGGCTTGGTGGGCATGGCTTGGTGGGCATGGCAGAGGAAGGATACTGCGAAATCTCCATTCCCACCCCACTCAGGGGCAAGCCAGAGGTGACATTTGCCGGTTCTCCAAACTACTCAAAATTTCCGCTACCGGTTCTCCAGTACTGTCAGAAACTGCTGGATTTCACCCCTGCCGCAGTGCCTCTGCCAGTGAAAGCAGAGCTCGGGAGGACTGCATATAGCCCTGCTGAGCTGTCTTTTTGTTTCTTTTGTTTCTTTTATTTCTTTTATTTCTTTTATTTCTTTTATTTCTTTTATTTCTTTTATTTCTTTTATTTCTTTTATTTCTTTTATTTCTTTTATTTCTTTTATTTCTTTTATTTCTTTTATTTCTTTTATTTCTTTTATTTCTTTTATTTCTTTTATTTGTTTGTCAACAGGTACAAGGTAACAGTATTAGTATAGACATGGACATTATCGCATGAGATTGGTACAAATAGATGGATATAAATAAGTACAACATGGCCATGAACACATAAAATGAGTATCAATGGGGACAGTAGGACAGGGACGGTAGGCACGTTGATGCGCTTATGCATGTCCCCTTAGGGACCTCTTAGGAAATGTGTGGGGTCTACGGTGGACAGTTTAAGGTTAAAGATATGGGGGTTTGAGGAACTAACAACAGAATCAGGTAGAGTGTTCCAGGCATTAACCACTCTATTGCTGAAGTCGTATTTTCTGCAATCGAGTTTTGAGCGGTTTACTTTGAGTTTGTATATATTGTTTACCCATGTATTATTGTGGTTGAAGCTGAAGTAGTCCTTGATAGGTAGGACATTATAGCAGATAATTTTGTGTACTATGCTTAGGTTGGAACATAGGCGGCATAGTTCTAGGTTATATATACATATACATATACATATACATATACATATACATATACATATACATATACATATACATATACATATACATATACATATACATATACATATACATATACATATACATATACATATACATATACATATACATATACATATACATATACATATACATATACATATACATATACATATACATATACATATACATATACATACATACATACATACATACATACATTAGGTAGGTAGGTAGGTAGGTAGGTAGGTAGGTAGAAAGAAAGAAAGAAAGAAAGAAAGAAAGAAAGAAAGAAAGAAAGAAAGAAAGAAAGAAAGAAAGAAAGAAAGAAAGAAAGAAAGAACGATAGATGATAGATAGATAGATAGATAGATAGATAGATAGATAGATAGATAGATAGATGATAGATAGATAGATAGATAGATAGATAGATAGATAGATAGATAGATAGATAGATAGATAGATAGATAGATAGTTGGGGAAACTAAAGCTGAGCATAATGTGTATCTTGGACTTCTAATAGACTCAGAGCAAATAAGATCCCATGGCAGAAAATTATGAAGGGAGAAAGAGCTAAAGTTCAGAGGCTAAATTGAAATTTCTAAACAATGAGATAATAAAAGTATATTTGCAAACAATTCTAGTAAGAAAAAAAAATGCAGGACCATAGAAGGAGGCAATACTGAAAGCTAATTTAAGAACTGAAAATACACACAAAAAAATCTGGGAAATGGAAAGGGCAGAAAGGTCATAAAAGTAGAATACAAATATATAATTTGAAACAACAGAGTTATGTCAGGAAATTAAAACTCAGAACAAAAAACTAAGAATGGTTTCTTTTCAATATATTCATAATAAAAGGAAAAGAATCTCAATGCGACATCTTCAGTGAAGATGACAAAATAGTAAGAACTAACCAAGAAAAGTCATAGTTGTTTATGTTCTATTTAGATTCATTTCCTAACAACATAAATGTGTTCTACGAATATTGAAATTTGAGTTTGAGAGAAACCTTTACCATTCAATTAACCTTAAAATACTGGAAAATTAGCTGGCCTGGCCACGTTCTTATGTGTTATCACTGAGAAATTCTGGAAAACTGGTGAAGCACCGGATGACTAGTGGAGAAAAAACATCTCTATTTCCAAAATGGAGAATGGAATTTCCAGCAAACTGCAGACCAATCTAAGATGGCACAGTGCTTAGAGTGCAGCACTGCAGGCTACTTCAGCTGACTGCTAGCTGCAGTTTGGCAGTTCAAATCTTACCAGGCTCAAGGTTGACTCAGCCTTCCATCCTTCCGAGGTGGGTAAAATGAGGACCCAGACTGTTGGGGGCAAGAGGTTGACTCTGTAAACTGCATAGAGAGGGCTGTAAAAGCACTATGAAGTAGTATATAAATGTAAGTGCTATTGCTATCTACCTGGAACTATCTAGAACAGAATATAAAGATTGTTCTGTAAGAACCTTGAAAACATGCAATACCATCAAGCATGGATAATGCCAAGAACAAATTTTTACCAAACAAACCTGATTTCATTTTTGATCAGGTTATCTCTCTTTATAAATGATGGAAGTGCTGTGAATATTGTCTGAATATTGACTTCTGTAAAGCATTTGACAAAGTAGACATCCTGGGAATATGATGGGTCGAGTTCTTTGGATTCATGAGCCTTCACCCAAAATATTGCATCCTCTCACTAGCCTCACTGAGTCGCCATGGCGCAATAGTTAGAGTGCAGTACTGCAGGCTACTTCTGCTGACTGCTGGCTGCCTGCAATTTGGCAATTCAAATATCACCAGGCTCAAGGTTGACTCAGCCTTGCAGCCTTCTGAGGTCAGTAAAATGAGGACTCAGATTGTTGGGGGAAATAGGCTGTAAACTGCTTAGAGAGGGCCGTGAAGCACTGTGAAATCGTATATAGGTCTAAGTGCTATTGCTATTGAATCAGTCTTCCATCCTTTTGAGGTGGGTAAAATGAGGACCCAGATTGTTGGGGGCAAGAGGCTGACTCTGTAAACCACTTAGAGAGGGCTGTAAAAGCACTGTACAGTAGTGTATGTATAAGTGCTCTGTCTGTCTGTCTGTCTGTCTGTCTGTCTGCCTGCCTGCCTGCCTGCCTGCCTGCCTGCCTGCCTGCCTGCCTGCCTGCCTGCCTGCCCTATCTATCTATCTATCTATCTATCTATCTATCTATCTATCTATCTATCTATCTATCTATCTATCTATCTATCTATCTATCTATCTATCTATCTATCATCTATCTATCTATCTATCTATTTATTCTATCTAATCTACCCACATATCTGTTTTTGTGTTGGAAGGAAGGGAGGGAGGGAGCTCTTGTGGCACAGTGGTTAGAATGCAGTATTGCAGGCTAATTCAGCCCATTGCCACGAGTTCGGCCCTGATCGGCTCAAGGTTCACTCAACCTTCCATCCTTCTGAGATCAGTGAAATAAGGACCCACATTGTTGGGGCCAATATGCTGACTCTGTACACCACTTAGAGAGTGCTGTAAAGCACTGTGAAGTGGTATATAACTAAGTGCTGCTACTATTACTATCCTAGAGAGGCTCTCTACTCCCCCACCCAAAGAAAGCATCTCTGTTAACTCAAGTGAATTCCTTAGGTGTGGATAGGTGGCAACATCCTCCCTGCTTCCCCCCCCTTTTTGTAGCTTAACCAAGAGTATTTATGCTGTGCATGTAACAGAATAAAGGTTGGAAGGGACATTAGAGGTCTTCTAATCCAAATTCCTGCTCAAGCAGGAGACCCTACACCATTTCACACAAATGGCTGTCCAATTTTGTCTTTAAAATTTCCAGCATTGGAGCACACACAACCTCTGAAGGTAAGCCATCACACTGATTAATTGTTTTGTTAATAAATGTCTTCTTATTTCTAAGTCAGTTCTCTCCTTGATTCGTTTCCATGCATTGCTTCTTGTCCTGCCATTAGGGGCTTTGGAGAATAGGTTTACCTTTATGGCAGCCCCCTAGGTATTGTAGCACTGCTGTCATGTCACTCCCAGTTCTTCTTTTTCATTAAACTACCCAATCCCTGCAATCATTCATGTTTTACTCTCTTATCCCCTAACCATTTTGTTGCTCTTCTCTGCACTCTTTCTAGCATCTTAAACATCTAAACAAGAAAACTACACCAAAATAAAACACAATAGGGAACAAACATCTTCTTTAAAAAAAATGAACCCATATATGAACATAAAAAGGAAAACCAATACACCCAAATTGAACACAATAGAGAACAAGCAGCTTCTATTTAAAAAGCTAGGCTACATAGGTACCTAAAGAGCAAGACCCATGGAAACATGTCACTTTTACCCCGTTTCCCTGAAAATAAGACCTCCCCAGATAATAAGCCCAGTCGGGCTTTTGTGCGCATACACTCAAATAAGCCCTCCCCTTAAAATAAGCCCTCCCCAAAAATATTTCAAGACAACAGCAGCCATGAGGTGATTACGCTCTCCACTTCCTGCACCTCAAAAATAATAAGACCTCCCCGAAATATTTTGGGGGTTAAAAGAAAATAAGACCTTGTCTTATTTTTGGGGAAACACGGTAGAAGAAAACAACCACCAAGAGCAAAGCCCCTACTATCTACCCTGGCGCACTCCAATGAAGTCCCTCTGGAACTAAACAATTGCTTTCATAACCTCCCCTGGGAAGAAAATATGCAGACACTCACAAAAGAGCATTCATCAATAGTTTCTTTAAAAAGAGGCACAACCCAGCATTCCTCTAACAAGAAGAAAAGTATCCCTAGGGGGACAAAAGACAAATATTGGTGATAGGAGATTCAATTCTTAGGGGAACAGAAAGTATAGTCTGCAAACCAGTCAATCAATCTAGGGATTTATATGGTCTCCCTAGAGCAAAAATAAAAGATGTAATTGGGTACCTTACTAAAATAATCAACCCTATGGATTACTACCTCTTTCTTCTCCTACACATGGGGACTAATGACACAGCAATGAATCTGGAAATAACAAGAGATTACAAACAGCTAGGGCAGAAAGTTAAAGAATTAGGAGCACAAGTGATGTTTTCATCTATACTTCCAACAAAAGGCCAACATCCAATGAGGGGCCAAAGGATTTTAGAACTGAACCAATGGCTTAAAGACTGGAGTTGTCAACAGAACTTTAGCTTCCTAGATCATGGTCTGCAAGACCTACATGAAGGGCTACTGGCAAGGGATGGACTGCACCTCACAAGAACTGGAAAGAATATATTTAGAAAATGACTGGCTCATCTTATCAAAATGGCTTTAAACTAAAATTGACGGGGGGAGGGTGGCAATCTTCGCAAACCTTAGAACCTAATTCCAAGCAAAAACCAATTAATAACCAATCACATAAGGAGGAAGGGAGTAAAGAAAAACAACAAATAAAAAAAGAAAAACTTAATGAAGTAGAGAATGATGGAAAGGATGGAAATCTCAGTTACAAAATAGGAAATACAAGAAACATACCCATAAAAGTCTCAAATGCCTATATACTAATGTTCAAAGTTTAGGGAACAAACAGGGCGAAATTGAAGCATTAGTACATGTAAGCAGATATGATAGATGTCATTAATGAAACTTGGCGGGATGAATCTCATGACCAGAATGTTGAGCAGTTTCTGGAATGGTGCCTGGAATGGGCCAAAAACAGGATGTGCGGAGGCCAAAAATGGGGCATGCGGAGGCAGTGGTGGGTAGCAGCGATCCCCACAGCCTAGAACAGCTGATCGGTGGTATTCTGGATGGTTGATCCAACCACCAATCAGCTGCTCATGCTAAATCAGGCCATGCTGAAGCTGACCAGGCTGTTTGCTGCAAGGAGGCAAATTGCTGGGAGGCAGAGGCCGAAGGGTGGGGGCCGGCGGGTGCGCAGGGCTTTGGCAACATTTACTCTATAAGACACACAGACTTTCCACCCACTTTTGGGGGAGGAAAGTGCCTCTTATAGAGCGAAAAATATGATAGTTGTTTCAGAAATGATTCAGAGCATTGATCAACGGTTCTTCATTAAACTAGAAGCAAGTATCAGTCATATTTCCCCCTACATTTCAATCCTGTAATGTAAACAATGCCTCTGATATGTAGGTGGAGGGAATTTTTTATCAGATTTGGGAATGACCCAAAATTGTGTGGGATACTTAAGAGAAGGCAAATAAAATGTTGAAAAAATGGTAACAAGATCAACTTTAACAAATATATATATATTTTTCAGTCAGGAAACCAAAGTCATTGGTATAACGAATGGGTGAATTCTGGTTGTGTAAGTACACCTGCAAAATGATCTAGGAATTGCAGTTTATTACAGACTGAATAAGAGGCAGTAGTGTTGTATGGTTGCAAAAAGTGAAGTTAAAGGAATTGTTAGGCTACAATAGAAGTTAATTTCTAATCACAAGAAGTAATTATTCCATTTTATTCTGTTATGGACAGATTACACCTCATTGTATTGTTTAGATACCTGCAAGAATGTCATAGAGAAAATTTAGTTTAATTTAGTTTAGTTTATTGTCATTGCACGTGGTACAACAAAAATAAATGCCATCTTCAGTGTACATTATAACTATAAAAATAAAAACACAAACATTTCTATATAATTGAAATTGAAAACCCAATATTGCAATATACAATAGAATTCAATATAGTTACTGCTCTGGGATAGAAGCTGTTTTTCAGCCTATTTGTCCTTGTTTTTATTATCCTGTACCGTCTGCCAGATGGTAATAGTTCCAAAAAAAGGTGCCCAGAATGAGATGGATCTTTAAGAATGTTTTGTACTTTCTTAAGGCAGCAGGAGCTATAAAGCTCTTCCAAAGAGGGGAGAGGGCAACCAATGATCCTCTGGGCAATGATGTTGACCCTGTGGAGTGCTCTCCTATCTGCCACTGTGCAATTGGCAAACCAATTGAAAGCCCTGCTTTCTCTAGTTCCGGAGCATTGGATATAAAATAGTAGACCTAACAGGCAGGCAGATTGTAACAGAATTCCAGGGGTGCGGGGGAGAGAGAATCTTAGCATTAAAAGTAGTTTAATTATGGAAATGGTTATCCAGAGAGCAAACAAATGTATTCATTGGATATATTCAAATAGAAGCTACACAGATACCTGTCTAGGTTATTTTAATTTGGATTCCTACACTGGCTATGGGTTGAGCTTGATGGTGTAAACAATTTCTTCCAATTCAATATTTCTATAATTTTATGCTATTAGTAAGAAAAAAAACAAGATAAAGGGAGGGGGGAGTCTCACAATAAAATATCGTGTTGAAATGGATATCAAATGTCATCTTTTATGTTCTTGTTTCTACATGATATGGGCAGGGGTGAAATTCAGTCGGTTCTGACTGGTTCTGGAGAACCGATAACAAGAATTTTGAGTAGTTGAGAGAACTGTTAAATGCCACCTATGGCTGGCCACAGAGTGGGGTGGGAATGGAGATTTTGCAGTATCCTTCCCCTGCCATGCCCACCAAGCCACGCCCACAGAACCCGTAGTAAAAAAATTGAATTTCACCACTGAATATGCGGTACGACCTGCTTCCTTTGGTCTGGTTCAGGGGTGAGTTGCTGCCGTCATTACTGCCAGTTCAGCACACAAAACTTTTTGCACAGAACCAAAAATCAAGATGGCACAGCTCCATAGGAGAACCAGTTCAGGGTTGTGGCCGGCCTGGGTCACTGTTGGTTCAAGCGACCCAGGCTGCCGGGTTACTATCAGTTTGGCTGAACCGGTTGGAACCGGTCGGAACCCACCTTTGGTTTGTTGTGTCTTGTACCAAAATGTTTATGAGATCTTGGTCTCTCTTTTTGTCTGTTTCAGGGCCATGTGATGCTGTGACTTATCCTTTACCAACTTGACATTTGAAAAATAGCTTCTGTTGCTGGTTCTTTTCCCTTTTTGCTCCAACTCGTTCTTCCAAAATGTCCCAGGATGGAGCAGTTATAGGCTTCCATCCTAACCATGCGATGCCATGCCAACACTACGTCCAAGCAACGGAGAAGACACCACAGCTTCCTGCATCCAAGAATGTGATGCCTGTTTCTTTTCATCCTTATCACGATCTCTCACCCAATGCTGGCAGGATCCACCTCTTCCGCAAGGGACTGACGTCCGAACCCCTGCGATCTCAGCTTGGCATATATAACAGCACGGGCTCCCTAACCCAGAAGATAATCAAGATGAACAACTTTGGAAGCGGCAGCTGCCCCACCTCAGGAAGGGTAACCGCTCCATGTACTCCGTTGAGAAGTTCCCCCTGTCCCTCAGGCAATCAAGTCCCCTTGGCTGTCCCAGCCACTGTGGGTCAAAGTTCTGTGGTGACCTTCCGCTTTATTGAGAAGGCCAGTGTGAAAACTTTAAATGGCTTACCGCTGATAGAATCCGGAAAGGAAAATGGTTTGAGCAGAAGTTTGGAATCCGGAGAGGATTTTCACTTTGAGGCCAATAAGCAAAGGAGCCAAAAGACAAATGTTCAGATGCAGCCTTCCTTACAGCACAAAGTCACAGCATCCCTCAATCCTGTCATTCTGGATAACGGGATGAGCTGCAAAGTACAGAAAGATAAATCCTCTTTGACCACTACAGGGGAACAGGACCCAGGGGTTCTCAATAGTAAGCAGGAGCGTCTTGGGTTTAAGCCAAAACCAGAAATATCTGCTTCAGATCCACTTCTTGCTGGAAACAGATTTCTTTTAAATACACAGCCGTCTTTGAGTTGGGGTAATGGAACCCCACTTCCTCTTGGTGCCAGGTCCCCTCCCAGTTCCCTCACTGGTGAGATGAGCAGTCTGTCAAACGATCTCTTGTGCCATCGAAAATACCCACAGAGCAACGAACCACAGTACCAGGTGAGTTGTGGGATTCAAAAATTTTGACTACTGGTTCAGTGGATGTGGCTTGGTGGGTGTGGCATGGGAAGGATACTGCAAAATCCCCATTCCCTCCCCACTCCAGGGGAAGGATACTGCAAAATCCCTATTCCCTCCCAATCAGCTGGGACTCCGAAGGCAAAGAATAGATGGGAGCAGGGCCAGCCAGAGGTGGTATTTACCGGTTCTCCGGACTACTCAAAATTTCTGCTACCGGTTCTCCAGAACTGGTCAGAACCGGCTGAATACTACCTCTGTACCAGGTACTTAGTTAGACCAAATATTTTCAGGCCAAAATGTTATATCTAAAGCTGGATCCTCCTAAATAAAATTCTCTGTCCTTTTTGCAGCGAAACTTGTGGGCATATTCACATGAAAGCTCAGCCCATGCCCAGCGTGTTGCCAAGGCCAAATGGGAATTTTTCTACGGCTCCGTGGAATCTCCTAAGACAGGTAACTCACTTGCTTCCTATAGTTTGGCCTGTCTTGTAACTGAATTGTAACAAACATTTCTTTATGATCCACCTTTTTTAAAATAAATTTTTAAAAACACAAATAATACAAACAGTACATATATAACTGGGGAAAAAGAAAGAAAAAAGAAAAAAGGGGGAAACCACATATTACAGTGTACCCCCATCCCCTGGAGACCTTTCCCCCCTATATTTCTTAGATACACAATATATTCCAATTGTGCCCTTATCCCCTCCAAAACAACATACATTCTTGAGTAGATTTTTTCCCGTTATCTTCCACCAACACTGATTTTATAAAATCCCCCCATATTTCATTATAATTCTTTACTTTGATCATCCCTTTTAAAAGTTTAATTTCTGTTGCTAATTTATCATTTGTTGCCATACTCCAAATTTCATTATACCACTCATTTCTTTGCATATCCCAATTTCATCCCCAATATTTAGCCATCACTAATCTAGCTGCCATTATCAATTTTACAAACAATTGCTTTTTTGTTTCATTTGTATCCCATTTTTCCACCAGCCACCATAATGCAATCCTCGGTGACATCTCTAGATTTACATTCAACAGTGCTCTAATTTCTCTAAGCACCATGTCACATATTTTTTGTGCACTATCACAATCTCACTACATATGTTTATATATTCCAACCTCTTTCTTGCACCTCCATGATCCATCACCTTGAAATGATGTTCTGAGCTTATGTTTAATGTGGCACAGTGGTTAAGATGCAGTATTGCAGGCTATTTCAGCTGACTGCTAGCTGCCATTCGGCAGTTTAATTCTCATCGGCTCAGGGTTGACTCAGCCTTCCATTCTTCTGAGGTGGGTAAAATGAGGGCCCAGATTATTGGGGGCAATATGCTGACTCTGTAAACTGGTTAGAGTGGGCTGTAAAAGCACTATGGAGCAATATATACTGTCAGTTTAAGTGCTATTGCTATAGATAATGTAAGTATTGTGGAATGCCTATCTACTCATATGTTGAAAATGCAAGGTAGAAAGAACACAGTTTTACAAAATACGCTAACAATAAAGAACAGTGTCTTCCTTTTGCTGAATGTCAGCAAAAAATACTAACCTGAAATTCAGTAGCAAAAATCAGATGCATGAGTAAAAAATAAGGTATTTAGCTATACTAAGACTTGTTTAAAAAGGTCTTCACTCAGTTCTTTATTGCAGCTGCTTTTGAGTAGTAGTAGTACTTATTTTTTTACTTGAGATCCAGAGATGAAGCTTCTATTGAATGTATTCAAGCCTCGTGATGCATAAAGAATGCTACATGTGGCATCATCCAGTCAAAGCTAATCTCTACTTAAATGATGTTATTTCATTTCAATATATTTGAATATTTGGTTAAAATCAGCAGCTTATTAAAATGCATCATTTCAGATGAATCTCTCTCAAGGAAGATCAATATGGGAGCCTAAGAAGTAGAAAGACTGAACGTATTTTCACAGTATTATGTTGTAGAACTATTCCTCTTATGGAACTAACCTTAGCCCTAACCCTTGTTATGTCTCAGAGGAGCAGCTGATATAATCTCTACTCAGGAGTGGGATTCAAAAAGTTTAGCAACCATTTCTCTACCCGGTCGCTGGGTAGGTGTGGCCATGGTGTGCGTGACCTACTCAGCCTCCTGCACCATGGCAGGGGAGCATTTTTCCCCTCCAGAAGTTTCAGAGGTTTTCCTTGAGCCCCTGGGAGGGGGGAAACAGCCTCCCCCAGGCTCTGGAGGCCCTCTGGGGGCCAGAAATGGGCCTGTTTCTGGATACCCAGAACTTCCAGGAGGCCCAGTTTGGGCCTCTCCAGGCTCTGGAGACTTTCCTCGAGCCACTGGGAGGTGAAAACATCCTCTCCCAGGCTCCGGAGGCCCTCCAAAGGATGAAAATGAGCCCGTTTCCAAAACTCCCAGAGCCTTCATGTGGGCCCTGCACACTGGTGGGATTCAAATAATGTAACAACCGGTTCTCAGACCTAATGACCAGCTGTAGGTGTGGCTCAGTGGTCATGTGACTGAGTGGGCGTGGTGAACTCAACGTCACTCAGGTCGATGGGCGCTTCACCTGAGCTGTTACAATGTAATAAGGGTTAAGTGGAGAGGCAATTTCTGTAAGCAGGGCAATAAAGATTAGGCTAGAAACAACCAGAATGTTTCCTTCCTGCCTTCCTTAGCCCTGTAAAGTGGAAAAAAACAAAATAAAATTTATTTCAACAACTGCTTCTCCGAACTGCTTAGAAAGTTAACAGCTGGTTCTCTCGAATAGGTGCGAACTGGCTGAATCTCACCACTGGCCCTGCACTTACCTGGCATCCAAATTGGGTGACATGGAGACTCCTGGGAGAAGCAGGGTTGGATGGGCCAGCCAGTCCTTGCAACTACTGGTTCAGCAAACCAGATGTAAAATTATCACCTGGTTTGCCTGAACTGATCCGAACCGGCTGAATCCCATCCCTGCCACTACTTGTTTTGGAAAATATATTTCTTCAGAGGAGAGGGTGGCAGCACTGCTGCTGGCCATGGCTTTCACATGCAGGGTGGGAGATGGGGCAGGGGCAATCCTGGTGAAAGGGAAGCGCTCATGGGCTGTGGGATCATAGGGGCAGGGAGGCATTGGTGGTGGCTGCAGCACTGCTGCTGGGGCTCTAGGAGCTGATCTACAACAATTTCATGGTGGCCACCCAGACTGGAATTCAATCAACCTTAGTTCTGGCCTACAGGGCCACCTTGGAGACAGCGAAGGGCTGGCCCAGCTCAGCTCAGCCTGGTTGTCCCCCTGAGTGTGTGCATAGGAGGTAGTGAGTACAAGGGGACTGGCATCCCCAGTGACCATTTTACCCCACAGGCTGACCACATTCTGAGTGCCTCCCTTTTATTGGGGATGCCAGCCCCCACCCCACACTTGCCGCCTCTATACACGTGCCCAGGTAAAAGGCCAGGCCAGGTAGTGCTGGGCCAGTACTCAGGCAATGGAAGCCTACCCCTTGCTTTTTCCAAGGAGGCCCCATGAGCCAGATCGAACCACATCATGTGCTGGATCTCACCTGTGGGCCTTGAGTTTGACATGTTTGTTATAGATGTACTGAGCAAATGTTATACACAAAGAGCCAGAATCACTTAGGAACCATAAGTATATTTTGTTTGTAATATGGAATCTCTGTATTCTAGGAATGCCGTCTCAGAATGCTCTTGATCCTTCACTTGAGAAATCCAAACTGTCAGTGCAACAAAAACCAGAGCTGATGAGGCCAGAACACAGTCTGTGTCACGTAGAGGTAGAAATTGAGATGACGCCACCAGGTAACACGACGTTTGAAAATTGTGAAACTGGAATAATCCGCAGAACAGTGAAGTATTCAGAGACTGACCTGGACTCTATCCCCTTGAGATGCTACCACGAGACAAACATTGATGATATTTTGGCTGAGAAGGAAGAAGTGGATTCAGCCATTGAGAGCCAGAAGGACAGCGAGAGCAATTTTAGTTCTGCGGGAATGCCAAGGAAAGCAAACGTTGTTCCAAATGACCTCTTTTTTCAGCATGCCATGGAAGAGGATAGCAAAGCTTTAGACCACAAGAACCAGCGGAATAAAGTTTGTGAAATATCTGAAGCCATGGTACATCAGCAGGACAGGTGAGGATTTCTGAATCTCTCCTTTAATCTTCTTCCCTCATTTCCAATTTCCCTTTTTTCTCTAACCATTGATAGAATACTTCTCATATCTCATAATATTCCATTTGTTCCTTCTCTTTGATTATTAATGCTAATCTATTCATTTCTGCACGTTCTAATATTTTCCTGATCGCTTTCTCATCAATAGAAATCTGTTCACTCTTCCAATGTTGTGCAAATACAATTCTAGCTGCAGTTAATATGTGGATAATTAAATAAGTATTCTCTTTAATTGCTGCATTGCTATTTGAATTTAATGTGCTACACAACACTAGAATTCCCAGTGATAGCAATTTTTATGCACAGCTATTTGAATAACTGACTGACTTGCCACATTGCTGTAAAACCAGAGGTTGGATTGAAAATTTTTTAGCAACTGGTTCTCTGCCCAGTTTCTGAGTGGGTGTGGCCTATTCAGTTTCCTGCACCATGGTGGAGGGGCATTTTCGCCCTCTCCAGGCTCTGGAGGCTTTTTTTGAGCCTCCGGGAGGGTGAAAACAGCCTGCTCCGAGCTCCGAAGGCCCATTTCTGGACTTCCAATACTTTCTGTAAGCTTGTTTTTTGCCTTTCCAAGGCTTCAGAGGCTTTCCTCAAGCCTCCGGGAGGGCGAAAATGGCCTCTTCCAGGCTCCAGAGACCCTCCGGAGGTTGGAAACAGGCTCGTTTCTTGACTTCCAGTACTTCTGGTAG